>NC_091991.1:39378458-39993458 GCF_044704955.1 Pristiophorus japonicus | reverse complement strand
GCAATGAGTTTTTCAGTCTTGGAGCAGCACTACTTATTTAAATATTTAACAGGAAAATCATGTGTCTTTATGCCGATGGGTGGAAAAATATCAAGATCCTGTTAACCTGCAGGGTTTTGTGCAGTTGTTTTTCCTGCTCCTTTTAGAACTTAAAGTTCTCAGGAATGGCTCCTGAACTTGTCAGAACATTTTTGGTTACTATTTTAAATTAAGTAGCAGACCTCACGACCAGCATTTGACCGGTTCCAGGCTAGCTTAGCAAGGGATGAATAATAAAGAGATCTTAAATTAAGAACAGAAAATACTGGAATTACACAGTAGGCCTATCGGCATTTCAAAAAGGGGGGGGGGGGGGTGGGAAATCATTGTTATGGTTGGTGACCCCAGCCCAGAAATTCCACTCCTTCTTGGCTTGGAATTTGATTGGCAGAGGCGGCGAATGTTGGGGCAGAGCCCAGTTCCACTGATTTTCTTCTCCATTCACCCAGCAACAGCAAACCCTGAATGTGGGGGTGTTGTTCTTCTACACGCCCATCCCCCTCCCCTTATTTCCAGACTGCACAATTGGGGGTGTTTCAGGCTATGACAGAATCAAATGGCAATCATTCCCAAATTCTGACCCTAACAGCTTAGAACATCTTTGTAGATAATTCCAATCCTTGGCCCAGCAATTCTGTGGCTTCCCCTCTCAGCAGGATGCTATTCCCAAGGTTCCAACTGGCCGGCAGTGTGGTGCACCCTGTTGCATTGCTGCTGTCATGGGCGCTGCCCCACTATGAAGTTGAACCGACTCCCCTCGCTGGAGATGGGGGTCCGAGCACAGTGAAAGTTCCACACCATAGCACAATGGCACCACCAGAATTTCTCCCCTTCTGCATTATAGATCTGAGGATGGGTCTCCAACTGAAACCAATGTTTTTTTTTCGAAGTGCAGACAGGTCTGCTATGTATTTCCTGAATATACCAAATTTATTTTCAATTTTTCAGCATTTGCAGATTTTCCACCTTGAAGGCTTTTGACATTTTCAGTACCAGTTTTGTTGCATCCTACACATTTGAATCCAACCTAAAATACATTGATTGCAGTGTTCCACTCGACAATCGGGAAACAAATATATGTACTAGGAAAGCGGCAAGAGACATCCAGTCCTCCAGGTTAAACAAATCTTTAATGTAATACCTGTAGTAGAATTAGCAATGATCCATTAGCAAACTGTTTACTGCTCAGTTTAGAAGTAAAGAGAAGGGAAGCGGCAGAGACTGATAACTTGCAATAGACTTATTCGAAAAGTAATTGGCTGAGGATTTATATCTATCAAGATTTACAGCTCACAAGATCTGTGGTGTGGAGAGGCTGTAAAGATTTGACTCCTTTTATAGTGGTTAAATTTCATTCCTGATTATTGGATCACAAGTAATTGCCACAATGTATTCCCTTTTATTGGATTAGCAGTGACTAGAAAGTCAATACTAAAAAATACTGTGTGTGCAGTTTCAGCAGAACTATTGATTGCTGGGGTATTGCTCGTGGCCGAGGCCACCTCCTCGACCTTGCCATCTCACGTGGCCTCTCTATTCCCATCGTCTCAATCACAGACAAGGCCATCTCTGATCACTTTCATGTATCCCTCGCCACTCTCAATCCCTTTCAATCCCACTGCCTTCTGAGTCCATCCCTGGAAAAAAACTCTTTCCCCCTAGACACTTATAATGGCACTTTCAAATTCCCTTCTTTCTAGCCTTTAGCCCACCAATTGCCTCAATACTTCTGCGGCTATCAATCTGCTCCATCACACCATCACCTCTGCTTTTGGTGCCCTTGTCCCCAACAAAACCCTTGCGCTCCCATTCTGGTCGATTCCCCCTAGTTATCCCTCCATGCCCTCGCACCTCCTTATCTCTGCAACCTCCTCCAGCTCTACAACTCTCAGATCTCGAAGCTGTTCCAATTCTGGCCTGTTGCACATCCCCAATTTTTGGTGTGTCACCATTGACGGCCGTGCTTTAGCTGCCTGGACCCTAACCTCTAGAATTTCTCCCTAAACCTCTCCACCTCTTTAGCTCCTTCTCCTTTTTAAGACGCTCCTTTAAAAGCTACCTCTTTTGTCCAAGCTTTTCGTCATCTGTCCTAATATCTCCTTCATTGGCTCGGTGTCAATTTTTGCCTGATTACGCTCCTGTGAAGCGCCTTGGGCTATTATTCCTATTTTAAAGGCGCTATATAAATGAGTTGTTGTTTCAGACCTTTGCCATTTCATCACCTTGGCTCTTAATCTGTGTTTTTTTGCATTAAGTTTTCAAACCTTCCCCTTGACATACTGGTGGAGTTTGTCATTTATCCACAACTTATACAACAAGAAGCTACAAAGCCTAGACTCAGATGAACTCTTATCATTCAATCAACATTTGAGCACTTTTATCATCTAAATCATGAGATAGTGGTTGAGTTTACCATGCCATGGGTAAATATTCTCTCTTCCTGACCCAGTGGAGTTGTGCTAAGGAGAGGATGAGCAAATAGGCAGGGAATCTGTTCCTAGGCTTCTGTCTCTGTAACTGATCATAAGAAATTGTGTAAGTGCGGTTCATTTAACATCCCTTCCAGCAAATTAGTATTGTTTAGCACTTCTTTTGGTGGCTGGCTGAGATACGGAACTCATTATTTTGGAATCATGAGTTGATCTTGCATTCTATTTCTTGTATATTATTTTTAATGGGGTATGTACAAACTTGTAAAAATCATTAAATTACTGAGCATTCTCTGAGGTTTGGATTTTATCAACCTTGGCGGGTAAGGAGTGGGCGACGTCCTTGGCGAGTCCCAACCCTACAGCTATCTCGATCCGAACCTCTGACATGATTTTACCATGATGGGGCCTATTAAGCCTGCCCTGCGAGGTTTGCGGCCAATTAAAAGGAAGCAGGTCTGATGACATCTTCTGATGATGCGTCATTAGCTGGTTCCTTTATGTCACATTCATTTTGACAGTTGTGCTGTTCGTGTTCTGCAGCATTGAGGTGCTGCAAACATTGACCAGCAATGCACAAAGGTGCAGAGCTGCACCTAGGCTCTCCCGTGACTCTCTCCAGATGCTTATGGAGGGTGTCACAGCATGCAGGGAGATTCTCTTCCCTTCCAATGGGCAGAAGAGACCTTCCCAGGACACCAACGCAGCCTGGTTGCAAATTGCACAGGAGAGCACAAGCAGGGATGTCGTCAGAAGGACCTGGCTGCAGTGGCACAAACCTTTCAGTGATCTCAGTAGATTACAAATCGTTACTACAAAGCCACACACAAACTCATCTTGCTGTGCCACTCATCACATCCCCATCACTCTGCCTTCCCTACTCTACTCCTGCACATCCTTACTCACACCAACTTACCTTGCACCTCCACCCATCCCTCTTTCTCTATCTACATTATCACATCTCCATCTCACTAGCCACCCCTCACACTTGTCCAATCATACCAACTAACAACACACAGGGTAGACACTTGGGTGTTATGGCCAATGTTCATGTAAAGTTTCAGTTAATGTGTTGTCAAACATTGAGATCTTTATTTTCAACACTTTGCTTTCTCGAACAGATCTGTGTGCACCTTTTGGAAGTGGCTTGCAGTAAATAGTGAGACATAACAGAACCCCCCCCCCCCCCCCCCCAAATGGTGTGAAAGGAGTGGCTTAGGCAATGTGGGGTTGCTTTATGGTGTTAGTGTGGGGTGGTGCCAACCTGGCGCATCATGTGGCAGCCAGGGTGTATAGCATCAAGTGAAGTCAATCTGGCCATGGTGACGCCATCTCTGGCCTCCCAGTCACAATGTGGTCAGGTGCTGATGCCCTGTGTCCTGTACAGCATCAGGTGATTGCAGAGAAGGCTGGTTTTGTTGTTGATGCTGCTGGTGATGCCATTGTGCCTGGTGATATTGGTGTTGGGGCTGATCGTGGTGGGATTCTGAGGACCAAGGTGAGATTTCTTTTCAAGAGCACTGATTCTGCTGGGATAGTTGGCAGCTGAAGTTGAGGTGACAGATGCAATCTGTCAATGGTGAGTGAGGTTGCTCCAACGAGGTGACATTGGGTCGAGAGTTCACTCCAAACACTTCAAACTCAATAAAGTTGAAAAGTGAATTGCAAATCCTGAAGGCTGCAGCCTCTAATATTGGAAATTGAACAGCTGTAAAATGGTAGCTTTTATGCCACTTTTGCAGCTGTCAACTATTCACAGCAATGAAGAGTCATTGAGAACCCAACGCACTTACCTGACGTGATCCCTGAGGGACATGAACCTCGTGAAAGAGTTGGAAAAATTGTTAGGACCTGGTAAAATGCTGCTTCAATAACTTTAAACAGCTTCTTAAGTATTTCAATTGCCTGACCTGCAGCTTAGTGCCGAGTCTGCAAACTGCAGACACAGTCAGCACTTGGGAAGATAACCAGGAGGAGGGTTTAGAGCGAGATACCGCACCGCTGTCAATCTTTTGGATTGTGACAGTGGACCTACCTCCAAACCCGCCCTCTGAGCGCTGGCAAGATTCCGGCCTGAGATTTCCATGCAGTGGTGCCAGTGATTGCTTCTTCACAGGATAACAATGATCACACGATGGAAGTCTGACTTTTTTCCCTCCCTCAGGCCAATTGTTGCACTCCTATGCCCCTTTGATTTAAATCATCTAACTCAGCACAGATTCTGAATTGAAACAGAGGCATTCCTGTTTGATGTGCATCAGTCCCACAGTGAGTGGTGTTTTACATTGCAAATTGTCACTTTCACCTGAGCTGCATTTTAGAAGTTTTTGCTGGACAGTAGCATATGACAGGTTTGAAGATAATGGATGCCTCTGATTATGTCAATGTGTGACTGATAAACCTGAAAAATTCAACTGTCAGTTATATCCCAGCCAGGCCAAAATTATTCCTGAGCCAATGTTAAGGTTTGCTTGCTAAAAACCATCAACTCTCAATTTTAATTTTACATGAAATAACTTACATATATATATATTTATATTTTATATTTATTTCAGTCTAAATGTGTTGATTTATTTTAAGCAGGCCATTTCTGTAATTGTCTTTGTTTATTTCACTCCGTAGTGTACTCTGTAGGTATGCCTCCCACCGCAAATTCCAGGCCAATAAGTTTTCAGGAGCATCCAACTATGGTAAATTGTCATAAAGATCTTTACATGTTCTAATTGGGATCAACCACACAGGTTGCTTCCATCAATAACCTAATTAAAAGCAATTAGTCAAATTATGCGTGTAGGTAGCAGTTGTCTAAATGGCTGTTATCTCATTCTGTTGTAATACTTAATTAAATTAGTTGATTTGTTGTGCAGCTTTATACCAGATCAGTGGACACAAATATAATTTTGAACAGCAAGCACAGTTGCTTTCCATGAGTCAGTAGACTGAGTTTGCAGTGGTAATATAAATAAAATCCACAAAACCACTGATGGATTCCTTGGGGAAATTACTAAGACTTGTGAAAGCATATCTTTGATAGGTGCAGGATAATAATAAACCACATCATCCATTCAAACAGAAGACACTAGTAGAAGAAATATGTATTTTTCGTTTTGTTGATGACAACAGCATGACAATGAACTAATAGCAGAAAAATGAGCATTATCTAACCCAAACCACACACAAGGGATTGTACTAAAATAAAATTGCTTGGTGTCCCTTTATGAAAATCTTCAGCAATGAAACATGTGTGCCTAAAAAGTGGAGTTCTCAGTGCAGGCGGTGCTTTGCATTAATCTTTTGACTAATAAGTTCCTGTTACAGCTTTCAGAATATAGGTGTGGTGTCTATGAAGCAAGAATGATCCTGTATAAAGTTTATATAACCAAGTTGAAGGCAGGAGGGCGAGGTTCCTGATCTTCTGCCTCACTTTGATTTGGCTGCTGCTCTCCAGGACCTGCAACTGGAAAATCATGGAATGTTGTCTTCTGTCAGGCATGGTGCAGCTCTGATATACTGCACCTGTTGGGTGCCCATCGAGGAAAATTAGATCTTAATTGTTTAGAGAATGCACACAACAATGTCTGTGTTGGTTGTAGTGTGTCCAGAAGGATAAAGTGACCGGTGGCCATTTCTGAACCACTTTGACACTGGACAAGAGTTCCACTCCAGTGTGGCATCAGTGTGAGACTGCCTTCTCCAAGAAGTCCTACACCGTTTCTCTCTGGGGTCAGGTTTGGCAATGACTCTAAATTTATACACTAAAACTTCAGCAATGCTGTGAAGCAGAAACCACTTTGCAACAATGAAAATGTTATAGTCTTGGGCTATATAAATGCAAGTTGTTATTGTTGTAAACACACCCTACATTGCCTGAAGATGTGCTTTCAGAAAATTATTTCAAAGATCCATAGAGTATTTAAAATTGGTGACCACAACCATGATTTGCGTGCAACATATTTTATTGTCCTTGCCTGATGGTGTCCAACAGAAATTCCCATTTGAATAGAGGTTTTTTTTTTAAATGCTGTTTTCAAACTGAAAGTTGGAGAGACCACACAAACTGGCGGGTATTAAAAATGCAAATAGACGGTCTTCTAACAATGACCTTGAGGTGCACTGACTCACTTTGCTGAGCAAACTGGTAAAAACTAATACTTGACTGTTCCTGATTACAATCAAAAACATTGGGGCAGAAATTGTGGTCTCCATGATGGCGTATGCTCATACACCATCATAATCCATCTGAAAGGCCCGTAATGTCCGGATTTCTGGATGCGCTTGTGCGTGGGGGAAGCTCAGAACTTACGATGTGTCAAGGTACGCTTTTGACAGATCATCTGAACTGACCATAAAATCAGTATCACTTATGCCCCACAACTGCCCAGCAATTGCCCACAAAACTCTTGCATCTGATACAAGCAGGCGTAGGGGCGGAAATGTTTCACGGGTTGGAGATGTACTCCAGAGGTATGCCTCTGATCGCAATTTCTAGTTCATTCATTCCACTGCAGTCAAAACATCTAGACCACTTTAATGTTGTGAGCCATGAATGGAGTGAGCAGCCAGCTGGATGACCTGATGATGAACTTTCATTGGTCCAGAATTTGCGGTCCCGATGACGGCGAACTGGCAGCACTCACTGTCATTTCGCCTTTGAAACTGACCGCAACTTCAGGTTTTAGCACATGCACAGCCTAATGTGGAAAGCCTGAAATTACAGTCTATTATTCACTGCTCCTCCACAGGCTTCACTGTGCCCTCTCCTCCCTACAGAGCTGGCAATCAATGAAATCTTTCAAGTCATGGAAACTGACACTAACTCTTCCACAGTAATTGCACTGTTAAATACCCCACTAAAAGTGCGATTAGGTGTAACTGGGGTTTTAACAGTGTATTGACTGCTAAACAAAGGTTATAGCCCTGAAAAATGAATTTTAATTATGTGCAGTGTCGAATTTATTCATTTTAATAAAAATTAAAATTTTTAAGAAACTTGAACAAACTTTAAAAATCATTTTTTTAAATCTTTATATCAGTTTTGCCTTTTCCCCATGTGAGAGCCCCAATCTTTGTTTTTCTCTCTCTCGGATTTTTTTAAAAGGTAGAATTTTAGGAGCTTACTCAATTCCTTGTTCACTGTCTGAGAATTCTGCATTTTGATTGGCTGCTTAGACAGCTTGTTGACATCACAGCAGCTCTTCGCTGGGAATCCCCATTAACTTCCGTTGATTTCTCGCCACAGATCTTTTTGCGAAGCTTACTTCGGGACTAGGGGCGAATGCCCTTGCTTCGCCGCTGACTGCAAATTCCTGCCCATTAATTACCCTGCCCCATTGAAAGAGGACTGAAATGTAACAGTAATTTATAGTTCTAACTGTGTTAGCTTGCCTTGTGCTTCACTTTGTTTCCCCACTCCCAACCGCCGCCCCCCCCCCCCCCCAATTTAAAAAAAAAGACTTACCAGCAGTCACTTTGAGGAAGAACAGAGTAGTAGCAAAGGGTGTTGATTATCAAAACTACAGGTCAGCCAGTTCTCTTTCACAATAGAATTTGTTGTATGACTGTCCTAATGTACAAGAGAAGAGCAAGAGCGTGATCTACAAAAAGAAAAGCATTATTGGTTCCCTGAAGGTACCACTCTGTGCAGGTCTCAGTCATAGAGACCTGAAGGTTCCAGATTTCATTCTGTGTCTGTGATGTTAATGTGCTGACGTGGATTGAGAACTGGTTGTCAGACAGGAAGCAAAGAGTAGGAGTAAATGGGTACTTTTCAGAATGGCAGACAGTGACTAGTGGGGTACCGCAAGGTTCTGTGCTGGGGCCCCAGCTGTTTACATTGTACATTAATGATTTAGACGAGGGGATTAAATGTAGTATCTCCAAATTTGCGGATGACACTAAGTTGGGTGGCAGTGTGAGCTGCGAGGAGGATGCTATGAGGCTGCAGAGTGACTTGGATAGGTTAGGTGAGTGGGCAAATGCATGGCAGATGAAGTATAATGTGGATAAATGTGAGGTTAGCCACTTTGGTGGTAAAAACAGAGACAGACTATTATCTGAATGGTGACAGATTAGGAAAAGGGAAGGTGCAACGAGACCTGGGTGTCATGTTACATCAGTCATTGAAGGTTGGCATGCAGGTACAGCAGGCGGTTAAGAAAGCAAATGGCATGTTGGCCTTCATAGCAAGGGGATTTGAGTACCGGGGCAGGGAGGTGTTGCTACAGTTGTACAGGGCCTTGGTGAGGCCACACCTGGAGTATTGTGTACAGTTTTGGTCTCCTAACTTGAGGAAGGACATTCTTGCTATTGAGGGAGTGCAGCGAAGGTTCACCAGACTGATTCCCAGGATGGTGGGACTGACCTATAAAGAAAGACTGGATCAACTGGGCTTGTATTCACTGGAGTTCAGAAGAATGAGAGGGGACCTCATAGAAACGTTTAAAATTCTGACGGGTTTAGACAGGTTAGATGCAGGAAGAATGTTCCCAATGTTGGGGGAGTCCAGAACCAGGGGTCACAGTCTAAGGATAAGGGGTAAGCCATTTAGGACCGAGATGAGGAGAAACTTCTTCACCCAGAGAGTGGTGAACCTGTGGAATTCTCTACCACAGAAAGCTGTTGAGGCCAATTCACTAAATATATTCAAAAGGGAGTTAGATGAAGTCCTTACTACTAGGGGATCAAGGGGTATGGTAAGAAAGCAGGAAGGGGGTACTGAAGTTGCATGTTCAGCCATGAACTCATTGAATGGCGGTGCAGGCTAGAAGGGCCGAATGGTCTACTCCTGCACCTATTTTCTATGTTTCTATGTTAACTGATGTCTGCTGGGGCAATTGGGACATAGCAATTAGCCTTAATGTTCTTGGTTCAGGAAAGGGAAAATCACCTTAGTTTCCTGCTCCTGATTACAACCCAGTGATTCATGCTAGAGATTGTGCAATGTGCTTGTTAAATATGAATAGTGATGCACTCCATTGTGATGGTATCCTCATTCACCGTTTTCCAACTATCCAACTATTTGGGCTGACGCCCGAGATATGGCCATCTGGGTGAGTTGCAGGAGGGCTGCTTGTGTCTAGGGAATCATATCCCATGAAGAGAAGATATCTTCCAAATGAAAGGGGAGAAAATTGGAATAATTTTTTAAATTACTTAATTTTCCCAACTTTTTTCAATCAATTTTTATCACATTCCCTTCTCAAGGTGTTGACTCTTATTAGATGCTATGGTGTTGGTTACCCTCTGGTACCTTGCCCACGCTGTGAGTGTCAGTAAGCTATATGACGATTGGGCAGCAAGACAGGCCTCAGACCTGAGCCCAACCCTAACCTCCTCCTCCACCCGCTTCCATTGGGAGTCAGTACATAGCAATTGGTTCGTTCTTCCTCTTTCCCCCATCCCAGCATACAGAGGTGAATTGCATTGCCCTACCACCACTAGCTAAGCTCAGACCAGTGATCTTTCTGTTATTGACTACTCACTATCTTAACCGACTTAACCATCAAGGAATTACTAGTTTTAGTTATGTTATAGCTGCATGTGGGTTTAGGAACAGTTTAAAAACCAGTTTAAAAAAAAAAAATCTTAAGCTGCATTAATTATATTTGACATTGGAATATTGTGTTCAGTTTTGGTCTCCTAATCTGAGGAAGGACGTTCTTGTTATTGAGGGAGTGCAGCGAAGGTTCACCAGACTGATTCCCGGGATGGCAGGACTGACCTATGAGGAGAGACTGGATCGACTGGGCCTGTATTCACTGGAGTTTAGAAGGATGAGCAGGGATCTCAGAAACATATAAAATTCTGACGGGACTGGACAGGTTAGATGCAGGAAGAATGTTCCCAATGTTGGGGAAGTCCAGAACCACGGGACATAGTCTAAGGATAAGGGGTAAGCCATTTAGGACTGAGATGAGGAGAAACTTCTTCACTCAGAGAGTTGTTAACCTGAGGAATTTCCTACCGCAGAGAGTTGTTGATGCCAGTTCATTGGATATATTCAAGAGGGAGTTAGATATGGTCCTTACGGCTAAAGGGATCAAGGGGTATGGAGAGAAAGCAGGAAAGGGGTACTGAGGTGAATGATCAGCCATGATCTTATTGAATGGTGGTGCAGGCTCGAAGGGCCAAATGGCCAACTCCTGCACCTATTTTCTATGTTTCTATGGTTGTAATATACCATTTTCTTTTGTCTTGCAGTTGATGATACTTTCTACAATGAAGCATCCAGCAAGCATTTCTTGTCTTTTGTTGCTCTTTGGGAGTTTGATGATGCAGCTGAGCAACGGAGAGTGTGTGCAAGCGAAGAAGAATGCAGATCTGGACTTGAATGTGCAATACAACTTTTCCAGCTTTAATGCGGAAACGTTAATACAGAACATAGTCCTCTACCATCAGCGTATATATGCAGGAGCAATAAATAAGATCTATGTTATGAATAATAACCTCGAAAAGCTCTCCGAATTCAAAACTGGCCCTGTATTGGAATCCCCGAACTGTTCACCATGTGACAACTGTGAGGAAAAGGAAAACAGCTCCAAAACTCTGTGGAAAAACAACACAAACATGGTCTTACTTATTGAAACCTTTTATGGAGATCAGCTCATTAGCTGTGGCAGCACAAGGAATGGTGTTTGTTTTCTCCACAATCTCCAGCAAGATGATCCTGCCAGTATTTCAAAAGGTGTTCAGTGTATGTTCACCCATAACAACAAACCCGACGAGTGCCCAGATTGCATTGCAAGCCCTCTGGGTACAAAAGTGTTAATGACAAAGAAAGATAGATTTGTGAAGTTGTATACAGGAGCAACACTGAGTTCTGCTCGTCTGCCATTCCAATTACATTCAATGTCCGTAAAGAGGTTAAAGGAATCTGAAGATGGTTTTCAGTTCCTCTCTGAACATTCATATATGGATGTTATTCCACAATACAGGGATGCCTATCCAATTAAGTATCTTTATGCTTTTGAAAGTGGGCCGTATGTGTATTTTTTAACTGTGCAACATGAATCGTTGGGCTCGCTGGCACTTCACACCAAAATTATCAGGTTATGCACCTCGGATCCTTACTTGCACTCTTATATAGAAATGCCGCTCGAATGTATTATCAGTGAAAAACGGAAGAAGAGATCCTCAAATATAGAAGTCTTCAGTATCTTGCAGGCAGCATATGCAACTAAACCAGGTGCAGAATTTGCTGCTCAATTAGGAATTTCTATGGAAGATGATGTACTTTTTGCAATATTTGCGCAAAGTAAGCCAGAGTCTTCTCAACCTACCAATGCATCAGCTGTCTGTGCATTTTCTGTAAAATCCATCAATCAATTCTTTGAAATTTTCATTGACGCTTGTTGCAAACAAGGTCTGTCAAAAGGTCTTCGCCATTTTTACAGCGCTGCTGATAGGCACTGCGTCAATAAGGTAAGTTGATTAAACTGGTATTTAAATGATTATATCACAGATGTAAGCTCTAGTTTATGAAGCATGAAAATGCATGTTTTCATGCTCTATTATGAAGGAGACATTAAATTTTAAATGTTAAAAGAATAATGATCGCATCACTGACTTTCATGATTTTAGTGCATTGGTAATTCGACCTCTTTTCTGTGGGTTGCTTTTTTGATGGATTTCAGGAATCAATTTGATCACAGCAACAGATGAGTTATCTATTTTTCTCCAATAATGAATGAGAATAAGAGATGAGCTTGTGGAATACTCTCAGCGAATGTTATTGTGCGAATGCTTAAGGCACTTGCATCAATTTCCTTTCACTTCTGTTTTAACAGCATCAATGACCATTTATTTTAAACTAATTAACACCTCCATTAGGATGATCGAGAAAACTTGGTTAGTGATAAAAACACTATAGGGAGAGAAATTTTCCGTTCCTTGCCAAGAATCATTTTGCTTGTATAAAAACATGGGCACATAGGAATGTACAAGACCACAAAAGACCATCGGGCTGGTCCCAGTGCCTAGGAAATATCATATTGTACAACACCATTCATATCCTTCTAACTTTTTTTTACCAAATATTATCTAATTCTTTGTATAGCAAAAAAATCACCTCCACCCCCACTGTCTCCCTAAGCAGTCTATTCCATCAATTCACCACCCTCTTGTATAAATTTAAACTGTCTTTTCACACTCCCCTTTTCTAAGTTTGAGGCTATGCCCTCTTATTGCAGAATTTGTGACTATGTTGAAAATATTGACATTTATCTTATTTATTCCACTTAGTGCCTTGAATACTTAAATGAGATCACCACTTAACATTCTCCCGTGTAAAAAAAAAAAAAATCCCACTTTCTGTAGCCTCACCTTGTAACCCAGAGGCCTAATCCCGAGCTATCAATTTAATTGGCCTCGCTGTACCTTCTCCAATGCCCATGATGTCTTTCCATAATGATGTAGCCATAATTGTACACAGCACAGCAGGTGGGCCATACCACTACTCAAACTCAGAATTTCTTCTTCAGAATTGTGCTCTATTCACTTGGCTTTTCAGCCTATGATCATATTGGTTCCCTTTATTTCTAGTGCACAGTGTGCTGATGGCTTCAATTATCGATCCACCAGTAACTCCGAAATCCCTCTCTCGTGTCCGTACAATAATACAATTTAGCATATATTGCCATTTCTTCTTATCCCTTACAAATCTCATGACTTTCCGTCCACATTAATTGGGTATCACCCTTGACTCAGTAGTAGCTCACTCGACTCCGAGTCAGAAGGTCATGGGTTCAAGTCCAACTCCAGAAATCTCCAGAGATTTGAGCACATAATCCAGGCTGACGCTTCACTGCAGAACTGAGAGAGTGCTGCACTGTCCGAGATGCCACCTTTTGGATGAGACATTACACTGAGACCTCATCTGCCCACTCAGGTGGAAGTAAAAGTTCCAATGGCATTATTCAAAAGAGCAGGATGAGTTCTCCCAGTGTCCTGGCCAATATTTATCCTTGAACCATCACCAAGAAAAAGAATGAACTGGTCATTATCTCTTTGTTTGTGGGACTTTGCTGTGCGCAAATTGACTGCTGTGTTTTCCTAATTACGACAGTGACTACTCTTCAAAATTATTTAATTGGCTGTAAAGTGCTTTCGGACGTGAAGTCGTGAAAGGCACTATAAAAATGCAAATCCTTTCCTTTTACTTTCCTTAATTGACATCTCATCAGCCCAGCTCCCCAATCTAGCCAGGCCCATTTTGCATTTGATCAGCTTGTACCCGATTGTATCCCGTCTTCCCCCCCCACCTCCACCCCCAGTTTGGTGTCATCTGAATGCTTAGAGGTTTACTTTTATCCCCACACCAAGTCACTTCTGTACGTTTGTAAACAGCAGTGGCCTCAGCATTGACTCCTGAGGCATCTGACTAGTTACCTCCTTCTGTCTCTTCTATCTCTATGTACAGCTACCAATTGCTTCCTCTGTTTCAGCTTATTATTGATTCAACATTTCAACAGCACTCCACCTAAGCTGTGCCTTGCAGTGTTGTGGACCAATCTCCTATTTGACACTATATCGGAAGTTTTATTAAAATATCATCAATTAAAAACAATCCAATAGTGGTACTGATGGTTTGCATAAAAATACTGCAACATTTTGCAGAAATTCTTAAAAATGAAGGTGATCTAAGTATACTTGTAATCTAGTTTACGCATCCATAGATATAATTAGGAGACAGTGGGTTGGAACATTTGCCAAGTATTTTTTTAAACCTACGTGAAGCAAACTGTCAGTTTATACCCCAATTGCTGAGCATTTGCACCAGATTTGTTTTGCTATTCTACTGAATTTACTAAAAATTTGCCTTGTATTGTCTTTGTGTGAAAATGCATATTATATCACAATTTGCCAATGACATTAACCACCAAGGGTGAGGCAAATGCATTCAGCAGTAGGAGTGTGACTGGTCCTGGTGAGCAAATAAATGCAATCCATTCACTGAGGAAACAAGCTCATTGCATTCTGGTGCACCACTTTGGATGTTTTATTTACAAGTTCTGTTCGAAACGCATGCATTTATAAAGTGAAGTTAGTACAGCGCCAGTTTTGAGTTTTTTCTCTGAATTCCACACAGATTTTTGAGGATGTAACGAGCAGGGTGGATAAGGGGGAACCAGTGGATGTGGTGTATTTGGATTTCCAGAAGGCATTCGATAAGGTGCCACATAAAAGGTTACTGCACAAGATAAAACTTCACGGGGTTGGGGGTGATATATTAGCATGGATAGAGGATTGGCTAACTAACAGAAAACAGAGAGTCAGGATAAAGTGAGTGGGCAACAATTTGGCAGATGGAGTATAATGTGGGAAAATGTGAGGTTATCCACTTTGGCAGAAATAGTAGAAAAACAAATTATAATTTAAATGGAGAAAAATTGCAAAGTGCTGCAGTACAGAGGGACCTGGGGGTCCTTGTGCATGAAACACAAAAAGTTAATGTGCAGGTACTGCAAGTAACCAGGAATGTTGGCCTTTATTGCAAGAGGGATAGAGTATAAAAGCAGAGAAGTCCTGCTACAACTGTACAGGGTATTGGTGAGGCCACACCTGGAGTACTGCGTACAGTTTTGGTCTCAGTATTTAAGGAAGAATATACTTGCATTGGAGGCTGTTCAGAGAAGGTTCACTAGGTTGATTCTGGAGATGAGAGGGTTGACTTATGTTGAGTAGGTTGGGCCTAAACACATTGGAGTTCAGAAGAATGCGAGGTGATCTTATTGAAACTTAAGATAATGAGGGGGCTCGACAGGTGGATGCAGAGAGGCTAGTTCCACTCATAGGGGAAACTAAAACAAGGGGGCACAGTTTTAGAATAAGAGGTCACCCATTTAAAACTGAGATGAGGAGGAATTTCTTCTTTGAGGGTTGTAAATCTATGGAATTCTCATCCGAAGAGAGCTGTGGAGGCTGGGTCATTGAATATATTTAAGGTGGAGAGAGACAGATTTTTGAGCGATTTAAGGGAGTAAAGGATTATGGGAAATGGGCAGGGATGTGGAACTGAATCCATGATCAGATCAGCCATGATCTTATTGAATGGTGGAGCAGGATCAAGGGGCCAAATGGCCTACTCCTGCTCCTATTTCTTATGTTCTTATCTGCATTTCTTTAACTGGCAGTGTTTAAAGGATATTAGTTTAACATGGCTACTTTCATAAAAATTTAAGGAAATTGGCTCAACTGAATCTAGTTAGCATTATTTCGGGGGAGGGTTGAAAAAAATTGCCTGGTGGCATAATGGAAGCTTTTTTGCAATGTCGTGTGTTTATGGTAGTGGTGCTCACCCGCATGGTGTGTATGTGCTACTAACCTTCTCAAAAAAGAGTGGATAAGAAAGGCTTTTGCAGAAGTAGCTATAAAATCATTTTTCTGCTGTATTTAAACAGATATAAATAAATTTTATCTTGAGTTTTACCCCTTGTAGTTGGAAGACCCATAATTCCCTTGTCCAAGTTATGTTTGCTGGTGGAACTTGAACAGAGCAGCATGAGTATTTTATGTAGAAAATAAGCACTGGCAATTTTTAAGTATTGATTAAAATGCTTTAAAATTCTTGAAGAAACATAATGTGCATGTTGAATTCATTAAGTCTGTGAGTATATCCATATCTCTTTGTTTAATTACACAAATTGACATAGCAAATTGATT
The DNA here is from genome assembly GCF_044704955.1 of Pristiophorus japonicus. Taxonomy (NCBI): domain Eukaryota; kingdom Metazoa; phylum Chordata; class Chondrichthyes; family Pristiophoridae; genus Pristiophorus; species Pristiophorus japonicus. The sequence continues at coordinate 39,977,331 of NC_091991.1, read as the reverse complement.
TCTGCCTGTAATGGCACTTACATTGTGATAGACCGTGTCCCTCATGAGTTCAAATTAGTGTCTGGTAATGGTTGGTATTGATTTGTCTCGACTATGATGGTCCAAATGAAGCAAAATCCACAGGTATTGTGTAAGGAAAAAATTGATACTCTTAACAGAGAGCATTTTAATAATTTGGAAACCAACAAACTCCAGTGACTTAAGACACTATTTTGAACTTTCTTTTTACCAGTCCATGGTGAGACTTTAAATATTGTTGCTGGCATGCTGAATTTAGTCTCAGTACACTGGATTGTATCTCTATTTTGGAAATGGTTAACTAGTGCTGTAGTAATACGAGTGTGACTCTGTGTTAATGTGCAAATAAAATCAATTATGCTATCTGTTCCCTTCTGTCTACAATTAAAATACCAGTTCTGAATACAACTGGTATTATGCAAACAGATAATGGTATCTGCTCCACTATTATCAGAATATAATGGATACACTGCCTATAGGGTGCATGGGGACAGATTGGTTTGACGGAATAGACCTTTGATTGGCTGGCTATCCTCTGGCCTCAATATGGATGATTGTCAATGATTACTATTCGATTTGTTTCTGTCTATGTTTGACCAACTACCTTTTGCTTTTTTTGGTCTTTTCACTTTTCACTTTTCATGCATCATTGCCCCAGCTTGCACCACTTGCAGAGACCTCTTCAAGCCTTCTGCAACATCGAAGGGTGTGTTTAACTGATATCCCTTGTTGTGTGTTAATGTCACACAAATGTTCTCAATTTTCACCCAATCTGAAGATTGTATTTTCAAATATTGATGAAATAAAGGGTACGGTGTAGTTGTTCGACCAAATGGAAGAGCCAACATTTCCCAAGTGGGTTCCACAAAAGTCTACTTTGAGTGCAGTAAGATGGATGCTACACTTTGTTCCCTTTGTGTGTTATGCTAATACAATGTGTGATGACATTTGATATAATCTCCATTATTAATGAGAATATATTACATGGATGGCAGGCAATCTTCCCTTTAATATTTTTTGGGTGCACAGCCCATTCAAATACCCATGCATGCACGGTTTTTCCATTGTAGAGCTGTTGAGTGGCCTGCGCGGGACCTCCAAGCTGCTGCACAGCCACACAGTTTAACAGGAACATTATGGCTGGTATGTTAACCTGCAAAACGTCATGAGATGCCTTTCAACTTCAAGCCTTCTAAATGGAGATTAATTAAAGAATACATACCCATCTTAAATGCTATTTTTAAAGAAGTATTGGGACTGTTGCTTGTGAGTTGGAAATAAGTATGATTGATTTAACTCTGGCTATAAATTCAATGGACTGAATCTTATCTCCCAAAAACAGGTGAATTAGGGTCATGTCAGAGGATAAAATGTGAAACAGGAACCTAACCCGCCTTGAACCAGCCACTTCCGATTTAAACGGAGGCGGGGCGAGGGGCAGACAGGGTGACCAATCTGCTCATGACAATCGGGTTTGTTATTTAAATATAGTCAAGTTGCCTGCCTTCATTTTCACAGTTGTTCTATTTTTAACTCACGCCCGCTGGGTTCCCAGGCCTCGGGCAGGTGCAAGGAGGCAAGCAGGGCTGAATCCACTGCTAGTGGGCCAGCAGGGAGTGTTTCCTCCAGGGCCAATAAGCTACCCAGTAAACCTCCCCTCACATGATCTGTCTGCTCACCCCCCACCCCCCCTTCCCCAACCACCATCTGCCATCCTCAACCACCATCTCTTCTCCCCAACACCCCCCCCCTTCCCCGACCACCATCTGCCATCCCCCGACCACTATCAGATCTCTCACTCCCCTGCCTCCCACGATCTCTCACTCCGCCATCACACTTGCCTGTTCTCATAGACTGCGGTCTTGAGAAGCAGATTTTTATCCCGAATGGCCTCCAGCCACTAATCGGGCTGCGAGAATCTGACTGAAAAAATGTAAAGTTCGGCAGTTTAAAACTGCAGGACATTCAGAAAATCTATTATTCTGAGTTTTCTGACCTCACAACAACCCCCCACCTTTCCACACCACAATCACGCAGAACTTGTCCCCAAGCTAAAATCCAAGCCAATATTCAAAGGTTGTTTTGGAGGAGGAAATCAATCTTGACTCTTTCGGTTGTATACAATAAGCCATGAACTTGGTGCTAATGCCACGAATTAGCAGCTGGGGAAGGGAAAAAGAAAAAGTAGCTAATGTTGTATTTGGCAACAACTTCACCACTGCAATTACATGGTTGTCGGGGTGTATCACATAAAACATCATAACTTCTGTTGCTATGAAATGCACAGTAGAATCTGAGACTAAGTGGCATGAAGAGGCTTGCAGCCTGTGCTGATGGCTGAAGTCAGAAACATTTATTTCATGTTCAGAATTGTCTCCAAGCTGAGGTAAACCAGATTTCAAAGGACAGAAATTGATTCAAAGATTGTGTAAACGTACTATTCAGCATATTTTTGCTTTTATTTATATCCAATTTTCTGCTAGTGACTTGTATTTGCTCGTAGTTTACTAAGTAAATGTCAACAACTACTTTGATAAATCTCGAGTTGACTGTTTTATACAAATTGCACACACAAAGCACTCAGTGACACCTCTTGTCTTACAAGCTAAACAATGGTTAATTAGCTGTAAGCCACCGTTCCTCAAATTTTAAATGTTTGTATTATGCATTTTGTTTCCTCATTATACATGTTCTACCATATCATTTGTTTTGCTGTGGGACGTAGCACATAGTACTCCAGGCCTGTTGCCCAGTGTAAATAGTTGTATAATGCAGTTCTGTATATAATATTGGAACTTCACCTTGGACTAAAATCTGAGGAGAATGGGCAAACCAGGATAGAGACAGTGGAACAATGCTGAGAAACCAGGCAAGCAGCGAGCCTCTGGTAGATTTAGAAGCAGCGGAATTTCAGCTTTACTGCAGTTGTGGGAGGAGGTTTGAAAACCATATGACCCAATGCCATTGTTTACATTTCCAATTTCCACAATATTTGATATAGGTTCATTAGGGAATTTCAGTTCATAAGCAAGGCACATGGTCTTGTGCAAATGGCTGCCACGTTTCCCACATTACAACTCATGGTCTACAGGGCTGTAGTAATACCCGCCCTCCTGTATGGCTCCGAGATATGGACCATGTACAGTAGACACCTCCAGTCGCAGGAGAAATATCACCAACGATGTCTTCGCAAGATCCTACAAATCACCTGGGAGGACAGATGCACCAACATTAGCGTCCTCGACCAGGCCAACATCTCCAGCATTGAAGCACTGACCACACTTGATCAGCTCCGCTGGGCAGGCCACATTGTTCGCATGCCAGACACGAGACTCCCAAAGCAAGCACTCTACTCTGACTCGTTTGCCGTGAAGGAGTTCCAAGGTGGGCAGAGGAAACGTTACAAGGACACCCTGATAAAGTGCAACACCCCACTGACACCTGGGAGTTGCTGGCCAAAGACCGCCCTAAGTAGAGGAAGTGCATCCGAGAGGGCGCTGAGCACCTCGAGTCTCATCGCCGAGAGCATGCAGAAATCAATCGCAGGCAACAGAAAGAGCATGTGGGAAACCTGTCCCACCCACCCCTTCCCTCAACGACTATCTGTCCCATCTGTGAAGGGGACTGTGGCTCTCGTATTGGACTGTTCAGCCACCAAAGGACTCATTTTAAGAGTGGAAGCAAGTCTTCCTCAATTCCGAGGGACTGCCGATGATGATGATGATTACAACAGTGACTACACTCAAAATGCTTAATTGGCTGTATAGTGTTTTGAGACGTCCGGTGGTCGTGAAAGGCGCTATATAAATCCAAGTCTTTTACCCTTGGGGGCCAATGCTGTGAACGCTGTTAAGGCACATAAATATGGTGAATTCATCACAACAAAATGTATTTACATGCTGCCTTTAAGATTAAAAAATGTCCTATGGTGCTTTACGTGGGGGGTGGGAAGATATGGTGCTTTACATGGGGGGTGTGAGGGCCCAGGGGCAGGACGGGCCAGCCCACACTGCGATATGTGTGCACGCTCGGTCTGTGCAGCAGAGCTGGTCTTCAGTTAATCTTGGGTTATCCTTGCCACTGGACCAAGACCTAGCTCTGTCAAGCCCGTGTGGTCACTGGTGTGCAACGGTCATCACATGTTAAAAAAAATCTAAGCACAGGTATCTTCCGCCCTTCACGATGTAGTTTGGGATCTGGAATATTAGGTCCTTCATTGAAACACCTGTGAACTCATCCCTTTTGGCGTGGAAGTAAGTCATCCTCATTTCGAGGGACTGCCTATGATGATGATGATGATGATGGGAAGATAGGAAAAATTAAAGGAGTAAAAGGAATGGACACAGAGCCACGCTGTGAAAGAAGAGATGGCCAAAAGCTTGGTTGAAGATAATGGATTTTGAGAAGGTTTTCTGAAGGTGGATATTGTAGGGTGTTTTGTTTCTGCAGGGTGTTTTGTGTGCCCCGTGTCTCTGACTCTCCCTTGAGTCGACCTTTGAGCGGCAGTTGGTGAGAGGTGGGAGCAGCGGCCTATAAAAGGCCCAGCGGGAGCTCGAGAGTCAGCGGCAGTTGGTGAGAGGTGGGAGCAGCGGCCTATAAAAGGCCCAGCGGGAGCTCGAGAGTCAGCGGCAGTTGGTGAGAGGCGGAAGCAGCGTCGGAGCGGCCTATAAAGGCCCAGCAGGAGCTCGAGAGTCAGCGGCAGTTGGCGAGAGGTGGGAGCAGCGTCGGAGCGGCCTATAAAAGGCCCAGCGGGAGCTCGAGAGCCAGCGGCAGTTGGTGAGAGGCGGGAGCAGTGTCGGAGCGGCCTATAAAGGCGTGACTTGTGCAGCTACAGCGGGAGAGAAAGCAAAAAAGAAGTAGAAAGGAATCAAAAGGTGACGTCACAGCCAATGGGGTAAGTGATTGGCTGGTGATTGGTGAGTAGCTTTTCTTTTTATTTTTATATCAGTAAGTAAACTGTAGCATTGTTATTACCAATTTAAGGGTATCTAAGGGTTAAGGCATGGCAGGAGAGATCGGTCACGTGATATGCTCCTCCTGTGCCATGTGGGAACTCAGGGACGCTTCCGGTGTCTCTTACGACTACATGTGTGAGAAGTGTATCCGCCTCCATCTCCTGATGGACCGCGTTGCAGAATTGGAGCTGAGGGTGGATTCACTCTGGAGCATCCACGATGCTGAGAATGACATAAGCGGCACGTGTAGTGAGTTGGTCTTACCGCATGAGAAGGATCCACAGCCAGCTAGGGAATGGAAGACCAGCAGGAAGAGTAGTACAAAGAAGGTAGTGCAGGGGTCCCCTGTGGTCATCCCCCTGCAAAACAGATACACTGTTTTGAGTGCTGTTGAGGGAGATGACTCATTAGGGGAGAGCAACAGCAGCCAAGTTCATGGCACCGTGGCTGGCTCTGTTGTACAGGAGGGCATAAAAAAGAGTGGGAGAGCGATAGTGATAGGGGATTCAATCATAAGGGGAATAGATAGGCGTTTCTGCGGCCGCAATCGAGAGTCCAGGATGGTATGTTGCCTCCCTGGTGCAAGGGTCAAGGATGTCTCCAAGCGAGTGCAGGACATTCTGAAAAGGGAGGGAGAACAGCCACTTGTCGTGGTGCACATTGGTACCAACGACATAGGTAAAAAAAGGGATAAGGTCCTACGAGACGAATTTAAGGAGCTAGGAGTTAAATTAAAAAGTAGGACCTCAAAAGTAGTAATCTCGGGATTGCTACCAGTGCCACGTGCTAGTCAGAGTAGGAATCGCAGGATAGCACAGATGAATACGTGGCTTGAGCAGTGGTGCAGCAGGGAGGGATTCAAATTCGTGGGGCATTGGAACAGGTTCTGGGGGAGGTGGGACCAGTACAAACCGGACGGTCTGCACTTGGGCAGGAACGGAACCAATGTCCTAGGGGGAGTGTTTGCTCGTGCTGTTGGTGAGGAGTTAAACTAATATGGCAGGGGGATGGGAACCAATACAGGGAGACAGAGGGAAACAAAAAGGAGACAAAAACAAAAGACAGAAAAGAGATGAGTAAAAGTGGAGGGCAGAGAAACCAAAGGCAAGAAACAAAAAGGACCACTGAATATAAAAGGGCTGCAGGAGGGGTAAAAACTAAAAATCATGGTTTAAAAACTAGGATGAAAACACTCTACCTAAATGCACACAGCATTCGAAATAAAGTAAATGAGTTGACGACACAAATCATTACAAATGGGTATGATTTGGTGGCCATTACAGAGACATGGTTGCAAGGTGGCCAGGACTAGGAATTAAACGTACAGGGGTATCTGACGATTCGGAAAGATAGGCAGGAAGGGAAGGGAGGTGGGGTAGCTCTGTTAATAAGGGATGATAGGGCAGTTATGAGGGATGATATTGACTACAATGAACAAAATGTTGAATCATTGTGGGTGGAGATTAGAGATAGTAAGGGGAAAAAGTCACTGGTCGGCATAGTTTATAGGCCCCCAAATAATAACTTCATGGTGGGGCGGGCAATAATCAAGGGAATAATGGAGGCATGTGAAAAAGGAACGGCAGTAGTTATGGGGGATTTTAACCTACATATCGATTGGTCAAATCAAATCGCAGTGGGTAGCCTGGAGGAGGAATTCATAGAATGCATACGGGATTGTTTCTTAGAACAGTATGTAACAGAGCCTACAAGGGAGCAAGCCATTTTGGATCTGGTCCTGTGTAACGAGACAGGAAAAATAAACGATCTCCTCGTAAAAGATCCTCCCGGAATGAGTGATCACAATATGGTTGAATTTGTAATACAGATTGAGGATGAGGAAGTTGTGTCAGAAACGTGAGTACTATGCTTAAACAAAGGGGACTACAGTGGGATGAGGGCAGAGTTGGCTAAAGTAGACTGGAAACAAGGACTAAACGGTGGCACAATTGAGGAACAGTGGAGGACTTTTAAGGAGCTCTTTCATAATGTGCAACAAAAATATATTCCAGTGAAAAAGAAGGGCGGCAAGAGAAGAGATAACCAGCCGTGGATAACCAAGGAAATAAAGGAAAGTATCAAATCAAAGACCAATGCGTATAAGGTGGCCAAGGTTAGTGGGAAACTAGAGGATTGGGAAGATTTTAAGCAACAGCAAAGAATGACTAAAAAAGCAATAAAGAAAGAGAAGATAGATTACGAAGGTAAACTTGCGCAAAACATAAAAACAGATAGTAAAAGCTTTTACAGATATATAAAACGGAAAAGAGTGACTAAAGTAAATGTTGGTCCCTTAGAAGATGAAAAGGGGGATTTAATAATGGGAAATGTGAAAATGGCTGAGACCTTAAACAATTATTTTGCTTCCGTCTTCACAGTGGAAGACACAAAAACCATGCCAAAAATTGCTGGTCATAAGAATGTGGGAAGGGAGGACCTTGAGATGATCACTATCACTAGGGGGGTAGTGCTGGACAGACTAATGGGATTGAAGGTAGACAAGTCCCCTGGTCCTGATGAAATGCATCCCAGGGTATTAAAAGAGATGGCGGAAGTTATAGCAGATGCATTTGTTATAATCTACCAAAATTCTCTGGACTCTGGGGAGGTACCAGCGGATTGGAGAGCAGCTAATGTAACGCCTCTGTTTAAAAAAGGGGGCAGGCAAAAGGCAGGTAACTATAGGCCGGTTAGTTTAACATCTGTAGTGGGGAAAATGCTTGAAACTATCATTAAGGAAGAAATAGCGGGACATCTGGATAGGAATAGTGCAATCAAGCAGACGCAGCATGGATTCATGAAAGGGAAATCATGTTTAACTAACTTACTGGAATTCTTTGAGGATATAACGAGCATGGTGGATAGAGGTGTACCGATGGATGTGGTGTATTTAGATTTCCAAAAGGCATTCGATAAGGTACCACACAAAAGGTTACTGCAGAAGATAAAGGTACGCGGAGTCAGAGGAAATGTATTAGCATGGATAGAGAATTGGCTGGCGAACAGAAAGCAGAGAGTCGGGATAAATGGGTCCTTTTCCGGTTGGAAATCAGTGGTTAGTGGTGTGCCACAGGGATCAGTGCTGGGACCACAACTGTTTACAATATACATAGATGACCTAGAGGAGGGGACAGAGTATAGTGCAACAAAATTTGCAGATGACACTAAGATTAGTGGGAAAGCGGGTTGTGGAGAGGACTCAGAGAGGCTACAAGGAGATTTGGATAGGTTAAGCGAATGGGCTAAGGTTTGGCAGATGGAATACAATGTCAGAAAGTGTGAGGTCATCCACCTTGGGGGAAAAAAAACAGTAAACGGGAATATTATTTGAATGGGGAGAAATTACAACATGCTGTGGTGCAGAGGGACCTGGGGGTCCTTGTGCATGAATCCCAAAAGGTTAGTTTGCAGGTGCAGCAGGTAATCAGGAAGGCAAATGGAATGTTGGCCTTCATTGCGAAAGGGATGGCGTACAAAAGCAGGGAGGTGTTGCTGCAACTGTATAAGGTATTGGTAAGGCCGCACCTGGAGTACTGCGTGCAGTTTTGGTCACCTTACTTAAGGAAGGATATACTAGCTTTGGAAGGGGTACAGAGACGATTCACTAGGCTGATTTGAGAAATGAGGGGGTTAACTTATGATGATAGATTGAGTAGACTGGGTCTTTACTCCTTGGAGTTCAGAAGGATGAGGGGTGATCTTGTAGAAACATTTAAAATCATGAAAGGGATAGACAAGATAGAGGCAGAGAGGTTGTTTCCATTGGTGGGGGAGACTAGAACTATGGGGCACAGCCTCAAAATACGGAGGAGCCAATTTAAAACCAAGTTGAGAAAGAATTTCTTCTCCCAGAGGGTTGTGAATCTGTGGAATTCTCTGCCCAAGGAAGCAGTTGAGGCTAGCTCATTGAATGTTTTCAAGTCAAAGATAGATAGATTTTTAAGCAATAAGGGAATTAAGGGTTATGGGGAGAGGGCGGGTAAGTGGAGCTGAGTCCACGACCAGATCAGCCATGATCTTATTGAATGGCGGAGCAGGCTCGAGGGCCTAGATGGCCTACTCCTGTTCCTAATTCTTATGTTCTTATGACCTGTGCTTTAAAACTTCTCGGTTCGGGTTGTTTCCCTTTGGACGGCAGAGCTTTTGCCAATAGTTCCTGCCTAGCCTGTCGATTCGCAGGTAATCCCACACACACACACACAGACCAAGGTCAGATAAGTCTTCTCCTATGCCCGATGCGCAGCGTCCCCAGTGGGATTACTATGTAACCCGGCCATGAGCAGATGCCACCTGATTGTTCTTCCGAACTACAACTCCCAAGTTCGGACTCGGAGTTACTATGGATAGATTATAATTGACTCAGACTAATCGAAACGGTTCAGGTTGGTCAAAGAATGATTCCTTTTTTTACATTCTCAAAACTACAACCCCTACGGCTAAAAGAGTAGGTGACTGTGGACACTAGCTTAAAATTAGACTAAATACCCACCCTGTTGGTTACGCCGAACCAACCCTCTTCTCAGAATCTAAGCCTAGATAATGGAAACCCTTCTAACTAAACCCCTCTCTCGGTTTGGTCAGAACCCACACTTAGAAGCCTCCTCACACATGCACACATGTTAGCCTGCGTCTTGGACACTTGCAGTTCCTCAGCAGCATAAAAGGTTACTGCACAAGATAAAAGTTCACGGGATTGGGGGTAATATATTACCGTGGATAGAGAATTGGCTAACTAACAGAAAACAGAGAGTCGGGATAAATGGTTCATTCTCTGAATGGCAACCAGTAACTAGTGGGGTGCCGCAGGGATCAGTGCTGGGACCCCAACTATTTACAATCGATATTAACGACTTGGAAGAAGGGACTGAGTGGAACGTAGCCAAGTTTGCTAATGATACAAAGATGGGAGAAAAAGGAATGTGTGAGGAGGACACAAAAAATCTGCAAAAAGACATAGGCTAAGTGAGTGGGCATAAATTTGGCAGATGGAATATAACGTTGGAAAGTGAATTCATGCACTTTGGCAGAAAAAAAATCAAAGAGCAAGTTATTATTTAAAGGGAGAAAGATTGCAAAGTGCCGCAGTACAGCGGGACCTGGGGATACTTGTGTATGAAACACAAAAGGATAGTATGCAGGTACAGCAAGTGATTAGGAAGGCCAATGGTATCTTGGCCTTTATTGCAAAGGGGATGGAGTATAAAAGCAGGGACGTCTTGCTACAGCTATATAATATATTGGCGAGGCCACACCTGGAATACTGCGTGCAGTCTTGGTTTCCATATTTATGAAAGGATATACTTGCTTTGGAGGCAGTTCAGAGAAGGTTCACTCGGTTGATTCCGGGGATGAGGGGGTTGACTTATGAGGAAAGGTTGAGTAGGTTGGGCCTATACTCATTGGAATTCAGAAGAATGAGAGGTGATCTTATCGAAATATATAAGATTGAGGGGTTTGACAAGGTGGATGCAGAGAGGATGTTTCCACTGATGGGAGACTAGAACTAGAGGGCATGATCTTAGAATAAGGGGCCGCCCATTTAAAACCGAGATGAAAAGAAATTTAATCTGAGGGTTATAAATCTGTGGAATTCGCTGCCTCAGAGAGCTGCGGAAGCTAGGACATTGAATAAATTTAAGACAGAATTAGACAGTTTCTTAAACGATAAGGGGATAAGGGGTTTTGGGGAGCGGGCAGGGAAGTGGATTGGCGAATGATACTTAAGGGGTTGACTGTGGATGGGCAATGGCAGACATTTAGAGACCGCATGGATGAACTACAACAATTGTACATTCCTGTCTGGCATAGAAATAAAAAAGGGAAGGTGGCTCAACCGTGGCTATCAAGGGAAATCAGGGATAGTATTAAAGCCAAGGAAGTGGCATACAAATTGGCCAGAAATAGCAGCGAACCTGGGGACTGGGAGAAATTTAGAACTCAGCAGAGGAGGACAAAGGGTTTGATTAGGGCAGGGAAAATGGAGTATGAGAAGAAGCTTGCAGGGAACATTAAGACGGATTGCAAAAGTTTCTATAGATATGTAAAGAGAAAAAGGTTAGTAAAGACAAATGTAGGTCCCCTGCAGTCAGAATCAGGGGAAGTCATAACGGGGAACAAAGAAATGGCGGACCAATTGAACAAGTACTTTGGTTCGGTATTCACGAAGGAGGACACGAACAACCTTCCGGTTATAAAAGGGGTCGGGGGGTCTAGTAAGGAGGAGGAACTGAGGGAAATCCTTATTAGCCGGGAAATTGTGTTGGGGAAATTGATGGGATTGAAGGCCGATAAATCCCCAGGGCCTGATGGACTGCATCCCAGAGTACTTAAGGAGGTGGCCTTGGGAATAGTGGATGCGTTGACAGTCATTTTCCAACATTCCATTGACTCTGGATCAGTTCCTATGGAGTGGAGGGTAGCCAATGTAACCCCACTTTTTAAAAAAGGAGGGAGAGAGAAAACAGGGAATTATAGACCGGTCAGCCTGACATCGGTAGTGGGTAAAATGATGGAATCAATTATTAAGGATGTCATAGCAGTGCATTTGGAAAGAGGTGACATGATAGGTCCAAGTCAGCATGGATTTGTGAAAGGGAAATCATGCTTGACAAATCTTCTGGAATTTTTTGAAGATGTTTCCAGTAGAGTGGACAAGGGAGAACCAGTTGATGTGGTATATTTGGACTTTCAGAAGGCGTTCGACAAGGTCCCACACAAGAGATTGATGTGCAAAGTTAGAGCACATGGGATTGGGGGTAGTGTACTGACATGGATTGAGAACTGGTTGTCAGACAGGAAGCAAAGAGTAGGAGTAAATGGGTACTTTTCAGAATGGCAGGCAGTGACTAGTGGGGTACCGCAAGGTTCTGTGCTGGGGCCCCAGCTGTTTACACTGTACATTAATGATTTAGATGAGGGGATTAAATGTAGTATCTCCAAATTTGCGGATGACACTAAGTTGGGTGGCAGTGTGAGCTGCGAGGAGGATGCTGTGAGGCTGCAGAGCGACTTGGATAGGTTAGGTGAGTGGGCAAATGCATGGCAGATGAAGTATAATGTGGATAAATGTGAGGTTATCCACTTTGGTGGTAAAAACAGAGAGACAGACTATTATCTGAATGGTGACAGATTAGGAAAAGGGGAGGTGCAAAGAGACCTGGGTGTCATGGTACATCAGTCATTGAAGGTTGGCATGCAGGTGCAGCAGGCGGTTAAGAAAGCAAATGGCATGTTGGCCTTCATAGCAAGGGGATTTGAGTACAGGGGCAGGGAGGTGTTGCTACAGTTGTACAGGGCATTGGTGAGGCCACACCTGGAGTATTGTGTACAGTTTTGGTCTCCTAACCTGAGGAAGGACATTCTTGCTATTGAGGGAGTGCAGCGAAGGTTCACCAGACTGATTCCCGGGATGGCGGGACTGACCTATCAAGAAAGACTGGATCAACTGGGCTTGTATTCACTGGAGTTCAGAAGAATGAGAGGGGACCTCATAGAAACATATAAAATTCTGACGGGGTTAGACAGGTTAGATGCAGGAAGAATGTTCCCAATGTTGGGGAAGTCCAGAACCAGGGGTCACAGTCTAAGGATAAGGGGTAAGCCATTTAGGACCGAGATGCGGAGGAACTTCTTCACCCAGAGAGTGGTGAACCTGTGGAATTCTCTACCACAGAAAGTTGTTGAGGCCAATTCACTAAATATATTCAAAAAGGAGTTAGATGAGGTCCTTACTGCTAGGGGGATCAAGGGGTATGGCGAGAAAGCAGGAATGGGGTACTGAAGTTGAATGTTCAGCCATGAACTCATTGAATGGCGGTGCAGGCTAGAAGGGCCGAATGGCCTACTCCTGCACCTATTTTCTATGTTTCTATGTTTCTATGATCAAATCAGCCATAATCTTATTAAATGGCGGAGCAGGCTCGAGGGGCCGTATGGCCTACTTCTGCTCCTATTTATATTATGTAAACACGCTGGCTATCTTGGGGATTCCCAGAATTTATGTTGGATATAATTACCAGCCCTTCTCATTGATTCACGCGGTCCCGGGTCCATTTGTCTCTCTAAAGACAAAACTGTGCCTAACCGAGGCATGCGATAAGAGTAATGTTCAGACGGTACAGCGAGGCACTCACTTCGGGTGTTCCTGGAGAGTTGACGGACGCAGGGAACCCCGTTCCAGAGGGAAAGCAAGCCACTGAATCCCCCAAAGTTCAGCGTCTTTATACCCCGTATAGTACACAAAACTGGGCGATTCCTGGTTACCATGGTCGCAGAGATGCTAGTTGGTCTTCCTGGTGATGTCGCTGTACTGGATTGGCCAACTCGATGAAAACAATGGTAGGACAATTCTGTAGATGAGCAGTTCTCGAAGTGCTAACTGTTTGTTGAGTTCTTGACTGCTCCTTCATTGAAAGAGTCGAGAGATGTTACATTTGGCCTACAAACCTCATTGTCCATCCAGACATCCCAGCCCCATGGACAAAAGGTGTTTTTCCACAAATCAAAAAGTTCAAAATGAAAAGGCATCTGCCTTTCATGACATCGGCGATGAGACTGGTCCCATGGCAACCCAAAAGACAGACAGCTCCTGCTACTTCACAGAAACCAAAAATCAGTCCTTTTAAAGTCTAATACTCCATATTCCATTTTGAAACGCAGCCCATGTGCGTCTCCATTTTAAAAGGGTACAGATCCATTTTGAAAAGTCTAAAAATCCTTCCGGCCCATACATACACAGACGTTGGCACCGGCCAAATTCTACAGTATAGAGGTAGAGAGTTTAGGGATGAAATTCCAGAGTGTTGTCATCATAGGCAGTCCCTTGGAATCGAGGAAGACTTGCTCCCACTCTTAGCATGAGTTCTTAGGTGGCTGTACAGTCCAATACGAGAACCACAGTCTCTGTCACAGGTGGGACAGATAGTGGTTGAGGGAAAGGTTGGGCATGGAGCCTGGTTTGCCGCGCGCTCCTTCTGCTGCCTGCGCTTGATTTCTGCATGCTCTCAGCGACGATACTCGAGGAGCTCAGCGCCCTCCCGGATGCACTTCCTTCACTTAGGGCGGTCCATGGCCAGGGACTCCCAGGTGTCAGTGGGGATGTTGCACTTTATCAGGGAGGCTTTGAGGGTGTCCTTGTAACGTTTCCTCTGCCCGCCTTTGGCTCGTTTGCTGTGAACGAGTTCCGAGTGGAGCGCTTGCTTTGGGAGTCATGTGTCTGGCATGCAAACGATGTGGCCTGCTCAGCAGAGCTGATCAAGCGTGGTCAGTGCTTCAATGTTTTGGATGTAGGCCTGGACGAGGACGCTAATGTTTGTGCATCTGTCCTCCCAGAGGATTTGTAGGATCTTGCGGATTCATCGCTGGTGGTATTTCTCCAGCAACTTGAGGTGTCTGCTGTACATGGTCCACGTCTCTGAGCCATACAGGAGGGCGGGTATTACTACGGCCCTGTAGACCATGAGCTTGGTGACAGTTTTGAGGGCCTGGTCTTCAAACACTCTCTTCCTCAGGCGGCCGAAGGCTGCACTGGCGCACTGGAGGCGGTGTTGGATCTCATCATCAATGCCTGCTCTTGTTGATAGGAGGTTCCCGAGATAAAGGAAGTGGTCCATGTTGTCCGGGGCCGCGCCGTGAATTTTGATGACTGGGGGCAATGCTGTGCGGTGAGGACAGGCTGGTGGAGGACCTTTGCCGTACTGATGTTTAGCGTAAGGCCCATGCTTTCATACGCCTCGGTAAATACGTCGACTATGTCCTGGAGTTCAGCCTCTGTGTGTGCACAGACGCAAGCGTCGTCCACATACTGTAGCTCGACGACAGAGGTTGGAGTGGTCTTGGACCTGGCCTGGTGACGGCGAAGGTTGAACAGCTTCCCACTGGTTCTGTAGTGTAGTTCCACTCCAACTCGTCAACTGTGAGGTGGAGCATGGCAGCGAGGAAGATTAAGAGGGTTGGGGTGATGACACAGCCCTGCTTGACCCCGGAAGGCCTTTGTAAGGTCAAAGGCGGCCATGTACAAGGTCTGGCGCTGTTCCCTGCATTTTTCCTGCAACTGCCCTGCTGCAAAAATCATGTCCGTTGTGCCCCGGAGGGGACGAAATCCGCACAGCGACTCTGGGAGGAGCTCTTCGGCCACGGGGAGAAGACGATTGAGGAGGACTCTAGCGACGACTTTCCCAGTGGTTGAAACGGGGAGATTCCTCTGTAGTTGCCACAGTCGGACTTGTCCCCTTTTTTAAAGATGGTCACGATCACTGCATCTCTGAGATCTCCCGGCATACTCTCCCTTCAGATGAGAACGATGTCACGTATTCGCGGCAGTAGTGCTTCTCTGCCATACTTCAGTGCCTCAGCGGGGATTTCATCCGCTCCCGTAGCCTTGTTGTTTTTTAGCTGTCTTATGGCTTTTTCTTCCTCGTGCAGTGTTGGGGTCTCACTGAGGTGGTGGTGAGTAGCATGCTGCGGAATGGAGTCGAGAACACTCGAGTCAAAGGCAGAGTTTCGCATGAGGAGATCTTCGAAGTGTTGCTTCCAGCGGGCCCTGACTGCCTCGGTGTCCTTGATGAGTGTTTGCCCGCTCTTGGCCAGGAATGGGGTGGGGCCTTGGGAGTTTGGTCCATATGTGGCCTTGACTGCAGTGAAGAATTCTCACACATCATGGCTGTTGGCCAGCTGCTGTATTTCCTGTGCTTTCTCCATCCACCACCTGTTCTTTAGGTCCCGGGTTTTTTGTTGGACCATAGCCTTTAGCCGTCTGTAATGCTGCTTTGCTGCCCCCGAGGTGGGTTGCTGTTTAAGGCTCAGAAATGCCTTGCGCTTGCAATCTATTAGTTCTTGAATCTCCTCATCATTTTCATCAAACCTGTCCTGGTTGAGTGACCAAGCATCTCTTTGCAGGCACTGGTTATGGAGGGCAGACCAAGCGCTGTAGGACCAAGGTGGCTGAAGATTTCACCATCAAGGGTGGGCCTAGGAAGGCGGGGATGTACAGAAGGACTGAAAGGCTTCAGAGAGAACATAAGGTTGGAAGAATTTTCAGATCTGGCAAAGCCATGGAGGGATTTGAAGGTGAGAGCAAAGAAGATTTTAAATTCAGTGTGTTTGGGGAGGGGGAAGCACGAATGAAAGTGATAGGCTTGCAGGACTTCATGTGGAACATGTTGCAGCACAGCTGAGTATTTAGCACGTTGTAAATGGACAGTAGAGGATAGGAGGCCTTTAAGGAGGATTGTTACAAGTTTCACATCAGCACAAGATTATCTCTTGAGTTCAGCATCATTGGTCTCTCCTGTGAGTGGCCCTTAAGTCCCTTATAATCATGAATTTACTTTCCTGTGCCACTAGCCACATGTGGCTAATTGGGAAAACAAATTTGGTTAATTGCATTTTTTAATAGGAAATAAAAAATGAGTAATACACACCGTTGTTAAGCATGTGATCTCAATACTTATTCGCACCATGTACAGATGTGTACTTTAATCATTTTATGTGTTTGTTGGTAAAATTATCTGACAAAAAGTAGAATGTGCATGTGTTTCTGATCATTGCATGCGCTTTACTTTCGTGGTTACTGCTTTTTGGTTATCTGCTAGAATGAGGTGTAACACAGGTGAAAAATGCCAGAGTTCAGAAGCATGGCAATACGAGTAACATTGGAGAGGAGAACAGTCATGGTCAGCTCAACCATAACTCAGCCAGCAGAAGAAAATAACCCTATCCAATAACAAGCCGCTCCAACAGGGCACTTCATGGCAAAGGGCAAGCAGCATCCAACGTTCTAGATGGGAAGCAGGGACGGTCTGGCTCATCTCCCAGCAATCACTCTGATGCAGTTAAAGTATCGCTTGCAACTGCTGTACATAAACCTAGAAGCTGCACGAAGATGTGTGGCACTGAATGGTGGTAAATGTTTCTTTTTGTAAATATATACGTCAAGTACATTGAGCTGCATTGTGCGTAAGGCGTTTTCTACTAAAATTAGTGCATGTGGTTGTAACCAGGCTGCTCCGAGATTCCTGTTCAACAATACTGTCTGCAACTTGCATAAAGATATCTATTTGAAATGACTACTTGTGCAATACTGTAGCTTGTAAAGTGGCATTATTAGCTTGCAACATTATTAGCTTGCAGCAATGATTTTTTACCACAAAAGTGCTCTATCATGAACCAGAACCTCATCTGTTAGTTGCATCATGTCAGTGGACTGCATTCAACAAGAAAAGGAGACTGTTGTTCAGCAAGTTTCATACAATAGACTTTGATTCAGAATCGTGTGGTGTAAAACGCAGCAGACAGCGTTAATCCCCTGCGATGTTTAAACTATAAAGAGGCTGCAGTTCACAGGAAGCTTATGATTCTGAGTGTGTTTGTTTGTTCTATTGTTGCTAAATATGATTTCTAGCCTATGCCAAGATTTCTATTTTCTTTATGCAATTGACATTTAAGCCTCTATACATGTGTTTTGTCATGTGGCCAGACACTTGATAAAGCACGATTCGTTCTTGATCGGTCCAGTCTGGCAAGGATTCCTCGGGAAACTCAACACAGCACATGCTTTGCCCAGCTAAGTCCAAAAATGGTGATTGGGGTCCTGTGTACATCATAGAACCCCGATTTGCATTTTAATTTCCTTCTGCCTGACTTGGACCCACTCTGGACACCTAGCATTAGGCCCCTGGAAACATTGCCGCAGCAATGAAGTGGTAGGTCATTGCCCAGCCTTTGCGGGACACTGTCCCTCTCTTTCTGCTAGGTGGGAGGCCTGAAAATTCACCCCCTAATGTTCAAAAGTAAATTCAACAGCCTCTTCCTCACTAAAAACATGAGCTAATGTTGAAAGGAAATTTGAGATTATCTGTTTATTGGCAGCAATGAATGTAAACAGGGGTATAGCCAAGTATACGCGCCCTACACTTTTTATCCCTAGAGTGAGCTTGTGCTGTGACAACTGATTTGTGGCCTCAAGGGATCTGGCTCTGCTGCTGTTCTGCTCCCTGAACATTTTCTTATTACTTGTACTGGTTACAGCTTGTACCTTCATGAGGTTGTTGCTGCTTCACTCGGAGCAGACACTGTGCTGTGGGCCGCAAGTGTGAATTCCCAGTCTCTCATTCCTGGATCAGAAATTTCTGCCTGTGACAAAGTGAAGGATCTGGTACCTGCTGCAGCAGGGAATGCAATCAAAATCCCATAAGGTAGGGATAGTACCTGAATGAATTGAGGGGAGGGAGATACTGGGGAAGATCACATAGAAACATAGAAAATAGGTGCAGGGGTAGGCTATTCGGCCCTTCTAGCCTGCACCGCCATTCAACGAGTTCATGGCTGAACATGCAACTTCAGTACCCCATTCCTGCTTTCTCGCCATACCCCTTGATCCCCCCAGTAGTAAGGACTTCATCTAACTCCCTTTTGAATATATTTAGTGAATTGGCCTCAACAACTTTCTGTGGTAGAGAATTCCACAGGTTCACCACTCTCTAAGTGAAGAAGTTTCTCCTCATCTCGGTCCTAAATGGCTTACCCCTTATCCTTAGACTGTGTCCCCTGGTTCTGGACTTCCCCAAAATTGGGAACATTCTTCCTGCATCTAACCTGTCTAAACCCATCAGAATTTTAAACGTTTCTATGAGGTCCACTCTCATTCTTCTGAACTCCAGTGAATACAAGCCCAGTTGATCCAGTCTTTCTTGATAGGTCAGTCCCGCCATCCCGGGAATCAGTCTGGTGAACCTTCGCTGCCCTCCCTCAATAGCAAGAATGTCCTTCCTCAGGTTAGGAGACCACAACTGTACACAATACTCCAGGTGTGGCCTCACTAAGGCCCTGTACAACTGCAGCAACACCTCCCTGCCCCTGTACTCAAATCCCCTCGCCATGAAGGCCAACATGCCATTCGCTTTCTTAACCGCCTGCTGTACCTGCATGCCAACCTTCAATGACTGATGTACCATGACACCCAGGTCTCGTTGCACCTCCCCTTTTCCTAATCTCTCACCATTCAGATAATAGTCTGTCTCTCTGTTTTTACCACCAAAGTGGATAACCTCACATTTATCCACATTATACTTCATCTGCCATGCATTTGACCACTCACCTAACCTATCCAAGTCACTCTGCAGCCTCATACAATCCTCCTCGCAGCTCACACTGCCACCCAACTTGGTGTCATCCGCAAATTTGGAGATACTACATTTAATCCCCTCATCTAAATCATTAATGTACAGTGTAAACAGCTAGGGCCCCAGCACAGAACCTTGCAGTACCCCACTAGTCACTGCCTGCCATTCTGAAAAGTCCCCATTTACTCCTACTCTTTGCTTCCTGTCTGACGACCAGTTCTCAATCCATGTCAGCACACTACCCCCAATCCCATGTGCTTTAACTTTGCACATTAATCTCTTGTGTGGGACCTTGTCGAAAGCCTTCTGAAAGTCCAAATATACCACATCAACTGGTTCTCCCTTGTCCACTCTACTGGAAACATCCTCAAAAAATTCTAGAAGATTTGTCAAGCATGATTTCACAAATCCATGCTGACTTGGACCTATCATGACACCTCTTTCCAAATGCACTGCTATGACATCCTTAATAATTGATTCCATCATTTTACCCACTACCGATGTCAGGCTGACAGGTCTATAATTCCCTGTTTTCTCTCTCCCTCCTTTTTTTAAAAAGTGGGGTTACATTGGCTACCCTTCACTCGATAGGAACTAATCCAGAGTCGATGGAATGTTGGAAAATGACTGTCAATGCATCCGCTATTTCCAAGGCCACCTCCTTAAGTACTCTGGGATGCAGTCCAAGAACCCCTGGGGATTTATCAGCCTTCAATCCCATCAATTTCCCCAACACAATTTCCTGACTAATAAGGATTTCCCTCAGTTCCTCCTCCTTACTAGACCCTCTGACCCCTTTTTATATCCGGAAGGTTGTTTGTGTCCTCCTTAGTGAATATCGAATCAAAGTACTTGTTCAATTGGTCCGCCATTTCTTTGTTCCCCGTTATCACTTCCCCTGATTCTGACTGCAGGGGACCTATGTTTGTCTTTACTGACCTTTTTCTCTTTACATATCTATAGAAACTTTTGCAATCCGTCTTAATGTTCCCTGCAAGCTTCTTCTCGTACTCTCTTTTCCCTGCCCTAATCAAACCCTTTGTCCTCCTCTGCTGAGTTCTAAATTTCTCCCAGTCCCCGGGTTTGCTGCTATTTCTGGCCAATTTGTATGCCACTTCCTTGGCTTTAATACTATCCCTGATTTCCCTTGATAGCCACGGTTGAGCCACCTTCCCTTTTTTATTTTTACGCCAGACAGGAATGTACAATTGTTGTAGTTCATCCATGCGGTTTCTAAATGTCTGCCATTGCCCATCCACAGTCAACCCCTTAAGTATCATTTGCCAATCTATCCTAGCCAATTCACGCCTCATACCTTCAAAGTTAGCCGCCTTTAAGTTCTGGGGAGTGGGAGTTACCGGGGAAGATTATTTCAACGAATTGGGGGACAGGAGATACTGGGGAAGATCACATCATTGAACTGGGGAATGGGAGTTACTGGGGAAGATTACATCAGAAAACTGGGAAGGTTCGAGGGGGGAGGGTTTCTCTATGAATGGTGGAGCATGAGAGGGAAAATGCCTCTCTAAACGGGGGATTAGAGGGTAAGAGTGTCTCTGAGGATGTAAGTGGCTTTAAAATGGGGCGAGAATAACAATCCCGGTAGCATTTGGAGAGGTAATAATCTGGTTGATCTAAATATGGCTAAACGTAAATGTCATTTATGTTCCCTATCTGTTTAGATTTTAAAAATCTACCAATCATGAAATAAAATTCACCAAAAATACATTATTTTAATTTGAAATGTTGCAATTTTCTCGGGTTCACGTCCCCTAGATTCCCCTTAAACGTTCACATACCAGTGGTTTTAGGAGAGCGGGTTTATGCAAGCAGCATTTGGAAGGAGTAATTCTACAGTAGATGCCTACAGCTGTAATCTAGATCATGTATTTGGCTCGGAACAATTTTTACCCAGGTGATTGACTATGATGGCAGGATTAGAATTTCTGCCCTGTAGATAATTCATGTAGTAAAATATCAAATTGAGAGCAGTGCGCAGGAAACAACACTCTCACTTTGCTTTCTGGATCAGTTTTTCCGTTTCAAACATGGATAATTAACTTTCTTATCTGTGTTTTGTTTTATTTGGATGAATAAACAAGTCGTTCAAAGTTCAAGATTTCCAATGATCCATTTACTAACTGCTATGTTGTTATAGCTATCCCGTTTCAGTTTTTTAAATGACATAACATGGAGCAGGTAGAAACTAGTTATGGCCCAATGCTAACCTCCTCAGGAGGTTTTTAAAGCAACAAAGGAAGGTTTTTATATACCATAAAACGTACCTTTTGGTGGTATCTGCTGTGTATGCCACAGTGGTTGCGCCCTGAAATTGCCCATCAAAGCACCCATTTTATGGAGATTGTGGTGGGCGAGGTTAAGTACTGGAGCAGGTTACTGAGATGTGGAAGGGCAAGACTGTGGAAGGATATAAACATAAGGATAAACATTTTAAACTTGAGGGACTGGGGGACGGGGAGCCAATGTACATCAGTAAGGGCAGGGGTGGTCAGAAAACAGAACTCGGTGTTGGATAGAATAGGAACAGTTTGGATGAGCTGAAGTTTATAGATGGTAGAGGAGGGGAGACTGGCCAGGAAAGCATTGGAGTAATTGAGTCTGAAGATGACAACAGCACAGCTGAGGGTTTAAGCAGCACCATGGGCCTAGGTATGGATGGAGGTGTATGATGTTATAAAGGGAGAAGTAGCTGATCTTTGTAAAGGAGAGGATATTTGGGTTAGAAGTTCAGCTCTGGGTTGAATAAGATGCCAATGTTGTGAAAAGTCTGGGTCAGCCTGAAACAACAGCTGCGAGAGGGCAGGAGTTTTTTGGCAAGGTTATAAGGTATCGAGTTTGGTGTGGGGCTGAACATGATGGCTTCAGTCTTCTCCGTGTTTAGTTGGTGGAAATACCTGCTCAACCAAGACTGGATGTCTGACAAGCAGAGGGGGAGAGAGAGAGCGATTAATTATATATATTGTGTGTGTGTGTGTGTGTGTGTGTGTCATTAGCATACATGTGGAAGATGACACAGTGTCTAATGATGAGTGGCAACATGTAAATGAGGAAGAGGAGAAAGCCAAGGATGGATCCTGGGAGACCCCCATAGGAGTAGGAAGAGAACATATCATTGGAGATGTTCTGGCTATGATCAAATAGATAAGAGCAGAACCAAGCAAGGTCCTACCAAGGTGGACAATGGGGGGAGAGGTGTCAGTGACTAGAAGGGACACTGCACCATGGTCAGTCACAGAAAATGTTTTTGTGACTTTCGGTATGGCTATTTTGATGTTGTGGGAAGGGCAGAAATATGATTGGAAGGATTCAGACAGGGAATTATGTGAGCAGTAGGCCCAGATCAGGAAGGCCATGCAATTTTAAAGGACTTTGGAAAGGAAAGTGAGGTTAGAAATGGGGCAGTAGTTTGCAAGGACATAAAGGGGTCAAGTGTGGGCTTTTGAGGAGGTGGTGATGATGGCTGTTTTGAAACAGAAGGGTACATTACTTGAAAAGAGGAAGCCATTTACAATGTCAATTAGTAAGGGGGTCAGGAAGGGAATCTGAGTAATTGGCAATTTTGTGGCAATGGGGTCGATGGAGTAGGCGGTGTGTTCCATGGATGAGATAATCTCTGAGAGCACATGGGGGAAGATGGCAGTGAAATAACAAAGTGATGGGAGACTCGATGCTGGAGAGGGAGACTGGGGTAAAATTGGCTTCATGCGAAAGAAGAAGTAAAGGAGCAGCGTCAAACGAATGGATACTGTCTACCTTGGTGACCCAAAAATCCATAAGCTCCTTGCGCATTTTTTTAATTCATTCCGGGATGTGGGCGTTGCTGGCAAGACCAGCATTTATTGCCCATCCCTAATTGCCCTTGAGGTGATAGTGAGCCACCTTCTTGAACTGCTGCAGTCCGTGTGGTGAAGGTACTGCCAGAGTGCTGTTAGGGAGGGAGTTCCAGGATGGTGTATGACTTGGAAGGGAACTTGCAGGTGATGGTTTTTCCCATGCACCTGCTACCCTTGTCCTTCTAGGTGGTAGAGGTCGTGTGTTGGGGAGGTTCTGCTGAAGTTGCTGCAGTGCATCTTGTAGATGGTACACACTGCAGCCACGGTGTGCCGATGGTGGAAGGAGTTAATGTTTAAGGTGGTGGATGGGGTGCAAATCAAGCGGGCTGCTTTGTCCTGGATGGTGTTGAGTTTCTTGAGTATTAATTGGAACTGCACTCATCCAGGCAAGTTATTTTTTGATGTAAAGGTGGAGGTCAGTGGGAGGAGGGGTTTAGGAAGGCTGTTGGTAGTGTAGAGAAAAGAAGCCGGGGTTATCTTGTTCTCCAACATGATGCCGTTCATGATCTTTATGTAATGCACAGCAATACAAGTGCATAGTTATAACCCATTTCTGTGTTTAAAATGCCATTCTAGTTTTCTTCTTCATAGGCAATCCCTCGGAATTGAGGAAGACTTGCTTCCACTCTTAAAATGAGTCCTTAGGTGGCTGAACAGTCCAATACGAGAGCCACAGGCTCTGTCAAAGGTGGGACAGATAGTCATTGAGGGAAAGGTTGGGTGAGACAGGTTTGTCGCACGCTCTTTCCGCTGCCTGCGCTTGATTTCTGCATGCTCTCGGTAATGAGACTCGAGGTGCTCAGCGCCCTCCCAAATGCACTTCCTCCACTTAGTGGTCTTTGGCCAGGGACTCCCAGGTGTCAGTGGGGATGTTGCACTTTTATCGGAGGCTTTGAGGGTGTTTTACATCTACAATAATACCATCTAAGTTGTGTCATGCCAATGAGATCACTTATATATGACTGTTCCCTTCTTATCTTGATAATCTACCACATAATCCATATTCCTATGAGGACTTTCTGTGCTCTACTGCAGGACATGAGTACATAACATTCCAAGTAATAAGGGTGCTCTGCATTGTCTAAGGTGCCATCCTTTGAATGACCTATTGCAGCACAGTTTGATGGTTCAGCTGGATGCTGAAGATCCCATGGCATTATTCAAAGAACAACCAGGAATTCTCCAAATGATTTGCCCTGCCCTATGTTCCTCCCTCAACCAGCATCACCTTTTTGTTGAACATAAAATCAGATTAGTTAGTCATTGATCTTAGTGTTGCTTGTGGGGACTTGCCGTGTGCAAAAGCAGCTACCACATTAGCCTACACAGCAGTACACCCACATCAAAGTAATTTATCATATAAGAAGTACTTTGAGATATTTTTAGTGCGGAGATAAGATGCTGTATAAATCAATGTCTTTTCCTAAATGTCGGGCTGTAAATCTTTGTACCATTATTTCCCGGATTTCCTATCAAAGAACTCGGCAACATACAAGGAAAACGAATCATGGAGGAGGAGCAGGAAGTACTAATGAAACTCTGCCATGGATGGATTAGAGTTGTTTTAAAATTGTTGCTTGAGAGAAAAAAAGTCCCTCCTCTTTCAGTGAAACTAGGTTCTGCGCTTAGCAGCCAGAATTCACCAAAGTGGCTGTTCATGTTTGAACCTGGATAGTGTGTCAGTAGGTCTATTCACTGTGGAGCATTATAGCTGTGTTTGATTCTAACCTCACTCAGGGCTAGCACAAGAGCATTTTCCAGTGGGTGTCAATGTATAATGATCATAGAAATTTGCAGCATGGACAGAGGCCATTTTGGCCCATCATGTCTGCACCGGCCGACCGATCTATCCAGCCAAATCCCACTTTCCAGCTCTTCATCCGTAGCCCTGTAAGTTACGGCACTTTAAGTGCACATCCATGTATCTGTTAAATGTGGTGAGGGTTTCTGCCTCTACCACCCTTTCAGGCAATGAGTTCCAGATCCCCACCACCTTCTGGAAATTTCCCTTCATATTTCCTCTAAACCACCCCCCAGTTACTTTAAATGTATGCCCCTGATTGTTGACCCATCTGCCAAGGGAAACCGGACCTTCCTATCCATTCTATCCAGGCCCATCATAATTTTATACACCTCAATCAGGTCTCCCCTTAGCCTCCTCTGTTCCAAAGAAAACAGACCCAGCATCTCCAATCTTTCCTCCTAGCCAAAATTCTCCAGTCCAGGCAACATTCTTCTAAATCTCCACCGCACCCTTTCCAGTGCAATCATGTCATTCCTGTAATGTGGTGACCAGAACTGCACGCACCACTCCAGCTGCGGCCTAACCAGTGTTTTATACAGTTCAAGCATAACCTCCTTGCTCTTGTATTCCATGACTAATAAAGGCAAGTATTCCATATGCTTTCTTAACCACCTTATCTACCTGCCCTGCTACCTTCAGGGCAATGTGGACATGGACACCAAGGTTCCTTTGTTCCTCTACACTTTTCAGTGTCATACCATTTAACACGTAGGATAGCTCACATGAATACATGGCTTGAGGAGTGGTGCAGAAGGGAGGGATTCAAATTCCTGGGAAATTGGAACCGGTTCTGGGGGAGGTGGGACCAGTACAAACCGGACGGTCTGCACCTTGGCAGGACCGGAACCAATGTCCGAGAGGGGAGTGTTTGCTAGTGCTGCTGGGGAGGAGTTAAACAATGGCAGGGGGATGGGAACCTATGCAGAAAGGCAAAGGGAAATAAAAGGGAATCCGAGGCAAAAGATAGAAAGGAGAATAGTAAAAGTGGAGGGCAGAGAAATCCAAGGCAAAAAACAAAAAGGACCACTTTACAGCAGAATTCTAAAGGGTCAAAGTGTGTTAAAAAGACAAGCCTGAAGGCTCTGTGCCTCAATGCGAGGAGTATTTGGAATAAGGTAGACGAATTAACTGCGCAGATAGCAGTTAACGGGTATGATGTGATTGGCATCGCAGAGACGTGGCTCCAAGGTGACCAAGGCTGGGAACTCAACATCCAGGGGTATTCAGCATTTAGGAAGGATAGACAGAAAGGAAAAGGAGGCGCGGTGGCGTTGCTGGTTAAAGAGGAAATTAATGCAATTGTAAGGAAGGACATTGGCTTGGATGATGTGAAGTCGGTATGGGTGGAGCTACGGAATACCAAACGGCAGAAAACGCTCGTGGGAGTTGTGTACAGGCCACCAAATAGTAGTAGTGAGGTTGGGGACAGCATCAAACAAGAAATAAGGAATGTGTGCAATAAAGGTACAGTAGTAATCATGGGCGACTTTAATCTATATATTGATTGGGCTAACCTAACTGGTGGCAATGCGGTGGAGGAGGATTTCCTGGCGTGTATTAGGGATGGTTTTCTAGACCAATATGTCGAGAAATCAACCAGAGAGCTGGCCATCCTAGACTGAGTGATGTGTAATGAGAAGGGACTAATTAGCAATCTTGTGCGAGGCCCCTTGGGGAAGAGTGACCATAATATGGTAGAATTCTTTATTAAGCTGGAGTGACAAAGTTAATTTAGAAACTAGGGTCCTGAACTTAAGGAAAGGTAACTTTGATGGTATGAGGCGCGAATTGGCTAGATTAGACTGGCAAATGATACTTGAAGGGTTGACGGTGGATAGGCAATGGCAAACATTTAAAGATCATATGGACGAACTTCAACAATTGTACATCCCCGTCTGGAGTAAAAATAAAACGGGGAAGGTGGCTCAACCGTGGCTAACAAGGGAAATTAAGGATGGTGTTAAATCCAAGGAAGAGGCATACAAATTAGCCAGAAAAAGTAGTAAGCCGGAGGACTGGGAGAAATTTAGAATACAGTGGAGGAGGACAAAAGGGTTTAATTAAGAGGGGGAAAATAGAGTACGGGAGGAAGCTTGCTGGAAACATAAAAAATGACTGCAAAAACTTCTATAGATATGTGAAGAGAAAAAGATTAGTGAAGACAAACGTTGGTCCCTAGCAGTCGGATTCGGGTGAATTTATAATGGGGAACAAAGAAATGTCAGACCAATTGAACAAGTACTTTGGTTCTGTCTTCACTAAGGAAGACACAAATAACCTTCCCGATGTACTAGGGGTCCGAAGGTCTACTGAGAAGGAGGAACTGAAGGATATCCTTATTAGGCGGGAAATTGTGTTAGGGAAATTGATGGGATTGAAGGCCGATAAATCCCCAAGGCCTGATAGTCTGCATCCCAGAGTACTTAAAGAAGTGGCCCTAGAAATAGTGGATGCATTGGTGATAATTTTCCAACAGTCTATCGACTCTGGATCAGTTCCTATGGACTAGAGGGTTGCTAATGTAACACTACTTTTTAAAAATGGAGGGAGAAAGAAAATGGGTAATTATAGACCAGTAGTGGGGAAAATGTTGGAATCAATCATTAAGGATGAAATAGCAGCACATTTGGAAAGCAGTGATAGGCTTGGTCCAAGTCAGCATGGATTTATGAAGGGGAAATCATGCTTGACAAATCTTCTGACATTTTTTGAGGATGTCACTAGTAGAGTGGACAAGGGAGAACCAGTGGATGTGATGTATTTGGACTTTCAAAAGGCTTTTGACAAGGTCCCACACAAGAGATTGGTGTGCAAAATCAAAGCACATGGTATTGGGGGTAATGCACTGACGTGGATAGAGAACTGGTTGGCAGACAGGAAGCAGAGAGTCGGGTTTAACGAGTCGTTTTCAGAATGACAGGCAGTGACTAGTGGAGTGCCGCAGGGCTCAGTGCTGGGACCCCAGCTCTTTACAATATATATTAATGATTTGGATGATGGAATTGAATGTAATATTTCCAAGTTTGCAGATGACACTAAACTGGGTGGTGGTGTGAGCTGTGAGGATGCAGGGTGATTTGGACAGGTTAGGCGAGTGGGCAAATACATGGCAGATGCAGTATAATGTGGATAAATGTGAGGTTATCCACTTTGGGGGCAAAAACACGAAGGCAGAATATTATCTGAATGGCGGCAGATTAAGAAAAGGGGAGGTGCAGCGAGAACTGGGTGTCATGATTCATCAGTCATTGAAGGTTGGCATGCAGGTACAGCAGGCGGTGAAGAAGGCAAATGGTATGTTGGTCTTCATAGCAAGGGGATTTGAGTATAGGAGCAGGGAAGTCTTACTGCAGTTGTACAGGGCCTTGGTGAGGCCTCATCTGGAATATTGTGTTCAGTTTTGGTATCCTAATCTGAGGAAGGACGTTCTTGCTATTGAGGGAGTGCAGCGGAGGTTCAGCAGACTGATTCCTGGGATGGCAGGACTGACATATGAGGAGAGACTGGATCGACTGGGTCTGTATTCACTGGAGTTTAGAAGGATGAGAGGGGATCTCATAGAAACATTTAAAATTCTGACGGGACTGGACAGGTTAGATGCGGGAAGAATGTTCCCGATGTTGGGGAAGTCCAGAACCAGGGGACATAGTCTTAGGATAAGGGGTAAGCCATTTAGGACTGAGATGAGGAGAAACTTCTTCACTCAGAGAGTTGTTAACCGATGGAATTCCCTACCGCAGAGAGTTGTTGATGTCAGTTCATTGGATATATTCAAGAGGGAGTTAGATATGGCCCTTGCGGCGAAAGGGATCAAGGGGTATGGAGAGAAAGCAGGAACGGGTTACTGAAGGAATAATCATCCATGATCTTATTGAATGGTGGTGCAGGCTCGAAGGGCCGGATGGCCTATTCCTGCACCTATTTTCTATGTTTCTATGTATTACCTTGCCTTGTTAGTCCTCCCCAAATGCCTTACCTCACACTTATCTGGAGTGAATTCCATTTGCCACTGTTCTGCTCAGCTGACCAGTTCATTGATATCTTCCTGCAGTCCGCAGCTTTCTTCGTCATTATCAACCACACAGCCTATTTTAGTTTCATCTGCAAACAACTTTATCATACCCCCAACATTTAAGTTCAAGTCATTCATATATACCACAAAAAGCAAGGGACCCAGCACAGAGCCCTGCAGAACCCGACTGGATACAGCCTTCCAGTCACAAAAACAGTGGGTGTCAATATATCATCAGTTTCTTTTATTTTTCTCTTCATGATAAGACGGAGACCAATTGTACTGCCCTGTCACCATCTCCGCTAATTCCACAGGTACCAATGATTGACCTTCCTGGTCGTTAAGGCTCAGTTCCACTCTGGATATTCAGTTTTCTTACTGAGCCATTAAATGCATTCCTTCTTCCTTGAAAGTTTCGGTGAGAGGTCGTACCATTAGCAATTTCCGTTTGAATGCCTTCCACTTACTGAGCTGTAGTTATTGCCAGAATTTTGTTTTTAAAAAAAACAACTGCCAATAATCTCTGTCTAACGGTAATAAAATTGACTGATGCAGAATCCCTGAAGGAAAAATGACATGAGAGGTCAGTGTAAATGGAGAATCTATATTCAAGCTAACCTTTGTAGTGGAATTCAGAATCTGAACTGGTTGTAAAATAAATTAGACAATGAATAATGGCATCTGGTATTATTGGCATTCCTCAAATATAGCTTGTTTCCATAATCCTGCATAATGGTACAAGCTTTTGCCTCCACCTTGACTACCATAGCTGCGCCCGTCTTTGGCATTATTGTTTCCGATGTGCTTCATGCCTGACGAACCTGATTGAATTTTTTTGAAGAGGTGACTAAAGTAGTGGACATGAGAATGTCTATTAATATTATTTAAATGAAGTTCCAGAAGGCATTCGATAGAGTCCTCATCAGAGACTGTTAGCTAAAGTTGAAGCTCATGGAATTGAGGGCTGATTAGTGACCTGGTTAGGAAATTGGCTGAGCGGCAGAAGACACAGGGCTAGAAATTTCCCTTCGCCCCGAATGGGGGCGGTAACCTTCTGGGGCCGGGACTTCCTGCTCCCAGCGGGCCGTACTCCTCCCAAAGGAAGTGGATATGGGGCAAAGGCGGGTATATGGAGTGAATGGCAGAACAGGCTCGAGGGGCTAAATGGCCAACCCCTGTTCCTATGTTCCCTCCCAGCCAGAGAGTAGTAAAGAGATATTGAAGCTTGCATGAGAGCACAATGTCACATAAATGAAAAGACTTGCTCACCGATGTATGGTCTAAAACCTCTTTTATGGATAGACATCACCACAATGGTGAAATTCAGAAGCTACGAACCTAATTTCTCCAAAAGAAAAGAATTGCAGTTAAATAGAATTATGTTGTTCTTGACACATCCCTAGCAATGGTTTCAAGCTTTAAATTTTTTGCACCATTAAAACTTGGCATGCCACAATGTTTGATTTTAACCTTTGATTGATGTGTGTTCTCCAGACAGGTTTTTGATTTAGACAAAAGTTGTTGGACAAGCTGTCACACTTTGCTAATGGGAGGTAAAATCAGAATGGCCATGTTTTTACATGAAGAGCAATGGAGGCATTCACAATCCCTTCACCTCTGTCATGGGCAGTCATATAATGATTTGTAGGAGGGAACAGAAAAGAATTGATTGAAATATTTTTCAAAGATTAAAATAATTTTAACTCCAAATTCTAATATCTGCTTAAGGGTCTAACATTTGCATAGCAAGTAATACTCTCATGCCACCTTGCACGAAGAATTTTGATTGTCATTGTAAACTTAATTGAAGTATTGCTTTCCAAATTTTGTTTTCTTCCTGTAGAGTTCATCAGCCAAGGAGACTTTTTGTGGAGGAAGCAGTGATGGATTCCAGATGGAAAGTACAACCCCTGTACAACGTCTGGACCTGTTCCTTGGGCAATTCCGAAATGTCTTGTTAACTTCAATTGCAGTTTTCACTCAAGGAAAAATAACTATTGCAAATCTGGGAACTGCTGATGGCCGTATTATGCAGGTAGGCCTTGGATTATGAAATTGCTATTACCATTGTAGTCTTCTAATCGCTTCTTGTTCTGCTCAACCTCTCTGCAGCCTTTGACATGGTCAACCACATCATCCACCTTCAATGCTTTTCCTTTATTGTCCTCAGTGGGATTACCCTTGTTTAACTTACCTTCCGATTGTAGCCAGAGCATCTCCAGCAATGGCTTCTATTTCTGCCCTCTCTCAGATTCTTCCAAGGATCTATTCTTGGTTCTCTCTGTTATGTATGGAGAAAGAGTCAGACTGAACACTGTGAACTCAAAGTAAAGTGTGACCCTAGTCTTTCATTGCAGGTCTTTAGAGTGCCTCACCAACCTATGAAGCCTCCTTAAATACCTGTGCTCCCAAGGGATTATGGTATGGGATCCCTTGGGACTCCAGGGGATGAGCCCTCTGATGGCTGTACAGAGTAAATACAAGTATACATATATAACAACACTCCCCCCGCAAAGTCAATAGTGTAACTATTTACAATGTGAGTCGATCTGGGGCCCTTCTTGCCCCGGTTGATCGTCTCGGTATGAAAGCTGGTGTTGTTGAATCATTTGTTGGGCCCTCGCTGGCCTTGCTGGGCTGCCTGGTGTGTTGGGCCCTGCTGGGCTGCTGTGGATGATGGGTTCTGCTTCATGGTCATCCATTGTGCCGGTTGCCACTGGTGTGTATGTTGGGATCAAAAAAGGTAGGGTCCAAGGTGTGTTGCTCAGAATAGGCCGTGAATCTGAGTTTGATTTGGTCCAAGTGTTTCCGGTGAATGAGTCCATTTGAAAGTTTGACCCGAAACACCTTGCTCCCCTCTTTGGCCACGACAGTGCCGGGAAGCCACTTAGGACCTTGTCCATAATTTAGTACAAATACAGGATCATTGATTTCAATCTCGCGTTTTTGCGCTATCATGGTATGCACTTTGTTGAAGCTGCCTGTTCATGTAGATCAGGGTGAACTAACGAGAGCCTTGTCTTGAGTGCTCTTTTCATGAGCAGTTCAGCAGGCGGGATCCCAGTGAGTGAGTGGGGTCTCGAGCAGTAGCTAAGCAGGACTCAGGATAGGCGAGTCTGCAGTGAATCTTTAGTTACCCTCTTCAAGCCTTGCTTGATGGTTTGCACTGCCCTCTCTGCCTGACCATTGGACGCTGGTTTAAGCAGGGCAGATGTGACATGTTTGATCCCGTTACAAGTCATGAATTCTTTGAACTCAGCACTGGTAAAACATGACCCGTTGTCGCTCACCAGGACATCGGGAAGGCGATGTGTGGTAAACATGGCCCGCAGGCTTTCAGTAGTGGCAGCGGACGTGCTAGCCGACATTATCTCACTTTCAATCCACTTGGAGAACGCGTCTACAACCACAAGGAACATTTTACCCAAGAGCGGGCCTGCATAGTCGACGTGCACCCTAGACCACGGTTTGGAGGGCCAAGACCATAAACTTAGTGGCGCCTCCCTGGGTACATTGCTTAACTGCGAGCAAGTATTACGTCTGTGAACGCAGGACTCTAAATCCGCATCGATACTGGGCCACCACACGTGGGATCTGGCTATCGCTTTCATCATTACGATTCCTGGGTGGGTGCTGTGGAGGTCATTGATGAAGGTGTCTCTGCCCTTCTTGGGGACCAGTACTCGATTGCCCCACAGAAGGCAGTCTGCTTGTATAGACATTCATCTTTGTGCCGCTGGAACAGCTTTATCTCTTCCTGCATTTCCATTGGGACACTGAACCAGTTCCAGTGAAGCACACAGCTTTTGACTAGAGATAATAAGGGGTCCTGGCTTGTCCAGGTTTTGATCTGCCGGGCAGTGACGGGTGATTGCTCACTCTCAAATACTTCCATAACCATGGCTAGATCTGTGGGCTGCGCCATTTCCACCCCCGTGGTGGGCAATAGCAGCCTACTGAGAGCATCGGCGCTGCTTTCTGTGCCTGGCCTGTGGCGGATGGAGTAGTTGTATGCGGAGAACATGAGCGCCCATCTCTGGATGCGGGCCAATGCGTTGGTATTTATCACTTTACTCTCGGAGAAAAGGGATATAAGTGGCTTATGGTCCGTTTCCAATTCGAAATTTTAGCCCAAACAGGTATTGATGCATTTTCTTTACCCCATAGACACTCGCTAACGCTTCTTTCTCAATCATGCTGTCGGCTCTCTCAGCCTTAGACAGACTCCTGGATGCATAAGCAACCGGTTGCAGTTTTCCAAAATCATTGGTTGTTGCAATACACACCCGACGCCATATGACGACGCATCACATGCTAGTACCAAACGCTTACATGGATCATACAACACAAGCAATTTGTTTGAGCATAACAATTTTCTCGTTTTTACAAAGGCATTTCTTGGCTTTTGCCCCAAACCCATTCGTCCCCTTTTCATAGTAAGACATGCAGTGGTTCTAACAGTGTGCTGAGACCCGGTAAGAAGTTACCAAAGTAGTTCAGGAGTCCCAGAAACGCCTGCAGCTCTGTCACATTCTGTGGCCTCGGTATGTTCTCGATTGCCTCCGTCTTCGCGTTGATGGGCCTGATGCTGTCCGCCGCAATCCTCCTTCCCAGCAACTACATTTCAGGCCCTTTGAGCGTTTTAACCTGAGCCCCACACGGTTGAGTCGACTAAGAACCTCCTCCATGTTCTGCAGATGCTCGACTGTGTTCTGACCTGTGACCAAGATGTTGTCCTGGAAGACCACGGTGTGTGGGACCGACTTCAGTAAACTTTTCATATTTCTCTGAATATCGCTGCCGCCAATCAGATTCCAAACGGGCATCTGTTATAAACAAAAAGACCTTTGTGCGTGTTGATGCAGGTGAGGGCCTTAGATGATTCCTCCAGTTTCTGCGTCATGTAGGCTGAAGTCAGATCCAGCTTCGTGAATGTCTTTCCTCCTGCCAGCGTTGCAAAGAGGTCGTCGGCCTTGGGAGAAACGATTGATAGTTACTTTGTAATCACCACAGATTCTGATGGTGCCGTCTCCCTTGAGGACAGGAATGATCATGCTGGTCCACTCGTTGAATTCGATCGGCGAAATAATGCCCCCTCTATGCAGCCGGTGTAGCTCGATCTTTACCCTTTCTCTCATCAGGTACGGTACTGCTCTTGCCTTGTGATGGATGGATCGTGCCCCTGGAATTAGGTGGATCTGTACTTTTGCTCCTTGGAACTTCCCGATGCCTGGTTCGAACAGCGAAGGGAACTTGTTTAAGACCTGGGCACACGAAGTGTCGTCCGAGGACGAGAGCACACGGACGTCGTCCCAGTTCCGGCATATCTTTCCCAGCCAGCTCCTGCCAAGCAGCATGGGACCATCACCCGGTACCACCCAGAGTGGTAGCTTGTGCACCGCTCCATCGTAGGAGACCTTTACGGTAGCACTGCCGATTTACAGGAATCAGTTCTTTCATGTAAGTTCTTAGTTTCGTGCGAACTGGAGTTAAGACTGGCCTTGAGGCCTTGTTGCACCACAACCTATCGAAAGTCTTTTTGCCCAGGCCCATGCTCGCGCCCGTGTCTAGCTCCATTGACACCGGGAGTTCATTTAGTTCAACATTCAGCATTATTGGGGGACAATTCGTGGTGAATGTGTGCACCCCATTTACCTCTGCCTCCTCGCTTTGAGGCTCTGGTTCGTCGTGATCCTCCATGGATCTGTCCTCCTCTGCAACATGGTGGTTTTCAGGTTTAACAGGCTTAGCAGCTCGCCTACACACTCATGGAAGTGTGCCATTGTTCCACAACCCTTGCAAACGTACTGTTTGAATCGGCATGAATGGAAACGATGATCACCCCCGCAGCGCCAACAAGGTGTTAATGGTCTTGCATTCATCACCCTTGACGGTGGACTCTGAGACATCTGCAGACATGTAGCTGCAGGTATGGGTGACCTGCCCTGTACATTACAATTTGAAAACACCATCACTTTGTTCACAGTACTTGTAGCAGCACTTGTGTGCTGAGAGATTTGCTTCGAATTGTCACTGGTGGCAATGAACGCCTGGGTTATCGCTATGGCCTTACTCAAGGTTGGAGTCTCTACAGTCAAAAGTTTGCGAAGTATGGTTTCATGGCCAATGCCAAGTATGAAAAAGTCTCTGAGCATGTGCTCCAAATGTCCTTCAAATTCGCAATGTCATGCAAGGCGTCTTAGCTCGGCGACATAACTCTCCACTTCCTGGCCTTCAGATCTTTTGTAGGTGTAGAACTGGTACCTCGCCATCAGAAAGCTTTCCTTCGGGTTCAAATGCTCTCGGACCAGTGTGCACAAATCGTCGTACGATTTCTCCATGGGTTTCACTGGAGTGAGCAGATTCTTCATGAGGCCATACATTAGTGCCCCACAGACGGTGAGGAGGATCGCCCTTCGTTTGGCAGCACTCTCTTCCCCATCTAACTCGTTGGCCAAGAAGTATTGGTCGAGTCGCTCCACATAAGTTTCCCAATCATCTCCCTCCGAGAATTTCTCCAGGATGCCCACTGTTCTCTGCATCTTTGGGTTCGCTATCTATATCTCATCGGCAGTTGTTATGTATGGAGAAAGAGTCAGACTGAATACTGTGAGCTCAAAGTAAAGTGTGACCTTAGTCTTTTATTGCAGGTCTCCAGAGTGCCCCTCCAACCTGTGACGTCTCCTTAAATACCTGTGCTCCCAAGTAAAAGGGAATATTATTTGAATGGGGAGAAATTACAACATGCTGCGGTGCAGAGGGACCTGGGGGTCCTTGTGCATGAATCCCAAAAAGTTAGTTTGCAGGTGCAGCAGGTAATCAGGAAGGCGAATGAAATGTTGGCCTTCATTGCGAGAGGGATGGAGTACAAAAGCAGGGAGGTCCTGCTGCAACTATACAGGGTATTGGTGAGGCCGCACCTGGAGTACTGCGTCCAGTTTTGGTCACCTTACTTAAGGAAGGATATACTAGCTTTGGAGGGGGTACAGAGACGATTCACGAGGCTGATTCCGGAGATGAGGGGGGTTACCTTATGATGATAGATTGAGTAGACTGGGTCTTTACTTGTTGGAGTTCAGAAGGATGAGGGGTGATCTTATAGAAACATTTAAAATAATGAAAGGGATAGACAAGATAGAGGCAGAGAGGTTGTTTCCACTGGTCGGGGAGACTAGAACTAGGGGGCACAACCTCAAAATACAGGGGAGCCAATTTAAAACCGAGTTGAGAAGGAATTTCTTCTCCCAGAGGGTTGTGAATCTGTGGAATTCTCTGCCCAAGGAAGCAGTTGAGGCTAGCTCATTGAATGTATTCAAGTCACAGATAGATAGATTTTTAATCAATAAGGGAATTAAAGGTTACAGGGAGCGGGCGTGTAAGTGGAGCTGAGTCCACGGCCAGATCAGCCATGATCTTGTTGAATGGCGGAGCAGGCTCGAGGGGCTAGATGGCCTACTCCTGTTCCTAATTCTTATGTTCTTATGAACCCTCTGGCTGTACAGAGTAAATACAAATATACATATATAAAACTCTCCTCTTCTTCCTCTTCTACATGTTACCATTTAGCAACATCACCCGCAGATAGAGGATCAGCTTCCACATTTTCATTGATGATACCCAGCTCTTTGTCTTCTCCCTCAACCTCATCCACTGCCTGTGTTTTAAGACTGATTATTCGATATGCAGTTTCCTCCAGTTTAAATATTGATAAGACAAGCCACTCACCACCAATTCCATTCCCCTCCTCACATACTGTCTTTGGCGTAACCAGACTGTTCACAATCTCGGCACCATCATTGAAGGTTGGCATGCAGGTACGGCAGGCGGTTAAGAAAGCAAATGGCATGTTGGCCTTCATAGCGAGGGGATTTGAGTACAGGGAAAGGGAGGTGTTGCTACAGTTGTACAGGGCTTTGGTGAGGCCACACCTGGAGTATTGTGTACAGTTTTGGTCTCCTAACCTGAGGAAGGACATTCTTGCTATTGAGGGAGTGCAGCGAAGGTTCACCAGACTGATTCCCGGGATGGCGGGACTGACCTATCAAGAAAGACTGGATCAACTGGGCTTGTATTCACTGGAGTTCAGAAGAATGAGAGGGGACCTCATAGAAACGTTTAAAATTCTGACGGGGTTAGACAGGTTAGATGCAGGAAGAATGTTCCCAATTTTGGGGAAGTCCAGAACCAGGGGACACAGTATAAGGATAAGGGGTAAGCCATATAGGACCGAGATGAGGAGAAACTTCTTCACCCAGAGAGTGGTGAACCTGTGGAATTCTCTATCACAGAAAGTTGTTGAGGCCAATTCACTAAATATATTCAAAAAGGAGTTAGATGAAGTCCTTACTACTGGGGGGATCAAGGGGTATGGCGAGAAAGCAGGAATGGGGTACTGAAGTTGCATGTTCAGCCATGAACTCATTGAATGGCGGTGCAGGCTAGAAGGGCCGAATGGCCTACTCCTGCACCTATTTTCTATGTTTCTATGTTTCTATCTCCGACCCCGAGCTGAGATTCCAACACTGTGTACTCTCAAAGACTGACTACTTCCACCTCCATGGTATTACCTGCCTCAGCCCATCTGCCACTAAAAACTTTATCCATGCCTTTGTCACCTTCAAAGTCGACTATTACAATGCCCTCGTGGCTGGTCTCCCATGATCCACCTTCCATAAATTTCGGCTTATCCAAGACTCTGTTGACCATATCCTACCTTGCACCAGATTCCACTCACCTCTCATCCCTGTCCTTGCTGGCCTACATTGGCTCTCGATCCCCAAACTTCCAATTTAAAATTCTCATCCTTCTGTTTAAATCTCCACATGGCCTTGTCCCTTCCTATCGCTCTCACTTCCTCTAGCCCCAAAATCTCTCTTACTCTGAATCTGGCCTTTGATGCATTCTCCGCCCCCTCCCCCACCACCTCGATTTCCCCCCACCATTGATACCTGTGCCTTCAGCCATTTAGGCCTCACGTTCTGGAATTACCTCCCTAAAGCCTTCTGCCTCTCTACCTCCCTCTCCTCCTTTTAAGACCCCCCCACCCCCTTAAAACCCACCTCGCCATTCTTGTCATCGCGTTACATCGAGTCTGCAGCACAGAAACAGGTCAGTTGGCCCAACTAGTCTATGCGATGTTTATGCTCTCATCTCACTTCATCTAACCCCATCAGTATAACCTGCTACTCCTTTCTCTCTCGTGCATTTCTAGCTTCCCGTTAAATGCTTCTATGCTATTTGTCTCAACTGCTCCTTGTGGTAGTGCGTTCCACATTCTGACCACTCTCTGGGTAAAGCGGTTTCTTGTGAATTCCCTATTGGATATTTTAGTGACTATCTTATATTTCCGACCTCTGGTTTTAGACGTCTCCACAAGTGGAAACCATTTCTCTACATCTACACTATCAAACCCTTTCAAATCAAGTCACCCCTCAGCCTTCTGTTATGTAGAGAAAAGTCCCAGCCTGGTCAGCCTTTCTTGATAAGTTTATCCTCTTAGTTCTGTTATCATCCTTGTAAATCTTTCTTGCGCCATCTTCAATGCCTCTATCCTTTTTATATCACCTGCTTTTGTTCAGTGCCCATTTGTGTCTGATTGGACCACTGTTAAGTGCATTTGGCTGTTTTCCTCCACATTAAAGATATTTATATAAATGCAAGAATTTATAATTATAGTAAAGGAGCAACAGGAAGCAAACAGGTTAAGGTCATATCTAATATATTGAAGCTGAGTGCAGCTTTGGGCCAGGAAAAAAATCAGTCAGACCAAATTTATCTGATTTAGCTGTCAACTAATGTTCCATTTGATAGCTTAGTACTGATTTTTCAAGATGAAATTTGTTTTCCCTGCTTGACTAAAAATCTACGGCTTTCTTTCTGTCGTCCAGCCAGAGCATTTTAACGGGTAATGATATTGAACCACGTGTCTTAAAATATCTGCACAAGGTCAGCCAAACCATGAAACAAAAAGTTTGCAGTGATAAACAGACATTAAAAGAGGCTTTCATTCATCATTGATTGCTAAAATCACTTTTCTATCATTTTATTCCACCCCTTCTTGCCTCCCTTTATTCTATTGGTGCCAATATGTTAAATAAGATCATTAACAACCTTGATCCTTTTTTTCCGACAAACTTCCATTGCAAAAAATCATTTACATGGGCTCTATATTACATAATATTACATGGTATTTACAGCACAGAAACAGGCAATTCAGCCCAACATGTCTACCTCCCACCACCTTCATCTCACCCTGTCAACATATCATGTTAAATATATTAAAATATGTTTCAGTGGTTGCCTTAGAATCTCACCTGGCAGTTTTATGTTTGGTTTCTTGACTTTTTTCTAAGCAATTCTAGAATGTTCATTTGGAGGTCAATACCATAGTGATGAACAGCAAAGTGGTTAGGAAGAGATTGGTGTGGATTAAGCTTTGAACTTAAATAAGCAATCTCATAATATTGTCTTTGCTCTTTTAAGAGATCATAACTGTATGTATGAGATTGTCTTGTTTGTTGTGTGCCTATTGAGTTAGCGTTGGGTGGGCAAGGTGCATGTATGGTTAGATGGCTTGATATATTCAAATTAACTGTAGGAATTTAAGGATGCCTTGTGTAACACTAAAACAAAAGCAAAATATTATGGATGCTGGAACCGCAGCATCATAACTACAGCGGCCATCTTTTTTGGACAACAGAAGCTAGTAATGATTCAGCTGTTGCCATTTACAGCTCCTCTGGACCAATCTTTTGTTTTTTTACTTGTCCCATTACCACCCCCTTTTGCCTTGCCCCATCTTCCCTTTTGTCATTTAATCTCTCCTGCCTTCCACCCTATCACAGACCTTCCCTTTTTGTTCTTTCTTCCCCTGCCCCCTTTCCCTGCCTCTGTTCTTGCTTAAAACCTGTTACATTTGCCAGTTCTGATGCCAGTTCTTGAAACATTGGGCTGGATTTTCATGGGGAAGGCAGGATGGTGGGGGGGTGGGGGGGTGGTGGAGTGCTGATGTGGGCGGGAAGCCTGGGAGAACGGGTTTCCCGTAAACCCTGCCGACTTTAACAGCACCAATCTTTATCTCCTTTTATTGTTTTACTTCATCGATTTAGATGTCTTTCTGGCACAGCACTTCGTCATTTAGCCTTGGTTTTTCATTCTTTATTTTAAGTATTCAGTGTCAATTCCAGCCAATGGTAGCCAACGCAGAAGGATTGGTCTGAAGGACTGGAAACAAGCTTCCGTAGTGGCACGGCATATTGGTACCATAATATATCAGAACACAGTGATGGGAAGCAGTTTATTCCCTGTGATAACCCTGTGCAATCAAATTTCAGAAGCAAGTGCTATATAGGAACGGCACACTTGCCCACAGAGGAAGGGCACACGTATAAAATGCACATGCAGACAGATCTGAGCAGCATGGACAAGGGTCTGCGAGGCAGCGAATGCGGCGTAAAGTAGGAAGAACGAGGAAAAGAAAAGCTTCCCTTTTAAAATTTTCAGCTTATCCTGAATTTTCAAGTTAACACCACTGTTTTGTCATCCTTTTATCCTGAGTTTATATTTTGGGTAATGCCTAATTTAACTGGACCAGCCTGTCCAGAAACTTAACTGGACCAACTACATAAATACAAGAGCAGGTCAGAGGCTGGGTATTCTGCGGCGAGTGTCTCACCTCCTGACGCCCCAAAGCCTTTCCACCATCTACAAGGTACAAGTCAGGAAAGTGATGGAATACTCTCCACTTGCCTGGATGAGTCATCATCATCAGAGGCAGTCCCTCGAATTCGAGGAAGACTTGTTTCCACTCTAAAAGTGAGTTTTCAGGTGGCTATACAGTCCAATGCAGGAATTACAGTCTCTGTCACAGGTGGGACAGACAGTGGTTGAAGGAATGAAGGTTGAAGTGGTGGGGAGCCTGGTTTGCCGCACGCACTTGATTTCTGCGTGCTCTTGGCGACGAGACTCGAGGTGCTCAGCGCCCTCCCGGATGCTCTTCCTCCACTTTGGCCGCTCTTAGGCCAGCGATTCCCAGGTGCCGGTGGGGATGTTGTACTTTATCAAGGAGGTCTTGAGGATGTCCTTGAAATGTTTCCTCTGCCCACCTAGGGCTAGCTTGCCATGTAGGAGTTCCAAGTAGAGCACTTGCTATGGGAGTCTTGTGTCGGGCATGCAGATGATGTGGCCCATCCAACGGAGCTGGTCGAGCGTGGTCAGTGCTTCAATGCTGGGGATGTTGGCCTGAGCGAGAACACTGACGGTGTGTCTATCCTCCCAGTGGATCTGCAGGCTCTTGCGGAGGCAGCGCTGGTGGTACTTCTCCAGTACTTTGAGATGTCTGCTGTATATAGTCCACGTCTCTGAGCCATATAGGCGTATCACTACTACCCTGTAGACTATAAACTTGGTGCCAGATTTGAGGTCCTGGTCTTCAAGCACTCCCTTAGGCGATTGAAGGCTATGCTAGCACACTGGAGGTGGTGTTGGACCTCATCGTCGATGTCTGCCCTTGCTGACAGTAGGCTCCCGAGGTATGGAAAATGGTCCACATTGTCCAAGATCACGCCGTGGATTTTGATGAACGGGGGGGGCGGGGTGGCAGTGCTGTGTGGTGGGGTCGGGTTGGTGGAGTACCTTTGTCTTATGGATGTTTAGTGTAAGGCCCATGCTTTCTGTCATGTATGTACATTCTGTTTATAGCCACCAGATGCCATCATTGTTGGAGGCCACTGAGCAAGCACGCACATGGTGCTGTTCAGGTATAAAAGGCCAGCCATTTTGAGAGTCAGGCACTTTGGGCCTAAATAAAGCAGAGCCAAGATTGTACCTTGCTTAGGTAATCAGTACTCAGTTTGAACCTATATTGCATACATAACATTTGGCGACGAGAATACAAGAACCTTTTTTGCAAATGAGCACGATTGGATTTTTAGAGTGATTCGTGGAGGGGGAAGTTTGGGCAGAATTTGTGAGCCATTTGAACCAGTACTTCGTGGTCAACAAAATGAAGGGGGTCGACGATACAGATCGGCTTCGGGCCGTGTTCCTCACTGTGTGCGGTTCAAAGGTCTCATGCTTAGTGATCCAACAGAGAAAACGTATGAGGAATTGTGTACATTGGTACGGGAGCACCTCAAGCCAGACGACGGCATCACCATCTCGAGATACAGATTTTATACATACGTTCGATCGGAGGGCCAGAGCGCGGCGGAATTCATTGCCGACCTGAGACATCTAGCGGGACTGTGCAAGTTCGGGACGGTGTTGGCAGACATGCTGCGGGACTTCTTTGTTATCGATATCA
This sequence comes from Pristiophorus japonicus, assembly GCF_044704955.1. Taxonomy (NCBI): domain Eukaryota; kingdom Metazoa; phylum Chordata; class Chondrichthyes; family Pristiophoridae; genus Pristiophorus; species Pristiophorus japonicus. The sequence goes on along the minus strand of NC_091991.1, from coordinate 39,935,265 downwards.
ACCACGAGGTGATCCTGCACAAACATCTGGCAGTGGAGGAGTTAGATTTAAAAAGGGCCATCCAGATCGCTCAGTCATGTATGACGACGGACAGGAGTCTAAAGCAAATAGCGGTGATGAACCGAACCTTGGCAAGTGCTGTAAATGCGATTGATTCGGCGTTCGGCAGAGCGGCACATGGCAGGGCCTATCCGGCTGCGTTCGCAAAACCTGTGGCTGCTCAAAGTCCGCCAGCTCGGGCAGTGCCGATTTAAGCAATATAGTTGCAAAGGCTGGCTGAGAGTGGGGCATCTCCAGCGCAAGTGTTCACAGATGAGCAACGACCCACCATGTGGAGGATGAGAGTCAGACTAGCATGGATCCGGATACACAATCCGAGATGCCAGAGGAGGAGTACTCCTTCATAACCAAGAGTAAACCAATTTTGATTAATGTGAAGTTTAATGGGATATCGGTATCGATGGAACTGGACACTGGGGTGAGTCAATCGATCATGAACGAGAGGGCATTTTATACGCTGTGGGATACTAAGACTGTGAGGCCCAGGCTGAGCCCTGTTAACGCTAAGCTGCGCATGTACACCAAAGAACTGATAAAGGTGATTGGCAGTGCACAAGTTATAAAACGGTGCGGTTCACGAGTTACCGCTGTGGCCCAATGCTGCTCGGCAGGGGCTGGTTGGAGAAAATCAGATGCGATTGGAACGACATAAAGGCGTTGTCATCGGAGGAAGATACATGTGCCCAAGTATTGAGCAAGTCCCCCTCGCTGTTCGAACCAAGTATCGGCAACTTCACGGAAGCCAAGGTGCAGATCCACGTGCAAGACCCATCCATCATAAAGCTCGGGCAGTGCCGTATATGATGAGGGAGAAGGTCGAAATTGAAATGGACATACTCCAGCGTGTAGGGATCATATCACCAGTCGAATTTAATGAATGGGCCAGCCCCATTGTTCCTGAGCTGAAAAGTGATGGCACAGTCAGAATCTGTGGAGACTACAAGGCTACAATCAACAGGGTTTCGAAAAAAGATCAGTACCTGTTATCGAAGGCTGATGACTTGTTTGCGACGCTAGCCGGAGGGAAGTCATTCACAAAACTGGACTTGACATCAGCCTATATGACACAGGAGTTGGTCGAGACATCAAAGAGACTTGCATGCATTAACACACACAAAGGACTGTTTACTTACCACAGGTGCTCTTTCGGAATTCGCCCGGCTGCAGCAATATTCCAGAGGAATATGGAAAGTCTACTGAAGTCCGTTCCCAGAACCGTCGTGTTCCAAGATGACATCCTGATCACCGGTCGTGACTCCAAGGAACATCTGAACAACCTGGAAGAGGTACTAGTGCGTTTGGACAGAGTGGGACTTGGACTGAAATGCTCAAAGTGCATCTTCATGGCACTGGAGGTCGAATTCCCCGGGAGGAAAATCGCCGCTGATGGCCTTGGTTTTCATGTCAGTAGGTCTGATGCCATCTAGAATGCACCCAAGCCGCAGCATGTGACAGAGCTGCATTCATTCCTGGGTCTACTCAACTACTTTGGTAACTTCCTACCTAAATTGAGTACCTTACTAGAACCACTGCACGTGCTATTGAGAAAAGGCGACAACTGGGTATGGGGCGCATCGCAAGACAGAGCCTTTGAGAAAGCCACCTGTTGTCTATGTTGACGATGGTTGTACACTGTGTAATCACTGTGATATTGTATAAGATGGAGACTTGTTTACCTGATGTACTCTCAATAAGATTCACACCGTGTACATACATGCTGGCACCACTAGAGGGTGCAACTGGTGAAGACCGGGGGTTTCCTGCCCTGGTGGCAGGGCCCTGTATAAAAGGCTACACACTATGCTTGCACAGCACTCTTGAGTTTGGAATAAAGAACCAAGATCACTACAGTTCAAGTTCAACACATTGCCTTGTGGAGTCATTCATAAGTACACTATAGACATAACACCACCAATCTGCTTTGCTCGAACAAGCTGCTGGTACATTATGACCCAAGTAAACATTTCATTTTGGCCTGTGACGCATCGTCATATGGAATTGGTTGGTTTGTTGGAGTATGCAATGATACGGGGAAATTTCAACTTGTCGCGTATGATCCAAAAGTTTGTCTAAAGCGGAAACAGCATGGTAGAAAAAGAAACCTTAGTGTGTGTGTACGGTGTTACGAAGATGCATCAATACCTGTTCAGTCTGAGGTTCGAATTAGAGATTGATCACAAGCCGCTCATTTCATTGTGTTCCGAGAGCAAAGTTATCAATACCAACGCTTCATTCCGCATCCAAAGGTGGGCGCTGACATTATCTGCCTATGATTGTCATTCGCCACAGACCTGGCACAGAGAATTGTGCCGATGCTTTGAGCCGGTTGCCCACACCAGAGGTAGAAACGCCACAACCGGCAGATCTAATGTTAATCATGGATGCTTTTGAGAGTGAAGGTACTCCTGTCACGGCTCAACACGTTAAGACCTGGACCAGCCAGGACCCGATTTTATCGGTGGTAAAAGGGTTGCATCCTCAAAGGGGATTGGTCTGCCATACCTAAGAAAATGTGCGAGGAAGCTAAACCGTACATTGGTCGTATGGATGAACTGTCTATTCAAGCAGATTGCATATTGTGGGGCAATCACATTGTAATGCCCAAGAAAGGGGGAGAGAGAAGTTTGTGCGTGAGTTACACAGCACACATCTGGGTATAGTAATGATAAAGGCCATCGCCAGGTCCCATGTATGGTGGCGAGGAATTGATTCCGAGCTGGAAGCATGCGTGCATCAGTGCAACACTTGCATGCAGCTGAGCAAAGCACCAGCGGAATCGCCGCTGAGTCTGTGGTCGTGGCCATCCAAACCTTGGTCCAGGATCCAGGTAGATTTTGCAGGCCCCTTCCTGGGCAAGATGTTTTTAATGGCGGTGGACGCTTATTCGAAGTGGATAGAATGCATAATCATGTCATCCAGCACGTCCGTGGCAACCATAGAAAATCGTGTTCGCGACACATGGTCTGCCTGACATAGTAGTGAGCGACAATGGGTCATGCTTCATCAGTCAGGAGTTTCAGGAGTTTGTGAAACTTAATGGCATAAAACATGTAAGGTCAGCACCATTCAAGCCTGCATCCAACAGGCAAGCTGAACATGCAGTACAAATTATCAAGCAAAGCATGAGGAGTCTGCAAGGGTCACTGCAGACCCGCTTGTTCTGCGTACTGCTGAGTTACAGGACAAGACCCCACACACTCACAGGGGTCTCGCCTGCAGAACCTATGATGAAAAGAGGTCTTGAGACCAAGCTATCTCTGGTATACCCGGATTTAAATAATCATGTTGAATACAGAAGACAAAGTCAACAAGGGTACCACGATCGTGCAACTGTGTCACGCGAGATTTCTGTTAATGATCCTGTATATGTGTTGAACTATGGTCAGGGTCCTAAATGGATCGCTGGTACGGTCATGCCCAAGGAGGACAACAGAGTATTCGTTATTAAGCTCAAGAATGGGCAAACTTGCAGGAAACACATGGATCAGACAAAGCTGAGGCACACAGACAAGCCAGAGAAGTCGGACGAAAAAACCGTCGATGAAGACTAGCAGTCTTCAGAGGACTCGAGGGTCATCAGTAAACCCGGAATTTCCATCACTGACCTGTTCAATAAAAATGGACTTGCAGTTCCTGACATGGCCAACGCCACCCCAACAAGTCAGTCACCAGCAATCAGCCACAACAGACCCCGCACACTCACCCAAGGCTGGAATCGAACCGAGATGGTCAACCTGGGAGCGCAAAGCACTGGACCATCTCAACCTGTGAAAGACTCAGAGGCGGGTATTGTCATGTATATACATTCTGTTTGTAGCCACCAGATGGCGTCATTGTTGGAGGCTACTGAGCAGCACGCACATGGTGCTGCTCAGGTATAAAAGGCCAGCCATTTTGAGTCAGGCACTTTGGGCCTAAATAAAGCAGAGCCAAGGTTGTACCTTGCTTAGTTAATCAGTGCTCAGTTTGAACTTTTATTGCATACATAACACTTTCGTATGCCTCGGTGAAGGTGTTGACGATAGTTTGGATTTCGGCCTCTGTGCACAGACGCAAGCGTCACCTGCATACTGTAGTTCGATGCCAGAGGATGGGGCGACCTTGGATCTAGTCTGGGGGTGGCGAAGGTTGAACAGGTTCCCATTGGTTCTATAGTTTAGTTCCACTCCAGCGGGGAGCTTGTTGAGAGTGAGATGTAGCATTGCAGCAAGGAAGATTGAGAAGAGCGTTGGTGCGATGACACAGCCCTGCTTGCCACCGGTCCGGAAGTGGATTGGGTCTGTGGTGGATCCGATGGGCAGGATCATGGCTCACCACCACCTTCTCGAGGGCAATTAGAGATGGGCAAGAAATGCTGGCCTTGCCAGTGACTCCCACATCCCATGAACGAATAATAAAAAAAGCTGATTTAGTATGGCATTCTAGATTATATTTTGTAATATAGGCATTGCAAGTTTTTATGTTAAGCCGTTGGATGTTTTTCTTGTCCCCTTTCCAGCACCAGAATTCCAGATAACAGAAACTGGACCAATTACAATTTACCTGGCTAAAGAATTATCTGTCACAGCCTATTTGTTTAGAAAGAAATGTGCACATACAGTACTTATCTGTGTACTACTTGAGTGATTAATAAACTTCATCAAAATACAATAGGGCTTCTGTTTCTGTTCTGATGTATGACCAATTTTCTGGGCGTTTGCAGATGGAGCTGTATGTTAGCAAGACTATAACGTAATGCCAGTGTTGTACTTGTGCTGAAATGCGAATCCTGAATCATGGGAGTTGGAGAGTCAAATTAGATGTGGGTCAGAGATCTTGGGGAGAATTTTAATCCCAAGAACAGGTGGGTTGGGAGCGGGAGAATGGGGGGAATGAAAATTTGTGATTTTTAGAGCGGGAGAGCAACCCGACTCCAACATACCCACTTCCGGGTTTAACGGAGGCGTGCTTGGATGCCAGTGAGATATCGACACGCCGAAGTCGGGGATTTCATAATTGGGCAGGAACTTATTGACTCAATTAACGATCTTGGGAGACGTTAATGACCCACCACCAGACCAGTCACTTACATTGCTGGCCAGAATACCTTAATATGAAGGTTCACCTAGTGTGAAACATAAGAAATGAAATCCTGCCACCAGGACTTTGCACTAAACAGTCCTTCAACCACACATCCACCCATTGCACATCCACCCAATGGGCCCCGTCATGTATTGACATTTATCAAGAAACAAGTAAAAGGGCAAGTTGACACTTGGGATGCAATAATGAGCATGACATGGAAGTGGTGCTAATCAATAAATTTTTATGTGGCATTGTAAAAAAAAAAGGAAACTTAACATAACATTTTGTCAAACACCCATATGCAGAGCCTTGGTGAATTACAATTTCTTCAATTTACGCTTCCTACTGCTTCTACATGGTGCAACCTCTGTGGCTTCAGCAGAGGTAGAGGCAGACTGCTCAGATCTCTGCCCTGACTGCTGAGATGATTTTGAGCCTTGCCCACCAAAGACTGCTTCACCTGCACTCGGCTGAGGACTGGGTTGGGCAACGATGAGAAGTGGAAACACTTTGATTGGAGTTCCCACATCCAAGTCCCCTTTCACCATCATCTCTCTCCTGGGCCAGTGCCACATCATTCCCACCAGTCTGCTGAAGATCAGATTGCTGAAGATCAGTGACACGTTGTAAGGCTACAGATAAGCTATCTGTCATCCTGTTTAAGGTGGCAGACGAGGTGCCATCCAAAGTCTGCATTGATGTGGTCGTGGCCTGCATGGACTCATTTGAGATGTGAGCTTGAAGCTCCATGCAGGCAGTCTCTGACTCCATAGCTGACATTGCTCACGCAGGGAACTGGAACAATCAGCCAGCGAATGATTTGGACTCCTCCATCCTCTCCGCTAGTGTGGAGTGTCTGTCAGTACTTGGCTAAGTTGCTGATGCATCTCTGGCACTACTTCTCAAAGATAGCCCCCAGGGTTCAGCATCTGTGTAGAGTTTGAAGAGGATTGCTCCCCACCCCCCGATGCAGACTCTCCACACCTGTGCTTGCCACCTGTGTCTGCTTGGACTCCCTTAGGAGGTGTGAATCACTAGGTGAAAACTCAACTAACTCTCTAACTGAACCTACCAAAATGCAGGTATTTGCGCTGGTGCATGGCTGTATGACCTGTGACGGTGTACCCTCAGAAGGAATGAGATCCTCTAAGGAATCATCCTCATGGATGTACTGCAACACTTACTGTATGTGTGAAGGCCTGGGAAGACAAAAGAAAGGGATATGATTTAGTTGTAGCAAAGTCACAATCTTGGCAATCATCATACTTGGTCTTCTCCTAGTCCAATCATTGATGAAATGAAATCGGCATAAGTGTATCAGAGATATTTGTAATTCTGTCACCAGCTATCTGCGAGCTCCCTCCGACTGAGAGGGACACAGATGTGCCACTTTTCTCCAGGGCCGCCTACTCTGCATCAGTGAGCTAGAGTATTTGTGGCAGTCCAACTCCAGTCCTGAACCTGTCCCTTGCGTTCTGTGCTCTCCAACTCCAAGGGGTGAAAAAAAAGACATGTGAGTGAAGGTGAGATATCTACCCAATTGATGCAGTGCATTTGGTGAGGGTGACGGAGACACTTGCATCACATTGCATAAGGATTGGCATGAGTGGCAATGGTGAAGGGATAAATTGGGAGGTGATGAAGTGAACAGAAAGGTTGAATGGGTGTGAGGAGTGATGTGATGGAGAACGCTTAGCAAGCTAGACTAAAGTGATGGGGCGGGAGTGGGCTTAAAGCACAGGATGTAGTTGAATCAGCAAACATACTCATTAAACCGCTTCCTACATTGCATCCATGACCTGGGTGCAACGCTCCTACTACTCACCTCCGCTACCTCCAACGGCACCTTTTTGGTGAGAGCAGCCGGTTTCTTCCTCCCAATGCTGGGGAAAAGTATGTCCATCCTCCTCCTGACTGCACCCAACAGAGATTCCAGCGAGGTGTCATTAAATGTGGCTGCTGTTTTTGTTCTATGTCCACCATCCATCCTGAACACCTCCAATTTCCATTTGCGCACTGTCCCTTTAAATACAGCTGGGATTATGCCATACCGGTGCACATCACATTCGCGGCGCAGCTTGGAGACGCAAAATCCAGAAGTCAACATTAATTAATACAATTCAGTTGTGATTGCCAATTCTGAACCGCTCAGTTTCGGAATTCCTCCACACAATTCCACAACCCCCGCCCCCGCTTGGAAGCTGCCTTCGTGTTAATATTGGGGCCTGTAACTCTGGGCGAGTGTGCGGCAGGTAGCAGCATAAAACAAACTGGGGGTGTTTTAACCCTTGGCTCTCATTAACATGCTGCCAATCGACTTCCTCCTCGAAACGGACAGGAAGCAGCTGCTAGCCTGTGGCAAATTGAGTGGCCCATCCACCCACCGGCCTGTAGGTAGGTGTCGGAAAGGTCTTACGGTAGGGAAGCAGGGGAGACTGGAGCAAAGGCAGCCTAAACTTACCTGTGGGCTCAACCAAAGCAGTCCTGCTCCCCCCTGGCCCCACAAGGAAGGTAAAAAAGAAAACTTACTTTGAAGGGCCTCGTCTGGTCCCAGATCCTCTTCTCACTTGACATTACCTAGCTGGAAAGCTATAGTGAGCTCTCCACTTAGCAGCCTGTGCAGAAACCTGAGACAATTATTTGTGAAGTTGATTCACAATCTGAAAATAAACTGAAGCCAGGACATGATCCAAGATGTTAATGTTTAACAAATCTGTACACCCCTTCCATCATGGGTTGATTGATATTTTAATAAAAGAAACAATAGTCCCTAATTTTACAAAATAATGAAAGGAAAGGCTGCTCCGCCAGCAGCACTAATGCCATACATGAGCAATTGAGGACAGTTACAATGTTGCGGTTTATTTTTGAAATTGCTAAGCATAGTTATTGATCATTGTCCTAAAGAAAAGATCCTAGCAATAGTGGTTCATTCATCTCTGATTGCAACATACAATATCTTATCAACATTTTATGCCTTTAAAGTATGTGGTACAAAAAATTCCAGAGACCGAGGTCTGCTAAAATACAACTAATAGAAAATGTACTTTATCTAGACCCTTGTGTAGTGATAGAAAACGGTTCTCTCACCTCAGTACTTTCCCCCCTCCCTTTCAAATCTGTCGTCATCACCCCTTCCTCAAAAATCCCTCCCTTGACCCCACTGTCCTTGCAAACTACTCTCCCATCTCCAGCCTCTTTTTCCTCTCCAGTCCTGTCGCCTCCCAAATCTGTGCCCATCTTTCTCGCAGCTCCCTGTTTGAACCTCTCTAATTAGGTTCCCGTCACAGCATTGAAACAGCCCAAATCAATCACAAGTGAAATCCTATCTGTATGTGACCTCTTGTCCTATTCCCACTTCCTTCACCGCACCATTGGCAGCCTTGCCCTAAGCTCTGGAAGTCCCTCCCTAAGCCTCTCTGCCTCTCCACCTCTCTCTCGTCCTTTAAGACCCTCCTTAAAACCTACCTCTTTGACTAAGATTTTGCAAGAATGTCCCAATATCTCCTTTTGGCTTGGTTTCAATATCTGTCTGATTTATGCTCCTGTGAAGCAGCATGGAACATTTTGCTATGTTGAAAGTGCTATAAAAATGCAAGTTGTTGTTGAATCAAAACTTAAAATGGACTAATTAGTGGATAATATGGTTAATTTGCATTGAGGCTGGAATTTTCAGAGGCAAGAACAGGTGAGTAGGTGGCGTGGGGGGAAAGTGAAAGATGTGCAAATGTAAAACCTGACCCCAACCTGCCCACTTTCACCTTTCGCAGGTGTGACCGGGGGCGGGGATGTGGGGGGGGTGGGGGTGGGGAGCAAGCAGCCAACCCGCTGCCAGGGAGGACTCTGTGATCACAGGCAATTCGTTGATCGCGGGAGGTTCTGATTGCGGGGGGAGGGGATCCTATCACTTAGAGTAGGAAACAGATTTCCGTGTGAGGCTGGGGGGGAAGCCCAGTGGGTGCCAGGAATGCAGCTGCAAAGTTTACAGCGGCCCTCCCCTTTAAAAGAAGGTTAGGGACGTTGTGATGAATCACGCCTTCGATACCACCCCGCACATTTTATTTCAGAAAAAGACCTCAATTCAGCGACATTTAACGGCCCATCTCACCAGGCGCTAAATATTCATTTAATTCAAATTGTGCACCCCAATTTCATCCCTATGTATTTGCACTCCTAGGTGTCAGTCTTTCATCACACACACCACACCCTTCAATCCCTGTTTTTCCCCTCAAAATGCATTCCTTCACATTTGTCTATATTAAATTAGATTATCATCTATCTGTCCATTCCACTAATCTGCCCAAGTCTTCTGCAGTTTTTAACGTTTTGTGCTGAACCCCCCTGTCTTTGTGTAGTCTGCGAATTTAAATATTGTGCTCCCTATGACCAAGTCCAAATCATATAGAGAGAAAAAAACACAAAAGTGGACCCCAACTTTTCACAAATCTCAGCAATACCCATTAACCTTAACCCTTTGGTTCCTGGCCATCAACCGACTTTCTATCCATGCTGTTACAGTTCCTCTTCTATTATGTGCCTGAATGTTTGCTAAAAACATCATGATATCACCTTATTAAGTGTCTTTCAAAAATGTTTTGTATTCCTTTTATCTATACAGTCATGCATTTCGCAATGCTCACTAATTTTATCTTGAATCATGGATTACTGGAATTATAATGTTAATGAAGGAAGACAGAACCACACAAGGAAGTGTATCTGCCAAAACTGAATTAATGAAGCGCTACCCAGACACACAAATATACTAGTCATGCTTTCTTATAACCTTAAGAGTGATTCATTAGTTAAGGCTAAATTTTACAACCTATATTCATTTACCTGTTAGCTATGCGATAAAGAAAGAGTTGCATTTATAAGAACTGACCAACTCTTCTGTAAAAGCTAACATTTCTGATTTCCCTTGTACTTACAAGAAGAATGTATAAAGAATTCAACACTTCATTTTAAAGTTGCACAACCCAAAATGTTTTATTGGCCCAGATTTTGCTATCAGCGAACACTGCAGCCGTTTTCCTGTCGCCCACTGGGGGGTCACCAGGGAGGGTTTCGGACGGGGGTGGGGGTGTGGGGGGGGGACCGAGCTGCATATTGGCGGCCCAGCTGAACTAGTGGCTGCTATTGTCAGGTCGACTGCAAAGTCGGCCGGCAAAAACAAGATGGTGGCCACGGCACAAGGCCCTCCCCTTTAAGAGCGACCGGGGCGCCCCAGCCATGACAGTTTCTCGACCTGCGAATCTGTCATTGATATCGCCCCACACCAAACTCACGTCCCGCGGGGCAATTTCCTCCGCGGGGCACAAAAGGATCGGCGCACACAGTGATGAAATCATCGCTGTGTGCACTTCCGCCCGGGGCGAAAAGTAAGGGACGCAGCGCAAACCTGTTTTCGCCCGAGGCATTCCAGGGGTAATTCTGGGTGGAACGTTTCCGCCACCCGCCCCCCGGACGATAAATCATTTGCACCATGTTAGCGTCTCCTAGAGCCATAAAAAGGAGCAATTTCGGCCCCAGAGTTCCATGAAAATAAACGTGCAGGTAGATTCATTCATGACAGATGCTATTCACATTTTGGATATTATAAATAGGGGCATGGAATGAAAAATCAGAGCTTATGATCAATTTGTATCAGATAATATTCCGTACGGTGTGGAGTTTTGGCCGTTCTGTTACAGAAAGGACATTTAAAGCCATGGATTCATTAGGATGATCGCAGGGATAAGAAGCTATAGTCATGATGCGAGACTTGAGATACTGGGATTATTTGCACCAGAGCAAGGAAGGCTATGATGAGATTTAGTAGAGGTTTTTAGAATTATAAAGGGTTTTGATAGAGTGAATAGGAAAAGATGACCTTCTCTGGTTGGGAAATCAATAATGAGGGATCATCAATTTAAAATTATCAGCATGAGTGAGGAAAGAAGTTATGGGAAATGTTGGATCATGGAACAGGGAAGAGACAGTGCATCTTTTAAAGGGAAAATTACTAGATAATTGAAGCAGATGAATACAGAGCTATGTGGAGAAAGCAGGCAGTGGGATTAATTTTGGACCAAGCAAAGAGATTGGACAGCTAAATGGTTTTCCTCTCTGCTGTACACTTTAATGGCACTACAGTTCCAGATGAATGATCGCTGCCTCCCCCATATAACTTACGAAACATAATTTCGAAGGCATCAAAAACTAGAAATAGCGATGGAGGAAATTATCACTTAGTGTAAGTAATGGTTCAGAAATCATATCTGCTTTCTATCGAAGAAAAAAGGCATGTGGAGGTATGACTGTTGCATTGTTTTTGAAGAGGGATTTGTAATCAAATAAAAAATAAAATGGAAATTAATGATTGGAAAAAACTTAGATTGCATAGGCTAAAGATTTAGATGCAAAATAGCTAATGAATCCTATTTTTAAAAAGTAGACCACTTTAAATTTCATAGAATACAGTTAAATTATACAAACATTAGGTGACTCATTTACTGGGAGTGGTGATTTGTCGCAATTTGTTAATTTATGTAAAGCTACCTTTTTGCCAAAAGTTTTAGGGGAATCAAATGGGGTGAAAACTGAGCTTTAATAACAGTAACAGTTTCAAAAAGAAAACCTTTGGATCACCTAGCCCACCTATCCACAGTATTCCCTTGGTGTCTTTCTAATAACCCTGACTCCCATTTGTTGGCACAAATCAGTTTCATTCCATCTTGAAACCCATTAAGGTTTCTTGTTTCATCACCTTTGCCAGTAATCTGTTTCACAAACTGACTATCCTTTTAGAAAGAAAGGTGTCTGCATTTCCTGTTCATAATTTGTAAGTAGGAGTCCTTGTGCTTAAATTCTGTATATGACAGGACCAGGCACATTCACGTTTTATTTTGATTGGCAGAAGTAAAATGTTTTCAGGACCTAAAGTGACTCCTAGCTTTATAATGCAGCTCTTTCTGGTATATTTACCATCTCCAATGTTGTCGTCAATAATTGCAAGTATGAACCAAACTTGTGTGATTCACAGTTCAGGTGTACTGTGCCAATAACAATACTTTCAAATGATCATGAAGTAATTCTTGCTGTGCTTTGCTTACCATAGAAGCAAGACATTGAACCCAGGGAAAGGGCCCAATGTTAGGCATCAGTCTATATTTGAATTTGGTTTATCATTTGTGCTGTTTCTTGCATTATAAACATTACGTTCAAGTGAAACTAACTTTGATTTTACTTTATATGATCTACATGATCTGTGATTTAGTGTCAGTTAACGATGATATCTGAGATTTAAAAGCAGAATCTGAACATGATTAGATTAACCAATGCTGGGGCTTGTACATTTAAGGGTTTAACTGCCTTGGGGAGGGATTTCTGTCTCACTACCATCCCAATTTCGGGCAGTCGCGAGATGGAAGAGGAACAAAGAGGCCAAATTTCCTCTGTTGTGCGCCTCCCGTTAGCATTCGCGAAATGTTTTTGCCCGGGGCGGGGATAGGGGCGCTACTGGCTCCTGCAAAATGCACGGGAGTCAGCAGTGGCGCGAATGTCGCACGGTGGAAATTGGCCAGCGCCCTGTGAGGCTGCGTCAGCCTCATGGGTCACAAACCGGGCCGCCCACCCATCGCGGGATGAAAGTTAAAGGGAATGTGCGCTGCACCGCTGTCATTTTTATTTTAACCCCCCCTTAACGGTCGAGCCGCAGTCGAACAATGTCACGGGGTCCGGGCCACGATCGTGTAGCCTGGCGCTACGTTTCGGTGCCGGGCTACGGCCACGGCACCCCTTAGCCCTGGTGGCTCCACTTCCTGTGAGGGACAGTAACCTGAATTTTGTTTCTGTGATGGGACCTCTGCCCCCAACCGGGTCGAAAGGGAATTTCGGCCCCAAAAATCGCTAGATTCTTACACAGTTATGGCCACGCTCTACATTTGAGTCAGGCCTGGGGTGGGACTCTGAAGCTCCTGATGGAAAGAGACAGGAGCTTCATTACTATATTAAACAGAGAGTGTGCAAGGACTGTGCACTATTTTCAGCACTGGAGCGAGCTGGAGACTAGGTATCCAGCACACCCATGGGGCTGAAAATGGTGCAGAGGCCTTCCACTCCCCCTTTATAATATCTCCCCCAAGTGGCCATTCTTCTTATCAATGACTAGGCAATAAATCTTGGCAGGTTGTTCAACTGTAGGGGCATCCTGTCCTTATCCAGAGCACTGAGGTGAGTTATAATCTCTACTACCAGTCAAGCTGAAATCAACTAACTCAGTATAGACTGGGAAGTGAACCAGGGATATTCTGGTCTAAGATGGCATATTCTATGTCTGTTAATGTAACACTGCAAAATATGATATAAACAAAAATAAGAATATTTTTTGATAATTATAAGAATATAAGAAATAGGAGCGGGAATAGGCCATACGGCCCCTCGAGCCTGCTCCGCCATTTAATACGATCATGGCTAATCCGAAAATAGACTCAGGTCCACTTCCCTGCCCGCTCCACATAACCCCTTATCCCCTTATCGTTTAAGAAACTGTCTATTTCTGTCTTAAATTTATTTAATGTTCCAGCTTCCGCAGCTCTCTGAGGCAGCGAATTCCACAGATTTACAACCCTCTGAGGAAAAAAATTTCTCCTCATCTCAATTTTAAATGGGCAGCCCCTTATTCTAAGATTATGCCCTCTAGTTTTAGTTTCCCCCATCAGTGGAAACATCCTCTCTGCATCCACTTTGTCAAGCCCCCTCATAATCTTATATGTTTTGATAAGATCACCTCTCATTCTTCTGGATTCTAATGAGTAAAGGCCCAACCTACTCAACCTTTCCTCATAAGTCAACCCCCTCATCTCCGGAATCAACCTAGTGAACCTTCTCTGAACTGCCTCCAATGCAAGTATATCCTTTCATAAATATGGAAACCAAAACTGCACGCAGCTATTCCAGGGGTGGCCTCACCAATACCCTGTATAGCTGTAGCAAGACTTCCCTGCTTTTATACTCCATCCCTTTTGCAATAAAGGTCAAAATTCCCTTGGCCTTCCTGATCACTTTTACTTTTGTGTTTCATGCACAAGTACCCCCAGGTCCCGCTGTATTACAACCCTTTGCAATCTTTCTCCATTTAAATAATAACTTGCTCTTTGATTTTTTCTGACAAAGTGCATGAACTCACACTTTCCAACATTATACTCCATCTGCCAAATTTTTGCCCACTCACTTAGCCTGTCTATGTCCTTTTGCAGATTGTTTTGTGGGATTAATTTATTTTTCTGATTTTGTCAATGTTTTGCACTATGTTAACCTGATGCAGAGGATGTGTCTATAGGACTGATGTTCCTGGGTATAGCACTCCATGAGGTGCAGCCAACTGGAAATATAGGCATAGGCCCCTAACGGACTGCTCCAACAATCCCTTAACTTGGCCTCCCTGCCACTCTGCCTGTAGGTCCATGGGTGGTTGGACAGGTTTGACCAGGTGCACTATTTCCCTCCTTGTTTGGGCCACTCTTCTGTGAGCCAGTCCGTGGAGACTATGGTCTGTATAGCAGCCTAAGTGTTCATGAATGAACCTATAACCGATAACAAGGACTCTGCTATGAGGAGCTGTGCAGCAGATGACCCTGGAGCTGCCACTTGTTCCAAGAATGACTGTGTGCTTTAATCCTGAGCATCAGCTCCTCACACACGCAGGAGGTGGATTGCGCCACATGGTGCAGACATTGCTCGGCCAATCACTGCAACCGTCTAGCGTGGTATGAAAATGTTAATTTTTTAAATATAGTGCCACGTCAATCAAGCTCCATTGCCTGTTCTGCTGCTGGAGGAGCCTTCTCTGCTACCTTCTCTTGCTCCTCCTGTTCCTGCTCGCCAGTGCTCAGTAATTGCACCTTAGTGCTACCCTCGCACTCACTATCCATATCCCCCCTAGTGGATGTAACTGGGCTGCATGCCAACTCCTGAAATTTTGATAGGATTCCAGACGAGCTTTATCTTGCAGGTTCCATGGAAGATTTGGCCTCTGATTGCGCTGTCATTCCAGTGACAAGAAAGAGAGACAAACACAAAGGCAAATTAATAAACAAATATGCAGAAATGGGTTTTATCATCGGTTTATCTTGCATGGAAAGGTCCTGAACGTTGACATTTTTGGACATCTTGACTAAGACTGGGAGGGAAGGTAGGAAGGATAACGACGAACCCTCAGTGGGGACATGCACATCCACTTCACCATCTCTGGCCACCTCTCACATTGCATGCTGGAGCTTCACTGCCCTTTTACTCTCGATGACTTCCTGAACTGTAGTAGGTCTTGCTCCAATAGCTGTGGTTTGCCTTCTGTTCTCCTACATTTTCTCCTGCAGCGACCTACAAGATTTCCATGACTTATTGCAGCATCATGGCTCCTTACCACATTAGAATGATTTTCAATTTGCTTTAAGAAGTAGTTGCAGTGATTGCAAAGGTGGAGCTGCTGTACTTTCATGCATTAGATTCTTACGGATATCTGTATGGAGTAACTGTGACTTGTGACTCGTGAGTCAATCCATATTGTGCATGAGATTTTACCACCTTTCGCTGATTCTATTTTAACTAGCTCATTACATTGAATGCAGAGCACTTACCTTCTGGCTAAAATTACTTCTCAAACATCCAGGATGTTTGTCTGCAACTGGTTGGCTTCCACACCCATGTGGAAGCAAGTCATCCTCGTTCGAGGGACTGCCTATGATGATGACGACACTGCTCACCCAGGCTAAGGCCTCTCGGTCCCCTCCACAGGCTCTCCCAAGGCCCCAGGATACTTCAGCCCCTTTAAGCAGTCTTTAAGGCCTGCAGCTGCACTTGAATTTCCTGTGCTGTCAAGGCTGCAACCAATAAGAGGCCTTCGATCTGGTCATGTAATGCCATGACATGCAAATGAAAGCCCAAGAGGAAATCAGGATCTAGCAAAGTAACAACAGGCACAGTACTATTCCAGGGCACTACCCATCCAGAGCACTTATTTCTATAGGCCCCAGGAAAATCACCCCATATATGTTTACCAGGGTTCAGAGCTAGGATGTTTAAACTGGGAATCCACTCAGAGTCCCATGTACAATTCACTTATACTTCCAACAGCAAATTTAACAGTTAAAGTGGAGAAAAGTTGCTGCCACAATTAATTTGCCTTTTGATATCAACGTGCTCGTGATAACTTGTGGCACGACCCTGACCAACTCTGGAAATGTTTGAAAATTGCTATAAATATTCTGATTACAGGTGGTGGTTTCACGAGTTGAGCGATCGACACCCCATGTCAATTTCCAGCTGGATTCCAGCCCTGTATCTCCTGAAGTAGTGGTTGAACAATCTGGATCTGAAGACGGTTACATAATTGTCATCACAGGGAGAAAGGTAAGTTTGCTTTGGTTGTAAATATCTGTTTGTATAAAAGAGTAGTTTCTTAAGATTTTTACTTGCCACCTTCAAATATTTGCTTTAATCACACTGTAGACATGACTAGTAGTTAATTTGATTTCAGGAATACTACAAGTATTAGTTGATCTCCCATAATGTTTAAATGCACAAATGTTTTTACCTTGGCTCAGAATTTGCTCGGAAGATAACAGTGAGTTTAATGCACACGCCATTATTAATGTGTAAATAACCCAGCAGTAGCGAGGAAGACATAACCTGTGAGTTGTGAATCACCACAAATTACTGGACAACTTGCACTGCTCCTCGCAAAAACAGCAACTCGCATCAACTTCCCCCGTGAGTTTCAAGAAATTGCTGCTTTTGCAAATTAAAACAAATTAAACTTGCTACTGAAAGTTAGGGCTGGTACTTAACAACGTAAGGACCCTTTTAATGGGCCCAAATTTGGCCAGGAGTTGCTCCATTTTTTTTTTGGAGCAACTTGATTTTTCTGGAGTATCTTAAAAATCCCCATTCTGCACATTTAATTTGTGCCAGTGTAAGTGAGTTAGTTCGGATTTTTTTTTAGTTTCGATTTTTTTTCCAAAAATGGGCGTTACCAGCCACCTACGCCTGTTTTGGCCATTTAAGCCAGTTTGGACAGCTAATAGTTGCTCCAAACTAACTTAGGCCAGTGTATGTGGCCACTTGTGGCCCGCACAGAAAACCCTTGCGGAGAGTTAAGAAATCAGCCCAGGTAAGTACATTCTAAAGCAGCAAGCAATAAACAAAGCACAAAAATAAGCATTCAATAACAAATAAAAATACAAGGAAGCTGAGAGGACCTGCACCTAGCAAGAAGACTTGCAAAGCACTAAACAAAGCATAAAAAGTAATAAGCAATTAATTAACAAATAAAAAATAGAAGGAACCCTGCACCTAAAGCACCAAGACCAAAGTAATAAGCAATCAATCAATAACAAATAAAAAATAGAAGTCCTGCCAAAACACGGCCCGGGAAGGCAGCGGCTGCCAATGAGGGAGACCATTCGGCCAGGGATAGAGGCAGCGCGCTTTGGCCCCTCCCACACAGCCTGCAACATACTCTCTGATTCTGGGGGCGAGGAGCTGCTGCGCATGCGCGCACACTTTAGCGTGCTTGTGCAGAGGTCCTGGCCCTGTTTTCAGCGCCGGGACCTGGCTCCGCCCCCAAATCCAGTGGCCATGCTATGCCACATCGAGGAGAGGCTGGGGAGTGGCCAAACTCAGCCCGAGGTGGACAAAAGCGGCACACCTCTGGTGAGTGCGCCAGAAATCTGTACTGGCCAAATTCTACCCCAATAAGATTTATGTTCCTACAGTGCCACTCAACCTCTCCAGCCCAGAACAATTGAAACTATGCTATCTCATTCTTGCAGGTAGTACATTGTTCTTAGAGGTTTTTTGGTTGAAAGATGAGGAAAGAAATCTAACAAACTGGGCACACTCAGATGCCCCACTCCAGCAAATTCTGGGCCTATATGTTGCAACTGGCCAGTAGGGGAAGGTTCAGTATGTCATGTAGTATTAGTTGAGCCCTAGTGTACTTAATATGACCCTCACAGCACCACCTGTAGGCACAATATATTTGGAATGTTATGGCCACTTAGTTTTAAATGTATAATAGATTAATAGTTTACTTGTCTTTTTTGCTAATTGAATGAAGAAGCTTTTTTATTGATGTAATGAATTTCCATCTGTTCAAAAACTAATTGCGCCATAAAAAAAAAATTATTGTGTTCTTTCTTGGTAGATAAGCAGAATACCTTTAACAGGCCCAGGGTGTGGCCATTTCCTGTCCTGCAGTAAGTGTTTAACAGCTCCTTACTTCATGCGGTGTGGTTGGTGCAGTGGTAGATGTTCTAGAATACAGGAATGTACAAATCAGACGTGGACCCAGAGTATCTGCCCTCCTGTCATCAGTGAGGTAAGAATTTCTGCAGTTTCTGTAAAAGATAAAATAAATTATTATTTAACTGTTGCCATTTGGATAATATCTGCAGTAAATTTGCAGTACTTTTAATAAAAATAGGTTGTGTGTATTCAATTCCAATTTTACCAGTAGATAGATGGTATGGTTATAAAACTAGGCTTGTAATCTGATTTACTGTGATGTATGATAGATTAATCCCCCAGCATATTTGTGTTTTGCCCCCCGTGAAGCTGGTGTTGACATCCGCTCGCGCCAGCCCCACAGGGCAGTAAGGAGTCGTCGCTGGGCAGTGGGACGTCGCTGAACTGTGAGACATCGCTGCACACGGCAATAACAGCTTCGGCAGTTGCGCGGCATGCCCGGGGCGCTAACTCCATGACCTGGTGCTGCCATGACTGGGCCTCCACAATCTACTAGGCAATTTCCCAGGAGGCAGTAGCACCCCCCTCCCCCGGGCGAAAAGTGTCTTGTGCCCCCTAGAGGCACTAACGGGGCTATAAAAAGGGGCAATTTCCCCCCCCATAGAATTTTACAGCATGAGGCCATTCAGCCAATTAGTCCCACTTCCCCTGTCCTTCCCCATACACTTCCCTTTTTAAAGCTGCTAATGGTTCTCCTATGGCTTTTGCCCATAGAAAGTCAGGATAAAAGCAAATTTCCATCAAGTGTATTGCTACTGCTGTGAGTATAGGTTGGGGATCTGCAGCTTCTAGAGCATATGATGCTCCATCTAGTCATAGACGCGCACAGCCATAGGCGTTACTGTATGTCAAAGAATGGAGATGGCCAAATGAGGAGTGTGTGACATACATAGCAAATTTATAATGACTATTATAGATTCTGCTTGCATTGCTGTTTCTGGTAGGGCATTCAGGTCCTAAGAGCCCTCTATGCAAAAATAATTTCTCCTGAAACTCGCCCTTCATTCTTTTGATGATGATACATTAATGCCATCTAACACTGACCAGTTTAAATGGTTTTAAACCGATCAAAATTCTTCATATCTTTTATAGCTTTATCAACTGAGCCCCTCAAGATTTGCATATCTATCTCTTTCCCTTTCCCTCTGCTCCTTTTTTAAAGTTGTACCATTTAGTGTATATCTCCTCTCATTCATTTTTTTTATTCATTCACGGGATGTGGGCATCGCTGACAAGGCCAGCATTTATTGCCCATTCCTAATTGCCTTTAACTGAATGGCTTGCTAGGCCACTTCAGAGGCACATAAAAATCAACCACATTGCTGTGGGTCTGGAATCACATATAGGCCAGACTGGTTAAGGACGGCATATTTCCTTCCCTAAAGGACATTAGTGAACCAGATGGGTTTTTACAACAATCCAATAGTTTCATGGTCATCATTACTGATACAGTACCAGCTTTTTATAGCAGATTTATTTAATTAACTGAATTTAAATTCTCCAGTTGCCATGGTGGGATTTGAACTCATATCTCCGGATCATTAGTCCAGGCCTCTGGATTAATAGTCCAGTAACATAACCACTGCTACAATTCTTCACAAAATATATCACCTCATATTTCTGTGCAAGTAATTTTAGGATGTCATTTGCCTAATCTCATCTGTTAAAATGCAAAATACCATAAATGCTCAAAATCTGAAACAATAACAGAAAAAGCTGGAAATACACGATAGGTCAATCAGCATCCTTGGAGAAAACAGTCACTGGGTCAATGGAATGATCGCTGGTCATGCAACACATCATCTCAGTCAAGTAATAGAAAGAAGCATGAAGGAAATAAACATTAAAGGAACAAAGAATGAGTGGCCAAGACAGTAAGGAGAGCTGCAAATCATAGAAAACTTGGAGATCAGGTTGGAAGTTAAAGCAGATTTGAAATTTAAACAAGATGTGGGCAAAATACATCAGGTCCACCATCTCTGAAAGGAGAATGAATAGGTCCAGCAGGGAGGGCCACTCCATCCATCTCCCCTGACCCCACCAGCACAGTGTTCTTCATAAAAGGTCTCCCATCACCCAGAGGAATTAGAGTGGTGACACTTGCACACACAACGATGGTGTTCAGCAAAGCATTCAGCTCATCCATATTGGGTCTTCCCAATGTAAAGCAAACTATGTTGTGACCAATGAATGGAGAATACTAAATTAAAGAAAATACCCGGTGAGTTGCATTCTTACAGGGAAGGAGTGTTTAGGCCATGAACAGGAAGAGGGAAATGGACTGGGCCCAAAACACTGCTCTTCCTATTATCTGATTGAGATGATCCATTGCCTCATCCAAAAATGATTCCAATGATACTGCCTCTCTGAGTTTGGGTTTGTTTGTCTATCTTATTTTTTCCTGCTCTTCAGGTTCTACTATGCTTTTCCATCTCTTATTTTTCAGTTCTGAAGAGAGTATAATCCTGAAAAATAAAGGGGGAGAAATTTGGGTCGTTTGCACCTCCCGACTTTTCACCCGGGTACGGCACCGTTAACGACTCCCATAAAATTACGCAGGAGTTTAGCGATAGCCATAACCCGTAGAGCCCAGCTCTGCTACGCTGGCGATGGCATCATCACCGCGTGCAGCGACCCATTTTCATCCCGGAGCGAAAATTCGGGACCACCCCCTGAAGCTGCTCCGGGCGATGCCAGTGACCACGTCAGGCAGCGCGTACCGGGCTGTAGGCCGCTCACGGGGCGAAATTTAAAGCGGAGGTGGCACCTTTTAAATTTAAAAAAATTGTCCAACCTTACCAGTCGCGGCCTGTTGCATGGTGCACCGCGGGGTCCGTGCCGTGATCTTGCAGCCCGGCACACCGCTTGAGTGCCGCTGACGCCACTGCTCCCTGGTGGTCCAGGTAGGGACCTGCAGAGTCGGCAGCTTGGCCCTCCCCGTTAATGAAGGGGAGGGTCCTTTCTACACGGCAACGCTACACATTCCACCGTATAGCGCTGCACCCCTCTTGCCTCTCAGAGCAGGTGGAACATGTTATTTTACACTCCACTTGCTCTCGGGGGCGGTAACCCGTTTTTAGGTCGTGGGGCGGGACTTCCGCGGCTGGCGCAGGAAGTCCTGCTTTGCAGCTGTTACCGTCCCCAAATGGGGTGCTGCGCAGTACCCCCCAACACCCCCCCAAATTGTCTCTAGTTCCCTCAGATGTTAATTGATATGCTATGTATTCTGAGGTTGCTTAGAATCCTGTTCAGTTAACCATGGTCCCTATTTTTGTGTCATTTGCAAATGTTGATGTTGTACTCCCTATATCCAAGTCCAGATCATTATTTTATATATATTTTTATTTTATTTTTTATATATATAATAAAAAAAATGTATATATAAATAATTTTATACATATATATAATATATACTGCCAAATTCCCCTTAACACTGAGTTTAGCTTTATCAGCAAGTTTCCAATGTGTCTTGTTAGTTTCTGTTGGACTGCAATGGGGAGATGTCAAATGGAGGCTAAATGCCTTCCTATTTGACAGTGCAGGTGGAACTCTTCCCTGAGACACACCTGGTGCACATCACTGGAAAATAGGGAGACTAATCATAACCGTTCACAAAAAATAAAAATCCTGTACATTAGATATGAAAGGAACCAATTAGTAGCCTAAATAATTGCAGCTGTCAACATTTTTGGGAAATTCTCTGTCTTGCATTTTTATCTGTTCTGCTTTTTGGCTTAGAGTGCTGTACAACAGTAAATGTGCAAATGTCTGCAACTTGTATTTTACTGTGCTTAAATACTTTCAGATCTCCCCACTAAGTGCTCCTTTAGAGGGTGGAACAACACTATCCATTTGTGGAAGGGATTTTGGAGCAATGAAAACTGGAAAAATAATTGCTAAAATGACTGTCATAAATGTTGGAAATGTTCCTTGCAAATTGGCGGCAAACAAAAGCAACAAGAAAAGGTGTGCCAAGTAGAATACAATTCTGGCTAAATACTGACTCAATAATATGCTTCACTGTTTTTAGTTGTGACAACAAAGAGTCAGAGGCAATTGGGATAAGTAAGAGAGCACTTGTGTACTGGCAGACAAATAATCATTTGCATCAGGCCACAAGTATTGCTCTAGGTTTACAGGTCATAAAAGCCAGCACAAAAATGTGACACGAGGCTAAAAACTACCACAGTTAACTGAACGTCAACTTGTGGGGCTGCTAGTTGGAGCTCAATATGGATAGGAGACACTTCAGGCCCGATTGTAACCTAACATGCCTGGCGGGGATTAAAATGGCAGTCAACTGCTCCTCCCGTGTTTGCACCCGCCACTATTTTAACTCTCGAGTTTTCGGGAGCATCAAGGCCGCCTGCCACAGGCAGGTGGGGGCCTCGTCAATATCAAAATATCAGGTTCTGATGACGTCTTTCGGACCCTGACATGAATTTAATTGGGGATTGCAACTGCAACGCAAAGTGCCAGAGCCACTAGGGAAAGCTGGTGGAAGACAGGAGCCAGGGCTAGAAAAGGCCCAGGTAAGTGATTTTAACTTTTTTTTTAAATAAAAGGTTTCCTTGCGGGCCAGGAGGAAACCTTGAGCCTCCCTTGCCTTGGGCTTTGCCCTCTTCCCTGGTCGCAATTCCCATTACCCCCCCCCCCCCCCCCCCCCCCCCCCCCCCCCACTCAATTACTTATTTTAGTGCCAGAGACCATTCTCTTAGATTCCCAGTGACAGCCTCCTGCCATCCAAAACCTTGTTTCCCGCTGCATAGCCACCACGTCACCTCCTCTGGGTGCGGGCAGGAGTCAGCATGACGATGTTTAAATGAGGCCCTGGAGTTAAGATTGCCCACGCTGGTGCCGTCATGAATGCTTCTGTCCTACCCCGGCCCCAGCTTGCCACATTCCCACCCAGGGGCTGAACATCTTAGGAAGGAGGGACTGTAAAAGATACTGCCTATCTCTTTCCCCTTTCCAGTGCCATCTTCTCCTAAGTAATTCTGCATTAAAAATAGTTACTTGTGAAGCATATTTCCATTATTTTCTGCCTCTTTGTACTCTCTTTATATCTGTAGTACAGTATGACTTTCCGACTAATTTGTATTAGAACATAAGAACTAGGAGCAGGAGTCGGCCATACATCCCCTTGAGCCTGCATCGCCATTCAATAAGATCATGGCTGATCGTCATTCTCAACTCTACTTTCCTGCCTGATCTCCATATCCCTTGATTCCCCTAGAGTCCAAAAATCTATCCATTCTCAGTCTTGAATATACTCAAAGACTCAGCATCCACAGCCCCTGGGGCAGAGAATTCCAAAGATTCACAACCCTCTGAGTGAAGAAATTCCTCCTCATTGCGGTCTTAAATGACCTCCCCCTTATCCTGAGTATTGGTGGCTGTGTAAAAACCTGGTCACCTGATTCGAGAGTTTAGATTTGAATTTTCAATGAAGAAAAAAAATATTTTATTCAAAAAAGATGGGAGTGATAGAAGCAAACCATTTTATCTGGAGTATTTATTCAGTTGGATAGAATATAAAGAATAAAATAACTACTATTTTCAGTCACGTTTCCTGTTTTAGAATGCCAGGTAACAATTTTCTCTCTTTCTTTCCGAAGACTTCTGTGCAAATTGGAAGCATTTAATACCACGCAGGATTATAATCCTGTCCATATTCATTTAATTTTGAACAAAAATTTGACAACACAAGCACGCGGCTTCTCATTTGTGGTAAGATATGTAGTTTACTCATTGTTGTTAGAATTCCTAAACTTATAGAATGTGACAATATGAGCTTTTGATAATTGTGTTAATCATCAAAAATTTGCAAGTCTCTAGTCATCTTGGTTAATCCTTGCCACTGGACCAAGACCTAGCTCTGTCAAGCCCATGGGGTGGCTGGTGTGCAACGGCCACCACACATTAAAAAAAAAATCCGCACACAGACATCTTCCAGTCTTCAGGATGTAGTTCAGGACCTGGAATTTTAGGTCCTTCATTGGAACACCTGTGAACTTATCCTTTTTTGGCGTGGAAGCAAGTCATCCTCGTTTCGAGGGACCGCCTATGATGATGATGATGATGAATCAAAAATTTATCAAACTCTCTTTTGAAATATTTGGCGCTGGCCCATCCTTCCATTCTGCAATGGCACTTTTATATTAAAAAGCACTTTCATACCATCTCCTCCCAATCATCACCCAAGGAAGAGAGATGTGTTAACGGTGCCATCCATTAGACTCTGCACGATCTGTAAGCATATCCACACTTTGAACATCATCTAATCTATAGTTCACAAGTTTGGTTCTTTTTTTCTGAAAGTTGATCTGTCTTTCAGATGAGTCATTAAACCGAGGCCCCGTCTGCCCTCTCAGGTGGCTGTAAAAGATCCCATGGCTCTATTTCGAAGAAGATTTAGGAACAAGAAGGGCTATGGGGAAAGGCGGGGGAGTGGGACTAGCTGAAGTGCTCTCGCAGAGAGCCAGCACGAGCTTAACTGGCCAAATGGTCGTCTTCTGTGCCGTAACCATTCTATGATTCTGAGAGCAAGGTAGTTATCCTCGGTGTCCTGGCCAATATTTATCCCTCAATCAACATCACTAAAACAGATTATCTGGTCATCATCATGTTGCTGTTTGTGGGAGCTTGCTGTGCGCAAATTGGATGCCGCTTATACTACATTACAACAGTGACTACGCTTCAAAAAAAGCACTTAATTGGCTGTAAAGTGATTTGGGATGTCATATAAGACGTGAAAGGCGCTATATAAATGCAAGTCTTTTTACTGGACAAGCTGTGCATGCATCGACAAGCACATAACTGTCACTTGATAAGATTGCTGAATTAAAATTTGAGCAAACTTCTGTAGTGATGTCCACTCATTAGGCAGTATTTCAAAAATGTGCATGTACTGCTGGAAGCTGCCAAGTGTGCGATCCAAAGTAAAATGGGAACTTTTAAAATCTCTTGAACTTAACTGTCACAAAACTGGCAACATCTGATTGTTATTTGACCAAACTGCCTTCATGCAAAGTAAATTGGCATCACTTCTAACAGCTCAAACTGCATGTTGTGAAGGAAGAAAGAGAAAATTGCAATACATAAAAGATAGGTCTCTGCAAATTTATATTTCTGCTCACAGTTTTTTTGCCATGATATCTTTTGACTTTTTTGAATAATTGCTGCAGCATCTTCTCATGTTTTATCATGGGAATTTTCTTGAGTCTTTTCTGGTTGATGTTTTCATGTGGAATGGTCTGTGCATTTTTATAATAACTTGTAAATGTAAAGCTGTGAATTACTGCTCCTTCAATGGTTAGACCAGTGTAGCTAGCTGTACAGACCAGGATTGAATCTGTGACTTTCCTTGTCTATGCTGAGCTCATTGATCTAGGCTGAAGCTGTGGCACAGACATTATGGCCCCAAGTTTCCACATCATTTGCTCCTGATTTTTAGGAGCAACTGGTGTAGAACGGAGTATCTTAGAAATCGGAATTCTCCACATTTAGTTTTCTGCAGTTCTAGCCAGTTTCACTTTGGAACAGAATTCTTTTTTCAAAAGGGGGCGTGTCCGGCCACTGACGCCTGATTTGAAAGTTTCCACAGTGAAAACGTACTCCAAACTAACTTAGAATGCAGCAAGTGAAGATTTTTGTACGCTTGAAAAAACCTTGTCTACACTTTAAAAAATCAGGCGCAGGTTACAAATTAGGTGTAGGGAACGAGGTGAGGGGGGGGAAGGGAAGACATTAAATTCTACAATCAATCCTTAGTTATACTTATACAAATATTACACAAATAAATCCAACCTGAATAAAAATTTATAAGCAAAGAAAAGATTAAATAAACCATGTTCCTACCTGTGTGAAAGTGCTTCAGGCAGGCCTTTCAGGCAGCGGTGTGGCGTCAGTTTATCGACGGCAGCGGCAGGCAGCAAGCAGCCTTCGAGCTGAGCTGCGGTGCTTGAGGCAGGCCTTCATTCCACGCGAAGATGCAGCACCCGGACGGACTTGAGGCCATTCGGCCATGGGATTGCAGCGGTGTCAGTGGCTGGCCGGCAGCCGAAGAATCCTCACAGAACACATGCAGCTCATTAAGGTTCTTGAGGCCATTCAGCCATGCTTTAGGGGCGGCGTCAGTGGCTGGCCGGCAGCCAAAGATACAGCAGCAGCCTTCGAGCTGTGAGGGGGACTGAGGCCATTTGGACAGGGAGAGGCAGCCACATCGACAGTTTTATATTTAAATTTGCAGAATGGGTGCTGCATTGTCAACACCACATATTATGCAATGGTTTGCCATCAATTCACTGCATACGAGAGAATTGATTAGAGCTCACCGCACCAGGAACGTCGTAGCCCGTAGGTTGATGGGCAGGAGACCTTACCCACGTTGACAATATCGAACCAGGTGCTCGTACCTGGGCATGAGCGAGGCTGATTGTGTGAAAAGGCTGCGTTTTCGCAGAGAAGTTGTCACTGAGATCTGTGATATGGTGAGAGCAGATTTGCAGCCCAGAAGCAGAAGGATAACTGCCTTGTCTGTTGAAGTGAAAGTAACAGCTGCACTTTCTTTCTATGCCTCGGGATCGTTTCAGGCTACAACTGGAGATGTGTGTGCCATCTCTCAACGTGCAATACATGCCTGTGTTTACCAGGTCACGGCTGCACTTTATGCGCGAAGGAATGACCATCAATTTCCCAATGACCGCACAAGCGATCCATGAGAGGGCTGTGGGCTTCTTCAGGATTGCTGGCTTCCCAAAGGTACAAGGCTGCATTGATTGTACCCACATAGCCTTGCGAGCACCCGTGGAGGAGTCTGAGCAGTACCGAAATAGGAAAGGTTTCCACTCTATCAATGTGCAGCTCGTGTGTGACGACAAGCAGCGCATCATGTCAGTCGATGCGAGATACCCTGGCAGCACCCACGATGCATTCATCCTACGCGACAGCGTTCTATCTGATATGTTTGAGCAGCAGCCAGAAGGGCAGAGCTGGCTACTGGGAGACAAAGGGTACGGCCTGACCACCTGGCTCATGATGCCCATACGCGTGACACGGACAGAAGCTGACCGTCAATACAACATGGCGCACATTGCGACATGCAGCATCATTGAGAGGACCATTGGCATATTGAAACAGCGATTCCGATGCCTGGACCATTCCGGAGGACAGTTGAAATACTCTCCTCAGATTGTCGGTCACTTCACTGTTGTGTGCTGCATGCTTCATAACTTAGCCATCATGAGGCAGCAGGGGCTGGTAGTGGAACCCGAAGACCGACGTGAGGGTCCAGTGCATGATGATAGTATTACGGAAGACCAGGATGTGGATGATAACGACAATCAGGAAAGCATGCAAGTGCCTGATGCCGGAGCACGAGGTCGGAGGAGGGCCGTCCATCGTGCCCCTTTAATGATTGCTCGAGACTTGCGCCAGCAGCTCATCTGTGAACACTTCAACTACTGATGCCTGAGGGCTCTGCGACCACTTTTGCATTTGGACATGTTTATTCTTTGCAGTTGTTCCTACAATGTGTTGTGTTAATGGAACATGAAACCGTTTTAATGAAAAAATATATATTATTGAAAAGTTAACGTCAATCTAATAAAATATTTGTTGTATCAAACTATACTTTTTAATATGACTCTTGAAGATCACTTAAAAACTTGTAAAGTTACAAAAGTTACAAAACACTTTCTATGTAAAAATTTTTACACTCTAAGATCACTTACACTTCAAGATCACTTTTTAGATGCAAAATTAAATAATTTACAGAATGTGAGAGCATTTACACTATAAGATCACTTGAAAACCCTGAGATCACTGAAATGTTGTAAAGTTACAAAACTTACAAAACAGTTTCATTGTGAAAAATCTTACACTCTGAAGAACACTTAAACTTCAGGATCACTTTTTAGGTGCAAAATTAAATAAGATACAAAAAAATGTGAGAGCATTTACACTATAAGATCACTTAAAAACCATAAGATCCCTTAAGTTGTAAAG
Organism: Pristiophorus japonicus; assembly: GCF_044704955.1. NCBI lineage: Eukaryota > Metazoa > Chordata > Chondrichthyes > Pristiophoridae > Pristiophorus > Pristiophorus japonicus. Next base: position 39,906,849 of record NC_091991.1, on the reverse strand, counting down.
TTACAAAACAATTTCAATTTGAAAAACGCTACTACAGCTACATCAAGAACAAGAACAAAAGCAGCAAAGAAAGGCTGCAACCATGTCTCATCCATATCTCAGTGAATGTTCACTTCCTCATGGGGGTGTCATTTGATTGGCTGGGCTGTGTGCCCTTATTGCAGCAGCTACCTCAACCAGGCCCTCCCTGAAGGCCTGTGCCGACACTTGCATGCCCTCCCTGACGGCCTGTGCCGTCGATTGCACTCCCTTGGACATTCCCTCCCTAAGTTCCCGTGTCATTACTGCTATTTCTCCTGTCAGGACCGTCAACTCTTCACCTACTGCATTGACGCCACCGATGAGTGATCGGGTAAGCTCATTGGTCTCCATACCCAATGCCACAACCTGAGTCGCATCTGTTGCACGCTGCATCTCAGGAGAGCGTGTCTCCAATCTCCTTCTCCTCTGCCTGGGTCTGCCTCGTGGCACCACTACACTGGGAGGCGCGGGCACGGACGGTGGGATGCTCGGTGTTGCAAGCGGCACCACTACACAGGGGGGCGTGGGCTGGGACTGTGGGAAGCTCTGTGTTCCAGACGGCTGAACTGGAGGGAGAGGCTCGGGCTGGAATGGTGGAATGCTCTGTGTTGCAGACGGCTGAACTGGAGGGAGAGGCTCGGGCTGGAACGGTAGGACGCTCGGTGTTCCAGACGACAGCACTCGAGTGCGAGCCGTGGGCTGGGATGTTGGACGAATGGGTGTAAACTGCTCCATGATATCAGCAGCAACACTGGGACCCGAAGCGTCGGAATCAAAACCATAGTAGGTGGAACCAGAACCTATGCGAGAGGGAGGCACAGGCTGGGACGGTAGTGCACTGACTGTAGAATGCTGCATTATACCAGCAGCACCACTGGGACCCGCAACATCGGAAGCGAAACCATGGAAGGTGGGACCAAGACCTATGCTAGGGGTTGAAACTCTGAAGCCCCTTGATGGGGGCTCATAAACATTAAATTGGAAGCTCTCCCCTGCAGACATTTCAGTCATCGCTGCCATCATCCAGTCTGGATCATCCGCAGCTGGCTGTACTGGTTCTTGTTCTGTATCCTCAGGATCCTCAGGGTTGGCAGCAGCAGCATCGTCCATCATCATCATCATCATCATCATCATCATCATCATCATGTTCTGCAAAATACATCAGAACAGTCAAATGTTTAACAGCAAGGGAGGGGGCCGGGTGGGTGGCATGAGTACTCTCTCACATAGCAGGCCAGGCAGCAGGTTGATTTAAAGGGCCATGATGCATTTTCAGGACTTACCCTCTTCCTCGCGTGTGGGCCCAGTTTGTGCTGTACCGATTGCTTTACTCCTGTCCGACTCATCATAGCAGCTACCCTTTGTTCCAAGGGTGTCAGTGGATGCAGATTGGGCACGCCTCCTTCTGTCTGAGTTGCCTCTCTTTTGTTGTGGGCCAATTTCTTCTGCAAAGAGTAAAATATAACTTTTTACAGAGTGTGTCAGTCTGCAAGGTGGGACATACAGATAGCCAGGTTACAATTACGATTAAATTAAAAATGGGAAATATTACTTCCACTAACTACTTGACCAAGGTCGTGCCATTTCTTTTTACACTGACTTCCAGATCTCCTGGTATGCACCACTGCGCAGTAATCTTCTGCAACTTGGTTCCAGCGTTTCTTCATTTCTTTTGGTGGCACTTTTATGCGACCTCTGTTGCTGGTATCTAGCTCCTGCCATCTCTGCTCAATTACGTTGACTAATATCTCCACTTCCTCATGCAGGAAATTCTTTGTTCTTGGTGGACGTTGATCCATTGCAAAGTTGAATTGGCACTCTTATTTCTCCAAACACACAGTCCTTAATTTGCAGGCACCGGTTCTGCAAGTTTAGCAGTGAAAAGCTGAACTCACTGATTTCAGCAGGTGATTTATTCAGCAGTGCTGCTAAAAGCACTCCCTCACACACAGAAATATCAATAAAATTAAAATACAAGCCTTTGCAGGGGTCCAAGAAACAAATCTTCACTTTTTCTGCATCACTTTTAAAAATGGCTGAGTGCCAATGTTTACTTCAGACTGCGCGAACGCTCCAACGCGCACGCGCAGGGTTGCCGACACCAAGAAGCCTCATTTAAATTGTACCCGTCCCCTCCTACTTACAAAATTGGCGCGAGTGGTAGGCTCCGCCCCCTGTGTGCCGCGCCAAGCAGACAGCGAGCTCGAGAATACCGCGTTGTTTTTCCGGCGCCGTTTTCGGCACGAAAAATAGGCGCCCAGCTCTGAGGTGCGTCTTTTTCACCGCGTGTGGAAACTTGGGGCCTATAATTGGCTTCATTGTTTCTTCAGTAGAGAGGGAAAATCATCCAGTGTTCCCGCTCCTAATGAGGACAGGATCAGGCCCGGGATGTGGTGCCTCCCATTATCAAATAGCCATCCAACACAAGGCCCTTGCTATCCATGAGTTTATCGTGGATGATTGCATCGACATCATGGCCCTGATGGAAATTTGGCTGAGGGGTGATGACACCTTACCCTTAAATGAAGCCTCCCCGCTTGGCTATACTTTCCAATACTCAGACCACTGTGGTGGCCGTGTGGCTCTCCTCACCAAATCACACCTTGGTCTGTTCCCCCTACTCCTCCGGTACTTTCTCCTCGTTTGAGCATCTCGCCTTATTCCACCCCTCTCGCCTCTCATTTAAAATTCTCATTCTCTACCACCCACCCAAGTACCATAAAGATTTTATTACCGACATATCTTCACTGCTTTCCTCCCTCAGCCTCTACACCGAGCGACTTCTCATCCTCGGTGATTTCAGCCTCCATCTCAATTCATCATGCTCTCTGAGTTCAGTAGCCTCCTCTTAACATTGACTTCTAGGCTCAAATGTGAAGAATGACTACTTGATTGAGGAACCGAAAGGCAGCTGATAACCAAAAAGTCAACCTTCAGGAAGGATAGGGAAGAAAATTGGTGGGTAAAGAAGTGAAATGGGAACAAAACTGTGAAATCAGATCATGAAAATATGGTGTCGACAGCTGTTGAGTTGGATTTTTTTCCAGCAGTAAATGATGGTGAGTTTGACTACTTTTCTTTTCTTTTCTTTGGGCTGGGGGCGACAGAATCCAGCTATAACTCGTGTCTACCCACCTCATGGTCCAAAATCAGGAGGAACCTTACTTACTCTCACAGGAAAGTACCTGAACTGTGGAAGTACAAGGGAAGTTTTAATTGGAGGAGAAGTGTGTGATCTGAAAAGGTATGCCTTTTTTTTTTAAACACTTTGTAGTTTTCAAATGAAGCATCTAAAATGCTCGGAGCACAAGATCCTATTCAAAAGTCTCCCATTTTGTTTAAAAGTTTGCATTCATTTGAATGTAGGTTCAGTTGTTACATAAGCAAAATACTGTGGATACTGACAATCTGAAATATAAACCGAAAATGCTGGAAGCACTGGTCAACCTGAAATGTTAACTCTGTTTAGAAACATAGAAAATAGGTGCAGGAGTAGGCTGTTGAGTTGGATTCACAGATGCTGCCTGTCCTGCTGAGTGTTTCCAGCATTGTATTGCAGTTGTGACATGTTGCATTCACAGGATATTTGTGTGACAATGTATCAATGTATTTTTCTGTTTTGTTGTAAATGCCCAAATGGTGATGCAGGCTTGAGGGCCAGGGTGTTTTGGGAAGGTGCAACAGTTTTCTTTATCACCCAGCAAACTTGTTGCCACTCTAATCCACTAACAGAAAATGGAGTGGGAGCTGTCTGCTAGCCCAACTGCTCCATCTACTGTTCCAACAAGGAACTGTCACAGTTTATCCAATAAGGGCAGTATTTACAGTTAACATTAAGAATCAAATCAGATCTGTTGGCTCAGAGTTTATTGTTTTACAACTAGAATTATAGGGCCTCCCTGAGAGAGGTTTTGTGTAATAATTGTTTTTAAAAATAATGCTTAGTCTGTTTCTGCTTTTAAGTACCAGCATTATTTTAGGAGTTGTGACCTTGTGTGTGTCAATTTGTTAGTCAGAATACTTACAATGTTACATGAACTCTGTCCGTTCTGTTGACTTTATAATTGTGACAATATTTGGTTTAATTTCCATATTTGAAGCATTATAAGAAACACTTATTTGATTTATTACGACATCAGTAGTAACATTCTAGCACTTTGCTAATGTAACGTACACATTGAAACTCCAGTCTGTGGAGATTGCTTGGTCATTAGTATGTACCTGTTCCCAGATATTACCAGTATTTATTTATATTGACTTTTCAGAGGTTATAAAGATAATTTTATCCTGAGCATTGCTGTGTGTGTTAAACTCAATTGGTTAGGGCATTATTAAAATGGAGCCACCATTGTGCCCCTTTATTAAAATGGAGCAAGCTATGTACCACCATTTCAGTTAAATAGTTTGTGTGAGTCATATCCAGGGATTTCCTTTCTTACCTTGACCATTCATAAATGTTGTTCATTTTTATTATTCAGTCTCACAAGTAGTCATTTCTTTCTGCTCCTGAAACAATATTTTTCTACTGCTACCCTCTTCTAAAGGAGTGCATTTATAATTAGTGCTTTCAGTACCTCACCCAAGTGTCAATTATCCAAGTATGAGCCTGGACAGTGAGTGTCAGCAGGCTATTTGACTGTGGAGGGCATCACAGCTGAGTCCAATTCCATTCTCACTCGATATCCACTTTTACCTGATGTTTACAAATATACAATTTCCAGCAGAAGTCAGTGGCTAGCCATCAGAACCAGAAGCCTTTTTTATTTTTATTTTCCTGTCTGGTCCAGAATCAGTGAGGTCAATCATAGCACCCTAACCGTTTCCGCAGCAGATTGGATAACTCTGCATAGACTAGGAACTGGACCTGGAATTTTGTGGTTTAGTGATACTCCACAGGGAGTCACTTCTTAAGCCAATCTTTCATGTTCTGCTCTCTTTTGTATATTCTTTCTAGCATCTCCGAAACTAAGATTGAATGCACTACCCGTGCCCACACTTCCCTGCTGACATATTCTGTGGTTTTAAAAATAGACTCTGCTGTCCGTGAAATCAAAAATTCGTTCATGTATGTGGAAAATCCATCTATCCGCAATATTTATCCAGTTTGGTCATTTAGCAGGTGAGACACAGCGCATGACTCCGTTTTAATCTTGATCTGTGTCCCTTTTCAAACACTGGACAGTGGGTGCTCATATATTTTTCTCTTCATTGCAGTGGAGGGAGCACAATTACAGTGACAGGAATGAACTTGAATTTTGTACAGTCCCCCCAGATGGTAATCACTGTACAGCAAATACCAAAGGCTTTTTATGTGGTAAGTTTTCCATGCGCCTCTGGTTGACATGACCTCACCAGGTATAACTGTTATATTGGAAGATAGGAACAGGAATCAGCTGTTCAACCCTTCGAGCCTTATCCACCATTTAATTAGATAATGGCAGATCTGTATCTAAACTTCAGTTACCCGCCTTAGCTTTGCCTCTCTTGATATCTTTACCACTAAAAATCTGTCGATCTCAGTCTTGAAAATGTCAATTGACCCTGTATCTGCAACTTGTGAGGGAAGAGAATTCTAGATTTCCACTACCCTTTGTGTGGAAAAGTCCTTCCTGGTTTCACTCCGAAATGGCCTGGCTCTAATTTTAAGATTATTCCCCCTTGTTCTGGATTCCCCCACCAGAGCAAATAGCTTCTCTGTATGTACCCAATCAAATGTTTTAAATCATTTTAAACACCTTAATTAAATCATCCCTTAACCTTCTAAACTCAAGGAAATATAAGCCAAGTTTATGCAACCTGTCCTCACAATTTAACCCTTTAAACCCTGTTGTTCAATGCTTAGCTGATACTTAAGAGTCAAATAATGGATGACACTGTAACAAACTGTCTCTCAAATTATTTTTGTTAATTCCTTTCCAAAAACTTTTGACATTATTTCCCCTTTGACCTAAAATGTAAGCAGGAAAAAAAAAATCATTAGTTATTCCAAACTTCAAAAACGATTGCCACTTATCTCTTCAGGTTAACTCGCTGCAGAGTAGTGTTCCTGAGTTTGATGGTGCAAAATTACATGAAAAAGATGCTGATTATAGTTGCAATGTAACCATGTCAGTCTTTAGAGTTTTTAACCTTGGTTGACGAGAAAAAATAGGCAAGTGGGTGAGTGTGGTTTTTAAAACTAGATTATATCATTGCAGATATGTGCAGCAGAGTAAGTTAGTTATGAAGGTAATGCTGCCTTGCATTGGGTAAACTCATGACTGAGATATGGTGGATCAACAAGTTAGAAAATAACTGCAGGCAACAAAGACATTTGCTCGGCATGAGTCAATGGTTACACCATCACAGCACAGGTGCTTCACTGTAGGTGTGAGGGAGGAGCATTAGGAAAGAATTTGAAAACCAGTTTATAAGAGATTTCCTCAGATATAGAGCAGGACGTGCTTTTTGACTGGTCATGCAATTCCCAACCCCTCATTTCTCAATGCACTCGAAAGCTCTTTGGCAGGTGGACAAGATGGGAAGCAAATGGGCTGTGTGGACAAATAAGTGGATCAGATTAGCACTTGGGTTGGGCAAACAAGTGAACAAACAGATCAGAAACATTAGCAGGGAGGATGATAACTGCAGCTGAACTGGTAGCCAAGCAGGTAGGCCGGAGAGCACCGAAGGCAGGTCAGGAAACTGGTGGGTTATGAAGCACTCTGGGTGAATGAGTGGGAAGGCAGGCTGGGAGGCACTTGGCCCATTTCGGACAGGAAACATTTAAGCTTGGCAAGACAGCAGCTGGGGCAGCAAGCTATTGGTTCAGGCATGTAAGTAGGCAAGTCAACTGAGCTCTGCAACAGCTTATGAAAAAAATGTGGCGTGAAAGATGATTCAGGTGGGAGTGGGGAATGGCTGGAAAGTTGGCTGGAATGAGCTGAACTGTGAGAAATCTGGTGGTGGTGGTGGCAGTGGAGGTGGTGGGAAGGGACTGGGGATGACTCTGGATGGATCAGAGCAGGCTAGGAACTATTGATGGCCGTGCGGGCCAGACTATGAAGGGCTCTGAATAGGGTTGACAGGGAATAATTCGAAATAGGCTGGTCGCAACTCTGGATGGTTCAGGTCAGGTTGCTGAAGGGAGCACAAAGTGAATTAAATTCTTGCGATTCCGTAGTGGTGATGGGTGGGACCAAATTTGAGGATCTTGCTGTGACTGCCACAGACTGCAGAGAGCAGAAAAGAATGGTCAACAAAGCCCAAACCAACTATTCAAGCTGCAGGAAGTATTCCAGACTGAGCACCAGGCTCAAAATACAAATTTGGGCCTCTCTGACAATGTTTTCTAGTAATTTACAAAACCATACTTGGAACTCTGAGTGAGAATATACATTTGTTTCAGAATGATTTTTTTATTTTTGTCTTTTATAAATGTTACTTTTACTGGTAAATTTTCAGCTTTCAGATTTCAAGATGGCAGCTCAAATTAACTTTGGAAATTTTTGCAATGATTTGATTCGTCATTTCCTGCTATTTGACAGTCAGGATTGATAACTTTCAAATTGAAAATTGAGCAATTTGATTGCATAGGTTTCTGTTGCTTTTTGTTCTTCTTTGTTCCCAACTAAATGGAACTGCTTTTGATTTGTTCATGTTTAGTCAATTCCTAACTTTAACACTTAAGAGATATAATCACTTTGAAAGTTGCGATAGATGTGAGTCAAACACACAACTTTGGATGCAAGATGTTTAAATTTATGGATGGATTATTAATGGAAGTGTAAGAATAGGCTTCATTAATTAGGAAAAAAACAAACGTAAAGTGGGAAGGGGGAAAGGAAAAAAATCAGACAAACAGATGCAATGTTTACACTTACTTTTCTTCAAATGATTCTTTATTACATTATCCCTACATAACTTAAATAAAGATTCTCCTAATATTGAAGTACCTTTATTACAATAATATTAGTGTTTGTCTTGGCATTCAGTACATGAACTGAAAACATTCAAATGAAAGAGTAACCCAGCAAGTCTTGAATTCCCTGAAGCTGCCAATGGTCTGTGGGTTACATTATGCTTATTGCTGGAACATACATCAGTTACCCATGGGTAACATCCTGAAACTATCTCTACCTCAGAAAAGTCTAAAGAAACAGAGTGCCTTCTGATTTATTTGCTAGTTTTCTGAGGCATGTACTTTAATTACATTTCCACCTAAAAGCTGTGTAATTTAGCACCCTATTTCACCAAAAAATAAGGAAATATAATCCCGCTGACATATACAATGAGCTATACCAAGATTGGGAAAGGTAGCTGTAGAAATCACCCTTATTGCTCTGTTTATAAACTTGATTCTGGTGTCTTTGTATCTTGATTCTCTTTCTGGTTTAATAGAATAAATACTTCAATTTGGGAATCTTTTTGGTTGTCTGCACATATTATATTTGCCATGAATTGAAAGCATTTGATTTATTTACCATAAACGTGTATCCGGAATATAATTTTGCCCAAAAGTGATGGCAACCTCTGAATTAGTTACATTTCCTGATAGCTATTAGAATGAGTCAGTAAATCTATGTAATGAAGTTAAAGCTGTTATCGTGTGCGAAACTATAATCCAGTCTTCAGAGTTTGTATCTGGATTTTTGATTCACAAAGATTATTGTATAAAATCTGAAGTACTGATTCATGAAAAGCTAATATCTGTTGTTTTTTTCTAAAAATAGATGTGCAGATATGTGGATAACTTGAAGGTGATCTACTGTCAAACTCCCCCTCTGGATCCCTTTAAACTGACATTACCTACGCAAGGCAAAGCTTCCTTCATCTTTGATAATGTCACTGTGGGATCCTTCGATTTTGGCTATACAGAAGATCCTTTGTTTAAGACATTTAAAGTCCCTAAGGAGGTCAAAAAGGGTGGCAGTAATGCACTTGAGATTAAAGTAAGTGGACTGGGATTTATCATCTATTAAAGCACATGTTGCCTGTAAAGAAGTCATTAAAATTGGCTGAATTTGTGTAATTCTTCTTCTGTATCCTGCTTTTAAATAGCTTCTCCCAAAAAACTCTGAGAAATTTGGCTATTAGATTTTACAGCACAAGCTATTTTTTGAATGGTTCATAACTACAACTGTGCCAGCCAGTAACAGTATAGAATAGAAAATAGCTGACTATGTGGTGTCGGAAAAGACTGGAAAGGGGTGTGACTAGTCTTTTTTTTGTTCATTTCCAGCTAACCAGCATATTTTTATATTCCTTGTTCACCCTACAGCATGTACTGACTGGTCTGGGGGTTTGCTCATAGAATAGAAATTCATTCTTTTAAAAACAACAACAACTTGCATTTATATGGTGCCTTTAACATATTAAAAACATCTCCGACAAAATCCCAACACTTTCTCATGCTTTTCAGTCTTTAGCTCTACATGCTACGTGTGACTGAAACCACAGGTGTATAACCTGCTCCCAGACTTCTGCCACTGCCACTCTTTTTTATAATCAATGATTGGAAGGGCAGGGGAGCAAGAGAGCATTAATGTGATTCTTCCTCAAATATTGGTTTCCCTCCCTGTGAAGAAGCAGCTGACTTGTGCTAAGTGTGTCCCTAAGTCTGCATAACTAAAATGGATCCAGTCCATACAAAGGGGGAAGGGGAAGGGGGTTCATATGCACAGACATTTATGGTTCCATTGTGCTCCTGTGACTAATTGTCCCTCAGCTCCAGAAACCAGCAACGACCACACCTCCACCCATGCCATTGTACTTAATCCATTTTATAAAGAAGCTGGTTTATAGCAGTGTGACACTTGCCTATCTGAGGGTTTGTTTTATAATTTAATGGTAGTTAAGGATGATCTTTGCAATGATACTAGCAGCTTACTTTATAAATGTTTTGTTTAAGTTTCAAGGAGCACAGATTAAGCCTGAAGCCTTTGATGGTAAAATCCTAACAATTGGAAACCAAAGCTGTGAGCATATACACCTGAAACCAAATACCCTAATTTGTATTATACCTCCAAAACTTTTGTACTCAAGAAGTGAATTGGATGTAGAGGTAAAACATTTTAGATTCAAATTTTGCATGATTACATTATATGTAGCCAGTGGAGAGTGATAATGTGACTGAAAATACACTCTCGAAATGTTTATATAATGTATAGAATCTTGATCTGCATACTTGACCATGGTAGCCAAGGATTGGTAAAAGAAAGCGTTTACTGACAAGAGCCACAAGTTTAAACACCGTATACTCATTGATGCACTCACTGTAATTACAGGTGTGCCGTGCAAGAAATTTTAGCCCATTAAAGTGACTTTTTGAAATGCTTTGTTTCCAAATACTTACCTGAAACCTTACCTGAATACTTACCTGAGTGCTTTGTTTCCAAATACTTACCTGAAACCTGGATTATATACACACTTGCTCACATGCCAACTGTGTGCATTTCATCTGGACATTAGCGTTTTGAAGTTGATATTCACCAGTCTACATTTTAAGATGAAAATCAGTGGCACTCCTGTCTTTTTCCTGGTGTCAGAATTGCGGTTTGGTGTTGATTCTCTCAATAATAGCTTTTCAAAACCCTTTGGATTTCTCCTAATTCGTCACAGCCTCCAAACCTCCCACCTAACTGCAGACTCCAGCCTTGACGTCACCAGCCTCTCCCACCACTGAACTGATTTCCTCCTTTCCTCAAGCCCCTACTGAGTGCCGGCAGTAAGGCCCACTAACTGTGCGCACTGCTCCATTTGGGCCTGGAGAAAGGCCATGATTCCTGTTAGTGCACAGGAATAGATGTTGGGTGATGACGGGATGATATTCAACAATAATGTGCACTCCTTATGTCCTCTCCCTCTATGGCAAAGTAACTTGCCAGTACTTGCTGTGCAGGGTGCACCCATGACGAATGACCAATTGGGTAAATTATTCAGGGACTGCTGATGGTGGCTTTGGAAATTTTACCACTCCAAGGGAGGAATTATTCTGAGGTAGAAGTCATTACAAAATTACTTAATTGCTTTTCTTGAAATACTTTGTAAAATTTAATTTTTTCAGCCAATTTAGTATGAATCAATAAGCAAAGGCAGTGGTTATGTATTTTCCACAAACTCTAGTGTTTCATTTCTTAGTTAATATATTTGTTTCTTTTCAGTGGAAAACAGCCAATTCATCCATTCATTTGGGGAAAGTAATCATCATTGAAAATAAGAATCTTATTACACTTGTTGGTGTAGTTGCGGTAATGCTACTGGTTCTTTTGCTGCTTGGAGTATTAATTTGGAGATGCAGAAAGAAACAGATAAAAGGTATAGCACGTTTGATAAACTATGTTTTTAAAATCTTATCAAACTATTTTAGTGAAAGCAACAATCTTTAATACTACAAATTATAATGTTTTTCTGAATAAGATTTTAGTGTTAATCCATTTTGCGGCGTTCTCATGTTGCACTCTATAAACGTATTTCTTCATTAAAAGATCTTAACCCAGATGTGCAGTATGATGGACGAACGCATACTCTGCACCTGGATAGGCTTGTGAATACAAGAGCCCGAAACAGTATAACTGCAGAAATGATCTCTCATGAATCCTCTGACTATCGAACAACTCTTCAAGAAGGTATGGATGGTTTCGTTATTAAGTGGTCTGTAGCTTCATTCAATTTTGAAAACACGTATTTGTACAATGTTCATCCCTTTCCTCCTGAAGCCACTGAATCTTGCTGGGGTGGTGATTCCACTGTTACCGGTTTTCTCCAATGCCTCACCCAAGTGACCATTCTTCATTTTGTGAGCCTGAATGTTGTAAGGTTATTTGACCATACAGCCAATTCCTACCCTTTCTTCATCTAATGTCCACATGTGCAGTTTTCAGCAAGAGTCGTTGGATATCAATCAGCAGCAGAAACTCTGGTTGATTGCCCCTGCTGGAGGACACTGAAGTAAACCATAGCATTCCCACCACCACCTATCTGAGATAAACCAATTCTAACGACCTGGAATTGAACCAGGGATCTTGCTGATCTGATCTGAAGCTCAATTCCACACTGTAATTCCCCCCATCTCTCCCCATTCCAATTTCCTTAAGCTGGCAGTTCATTCTGGTGTGATATACAATTTTGGCAGTGCAATAATTCTTCTGCTCATTTACTAAATATACTACCCATTAATTGGAAAACCTTATGGTCAGAGAGACCTGCTGCACCAAATAAATGTTACCCAACAGACCAATAACCAAAATTGTCTTTTACTTTTTGAGGCATTTTGAAGTATCTGGGCATTCTTAACTACATATAACTTTTTCAGGGTTTTTTTGGGGGTGAGTTTAGTCATTCTCAGTTTTAGTTTTACCTCAGTTAAGGTAAAAAAAAATTATGGAAGAAAATATGTGTTCCTTTTCGGCAAACGTCAGGTTTGATAAGCAAAGCAAGTTTAGAAGGAACAATTACAATACTTTCAGTAAATAGTAAGCACTTGTAATTGTCTTCACAAAGTATAATGTTGAAAGGAATTGACATGCAACATTTACATCTTCAGAGCTTCCTCACTCATGAAACTTGTTCAGCCACCTGTTCTTGATGTAGGTGACAGAAGCTGGGCTCTGTGTCTATAGTGCCCATTGTTACAGAGGGAGGATAAAGAACCTCAGAGGGAAAGCAGCAGTGTGTGTCACCAGGAATCATCGTGCTGTCTTTTGTTTTGAAGTACCTATTAAATATAAAAGACTTATTCAGTTGAAGCTGAATTTGTTTCTTTTTTTTTTAAACTAATAGATCCGTTTCAGAATTTGGCACAAGTATCGTCACACAGACAATTTTCTCATTCGGATCTTACTTGCATATTATCAAGTGGGGACTCCGATTCAACCATACCATTGCTTCAGAGTGACGTGAGCATCAACTTCTGCAGCTTGGACTCTGAACTACTAAAAGAAGTGCAGCATATGGTTATCAGTGCTGATGAGCTCACCACGCACACCACAAAGGTGATAGGACGAGGCAAGTTTCCAAACATTTCCTGCCTTAAAATCTAGGACACCAAGGAAGTAGTTCATTTTAGAATAGTTCAATATATCTTTAGACTTGTCTTGAAATTATTATTTCTTTGTATAAGTAAAGAACGACCGGATTGCTTAATTGATGGGTTTATGCCATGCTAGCAGACATCTAATCAATCCTTGGGCTTTCCAGTGTGATTAAATACTATGACAAGTGTTGCATTTACCCAATGACCCATCATCAAAGCCCAAAACTTTTGCATTGGTCATGGTCATCCAAAATTGGAAATATGTGGGGCATTATACAGAAGACTGAAATTCTCGAGTTCCTTCTCCATTGGTGGAAATGTGCTGGGGCAGGATTCCAATATGTCGATGCAGAAGAATGCAGACCCAATCACAAATCTCAAGGACAGGGTCATGTCAATGGTTAGGGCTGGTAGCCTGCACTCATAAGGGCACTTCAGCAGCTCCCCTGCCCTGTTATACCTGTGGAAGTCAGAGTAATTCCCAGTCGCTCTGACAGGGGATCCTGAAAGCCATTCCTGGGCACAAATAAAATGACTTTGCTCTATAACAGCATAACAATGTGAAGGAGCCCACAGAGTGACATGGGTTCAGTTAATGATGCCCTGCACTTGAGGAAATCCTGTTTTACATGCAACCCCAAAGCCCTAGATGTCCATGGGAAAAGTGATAATTCTGTTCACACTAGCAAAAGACTTTAGTCACTTGTTTAATACAAGCATGGACTGAAGATTGGCTGATATTAATGATATCCCCTGTAGCAACCTATAAAGGAGCCAGAGGAAAGAAGTCAAAGGCTGCAGTGATCTTGACTACAACCATTGATGCTGTACCAGCATTGGTAATTGGCGGCTGGGCTTCTTGTAGGACGTGACACAATCCTGTCACTGCCTCCTTGGAGAAGCACAGCCCCTCATATATTGTTCCTAAGAGAACTGCAGTTTTACTCTCTCGGGCTCATAAACTCTCTTACTCTTCTCTTGGGAAAGTAAGGGTTTCTCTGAGCACGCATTTCCTTCTCTTTCCTCTTTCTCCTCTTCCCGCTCCTTCATCTTCCTTCTCTTCTTCCTTATCCTCCCCTGAGATTCCTAGAAGTACCCCTATGATAAATACAACTGCATTGTCAACGCACCTCCCCCCCTTTAGTCCTGAACCTACAGGATCACTTTTTTAAAATTTTAATTTTAAGAGCAAGTTACCCACAAGCTAATGCAAGAAAATGTTTCAGTAGCTCCAAATAGCTTTACCTTGACAGCAGCTGGAAATCCTTTTAAATAGTGTTTTAAACAGCCGCCTAACATCTTCTATCACTTATGTTTGTAGGCGGAGTAAGGAAAGCCATTAGTCAGATGGAAACGGTCAGGAAATCAATGCCTTCAGGAAGTCATATGATCCCAGTTTGCATTTATTCATGAGGCTTCTGTCTGTTTTAGGCCAAACCTCTGGCCATCAGGAGGTTATGTCCTCCCCCCTGCGCCAGAAAATCTGACCACTTCTAGAACTAGCACAAACTTCTATGCTACTTTATGCCTCCTACTGCCCAATTGTTGGGTACATACAGGATAGTAAGGTGACAAAAATGGTCCCCATAATAATTTGTTAGGGTTCAATGGACTTAAATAAATAAATGCATCTAACTGTGACTGTTCTTCAGATGACCTTTGCTCTGTATGTATTTCCACAGTGAGTGACGTTCATAACTGATCTATGTTTTCTGCTAAAGTCTAATTTTGTTTTCTTTTGCTAATGTCTCAAAATGTAATAGGCCATTTTGGATGTGTATTCCACGGAACACTCTTAGCCCAAGATGGGAAGAGTATACATTGTGCAGTGAAATGCCTAAACAGTAAGTAAATAAGATATTTGCTCCAAAAAGACATAATATAATGTTATTGTTAAGTTGCTTCCAATGCAAGACATTCCTGGAAAAAAAATGCATTTTAAGGTACTGAATCAGATGTCTAAAACTTTTAGTAAGCTATGCAATGTGAAGGTGCACAAGAACACTAAGAAGTGTTAATTATACCATATCTACTTGCACAGGAATCACTTGCATAGAACAAGTAACCCAATTCCTGAAGGAAGGATTAATAATGAAAGATTTCAAACACACCAATGTTCTCTCTCTGCTTGGAATCTGTCTTCCTAACCAAGGATCCCCTTTGGTAGTACTGCCATATATGAAACATGGTGACCTACGGAATTTTATCAGAGAAGAAAGCCATGTAAGTAAAATCACAGCTGCATAATGCTATTGGGAGAGTTTGAGCAAAATGCTTCCAGCAGGTTTATCAGTTTAGACCTATAACAAGACGAGTCATATCACCTATTTTTCTTTGAAAGAAAAAATGTGCATTTATATAATAATACCGTATCATATTATCAAGACATCCCAAAGTGTTTCTCTGCCCTTGAATTATCTCTGAAGTTCAATGATTTCATCATCATCATCATCATCATAGGCAGTCCCTCGGAATCGAGGAAGACTTGCTTCCACTCCTGAAGTGAGTTCTTTGCTGGCTGAACAGTCCAATATGAGAGCCACAGACTCTGTCACAGGTGGGACGGACATTCGCCGAGGGAAGGGTTGGGTGGGACTGGTTTGCCACGCGCTCCTTCTGCTGCCTGCGCTTGACCTCTTCACACCCTCGGCGTTAAGATTCGAAGAGCTCCACGCCCTCCCGGATGCACTTTCTCCACCTAGGGCGGTATTCGGCCAGGGACTCCCAGGTGTCAGTGGTGATGTCGCACTTTACCAGGGAGGCTTTAAGGGTGTCCTTGTGACATTTCCGCTGCCCACCTTTGGCTCAGTTGCTGTGAAGAAGCTCCGCATAGAGCATTTGCTTAGGGAGTCTCGTGTCTGTGGCCAGACCAGCTAAGCTGATCGAGTGTGGTCGTGGCTTCAATGCTGGGGATGTTAGCCTGGATGAGGACACTAATGTTGGTGCGCCTGTCCTCCCAGGGGATTTGCAGGATCTTGCGGAGACATCGTTGGTGATATATCTCCAGCGACTTGAGGTGTCTTCTGTACATCGCCAATGTCTCTGATCCATACAGGAGGGCGGGTATTACTATAAACCTGTAGACCATGAGCTTGGTGGTAGATTTGAGGGCCTGGTCTTCGAACACTCTTTTCCTCTAGTTCTCCTCAACCGTCTTCTCCCTGTGGCCGAGGAACTCCTCCTGGAATCACAGTCCAGATTTCGTCCCCTACAGGGCACAACGGACATGATCTTTGCAGCGTGACAGCTGCAGAAAAAAATGCAGAGAGCCTTATACATGACTTTTTTCGATCTTACAAAGGCCTTTGACACTGTCAACCGTGAGGGTCTATGGAGCGTCCTCCTCCGTTTTGGATGCCCTCAAAAGTTTGTCAACATCCTTCGCCTGCTCCATGACGACATGCAGGCCGTGATCCTTACCAACGGATCCATTACAGACCCAATCCACATCCGGACTGGGGTCAAACAGGGTTGCGCATCGCTACAACCTTCTTCTCAATCTTCCTCGCTGCCATGCTCCACCTCATAGTTGACAAGTTCTCCGCTGGAGTGGAACTAAACTACAGAACAAGTGGGAAGCTGTTTAACCTATGCCGCCTCCAGGCCAGGTCCAAGATTACTCCAACCTCTGTCGTTGAGCTACAGTACGCAGACGACACCTGCGACTGTGCACATTCTGAGGCTGAACTCCAGGATATAGTTGATGTTTTCACCGAGGCATACGAAAGCGTGGGCCTTACGCTTAACATCCGTAAGACAAAGGTCCTGCACCAGACTGTCCTCGCCGCACAGCACTGCCCCCCCCAGTCATCAAGATTCACGGCGCAGCCCTCGACAATGTGGACCATTTCCCATAGCTTGGGAGACTCTTGTCAACAAAAGCAGACATTGATGCGGAGATTCAACACCGCCGCCAGTGCAGCCTTCGGCCGCCTGAGGAAAAGTGTTCGAAGACCAATGATTTATTATGTAGGTAAGTGCGACAACTAAATTGCACACAGCATGGTCCCACAAAGTGTTCATATATTTATGGTGGTGTTGGTTGAGGGCAGAACAGTGGCCAGGAAAGAACTCTCTTCCTCTTTGACTAAAAATCCAAAAGATGACACATAGTGCAGAACTTCCTTAATATTCCATTAAAGTGTCACCTAAGATTTTGGGCACATTGAGTTCAAATGCCAGTTTAGATTATATACTCAAGTCCTAAGTGGAGTTGACCTTGAACACACAAGCCTCTGACCCAGAGGTGTGAGTGCTACCAACTGAGCCAAGCTAACACCTTGAAAACCTTACGATGATTCACCATGGGGAGGGCATTTTATATTTGGCTGATAACTTGTAACTAATGACTTCAGAGAGTGTTTTTGAAATTCTCTGATAATTGTATCACAGAATCCAACAGTAAAGGATCTTATTCGTTTTGGACTTCATGTTGCAAAAGGAATGGAATATCTTGCAAGTAAAAAATTTGTTCACCGAGATCTTGCAGCAAGAAACTGCATGTGAGTATAAAAGTAGAAATTAACAGAAATAGAAACTGCATTTTGCTTTGTATGTTGCTTCAATGCCGAAAGCTTGTACTACATTGTTGCTGTGATAAAGCAGATACTTAAAATGTTTTTCATATTTAAATGATGTCTGCATTTATTGTAAACGGCTGCCGGGGTCGCCTATCAATCACTCGGACCAATATGGCGAGGTACGCTCTTCCACCGCAGAACATTGCGCTGCTAAATTTGATTTTGTGGTGCCGATTTTGACCCTGTAAACGTGCGAGATGCATCACAATTTCTCCCCCATAGAATGCTTACTTCCACCTTTACAACATTAACTGCCTCCAACCTTGCCTCACTGTCCCCCATTGGCCTTTGTCCCACAATTCATTTTGTTCAAAAGTTATGTCCTTATTTACATATGCCTCATTGCTGCACCCTACTTCTGCAACTTTCTCCAGCCCTAAATACCAGCCCATGTTGTTTGGTCTTCTAACTTTTTAGCCTCTTCTATAACTTTTCCCCAATGCAAACATTGATGGCAGTACCTTCAGCTATTTCTCCCCCTACTCTCTGGAACTTCCCCTTAAACCACTGTCTTGTTACTTTTCTTCCCACCTTTGAAAGCCTTCTCCAAACCTTTTCAACCATTTCCCCTAATTCTTCCATTTGTCCTCCCTGATGTGTCTTGGGATGTTTTCTGCATTAAAGTTGCTATATAAGTTCAAGTTGTTGGCCAAACTTGGCTAAGTAACAGCAGATTATTGCTATAAACGCTGCTGGTCTTCAGTGCTGTATGATCTACAGCTTTGAAGACACTAATTATGACTAGTGAGTTTTTTCCCCTTCATTATCTATGTATTATCTAAAATGATTGACCTTAGATCTTTAGCAATGTATTCCCAAAGGGTAAGATGAAACTTTCACTTGCAGCACTGTTATCCCCACAAATAACAGTGTCTCCACACTTGTCTCCAGTCAGCATCCATAATTCATGCTTTTTCAGTGTAAGATGCAAGTCTTCACACTGATGCTACATCTCATTCAGCCATTCCGAACAGGATTTAGATTCTTGCCTTCCTTTGTGTACTTGAGGGAAAGTGCTGGTGCTTTCTTTATGGGCAGTGGTAATGCTAAATTCCAGCCCATTCCCATTTCTGTGCTACATATCATCCTTAGCCAGAAGACAGACGAGCAACTCACTGCCAAGCTTGTGCCAGTGCAAGTCTCTGGCTGGCTGCTAATTCGTTTACAAACATAGCTTGAGCTGATTAGACCCATACATCTTTCCCTTCCTCCCTCTGGTAAGGACCTGGTTTTCACTCATCATTATGTGGAAATTCATGGAACCAATCTGCTTCCTCCCACAACATGACACAATACATAGGCTACAAGTTTATAACCTGCAAATTTCGTAATTGTTTCCAAGGAATGTTTAAGCAAAAAGGCCTCAAAGGTTTCATCAAAGCATTAACCCTGTGTACAAGTGTCAGTGAAACATATTGCCCCATTCACTCACTCTATAAATCCCTATGTCATTTGCACTGTAGGTTGGATGAAAACTATACTGTGAAAGTTGCTGATTTTGGGCTCGCGAGAGATATTTATGAGAAGGAGTATTACAGCATTAATAATAAAAGTGGTGCAAAACTGCCAGTGAAGTGGATGGCACTGGAAAGTCTGCAGACTCAGAAATTCACAACAAAGTCTGATGTGGTAATGTATTGCCTCATTTTTCATGTATGTTAGCAATATCTTAAAGTAAAACTTAATGGGGTCAAAATTGCGTATCTGTTTGGAGGGGATAACGTTTACCCAGCAGGAAGTTCTGCGCCCGGCGCAGAAGTCCCGTCCCGGAAGCGAAATCGGGCTTACTGACAGGAAGTGGAGCGCGCTGTCGGGCGCTTCACTTCCTCTCAGGACAGGCTCAGGGACGCTACCCAGGCAAACGTCGGAGCACTGTCTCAACCATAGCACTGATTCGTTCCAAGGGCCCTCCCCTTCCGTTAAAGGGGAGGGACGCTGTGAGCTCTGCAAGGCTTATGATGGATCTCCACTAGACCACCAGGG
Organism: Pristiophorus japonicus; assembly: GCF_044704955.1. Lineage (NCBI taxonomy): Eukaryota > Metazoa > Chordata > Chondrichthyes > Pristiophoridae > Pristiophorus > Pristiophorus japonicus. Next base: position 39,887,253 of record NC_091991.1, on the reverse strand, counting down.
ATGTGAGGTGCCATGGCCGCAGCCCGGCACAGAAACGGACTGCCAGGCTGCACGATTGCAGCATGGATCCCACGAAAATAGACTCCAAGGCCGGACTAATAAGTCGGAGGGTGGCGCACAATGACGGCGCGCACCTCCCCTTTAAATTTGATCCTGCGAGCAGAGTGCGGACCGGTTCACGGCCTGGCGAGGCTGGTGCTGACATGCCGGCGTCGGCCTCGAGGGGCGCTGCCCAATTTCTGCTGCGGGGCAAAAACGGGCCGCGGCGGGACGGAAAGGGGTCGGCGTGCACAACGATGACATCATTGCTAGAGGCACAGCGGCCCGGGGCACTACCAGCTGAGGTGCAACACTACCAGTTTTGCACCTCTACTGACTCTCACGCAATTTCGCTGGAGCCGGTAGTGCAACACCCCCCCCCCCCCCCCCGTCTCCGGGCGCTAATGGGAGATGCACAGCAGGGGAATTCCGCCCCCATTCTTTTCATATATGGACCCTGAAATTGTGGTATGTATGACGGCATACTCTGAGTACGCCGTCATGTTCACTTTGAAATCCACTGCAAGTTTGGGATTTCTGCATGCCCTTGCGCGAAATCCAGAACTTGCAGCCAGTCAACGCACTGACATCACCTCTTGTATATCATCTATTTTAATCACTCCACCATTGGTGGCTGGGCTTTCAGCTGCCTAAGCCCTAAGCTCTGGAATTCCCTCCCCCAAATCTCTCCACCTCTCTCTCCTCCTTTAAGATGCTCCTTAAACCTACTTCTTTGACCAAACTTTAGGTCATCTGTCTTCATATCTCTTTATGTGGCTCGGTATTAAATTTTATTTAATAACAGTCCTGTGAAGTGCCTTTGGATGTTTTATTACATTAAAGGTGCTATATAAATGCAAGTTGTTATATATAGACTTATTAGAAATGTATCCAAAACCTTCTACTTATCACAGTTAGAACTCTTGGAGGACAGCACCATGTATTTCAAAAATCTATATTGTGTTTCCATTCATTTTTTTTTTTGAAGTGGTTCTTTAGGTATTAGAATGAAAACATCTTTTGTTTCCATCAGTGGTCTTTTGGAGTACTGCTGTGGGAGTTGATGACACGAGGGGCACCACCTTATCCTGATGTTGATTCATTTGATGTTACTGTTTATCTACTACAAGGGAGGAGGTTACTGCAGCCTGAATACTGTCCTGATTCACTGTAAGTAAATTTATTAATATGGCTTAAGAAGACATTTCAACGTCTTCATTTCAGAAATTAATAAGCATGTGAATTTTGATATCTGTTAATAATTTAACTAATAAAAACTTTATTTGATATTTTTTCATTGCAGATATGAAGTAATGCTAAAGTGTTGGCACCCTAAACTTGAAGCACGGCCAACGTTCTCTGAAGTAGTTTTAAAGATGTCATCAATTCTTTCCACTTTTACTGGGGATCAGTACATACAGTTAAATACAACCTACGTGAACATAAGCTGTGGCGTACCCTATCCGCCAGTTTATTCATCGCAAGATCATTTGGATAGAGATGCTCATGTGTGATCGAAGGCAGTTTTTTGTCAAGGGTATTTTATCAGCAGGCGAATGCAAGAAATCTGTTCTGGCAGCTACAAGAAAGCAGTATATAAAATGTGCTGTTTGTGTCAACAGTATCCAATGTGCTGAACCTTAAACTACTTCAAAGAGAAATAGAAAGCGATGATCACATTTAAAGACTGTAGAGCTGTCTGTCGTCATTGGGAAACCTATTTGTAGTTACTGCTAAAAAATGTTATTGTGATGTTGACTGTAGGAGAAAAAGGTTATGATAGATTTTTAAAAAAAAAGTTATTTCCATCCTGAAATGTTATATTTTTTTAATAAGAATAGGTTTATTTTTAATTATGTAGGAACCATCCACAGCAACATTAAAACTGGACCATTTTATTATTGCACATAGAAATCTTTTATGAACTATCATTCATTTTAATTTTCCAACATCATCGCTATGTTAATAAATAACACTTTTTTTCCAATATTACTAATATTGCAGTCTCTTGAATAGAATCCAGTATTAATGAGATGTTGAAATGATCACAGTGGTGGATGTAATTGACTGTACCTGAAAAGAATCATGTAGGTATTAAATTATTAAAATAAAAACTGTTGAATATTAACCATTAAAGGGGGTCATTTTAGCTTTTATCGCCTAGTGATAAAAATTTAAATTGCCCCCTAGAAGTTTGCATCAAAGTGGGGCTTTGTTACTGAAAGTGTCTATATACATATAAGTGAGACAATTTGCGGTACGTTTCATTCTTAAGAGTATGTCTTTATTTTTAAGTAAATAATAGAGAATAAAGGCTGTCCAAACTTGTGACCAGTTTTATCTTTGACTTCAATATGAGAATACACAAACATTTAACACACATTTTTGAGGGGCTAAATATATCGATGACCAAATGCAGTAAAATGTAGTTTTGCTCAAACAGGAAGCTAATAGCAGATATATAGGCCGGAATTTTCCGATAGCGGGCATGATCAGTGGCGGGTCAGATGGGAAAATTGTTATTTTTGACAGCGGGTCGGGAACCTTGCTGTCATCCCACCCCCACACACCTTTACCCCAGGCGCATGTCATCGCAAAGCTGACCCAACCGGCAGTGGTAAGCGACCTAATTGAAATCATTATCTGGCAGTTTACAGGCACTTAAGAACCTTTTCCCCCTACACTTAAATTTCCCTGCATGGCCACGGGATTCACACAACTCGGGAACCACGTCTGTCAACCTGAGGTGGGAGTTCCGTGGCCATTGTTCCAGCTGATTACTTGACAGCATCAAATGTACAGTAAAAGCTCCCACCTGACAAGTGATCACTTTCCTCAAGCAGAAGCTGTTTCTCAGTCCATTTCCAGCACAGATTCTGCATGCTTTCCACTTTCCATCCACTCTCAACTCGTTGGAAGAACTCTCTCACCATTGAAAGAATGCTTCTGTCATCTCTACTTCACCTGCTATCTATTCCATCAATATGGGTGCCCTTTATACTGCCTCACCTTAGTCCTCAGAATCTGACCATGATCAGCCCCAACACTAGCAGTCCGAACAACAACAACAACCTTCTCTGCAACCTGATGCTGCACAGGACAGAGGGCATCAGCACCTGACCACATTGCTGCCTGGGAGGCCAGGGATAGCCTTATCATGACTAGATTTAGTTAACTTTATGCTGTACATGCATATGGCTGCCACATGATGTGCCAGGTTGGCATCACTCCACACCAACACCATAAAGCAGCCCTACAATGACCAAGCCAGTCCTTTTGCACCATTGTAAGGGTACTGTTATGTCTCCATTCACTGCCACTCACTAAGCCACTTCCAAAAGTGCACACAAATCTGTCCAAGACTGGAAATTATTGAAAATAAAGATTTTTATGTTTGACACCACATTATCAGAAACATTGGATAAAACACCCAAGTGGCTACCCTTGTGTATTGAGAGTTGGTATAATTGCACTAGGATGAGTGTGAGGGGTGGCTAGTGAGATGGGGGATAGGTGGAGGTGCAAGGTAAGCTGGTGTGAGTAAGGATGTGCAGGGTAGGGAAGGCAGAGTGATGGAGATGTGATGAGAGGCACAGCAGGATGAAGTTGAGATCATTTGAAATGTTTGCGGCACTGCAGCCAGGTCCTCCTGACAATATCCCTGCTTGTGCCCTCCTCTGCAATGTGCAACCAGGCTGTTTTGGTCTCCTGAAGAGGTCACTTCTGCCCATCGGAAGAGAAAAAGGACCTCCCTGTGTGCTTTCAATCCCTCTGTAAGCATATGGAGGGAGTCATTGGAGAACCTGGGTGCAGCCCTCTGCCTCTGTGCAGTCACAGTCAGTGTTTGCAGCACTCCGATGCTGTAGTGCACTGACAGCACTATCTTAAATTAAACTTCAAATGTAATGTGGCCATGGTCCCTTTTAAAGATCCCAGCTGAAATCCCGACATAAATGACACCACCCGACCCACTCCATTTTATTGGGCCAGGTAACACACTGGGCGGACTTAATAGACCTTATTGAGGGAAAAGTATTTTTCAGCAGCGGGATGGAGCCAGCAGCGAGTTCATGACCTGCCTCACCAAACGCCCGCACCGGACCCGCCAAGGTAATAAAATTCCGGCCATGTTATCTTTCTTGTAATTTAGCATATTTTATATATCAACAACAATTTGCTTTAATATAGTCACTTCATTGAGGCATAAAAGAAAAAAATGGACACCAAGACAAATAAGCAGATATTAGGAGAGCTGATGACAATTTTGGTCAAAGAGGTGGGTCTTAAAAGAGGAGAGGATGGTAGAGAGGTGGAGGGGTTTAGGGAGGGAATTTCAGACCATTGCGTCTAGGTGGCTGAAGGCATGGCCACCGATGATGGGGCAAAGAGAGGGAAGAATGCACAAGAGGCCAGAGTCAGAGGAACAGAATGTTTGGGAGAGGTTGTAGCACTGGAGGAGGTGTTGGGGACCAGGATTCAATGTAGCTCAGTGTGAACGGTGATGGATGAGTGGGATTTGGTGCGGGATGAAATATGGACAGCAGAGTTTTGGATGAGCTGAAGTTTGCAGAGGTGGAGGATGGGAGGTTGGTTAGGTATGCATTGTAATAGGTGAGTCTGGAGGTGACCACGGTGGGAATGAAGGTTTCAATGGCAGATGGGCTAAGGGAGGGGAAGAGGCTGGTAATGTGCTGTAGGTGGAAATAGATGGTGATGGAGAGCTTGAAAGCTCAGTTGAAAGTTGATGGGTGCTTAGGTTGCAAAAAGTCTGGTTGAGCCTGACAGTGGCCAAAAAGAGTAATGGAGGTGGTAGCAAGGGTATTGTGTTTGTGGCAGAGGCCTAAAATAATGGCTATAGTCTTTCCAATATTTAGTTGGAGAGAATTGAAGCTCATCCAAGTGGATATCAAGACAAGCAGTCTAACTACACACAGGTGGTGAATCAGTAGAGTGATGGTGGAGAGGTAGAGCTTAGATGTTGTCAGCATACATGGAGAGGTGACGAGAGGAGCAGCAGGATGTCAGCAGATGATGTTGGCCAGCAGCAGCAGGTAGATGAGTGAGGGGATCAATGATGAATCCTTGGGATACGTTCATGGTTCCCGTGCAGGATTAGAAAGGGAAGCCATTGTTGGAGATTCTCTGGTTACAATAATTTAGGCAAGAGTGAAACCAAGTGAGGACAGTCCCATTAAACTGGACAACAGAGGAAAGGTATTGGAAGGAGCAGTGTAGTTGACCATGTCAACTGCTGCAGAGAGCTCACTGAAGGATAGTGCACCACGATCACAGTCATAGATGATGTAATTTGTGACTTTGATTAGGGCCATTTCAGTGCTGTGGCTGGGGCGGAAACCTGATTGGACAGGTCCAAACATGGAGTTGCGGGAAAGATAGGCACAGATCTGGGAGACGGTAACCTGTTCAAGAATTTCAGAGAGGGAAAAGGAGGTTGGAACAGAAGCCACAGTTTGCAAGGACAGAGGGTTTTAGGGTAGGTTTTTGAGGAAAGCAGGTAATGGCAATTTTAAAAGGGAGGCAGAACTGTACCTTTAGAAAAAGGAACCATTTACAATGTCAATGAGCATGGGGGAATCAAGAAGGGAAGCTGGGTGGTCAGTAGTTTAGTGTGAATGTAGTTGAGGGAACATACTGTGGGTCACATGGATGAGATGAGTACATGTAGGGCATGAGCAAAGATAGGAGCAAAACTAGAAAAAGTTCATGGTTAGGAAAGATTGGACCTTGTTTCGCCCATTTCTCAGAAGCAAAACTTACCACTACCGAGCACCAACCATGTGTGATCAAAACAATCTTGTAAATCCTTGTCTCTTGAATTTAACGTATTTTAAGGGAGGTGGACTTCTCTTATGCAGATAAAATCAATAATGCAATTTTATTTTTCTCAATGCTATCATACAAGTGCTTATTATCATCAGGTGATGTAGCTAGGGGTTCTCCACAAACCCTATTGCCCCGTCCCCCCTGCCATTGGTCCCTTTAGAAAGAAAACTGAATCAATACCTGTTGCTAATGGGGATTTGGGATTATAAAGATATGAACAGATCTGTTAGTTTAAATTGGGGTTTAGGAAGACCATAGAGACCGGCAGGAAAGGAGTCAGGCTGAAAAGTGACATGAATGAACTGATTGCTTCTTTTCTCTGTCCCCCCCTCCCCTCCTCCCTGGAAGCTGCTGAACAACAGTGGTGGTGGGTCCCCTAGTACTGCCAGCCCTTTTTACTAAAGCAACACAGTTACTTGACGTTCTTTGATAATTGTACTCAAATATTGACTCTTTCAAAATACAGGATATTTTAGAAAGTAGATAGTTATATTGTCACACAAGTTAATGAATTATGAATCCAGGCTGGAAGGACTACATTTCTGCACACAAGCATCTACAGGCACATGACCTGTAAACCTTTGAAAATATTATCCTGTTGTTTCTTCAATTTCAGCTGTCTATCCTTCTATAATAATCAAATTAAAAGTGAACCAACACAACCAGTACAAGCAACTCTCCATAGAAATGGCATATTATTGAAAAAAATGCATGACCGTACTACGCTTTCACATACCAAAATGTCGCATGTACTTCACGAGGAACAGTGAGCAGCAGTAAAAAGTTGCACTTTGTAGTCCCTTTTCAGATTCTCAGGTTATCCCCTCTTTTTTGCGAACAGGAATTTCTGATTGCAAGCCAGAAATTATTAGTAAGGTGCATCTTTTCCGGTAATCCAAACCTTGGATATCTGCCAACTTGTTTCATATAAGTCAGCGGATTTTACTGAATAGGTATGACATAAATTTGGGTATTTCTGTGAGAATGAAGTTTATCCTGAATAAGAGAACAAGACAGATTGCCCCATTTTCAGTCATGGCCTCTGGTTACCACAGCACCAGCGAACAATCCTTTTACTTGTATCTTTTCAGCTTTCTGTCTTGGTGGCTGTGTTGTGCTGTAAATAGAATTGTTGCATAATAGGACACATATAGTACAGGACGCAGCTTGGAACTTGGCAGTTCAGTAGTAACATTAAATATGCACAATGACCACTCCTGCTGCTAAATGATATATCACATGTATTGTGCCTACATCAATGCTGGATGATCCGCAGTGGGTCACAAAACTGTTTTGTGAAGTTGCAATGTAGGAAATAAAAACTGTTCCGCACACAACGACCACTAGATGGAGTCCATGTCATTATATCTGAATATAACAAATTATTTTTGAAACAGTTTGATTTTGTATATGGAAAATATAAGGCGTAACCTAAGCAGTTGATGTTTAGAAAATGTGCTACTCTTGATGAACTTGTGATTATGCACTATGTCAAATGTTATATTTACATCAAACATTGTTCACCCATAGATATCATCTATTTATACACAATTTATTAAGAAGCAGTACTGAAATTCTGTAGCCTGTGCTCCAGTGCAATGCAAATACTTTTTGACCGAGAATAAAATTGGATGGTAAGTGAAATTTATGCTTTTTTTTTATAACGGGAAAAGACTGTACCATTCAGTCATTACAGTGACTGATAATTTACTTTCTCACTTTACAATATATCACATGACAGGTAGCCTAATTAAGTAATTTTCAGTTCCAGGACTCTGATAGACACTGATGACCCTTTCTCCTACTGAAAACAATAATGAATTAAATAATGTCCCTAAAGGTCACCAATCCATTGATGTCCACTGACGAGAGTGTAATGAATCCAGCATGTTATAAACACAGTGATTTACTACAAAATTACATAAGAGTCTTTCCAGCTGATGTATTATTTCAGCAACAGCCTGGTAATTACACAATTAGTTCAATCACACAATGGTAGAAATCAGGAGAATGCAGTGGCACTGCACAGTGGAGGGAGAGAGAAAACACGGAATTATAGACCGGTCAGCCTGACATCTGTAGTGAGTAAAATGATGGAATTAATTATTAAGGATGTCATAGTAGCGCATTTGGAAAGAGGTGATATGATAGGTCCAAGTCAACATGGATTTGTGAAAGGGAAATCATGCTTGACAAATCTTCTGGAATTTTTTGAGGATGTTTCCAGTAGAGTGGACAAGGGGGAACCAGTTGATGTGGTGTATTTGGACTTTCAGAAGGCTTTTGACAAGGTCCCACATAAGAGGTTAATGTGCAAAGTTAAAGCACATGGGATTGGGGGTAGTGTGCTGACGTGGATTGAGAACTGGTTGGCAGACAGGAAGCAAAGAGTAGAAGTAAATGGGTACTTTTCAGAATGGCAGGCAGTGACTAGTGGGGTACGGCAAGGTTCTGTGTTGGGGCCCCAGCTGTTTACATTGTACATTAATGATTTAGACGAGGGGATTAAATGAAGTATCTCCAAATTTGTGGATGACACTAAGTTGGGTGGCAGGGTGAGCTGCGAGGAGGATGCTATGAGGCTGCAGAGTGACTTGGATAGGTTAGGTGAGTGGGCAAATGCATGGCAGATGAAGTATAATGTGGATAAATGTGAGGTTATCCACTTTGGTGGTAAAAACAGAGAGACAGACTATTATCTGAATGGTGACAGATTAGGAAAAGGGGAGGTGCAACGAGACCTGGGTGTCATGGTACATCAGTCATTGAAGGTTGGCATGCAGGTACAGCAGGCGGTTAAGAAAGCAAATGGCATGTTGGCCTTCATAGCGAGGGGATTTGAGTACAGGGGCAGGGAGGTGTTACTACAGTTGTATAGGGCCTTGGTGAGGCCACACCTGGAGTATTGTGTACAGTTTTGGTCTCCTAACTTGAGGAAGGACATTCTTGCTATTGAGGGAGTGCAGCGAAGGTTCACCAGACTGATTCCTGGGATGGCGGGACTGACCTATCAAGAAAGATTGGATCAATTGGGCTTGTATTCACTGGAGTTCAGAAGAATGAGAGGGGATCTCATAGAAACGTTTAAAATTCTGACGGGTTTAGACAGGTTAGATACAGGAAGAATGTTCCCAATGTTGGGGAAGTCCAGAACCAGGGGTCACAGTCTGAGGATAAGGGGTAAGCCATTTCGGACCGAGATGAGGAGAAACTTCTTCACCCAGAGTGGTGAATCTGTGGAATTCTCTACCACAGAAAGTTGTTGAGGCCAATTCACTAAATATATTCAAAAAGGAGTTAGATGTAGTCCTTACTACTAGGGGGATCAAGGGGTATGGCGAGAAAGCAGGAATGGGGTACTGAAGTTGCATGTTCAGTTATGAACTCATTGAATGGCGGTGCAGGCACGAAGGGCCGGATGGCCTGCTCCTGCACCGATTTTCTATGTTTCTATGTTTCTATGAATATCTGGTGAGACATGAAGTTTATAAAGCGTGACAAAAATAAAGATTTCTGGTTTATTATGTATCATGATATTGGCTTCTGTCTTTCTGTCACAGTACATATAGAGCTAAAAAAAACAGATTCAAGCTCAGAAACTGGTATAGCCTGATTTGAAAAATTTTGGCCCTGAAATTCCGGGCGGTGGCTTCTTTTGAACGAAGACCTCCGACTGGAGAATTTTAACGAATTTACCTGGTGATCCCAGAAGAGCGTGGGATTACGGTTTGGAGGCCTTCTCTTTCCGGGCTGTGGAGCGCACTCCCGTCCTCGAGGTTCCCACGCAGAAGCTGCAGTCACGTGTGACTGCTCAGCCAATCAGGTACAGTATTCCACAGCTTTCTCATTAATAGCAATGAGAACTCCGTATCTACGAGTTCTCGTTGCTATTAGAGAAAAAAAAACAAACACACTAAACACCATAATAAAAAATAAAAAACACACCTCACATAATTAAAATTAATTGAAATTAAAGTTAATAAATGTCTTAGAAAGAAAAATTCCGATTTTTAAAAAGTTTTTTAAATTATGGTTTAAAATAAACTTACCATAGTGGGCAGGGTTTTTAACAATAAAATATGTTTTTTTAATGTTATTTTATTATGTTTTTGTATGTTTTAAAACTCTTATGCCTGTAAAAGTAGGCTATGCACCTGCTTTTATCAGGCTCGAGTTTTGAGGACATTTGCTGGGTAAGATATGGATAAATACCGCAATCTTGCCCATGTGAATGTCCTGGCTGCCAAGATGTGGAGGATCTGTCAAGCTGGAGCTTGACCGATCGGAAAAGCCGATGAGCATTGTGCGCTGAAAACCAGCTTTTGCGATACCTTCCCGGGTCTATACACACTCCGTACGGACCCGGGGAGGCCGGGATTTCTGGGCCAATAGCCCTGGGATGTCGATAGGGGAGAAATTGGGCTTTGTGGCAAGCATTTTTTTAGGCGCTAATCAGCCTCCTAACCCCCAAAAATGGCATCTGAGATGCGCCCGCACACTTCCAACGGGGAGTGCGCTGGACGCCATCTTGGTAAACGGCCTGTATGCGCACATCTAATGACTGCCGGCAACATGCAGAGCAGGGAGATTATGTCAATCAATGTGCAATGCTGATCTGACACCAGTGCTGCCAATTTTGAATGTCACACTCCAGCTTATGCCCTGTCTTAACCTCGCACAGCTGAACATGACATTTAAAGGGATCATGAACGACTTACTGATTAGTTGCTGGATTATTTGTTCTCACGGTTGGTGCAATTCTGTGCATTTTTGGAGCTTTCCTATACTTGTCTAAAGTTTCAGTAGTCTACAGGGAGTGGTCTGGTTGGTGCTCAAGTACTTTTTTGGTGATTTCAGAGGTGAGGTGAGGGTGACTGCCTTGACATCAAGACAGAATTTGACCGAGTGTGGCATTAAGGAGCCCACTGATGAAGTCAATGGGAATCGGGTGGAAAACTCTCCACTGGCTGGAGTCATAGCTAGCTCAAAGGAGGATGGTTGTGGTGGTTGGAGGTCAATCATCACAGCCCCAGGACATCGCTGCAGGAGTTCCTCAGGGCAGTGTCTTGGGCCCAACCATTTCAGCTGCTTTATCAATGACCTTCCCTTCATCATAAAGTCAGAAGTAGGGATGTTTGCTGATGACTGCACAGTTTTCAGTGCCATTCGCAACTCCACAGATAATAAAGCAGTTCATGGCCACATGCAACAAAACTTGGATGGCATTCAGGCTTGGGCTGATAAGTGGCAAGTAACATTTGTGCCACACAAGTGCCAGGCAATGACTATCTCCAACAAGCGAGAGTCTAGCCACCACCCCTTGACATTCAACGGCATTACCATCACCGAATCCCCCACCATCAACATCCTGGGGATTACCATTGACCACAAACTTAACTGGACCAGCCACACAAATACCGTGGCAACAAGAGAAGGCTGTGTATTCTGTGACGAGTGTCTCACCTCCTGACACCCCAAAGCCTCTCCACCATCTGCAAGGCACAAGCCAGGAGTGTGATGGAATGCAGCTCCAACAACACAAGAAGCTTGACACCATCCAGGCCAAAGCAGCCTGCTTGATTAGCACTCCCTCTACCACCGGCGTACCGTGGCTGCAGGCTTTTTCGGCAGCACCTCCCAAACCAGCGCCCTCTAGCACCTAGAAGGACAAGGGTAGCAGGCCTGGGGGTCCTTGTGCATGAAACACAAAACGTTAGGTACAGCAAGTAATCAGGAAGGCAAAGGGGGATAGAGTATAAAAGCAGGGAGATCCTGCTACAACTGTATGGGGTATTGGTGAGGCGACACCTAGAGTACTGCGTACAGTTTTGGTCTTCATACTTAAGGAGGAATATTCTTGCATTGGACGCTGTTCAAAGAAGGTTCACTAGGTTGATTCCTGCGATGAAGGGGTTGAGTTATGAAGAAAGGTTGAGTAGGTTGGATGTATACTCATTGGAGTTTAGAAAATGAGAGGTGATGTTATTGAAACACATAAGATACTGAGGGACTTGACAAGGTAAATACAGAGAGGATGTTTTCATTCATGGGGGAATATAGAACTAGGGGGCATAGTTTAAGAATAAAGGATTGCCCATTTCGAACTGAGATGAGGAGGAATTTCTTGTCTCAGAGGGTCATAAATCTGTGGAATTCTCTGCTCCAGAGAGCTTTGAAGACTGGGTCATTGAATATATTTGAGGTGGAGATAGACAGATTTTTGAACGATAAGGGAGTAAATGATTATGGGGAGCGAGCAGGGAAGTGGAGCTGAGTCCAAGATCAGATCAGCCATGATCTTATTAAATGGCAGAGCAGCTCGAGGGGCCAAATGGCCTACTCCTGCTCCCATTTCTTATGTTCTTAGGCGCATGGGATCACCATCACTTCCACGTTATCCTCCAAGTCACACACCATCCTGACTTTGAAATATATCGCCGTTCCTTCATTGTCACTGGGTCAAAATCCTGGGACTCCCTTCCTAACAGCATTGTGGGAGTGCCTTCACCACATGGATTGCAGCAGTTCAAGAAGGTGGCTCACCACCATCTTCTTAAGGGCAATTAGGGATGGGTAACAAATGCTGGCCTTGCCAGTGACGGCCACATCCCATGAACAGATGAAAAAAAAAATTATGCTTGTGCTGAAAGAAATTGATTCAGACATGGATGACCTGGTAGGCTTTCCCCTTGGAATTGAGCATGACTGGGATAATAAACAGAGGCCACGCAGAGCAGGACAAGCTTTAGGAGAGGGAGGAGGAAGAGGGGAGAAGGGCTCTCAGCAGGAGGTCATATCTGCCAAGGGTGTTTAAGGAGCAATTCTCTTATCTCAACTTCAGCAACGACCAATCCTTGAAACATCTTCGCTTCACTAAAGTGGTCATGACCAAAATCTGTCAACTGCTGCAGCCACCACTGCAACCTCAGAGCAGGGCAAGGACCGCATTGCCTGTGGCTGTCAAGGTGACCGTGGCTCTTAACTTTTGTGTGTCTGGCTCCTTCCAGGCTGTTGTTGAAGATATAAGCAACATCTCGCAGTTTGCTGTACACTGCTGGATAAGGGAGGACACTGAGGCTCCCTGTACACAGAGAGACAGCTTCATCTCATTCCTTCTTGCCAGAGACAAGCAGGCAGGGTGAGCACAAGGGCTTGCAAGGATTGCAGGCTTTCCTGTGGTGCAGGGTGCCATTGACTGCACGCACATTGCTTTGCGTGCGCTTCAAGTGAACTCTGCCATTTTGCTGAACCGAAAGGGATTCCACTCTCTCAATGTGCAGCTTGTATTCAATTGAGGAGACTGCAGATAGCCTTGCAGGTCAAAGCCTGGTATCCTGGCAGTAGTCACCATTCTTTCATTCCGCGGCAGTCCTCTATGCCACTTATATTTGACCCACCACAGCAAGTCAAAGGCTGGCTATTGGGCAACAAGTGCTATCCACTCATGACATGGCTCATGACTCCAGTATGGATCCCATACACACATGTACAGAAGCTTATAATGAGAGCCATGTTGCCACAAGGAACATTATAGAGCACTCCGTCGCTGTCCGTAAACAACACTTCTGCTGCCTGGACCGACCTGGAAGGGGCCCTGCAGTATTCAGCTGAGTGGGTATCAAGATTTGTGGTAGTATGCTGCATGCTACACAACCTGGCCACTATGAGGGAACAACCCTTGCCACTACCTATCAGGCGGGAAGCTGAGGAGCAGGAGTACAAGGAAGGAGGAGGAGGAAGTGGAGTAACAGAAGAAGATGGGAGGATACAATGTAGACAGACCTTTTCTGCCCGGGCTCTACTTGATCAAATAATTAATGAGCGATACCAGTAACCTCAACTACACCTCCCCATTCACCAACAGTCCCACACTCCTTACCTTTCCTCTCTCACTGACCTTCACCGTGGCTTCTTTCCGACAACAAAAAATAAAAGCCAACAGAAAATGCACATTACAATCCAAATTTATCAATTCAATGATGACATAATATATACAAAAATAAACTAATCACCCTTGTGCATTCCCTTAGTGCCTCTTCCATGTGCCTTTGCTTTTCCTAATGCTCCTTTACGGTGCTTCTCCAGTGGCTGCAGCACTGACCTCCAATTGAGGAGACTGCTGATGGCCTTGGAGGATGACCTCGAGCAGCTCTGGGCCCAGAAGGCCCGGCTTTAGACTGCATCATCTTGGCCTGGTCTGCAGCAGTCTGGACTGGCAGGCTGATGGGCCACAGCAAAGACACTGCCACTCAATGGAGCCACTGCCACTCTCCTGGGATGGTGCCTCAGCAACCCTAGTAATTTGTTGGAGAACAGATTGATGGACTGCTGTGATGCCCTGGAAGTTCTTTTGAACACTGGTATCCAGAGCCATGATGGCAGCAATCTAAGCAGTAGTCGAAACTTCCACTGCAGCATTCACACCTTTGGTGGAAGCAGCCTGTGCTGGAAGCTGAGGCATTGGCCATTGGAGGCTGCATGATGGTGGGTTCCTCTGGTGTGCTGATGGAAGTGACCACCCATCCCATGACGGAAGGAATGAGCTGCAAGCTCTGCACAAAGCCTTGTGCCAAGTTGGTGCCGGACTCCTCCATGGTCCTTGATATTGAGAGCAGACTTTCCAGTACACCAAGTCTTTTGGTATGTACACCCATTCGTCTTCCTTTGTAGCCTGCTCCATCGAAATCCTCAATTGACTCCTTTACAGCAGAACTAGTGTGCGACCTCACCCTCCGATGATCTGGCACCTGCACTATCCTTTCCCCCCTCCCCACCCTGGCTCCTGCACACTTGTGTCCGATGTCCCACCATGTGCTGATCCCTCCTCTATCCTAACCTCTAAAATACGTGCAGTGTCAGTATCTGAGCTGGTGGCTGCGACATGAGATCAAGTAAAGGTGTCTGTTCATCTTGACCACCTTCTTCCCCCTTCTTCCACTGACTGGGCAGGTTCCAGTTCTTAGGTATCTGAAATGAAACATGAACAAGGGTTGGGTTGTGGTGAGGGTAGAGGAGAAAGTAAGAAGTGCGTGCTTACACTATCTGCAGCTTCTCAGTCAGAAGAGATGGAGGGATGAGGGAGAAGTCGGATAAGAAAAGGAGGATTAGGTATACAGATACTCTCAGCATTGAAGAATTCCTGTCCCGAGTCCCAACGGGTGACGAGCTGATCCTCCTTGGCAATTTTAATGCCAGAGTTAGAAAGGACACAGACCTCTGGGGAGGGGTTATCGGCAGAGAGGGGGTAGGGAAAACCAACTCTAACTGTACCCCCCTCCTGATGAAATGCTTAGAACATGCCCATGTCATAACCAACACCTTGTTCTGTCAGAGAGACAAGTACAAGTCTTCATGGCAACACCCTCGATCCAAGCATTGGCATCTGCTAGACTACATCATCGTCCGAGCGAGGGACCGCAAGGATGTGCGCATCACCCGTGCCATGACGGGAGCTGACGACTATTGGACGGACCACCGGCTAATCCACTCGGTGATGTCCATCAATTTAGCTCCAAAACAGCGGCGGCAACAGAAACAATGCTGCAGGAAAATCAACGCTGGAGCACTCAAAGACCCTGCTAAGAAAGCTCTATTCAGCCAGCGCCTCACTACCAACCTGACGACTCCCAGTGATCCAGAGACGCAGAGTGTCCACAGTGCCTAGTCTGCCCTCAAGGCCTCAATAATTAGCACCTGTAAAGACACGCTCGGTCACTCGACCAGGAAACATCAAGACTGGTTTGACGAGAACGACCAGGAAATCCAGGAGCTAATAAGCCACATGCACAAGGCATTCTTGAACTGGAAAGAGGAAGACAACTTGAGAGTAAAAAAACAGCTCTACAGATGTCTGAAGGCCGAGGCCCAACAAAAAACTTGCGACATAAAGATGGTGGGTGGAGAAAGCGCAGGAGATCCAGCAACTAGCCAACAACCACGACGTGCGTGGATTCTTCAATGCAGTAAAGACCACCTACAGCCCAAGAACGGAGAAGTACTCATCAAGGACAGAGAGGTAATCCAGTGCCCGCTTGAAGTAGCACTTTGAAGATCTCCTCAACCGAGACTCTGGCTTCGACGTGAGTATACTCGCCTCTGTCCAGCAGCATGCTACCCGCCACCACCTCGGTACAACCATAGACCGGCATAAGGTTGAAAAGGCCATCCGACAACTGAAAAGGAACAAGGCCTCAGGAGCAGATGAAATCCCTGCCGAAGCACTAAAACATGGTGGGGAAACACTATTGGCGTGAATACATGAACTAATTTCTCTTATTTGGAAGGAGGAGAGCATGACAGGAGATCTCAGAGACTCCGTAATCGTGACCATCTTCAAGAAAGTGGACAAGTCCGATTGCGGTAATCACAGAGGAATTTCCCTGCTGTCTACCACAGGAAAATCATCAAGAATCCTCCTCACTAAATATATTCAAAAAGGAGTTAGATGAAGTCCTTACTACTAGGGGAATCAAGGTGTATGGTGAGAAAGCAGGAATGGGGTACTGAAGTTGCATGTTCAGCCATGAACTCATTGAATGGCGGTGCAGGCTAGAAGGGCCGAATGGCCTACTCCTGCACCTATTTTCTATGTTTCTATGTTTCAATCGCCTTTTCTCTGTGGCTGAAGAGCTCCTCCCAGAGTTGCATTGGTATAGGAGGGAGGACTTTAGTTTCCTGAACAATTGGGACCGCTTCTGGGGTAGGTGGGACCTGTACAAGTCAGACAAGTTACACCTCAACACAGACGGGACCAATGTTCTCGCGGGTGGTTTTGATAGTGCAGTTGAGAGGGCTTTAAACAAGCTTGGCAGGGAGATGGGAACCCAGGAGAGGGCTCTGAGCTAGTTAGAGTGGGTCAGAGCTCAGATGAACAGAACCCCAAGAAAGGATGCAAAAGGCAGGAGGCAACAGAGCAGAGTAGCACTGGGGTAAGTGTAAACCACAAGGTGATAGGAAGGGACAATATGTATGAATATAAAGGGGATGCAGGAGGGGTCAAAACTAAAAATCATGGTTTAAAAACTAATATTAAAACACTTTACCTAAACGCATGCAGCATTTGAAACAAAGTAAATGAGTTGACGGCACAAATCATTACAAATGGGTATGATTTGGTGGCCATTACTGAAACGTGGTTGCAGGGTGGCCAAGACTGGGAATTAGACTTACTGGGGTATCTGACGATTCGGAAAGATAGACAAGAAGGGAAAGGAGGTGGGGTAGCTCTGTTAATAAAGGATGATATCAGGGCAGTTGTGAGAGACGATATTGGCTCTAATGAACAAAATGTTGAATCATTGTGGGTGGAGATTAGAGATAGTAAGGGGAAAAAGTCACTGGTGGGCGTAGTTTATAGGCCCCCAAATAATAACTTCACGGTGGGGCGGGCAATAATCAAGGGAATAATGGAGGCATGTGAAAAAGGAACGGCAGTAATCATGGGGGATTTTAACCTACATATCGATTGGTCAAATCAAATCGCACGAGGTAGCCTGGAGGAGGAATTCATAGAATGCATATGGGATTGTTTCTTAGAACAGTATGTTACAGAACCTATAAGGGAGCAAGCAATCTTAGATCTGGTCCTGTGTAATGAGACAGGAATAGTAAACGATCTCCTAGTAAAAGATCCTCTCAGAATGAGTGACCACAGTATGGTTGAATTTGTAATACAGATTGAGGGTGAGGAAGTAGTGTCTCAAACGAGCGTACTATGCTTAAACAAAGGGGACTACAGTGGGATGAGGGCAGAGTTGGCTAAAGTAGACTGGGAACACAGACTAAACGGTGGCACAATTCAGGAACAGTGGAGGACTTTTAAGGAGCTCTTTCATAGTGCTCAACAAAAATATATTCCAGTGAAAAAGAAGGGCGGGAAGAGAAGGGATAACCATCCATGGATAACCAAGGAAATAAAGGAGAGTATCAAATGAAAAACCAATGCGTATAAGGTGGCCAAGGTTAGTGGGAAAGCAAATGACAGCAAAGAATGACTAAGAAAGCAATAAAGAAAGGAAAGATAGATTACGAAAGTAAATTTGCGCAAAACATAAAAACAGATTGTAAAAGCTTTTACCGATATATAAAACGGAAAAGAATGACTAAAGTAAATGTTGGTCCCTTAGAAGATGAGAAGGGGGATTTAATAATGGGAAATATTGAAATGGCTGAGACCTTAAACAATTATTTTGCTTCGGTCTTCACAGTGGAAGGCACAAAAACCATGCCAAAGATTGCTAGTCACGGGAATGTGGGAAGGGAGGACCTTGAGATAATCACCATCACCAGGGGGGTAGTGCTGGACAGGCTAATGGATCTCAAGGTAGACAAGTCCCCTGGTCCTGATGAAATGCATCCCAGGGTATTAAAAGAGATGGTGGAAGTTATAGCAGATGCATTCATTATAATCTACCAAAATTCTCTGGATTCTGGGGAGGTACCATCGGATTGGAAAGCAGCTAATGTAACGCCTCTGTTTAAAAAAGGGGGCAGACAAAAGGCAGGTAACTATAGGCTGGTTAGTTTAACATCTGTAGTGGGAAAATGCTTGAAGCTATCATTAAGGAAGAAATAGCGGGACATCTAGATAGGAATAGTGCAATCAAGCAGACGCAACATGGATTCATGAAGGGGAAATCATGTTTAACTAATTTACTGGAATTCTTTGAGGATATAACGAGCATGGTGGATAGAGGTGTACCGATGGATGTGGTGTATTTAGATTTCCAAAAGGCATTTGATAAGGTGCCACACAAAAGGTTACTGCAGAAGATAAAGGTACGCGGAGTCAGAGGAAATGTATTAGCATGGATAGAGAATTGGCTGGTGAACAGAAAGCAGAGAGTCGGGATAAATGGGTCCTTTTCGGGTTGGGAATCGGTGGTTAGTGGTGTGCCACAGGGATCGGTGCTGGGACCACAACTGTTTACAATATACATAGATGACCTGGAAGAGGGGACAGAGTGTAGTGTGACAAAATTTGCAGATGACACAAAGATTAGTGGGAAAGCGGGTTGTGTAGAGGACACAGAGAGGCTGCAAAGAGATTTAGATAGGTTAAGCGAATGGGCTGAGGTTTGGCAGATGGAATACAATGTCGGAAAATGTGAGGTCATTCACCTTGGAAAAAAAAACAGTAAAAGGGAATACTATTTGAATGGGGAGAAATTACAACATGCTGCGGTGCAGAGGGACCTGGGGGTCCTTGTGCATGAATCCCAAAAAGTTAGTTTGCAGGTGCAGCAGGTAATCAGGAAGGCGAATGGAATGTTGGCCTTCATTGCGAGAGGGATGGAGTACAAAAGCAGGGAGGTCCTGCTGCAACTGTACAGGGTATTGGTGAGGCCGCACCTGGAGTACTGCGTGCAGTTTTGGTCACCTTACTTAAGGAAGGATATACTAGCTTTGGAGTGGGTACTGAGACAATTCACTAGGCTGATTCCGGAGATGAGGGGGTTACCTTATGATGATAGATTGAGTAGACTGGGTCTTTACTCGTTGGAGTTCAGAAGGATGAGGGGTGATCTTATAGAAACATTTAAAATAATGAAAGGGATCGACAAGATAGAGGCAGAGAGGTCGGGGAGACTAGAACTAGGGGGCACAGCCTCAAAATAAGGGGGAGCCAATTTAAAACCGAGTTGAGAAGGAATTTCTTCTCCCAGAGGGTTGTGAATCTGTGGAATTCTCTGCCCAGGGAAGTAGTTGAGGCTAGCTCATTGAATGTATTCAAATCATCGATAGATAGATTTTTAACCAATAAGGGAATTAAGGGTTATGGGGAGTGGGTGGGTAAGTGGAGCTGAGTCCACGGCCAGATCAGCCATGATTTTGTTGAGTGGTGGTATAGGCTCGAGGGGCTAGATGGCCTACTCCTGTTCCTAATTCTTATGTTCTTGCAATGCGGATTCCGCCCACTAAGGGGCACAATGGACATTGTCTTCACCACGTGTCAAATTGAAGAGAAATGCAGGGAACAACACTAACCTCTGTACATGGCCTTCTTTGACCTCAAAGGCCTTTGACACTGTCAACCGTGAGGGATTCAAAAGTTTGTCACCATCCTCCACCTGCTTCACGATGACAGGCAAGCCATGATCCTGACCAACAGATCCACCACAGACCCAATTCACGTATGGACCGGGGTCAAGCAAAGCTGTGTCATCGCACCAATGCTCTTCTCGATCTTCCTTGCTGCAATGCTCCATCTCGCCCTCAGTAAGCTCCCCGCTGGAGTAGAGCTAACCTATAGAACAAACAGGAAATTGTTCAACCTCTGTCTCCTCCAGACAAGATCCAATGTCATCCCATCCTCTGTCATTGAATTACAGTATGCAGACGACGCTTGCAACTGCGCACACTCGGAGGCCGAACTCCAAACAATCGTCAACACCATCACCATAGCGTACATTAAACATCTGCAAGACAACGGTCTTTTAGCAACCTGCCCCCACCACACATTACTGCCCCCCAATTATCAAAATCCACGATGGGGCCTTGGAAAATATGACCATTTCCCATACCGCGGGAGCCTACTGTCAACAAGGGCAGATGTCGATAACGAGGTCCAACACCGCCTTCGGTGTGGTAGCACAGCCTTCGGATGCCTGAGGAAGTGAGTGTTTGAAGACCAGGACCTCAAACCCGGCACAAAGGTCATGGTCTACAGAGCAGTAATGGTACCCGTCCTCCGACATGCTTCAGAGACATGGGGCTAGACGTTCCACTATGATTACTATCGCCCAGAAATGGGCGATGTTTCCAGCCTTAGTGAGTTTTTTATTTTTCAGGATCACTGGAATATCACCCATTTTCTTTACCACTAGTTTCGGCTTTTTAGTTTGGGCGATAGCCTTAGCAATGTGAAATTGGCCTTAGCGATGTATTCAGTCATGCAAGGCTTGTGTCCATAGCAGCGGTTGTTCTGCGCATGCGCTTTTTTTGAGCAAAGAACTTTTCCCGCGATTCGGGAGGTCAGGGGTCATCTGCACATGCTCAGAAGACAAAGGGAGGGAGAGAGTGTTTGTTGTGGAGAGAGAGAAGAGCTTTAAGGAGTGAAGGATTGTTAAGATTTTTGAAGGAATGCTATTGTTGTGAAGGAGTTAAAAGTTAAAAGATTGTTGTAAATCAAGTGAGTGTGTCTCCAGGAGGTTGCAGGGAGAAGGAGGGCAAAGGCCTTCTCCGACGATGTGAATGAGCCATTAGTCCATGAGGTTGAGACTCGGTGGGGCCAATTAACCCAGGGTGGGCATGGGAAACCTCCACCCCAGATTTACCAAAGAATATGGGGCGAGATCGCCGATATTGTTTCCTCAGTGTCCCATGATAGGCATGAGTCTGACCAGTGCCACAAGAGGTGGAACAGCCTAGTTGCTTCCGCAAGAGTATTAAATAGATTTTAAATTGTAATGATCCACTGAATATGTAAATCTGCCGGATTATAATGAAGCTGGGTAATCTTGCACAGGTTCCCTGCTAAGATTTGGACTGGAGTCAGAACCTGCGCCCTTTAAGTCTAATTTGGGCACCATCTCCTTTTACATTTCCTCAGGCTCGAAGGGCCGAATGGCCTACTCCTGCACCTATTTTCTATATTTCTATGTTACGTTGGTGAATGGGGCACAACTGAGCACTGAGGGGTCCAGTCACCTTTACCCAGACTGTGTGAGTCTCTCCGGCTGCTGTCACTCACACCGTGACCCAGCCTGGACTGGGGGAGAGCTGCCCTGGCTCACTGTCTGCCCTGGGATACTTTGGGACATTAGCTCCGGCCACATAGAGGTCTCCGAGCACAGACCATGGACACGGTGGCCCCTCCCATTACAATCCTGTCAGTGCCGAGCTCACCAGCGGTCCTGATTCTAACCCCTGGGCGACCTCCATCGAGTCAAATAAACCGCCTACCTCCCCTCAGGCACAGAATGCAACGGCCCGTGGATAGGGCCCTTCCTGGAGATTGTACACGACATGTTTGGTGTCAAGCAAACACAATGTTATTAAATACTTTCTCTGAGCGTAGATGTTGTAACCATGCATCCATTGTGGATACAAACAGTAAAAGCATATAACGTTAGAATCTGTTGTTTTTCTGTAATAGTACCTAGTCAATTAGCTTATGCCATGCTCTTGTCACGTTTGCAGAGGAAGATATCTAAGAATCGGGCGGAACAGAAGTGCACTGGAGGAGGCCCTGCTGAAATACAGCCCCTCACCAATTTAGAGGAACGTGCTACACAGCCACAGTCGTTCTGCCACCCGTGGTGGTGCAGATCCTGTTGTTGCGCCAAGTGAGCAATGTGCAAAGCAGTGGTAATTTAAAGTAATGTAACAGCATTTCATTATAATATATCAATGATGTCATGTTATGCATGCAGCTTCTGTACTACTCTCAGGTTAACAACATAACAACATAAGAAATAGGAGCAGGAGTACGCCATTTTGCCCCTCGAGCCTGCTCCGCCAGTCAATAAATCATGGCTAATCTGATCATGGACTCAGCTCCACTTCCCTGCCCGCTCCCCATAACCATTTACTCCCTTAGTGCTCAAAAATCTGTCTATTTCCGCCTTAAATATATTCAATGACTCAGCCTCCGCAGGTCTCTGGTACAGAGAATTCCATAGTTGTACAACCATATGATTTAATCATATGTAATGTCTCTTGTTCACATTTATTGCAGTATTGTTGCTCCTCGTACATATGCCAGCGCAGAGCAAGCATTCTCATGTCTACCTTTCTCTTCTAATAACCTCAATTATGTTTTGCAGCTACCGAGACTCCCGCGGCACAAAGGGAGGCCCTTGCACAAATGCCTTTGCCATTGCAGGTGGTCATCATCACGGGTCAAGAGGAGACTACTGAGAAGGAGGAAGATGAGCACTTGTCATCTGTGGTACCTGTGGCCACGTCTTCATCGATGGATGAAGTAGCAGGGCCAAGCGGCTAGCAGCAGGCCACTCCAAGGCATACAGTGCCCACGCCGACCCCATGGCGGTTGAGTCAGCGAGGTAGGCACGCGCTGCGACGGGCAGATCGTAATGAGGACATGGTCTCACTGTCAAGGGCGAGCGTCAACTTAGGTCGAGAGCTCCTCCAGGCGATTGGTGGGTTGATCGGAAACATTGCCACACTGCCCGCACGAATAACGGAGGGATGGATCGGATAGCTGTGGCAATGGGGCAAACGACCGACGCTGTCCATGCCTTGCGGTATGCAATAGTGTCGGGAGACAGCACTGCACCCCAGGGTGCCGTCCCACCAAGCACCAGGACATATGCGAGTCAGGAGGAAGAACTTCCTTCGGACTCAGAAGATGTTTCTTCGGAAACGTCTTCTCCTCCAGCCATTGAGGAGATTCTGCCGACGTCACCCCTGCCCCCCCCTCCCCCCCCACAGCAGCAAGCCTGGAGGTCCCCTGCTGCAAGACGTCCTGGTCCCATTACTCGGGGATTTAAACGGGGGCTGACTACAAAGGGGGAGGGGGTCAAGGTTCAGGAGGGAAGCGTGGCCGCAGGTAGGGAGGAGGACTGTATATAGTTCTTGTTAAAAATAATTTCTTGTTACTTGTTTACTGTTGGGGATGGTGGGTGGGTGTTATGTGATCGTTGTGTTAAAAATGTTGAATGTTCGGGGTTGGGGGTAGGGGTGTAAAAATTTTCAAATTTGTGCTTCATTATTAAACATTTTTATTTAACTTTACAATTATCCTCAAGTGTCTTCTAATAACACATGGTAAAACATCAATACAATGGTTGGAAACAATAGCCATGGCCAGACCAGGCAAGGATGAAACGTAACGCAACTGTAACTGTCACCAATGTAAGTTCACGTAAAACGTCATTTATGAGCTGCTGATGCAAGAGATTTGCAGCTGTTTAACTACCATGGGGCTTTTCCAGTCTTGTGGGGGGGTGCATAGGGGCATGGGTTCATCGCCAGGCTGATTGTCCTCCCAGAGTTCCTCGTCAACCTCCTCCTCGTCCTGCTCTTCCGCCTCCCTTTTCTCCTGAGGTGGACCGGCGGTCCCATCTAGCAATTGTTATCGTCTCCTCATAGCTAGATTATACAACATGCAGCACACCACAATGAACTCAGCGACCTGCTCAGGAGGTGGTATTGTAAGTTGCCTCCTTAGTGATCTTGGCATCTGAAGCGCTGCTTAAGGACTCCAAATTGTCTTTTCGACGACATTACGTGTAGCTATATGGCTTTCATTGTAGTGCATCTCGGCTTCTGTCTGGGGCTTATGCAGAGGGGGGGGGGGGCAGTCATGAGCCAGCTGGCAAGGCCATATCCTTTATCCCCCAGCATTCAGCCATGACCTTGTGGCTGACTGTTAAACAAGTCAGAGACATCGCTCTCATGCGAGATGTGCGCATCATGGATGCTGCCTGGAAAATTTGCATTTACTGCCATGATTATTTGCTTGTGGTCGACAATGAGCTGCACATTCAGGGAGTGAAATCCCTTTCGGTTCGGAAACACCTCTGCATCCTTTAAAGTTGCTCGCAGGGCGATGTGCGTACAGTCTGTTGCTCCCTGCACCTTGGGGAAGTTTGCTATTCGCGAGAAACCCAAAGCCCTCTCAGACTGTGCCTCCCTGGTCATAGGGAAGCTTATAAAGTCCATCCTGCGTGCGTAAAGGGTTTCAGTCACCTGTCGAATGGAGCAATGTGTGGCGTACTGAGAGATACTGCAAATGTCGCCAGCTGAGGCCTGAAAGGAGTCCAATGCATAGAAGGAAAGTGCCGCAGTAACCTTAACCTCAACAGGCAGTGCAGTCCTGATGGTGCTGGCAGACTGCAGATCTCCTTTAATTAGCTGGCATATCTCACTGATGACCTCCTTTCGGAAGCACAGCCACCTTAAACACGTGTTATCGGACAAGTTCAGGTATGACTGCTTATCCCTGTAAATGCGTTAGGTGTAACATCTCCTCCTCCGCAGCAGTCTGCCATCTCTTTGATTGGGCACATAATGCTCCTCAATATATCTTCTCCCATCTCTATTTTTCAGCATGTGATTAGTGATCAATACTGGTTGAGAAATTATAGGCCCCATCACTATAAATCGCTATAAATGCTCTTAATTTGTCTTCAACAGATACAAATGTGATTAGATAATTGGCAAGATTCAAACAGGCCCTTAAAAATCACTCACAAATTGATTCTCCTCACAAGCACTTGAAGCAGCCTTTCAGTACAGATCCTCCGAGTTTCAAAATAGCATCAATAGTGCCGAGTGCTGGCGAGTAGTTCCGACTTAAGGTCAGGAGAGTGCAGCTTTTTTTCAGCAGCTTTTTCAGCCAATGATCATTTCGGCGAATTGTGGGCGAAATGCTAAAAGTAGTGGTCGGCGACAATGGGCGCAAGTTTCCATTTTCAGCACTATTCTCGGCCTTGCACATGGATGACGTCATCTTTTTAAAAAAAACTTAGGCCAGGCAATGCAGCATATTCATGTGTGCCCAAAGTTGATCCAGCGATAAATGGGCTATAATAGAATGCTAGTTTCCACTTTTTAGCAAATATGGGCGCTAGCCTGCATCTCAGCTCTTATATGGGCGCTAAGTGGGCTATATACAGCAGGCACATCAAAGCACTGGAGAAGTACCACCAGCGCTGCCTCCACAAGATCCTGCAAAGCCACTGGCAGGATTGGCACACCAATGTCAGTGTTCTCGCTCAGACCAACATCCCCAGCATCGAAACAGTGACCATGCTTGATCAGCTCCGTTGGGCGGGCCATATCGTCCACATGCCCGATACGAGACTCCCAAAATAAGCACTCTACTCGGAGTTCTGACATGGCAGACAAGCCCCAGGAGGGCAGAGGAAACGCTTCAAGAACACCCTCAAAGTCCCTTTGAAAAAGTGTAACATCCCCACTGACTCTTGGGAATCTCTGGCCGAAGACCACTCAAAGTGGAGGAGAAGCATCCAGGAAGGCACCGAACATCTCGAGTCTCTTCGCCAGGAGCAAGCGGAAGCCAGACGCAAACAGCGGATGGAGCGCACGACAACCCACAGTACCCCACCCACCCATCCCTTCAACCACCGTCTGCCCCACCTGTGAAAAAGACTGTAGATCCTGAATTGGACTCATCAGTCACCTTAGAACTCATTTTTAGTGTGGAAGCAAGTCATCCTCGACTCCGAGGGACTACCTAAGAAGAACCCTCAGCATCAATCGCTTCAGCACCGTCAGTGGCCATGGCCTCAGTGATGTCCCTTCCCATGATGGCCAGCACTGTTCTTCTTCAGTTCTTTGCTGTTGCCTGCTGTTATGCACCACCTTCTCCTACAGGAAAGAAAGAAGTGTGTCAGTGAGTGTTGTGCAATATGTTTGGGTGCTGTGGCTATCATGGAAGAGTTGCTGCCAGTTTGTGCGAGCTGTGAGTTGTGGGTGTGAGGCTTGTAACAGTGCTAAGTGTGTGAGGGTGAGGTGGAGCATACAAATGGTAGGACTGAGTCCTGATTGATAGAGATTGTTGGTAAATGAGTGATGGAGATGGAGATCTGATTGAAGTTTGCGAGATATTAAGGGGAACAAATAGTGTAGATAGAGAGAAACTATTTACGCTGGTTGGGGAGTCAAGGACCAGGGAGCATAGTCTCAAAATTAGAGACAGGCCTTTCAGAATTGAAATTAGGAAACACTTCTGCACATAAAGGGTGATAAAAGTTTGGAATTCTCTTTCACAAATGGCAACTGATGCTATGTCAATTGTTAATTTTAAGTCTGAGATTGATAGATTTTTGTTAGCCAAAGATATTAAGGGATATGGAGCAAAGGTTTGTATATGGAGTTAGATCACAGATCAGCCATGATCTCATTGAATGGCAGAACAGGCTCGAGGGGCTCAATGTGTTCCTATGGATGTAGTGAATTCAGCAGTGGATGAGGCTAATGGTGCAGTTGGTAGAATATGCCATTTGAAGATGAACCCACTCAACTCGGGTAAGATCATTAAACTTCTCCCTGCACTGCATCCATCTTTGAGGAGCAACACTCCTGGCATTAACGCCCGCTGTTATTTCTTCACGATATCCCCCCTCGGCATGTGTCTGGAGGGCCTCCTGCCTCCCTGCCGATACAACACACCTCTTTTCCTTTTCACCTCGTCCATCAAGGTCTCGAGATCATTATCCGAAAATCTTGGTGCACGCTCTCTACCATGGTCAGCCATTCTTCACTCTTTCACAGGAAATATTTGCTTCTGAATCAATTCCCGCACCTATCCCTGCCACAATGCAACCCCCCTTTAAGAGCTGCAGGCTGCCTTGAAGTAGCACTCGGCCTCCTGCTGATGTGTGCAGCCAATAAACAGCACAGGGAGCGCTGGCTGCACGCCGCAATCATTTAAAACAGCAGGCAGCACGAATTTAATGTGCTGCTGCATCGCGGTGAACAGGCCCAGGTTAATCATGTACCTCAATCTCTGCACCTGCTTTCGTGGGTTATCCATTGTGTCTGGACAGGTGTCTGAAAGTGGGACTAAGCTATTAAATTCAAATACAGACATCCTGTCAGTTTTATTTATATATGATTGGCAGCTTTTTAATGAGAGCCATGTATTTAAATTTTGTTTGTCATTTTGAAAAGTATTTCTCAACCTGTCTTCTTCAAATTGAGTCATCCATCTGAAACCAACAGAGAGATATAAATAGGCTAGAGATACTCCTAGATAGTCAGCAACAAACTGCTACAAAAAGGTTAATATTCAGCAGCATTGGGGGTCACCTTCAACTTCGGCGGGGATGGAAAACTGGAGGAAATGGATCAGCTACCCATTATACACCCTGTCTGATTTTCTTGTCTATAGACTTCAAGAGAAAATGGGGTCACAAAATAACATTGCGCAACTACTATAGATCTACAGTATGTTGTTGCTGCTGCTCACTGATCCATCTACTGGTTGAAAATCTGTTCGGCAGAATATTGCCTAAATTACTGTCTATTGAATTATTTAGTCTACTGCATTCTGAACTTGAGACAGATCATTGAAGACATGTGATACAAGGATAAGTATAGAGAGAATTTATGAAATGCTGGTGGTGCATAGTGACACTTGAGCAATTAAAAATATGGACAGTATCATGCTGGCAAGGAGAATTGGTTTTAAACGTACAGTATCATGTTGAATGTAATGTATCCTGGAGTTTTACTTGCTTTACCTTTGGAGGACTTGGAGAAGCTTTGCAGAACCTTTCCTTAGGATAGTAAATGGGTCAGACTGAATACATTACGTACTTGATCATTAAATACAACTGATCTAATGTTTTTAAAAAAATCTCACCAAATGTTTCCTTTGCTGAGACTCGTGGGGGTGGGGGGTTGCAATTTCACAGTTGGCCACTCATCATCATAGGCAGTCCCTCGATATCGAGGAAGACTTGCTTCCATTCTAAAAGTGAGTTTTCAGGTGGCTGTACAGTCCAATACGGGAATTACAGTCTCTGTCACAGGTGGGACAGACAGTCGTTGAAGGAAAGGGTGGGTGGGGAGTCTGGTTTGTCGCATGCTCCTTCCGCTGTCTGCGCTTGTTTTCTGCAAGCTCTCGGCGACGAGACCCGAGGTGCTCAGCGCCCTCCCGGATGCTCTTCCTCCACTTAGGGCAGTCTTTGGCCAGGGATTCCCAGGTGTCGGTGGGGATGTTGCACCTTATCAAGGAGGCTTTGAAGGTGTCTTTGAAACGTTTCCTCTGCCCACCTGGGGATCGTCTGCCATGTAGGAGTGCATATAATCATTGCAGTTCACCCATGAAAATAGTCACTGGGGCAAGGTACCAGAAGGCACTCAGTGCCAGCGCAGCCTTCGGTCGCCTAAGGAAGAAAGTGTTTGAAGATCAGGCCCTCAAATCTGGCACCAAGCTGATGGTCTAAGGGCTGTAGTGATACCCGCCCTCCTGTATGGCTGAGACGTGGACATATACAGTAGACACCTCAAATCGCTTGCTTTGGGAGTTTTATGTCAGGCATGCGGACAACGTGGCCCGCCCAACGGAGCTGGTCGAGTGTGGTCAGTGCTTCGGATGCTGGGATGTTGGCCTGATCGAGAACACTGACGTTGGTGTGTCTGTCCTCGCAGGGGATTTGCAGGATCTTGCAGAGACATCGTTGGTGGTATTTCTCCAGTGATTTGAGGTGTCTACTGTATATGGTCCACGTCTCTGAGCCATATAGGAGGGCGGGTATCACTACAGGCCTGTAGACCATAAGCTTGGTGCCAGATTTGAGGGCCTGATCTTTGAACACTTTCTTCTTTAGGTGACCGAAGGCTGTGCTGGCAATGATTATATGCATTATGTTGTTGTGGGATGTTTCCAAGCATAGGCCTGACACTTTTTCTACCACCCCAAAATAAAGAGAGTGAGAAAATCAGATTGTCA
This sequence comes from Pristiophorus japonicus, assembly GCF_044704955.1. Taxonomy (NCBI): domain Eukaryota; kingdom Metazoa; phylum Chordata; class Chondrichthyes; family Pristiophoridae; genus Pristiophorus; species Pristiophorus japonicus. The sequence continues at coordinate 39,857,981 of NC_091991.1, read as the reverse complement.
GTCATTCCAGGTCGTTTGCCTGAACTACCTTGCATTCAGTTATAGAATGGTATTGACAGAGGTCTGACAGCGGGTTGTAACTCATCCTCTCGGAGGGGAAAGTGCATGGTACAGGAAGACCTCATGGGAGAACAAAGCATAAAAAATAACTTGGCAACAAAATAATCTATCTTTGTAACAGATTTTCATTATATTGTTGTCTTCGTGTGAAGAAAATTGATGATATTTAAATGCCGACACCAGGAATAGGGTGAGGCAATGAACATCCTTTTAGACCCCTTTGATGGAGTTATTCTGGCAAACCCGTGAGCCCCAGATTTTGTGAGTTGGACTAAAAAGTAGTTGTGCTGGCTGATGGTACAGCACTGGAAGCTCAGTGCATGGCCGGCACTGAATTTGGTGATGGGAGTCCCTGTCCCCAATGAGTCTGCCTGAGGTACACTGGGACTGGACAGTTAAACCTTCGATGACACGCTGCCACTCTCCATAAAAGGTGAAGTTGTGGCAGTGAGAAAAAATGGTCTCATTGTTCACAGTGGTACAAAACTGCTCTCTTTGACCTGTAGAGATGGAAGTCCTGCTGCGGAAGGTGTACCAAAAGAGGGCTCCTCTATTAAAGCTTAGATACTGCTGGCTGCATGGAGAGAGATCTCCAACTAGGTCATGCGATCACCCAGGTCCCCCATACATAGCTGCAAATAAGAAAGCAAGAACTTGCATTTATATAACGCCTTTTCAACCACACGACATCCCAAGGTGTTTCACAGCCAATTAATTACTTTTGCAGAGTAGTCACTGTAGTCTTGTAGTCATTGTGATTTAGTAGGCCAATGAGGCAGCTAAATTGTACAAAGGCTAAGGATGCTGATGATCATTAGGCTTGGGTCTAAGCACAAGATGCGTGATCAATTTGCAATACTGGGAGCTCTGCTGATAATTTTAGAATCTAAAGTATGTTCTCCTGTAAGAATAAACTATATTTGCCTTCGCTCCCTACACCCACAGGGGCAGGTGAGTACCCATTGAAAATCATGACACCATTGGCTATCCTCAAGATTCGCCTGTTTTCTGTTCTCTTTAAACCTTATTTTGTTTAAATGATTTCTGCTCTGAGATATGTTGTCCTGGCATTTTCATTCTTTAGTTCACCCCTGCTACTTCGTCCTGAAAGTCCTGATTGACCAGCAATTGTGTATAGTCTTCAGACCACCATGATGGTAGCGCACATCTCATTTCTTGGACAGCTTCTGACTATCCTCCTTGGAGGGGTAGGCTAGTGCGGTCCCTTTGGTGCTATGGTGACTTACCTGGTAATCAAAGACCAGAACCAGGGCATCCCTTTATGACAGATTTGATCATCTATATGGTGATTCAGGCACGTCTGCTGACTACTCCAGAATGCTGTTGATTTACCAACCAGCCTTGCTGGTTGATGGGTCTTGGAGGGGTGGGTCTGTTATGGGAAACTGGAATTCTTTCCACTCAGCTACGGATAATCCTCCAACTCAATGCTCAAAGATGGGGGTAATTTTGACTTTGGGGGAATAGTGTAAAAACGGGTGATATTGATGTAGCCGCCCGTTATACCTCTCCCCCAATTTTCATTTCCATTAAAGTCACCCAAAGTCAAAATTACTCCCAGGGTGTTCATGACTGGACAAACAATGCTTACTGCTCCGTGCTGGTAGGCAACACAGAGTTAGCTGGTTAAACTCCAGCAGCATCCCTGCACACACTTGGGGGCCCTCTGACTTTTGCCAACCTATATCAAAGCTCTCTGAACTTAGGTAAGTGGGAGTGTGGGAGCTGGTTCCAAGAACTGACTCTGCCTGGAAACTCCTCACAGAGCTATAAAAAAGCTTAGCTCAGATATTTGATACTTCAGGTGGGAGTGTGGAGAAACAGAGCGTGTGTGCATTTCTCAGTTGCTTGATTTGGAGACTCGAAGGGGACGGTGGTGCACTTCCAAACATGTGACTAAAAAAAAAATGTCATAGGGTAAAATGAAATGGTCTGAATTAATTTCTAGATGGCCAAGTCATCAGTGACACTGGGGAAATCCTGTGCACAAGTACTACCCCTAAACCAAGGCCTCACTGGGTAACTGGACTGTGTGATGTAATCCTGATCTATTTATATCACAAGGATCTCAGATTTGATTGTTGGCCTGCATTAAGCCAGCTGAATGCAGAATTGCTCACAGCAACCCTTGGACATAAACTTTTACAGGGAAAATCAACCAGGAGACCCATTCCTGATCACTATCCGGTGACTCTTGGTGTAAAATGTTCATGTTTGGACAAGACTGAGTACAAAATCAGGCTCGGTTGTGCTGCCCTCAATAGCTGAATAGCCTGCTCTGGGTTTACGTGATGACTCACCTAGACAAGGTGTAAGAGAGTTGTTGGTACGCACAACAAAGGTTACTGCTTGTAGAAGAAGAACGAAGAAAATGGGGGCATAGAATAATGTTGCCAAGGATCAGAGCATTAATGAAATGTGGCCATTAGAAATCAGTGTCATGTATCTTAGTTTTAATTGAAGAAAGGTATTGCAAAAGTTTATACTGTAGCAAATAGTAAATAGTGTCGCCTACAGTGAAATTCTACCGCAGTTGCCAACATAGCAACACAGCAGCTGGTTCCAAGAACTGATTCTGCCTGGAAACTCCTCAGAGCTATAAAAAAGCTTAGCTCAGATATTTGATACTTCAGGTGGTTACCTCAGCACTAGGGTGGTTTTATTGAGATGGTGATAAAATTCAACATCGCATGAAACAAAAGCAAAGCTGCCACATGAAGGTCAGCAGCATTCTTATTGCAGATTCCCTGAAAAATGTTGTTCTACATTATATAGTAAAACTTCAAAACAAAGTCAGCTTACCACTGAGATGTAGGAGTTACCATCCTATAGAAAGAACACCCAATGTCATGTTTATCAGTCATGTAGCAGGATGAACAGAAATGGTAGCACTGTGCACATTTCCAGCAAATTCCCCATATGCTGTTTTGAAGGCTGGAATAATAGATCACATGTGCATGACAGACAGCTACATCTATTATGTATGTAAACTTTACTAGTGTGTAAGACATGCCACCAGGGGGTGCACCTGTTGGAGACCCAAGGGTCACCTGCACATCCTGGGCAAGCAGATATAAAAGGCAGTCTACCAGGCTGCTTCCTCACTCTGGAGTTACATTAAAGAGACCAAGGTCACAACAGTTTGAGCTTCCAGTATACAGTCTTGTGGAGTTATTCTGAACATAACAATTGGTAACGAGTAACAGATCACGAATGTTCAAACGGTTATGGCTGCCATTGGTATTCTTGAGAGATTTGTTGAGGGTGATGATTGGGAAGCCTTTGTTGAGCGTCATGACCAGTACTTTGTGGCCAATGAGTTGGATACAGAAGATACCGCGATCAAGCGCAGGGCGATTCTCCTCACCGTTTGTGAGTCCACAATATATGGCCTCGTCAAAAGTCTGCTAGCACCGACAAAGCAAATGCTTTATGCGGAGCTCCTTCATGGTAAACGAGCCAAAGGAAGACAGCGGAAACGTCATAAAAACACCCTCAAAACCTCCCTGGTAAAGTGCGACATCACCACTGACACCTGAGAGACCCTGATCGCAGACCGCCCGAGGTGGAAAAAGTCTATCTGGGAGGGCGTTGAGCTCTTTGAGTCTCGGCGCAAGGAGCATGAAAAGGCCAGGAGCAGGCAGCGGAAGGAGCGCGCGGCAAACCAGCCCTACCGAACCCTTCCCCCGACGAATGTCTGTCCCACCTGTAACAGGGTCTGTGGCTCTCGTATCAGACTGTTCAGCCATCAAAGAACTCACTTTGGGAGTGGAAGCAGGTCCTCCTCGATTCCGAGGGACTGCCTATGATGATAAACAGATATCTTTGCAGCATCAAAGCTCACCGGCAAGTACTGTGCATAAAATAATGCCTTTAGCAGGCAGAACTGTACATGGCAAGGCCTACACGCCTGCAGAGGCCAGGCCTAGGATGACTCAGAGTCTGCTGTGGGGCGTGAATGCGAATCCATTAACACCATGTTGGCGCGGCAGGGGTAATCATAGAGCCCATCAATTTCGATTCAAGCACTACGTGTGCTAGGGCTGTGGAACAATGGGGCACCTCCAGCGATGGTACAAACGCACTGCGACTCACCACGTGGCAGAGTAGGCAGAAGATGGCTGATCCGGCGCAGATCACACTGAATGAGTAAGAGAGACAACTCAACCCGAGGCTGAAGAGGAAGTGTTTGGGGTACACACCTTCACCACCAAAAGCCCTCTGATAATGTTGAAAGTCAAATTAAACTGCATTCCAGTTTCCATGGAATTGGACACAGGAGTGAGTCAGTCAATTATGAGCCAGACGGCTTTTGGCAAACTGTGGGGTAACAAGGCACAAAGGCCAAAATTAAGCCCGATTCACACAAAGCTGCGCACTTACACCAAAGAGCTCATACCAGTCATTTGGCAGTGCGGTAGTGAAGGTATTGTACGATGGAACTGTACATGATTTATCACTATGGATTGTACCAGGCGATGGCCCAACGCTGTTCGGCAGAAGCTGGCTAGGAAAGATCCGATGGAACTGGGATGACATCAAAGCACTGTCTTTGGTGGATGACGCCTCGTGCGCCCAAGTGCTAAACAAATTCCCGTCATTACTTGAGCCCAGGCATCGGCTACTTCACAGTCGCCAAAATGCAGATCCATCTAGTCCCTGATGCATGGCCCATTCATTAGAAGGCCCGAGCGGTTCCATATATGATGCGAGAGAAAGTCGAGATTGAGCTGGACAGACTTCAACGAGAGGGAATCTTATCGCCAGTCGAGTTCAACAAGTGGGCCAATCCAATTGTTCCGTTGTTGAATAGCGATGGGACGGTCAGAATCTGCGGGGACTACAAGGTAACGATCAACCGAGTCTTGTTACAGGACCAGTACCCACTACCCAAAGCGGAGGACCTGTTCGTAACGTTAGCAGGGGGGAAAGTCGTTCGCCAAGCTGGATCTAACCTCTGCTTACATGACACAGGAGCTGGCTGAATCTTCGAAAAGATTGATGTGCATCAACACGCACAAAGGACTGTTCATATACCACAGATGCCCTTTTGGGATTCTCACGGCTTTGGCCATCTTCCAGAGGCACATGGAGAGTCTGCTGAAATCGGTTCCGCGCACAGTGGTGTTTCAAGATGACATCCTGATCACTGGCCGCAACACCACCGAACATTTGCACAACCTGGAAGAGGTTCTAAAGCGACTGGACAGAGTGGGACTCGGGCTGAAACGCTCCAATTATGTGTTCCTGGCCCCAGAGGTCGAATTTTTGGGGAGAAAGATGATTGCAACGGACGGCTTCAGACCCATGGACTCAAAGACAGAGGCCATCAAGAATGCACTCAGACCACAGAATGTGATGAAGCTGCATTTGTTCCTGGGACTCCCCAACTATTTTGGCAACTTTCTACCGGGGTTGAGCACTTTGTTGGAATCTTTGCATTTATTGCTACGTAAGAGTGATGACTGGGGTTTGGGGTAAATCTCAAGAGACAGCCTTTAATAAGGCCAAAAACCTGCTATGTTCTAACAAGTATTGTATGACCCGTGTGAACGTTTAGTACTAGCTTGTGATGCATCTTCATACAGGGTCGGTTGTGTATTACAGCAAGCCAATGTGTCAGGCAAACTGCAACCGGTTGCATATGCGTCCAGACGTTTAACTAAGGTTGAAGATCCTACAGTATTGTTGAGAAAGAAGCATTAGCATGTGTAAACGGGGTTAAGAAAATGTACCAATACCTATCTGGACTCTGGTTCGAGCTCGAAACCAACCACAAACCGCTCATTTCGCTGTTCTCAGAAAGCAAAGGTATTAGCACCAATGCTTCGTCTCGCATCCAAAGATGGGCACTAACATTATCTGCATATCACTATGTAATCTGCCACAGACCAGGCACTGAGAACTGTGCCGATGCCCTCAGTCGGCTACCATTGCCCACCACCGGGGTGGAAATGATGCAACCCACAGACTTGCTTCTTGTAATGGATGTTTTTGAGAGCGAGGGATCACCTGTCACGGCTAGCCAGATCAGGACCTGGATTAGCCAGGACCCTGTGCTATCACTAGTAAAAAGCTGCGCCCTTAATGGGAGCTGGTCGGCTGTTCCCGGGGAAATGCAAGACAAAGTTAAGCCATTTTACCTACGCAAGGATTAAATGTCCTTCCATTCGGATTGTCTATGGGGGAATCGCGTGGTTTTGCCAAAAAAAGGCAGGGAAACGTTCATACACAACCTACACAATACCCACCCAGGCATAGTCATGATGAAGGCTATCGCCAGATCACACATTTGGTGACCCTGGCATTGACTTGTAATTGGAGTCATGCATACACCAATGTAACACTTGCTCACAGTTTAGCAATGCACCAAGGGAGGCCCCACTGTGTCTGTGGTCATGACTCTCCAAACCATGGTCCAGGGTCCACGTAGATTTCGCTGGCCCCTTTCTAGGAAAGATGTTCCTTGTAGCAGTGGACGCTTACTAACTAACTGGATTGAATGTATAATAATGTCGTCATGCATGTCCACTGCCACCATTGAAAGCCTCTGGGCCATGTTCGCCACCCATGGTTTCCCCCGACATCCTTGTTTGTGTAAATGGACCATGCTTCACCAGCTTGGAATTCAACGAGTTCATGACCCGCAATGGCATCAAGCATGTCAGGTCTACCCCGTTAAGCCCCCATCCAATGGTCAAGCGGAACGGGCAGTCCAAACTATCGAGCGCACTTGAAATGCGTGACGGATGCTTCCCTGCAGACCCGGTTATCTCGGGTTCTACTCAGCTACCAGATGCGACCCCATTCACTTACTGGTGTTCCCCCGGCAGAATTGCTAATGAAGAGAGCACTCAAAACCAGCACTCCTCAGTCCACCCGGATCTCAATGATCATGTAGAAACCCGGCGTCACCGGCATAACGTGTACCACGTTCAAGCGGCTGTATTGCGTGGCATTGAGGTTAATGACCCTGTGTTTGTTCTTAATTACGGTCATGGTCCCAAATGGGTTGCTGGCACTGTTTTAGCCAAGGAGGGGAATAGAGTGTTTGTTGTCAAACTTTTGAATGGACAAACATGCAGAAAGCATTTGAATCAGACAAAACTGCTATTCTGACAACCAAGAACAGTTGGAAAAGGACATTACTGTAGTGTATGAATAAAGAGTCTGACCAGATACTGTGAGCTCAAAATAAAGTGTGACCTTAGTCTTGTATTGCAGGTCTCCAGAGTGCCTCTCCAGCCTGTGAGGCCTTCTTAAGTACAGGTGCTCCCAAGGGATTGTGGGATTCCCTTGGGACTCCAGGGGATGATCCCTCTGGTGGTTAAACAAGGTATTTACAGGGTCACATATATAACAATAATCCTCTCTTTCCCCCCCCCAAAAAAGTCAACAGTGTAACTATTTACAAGATGAGTCGATCTGGGGGCCTTTCTTTCCCTGGTTGATCGTTTCGGTGCAAATGCTGGTTTTGGTGAGTCGTTTGTTGGGCCCTTGCTGGGCTGTCTGGTGTGGTGAGTCCTGCTGGGCTGCTGCGGGTGATGGGTTCTGCTTCGTGGCCAACCGCGGTGTCGGTTGCCACTGGTGTGTATGTTGGGGGGTCAAAGAAGGTAGGGTCTAATGTGGGTTGCTCAGGATAGTCAGTGAATCTGAATTTGGTTTGGTCCAAGTGTTTCCTGTAGATGAGTCCATTTGAAAGTTTGACCCGAACTACCCTGCTTCCCTCTTTGGCCACGATGGTGTCGGGATGCCACATGGGACCTTGTCCATAGTTCAACACAAATATAGGATCATTAATCTCAATTTTGCGTAACACATTTGCGCTAACATGATATGTACTTTGTTCAAGCCGCCTGCTCTCTACCTGTTCATGTAAATCAGGATAGACTAACGAGAGCCTTGTCTTAAGTGCCCTTTTCATGAGCAGTTCAGCAGGTGGAATCCCAGTGAACGAGTGGGATCTCGTGCGGTAACTCAGGATGATGGGGGGGGGGTGGGGGTGGAGGAGAAGATCGTGGTCGGCCACCAGAGGATCAGGGCTCACCTCAGGAGGATCAAGGGTGAGGGAAGATCGGGGCCAGCCATCAGAGGATCATAGAAACATAGAAAATAGATGCAGGAGTAGGCCATTTGGCCCTTCGAGCCTGCACCACCATTCAATATGATGGCAGATCATGCAACTTCAGTACCCCATTCCTGCTTTCTCTCCATACCCCTTGATCCCTTTAGCTGTAAGGGCCATATCTAACTCCTTTTTGAATATATCTAACAAACTGGCCTCAACAACTTTCTGTGGTAGAGAATTCCACAGGTTCACAATTCTCTAAGTGAAGAAGTTTCTCCTCATCTCGGTCCTAAATGGCTTACCCCTTATCCTTAGACTGTGACCCCTGGTTCTGGACTTCCCCAACATCGGGAACATTCTTCCTGCATCTAACCTGTCAGAATTTTATATGTTTCTATGAGATCCCCTCTCATTCTTCTAAATTTCAGTGAATATAAGTCTAGTCGATCCAGTCTTTCTTCATATGTCAGTCTTGCCATCCCGGGAATCAGTCTGGTGAACTTTCGCTGCACTGTAGTAAGAATGTCCTTCCTCAGATTAGGAGACCAAAACAGGATCAGGGCCAGTCTCAGGATGATCAGGGGGGTGGGAAGATCGTTGCCAGTTACCGGAGGATCAGGGCTGGCCTCAGCTTCATCGGTGGGGGGGTGAGGTCCAGGAAGGCAATCAGAGACCTTGCGAGGGGCTCCCTGATCGCAGGAGGTAGGCTCAGCAGTGACCTTGGATCCAGAAGGTAGGTATAAAGGCACTTAACTCCTGGATCCAGCAGTTATTGCCTTGCTGTAACTACGGGGTTTTACACGGTGTGAAAAACCTGACCAGCTACAATTAAAAACAAAAGAGAAGTTAAAAAAGAAGCTTCCTGTGATATATTCTTTACAACAACATCAATAACACACACATTCTACAAGATGGCTCCAAATACATCATGTGACTTTTATTGTATTTACAGCAGTAGTTGCATTACCACAGTAGTTCACAAGGTGAAGCTTCTATATTACATTTCTCCCTCCTTAATGATGAAGTAATCATAACAAAATAATCATCATATAGAACGTGCATGGTATACACAAAAGATATGGACTTATTTTGCCATATTTACAAATCAAACTTAACCGCTTATTTTCTGTTTCAAAGAGGATACCTTCTCTCTTGAACAGAACTTTCCAAATTTGGTGTCGAACTTAGACTCATTCTAGGCTGAGCCTGAGGAATGTCTTTCTCCAAGGGCAATCCTTGAACTACATTTTGACTCTCCTACAACTTCAGACTGTTTGTCTGCCTGACTCGGACTCGGACTTAAATTCTGACATTCTCTTGGACTTGTTTCTAGTCTTTTGAGTTCTTGCTCAACTTTCTCCTTGTGTGCATATGGTGCGTGACGTGGCTTGCAGTAACCTGGTCTAGCGCCCTTCTGTACCCTGACACTCGCCTTGAAACCTTGGATCGAACTGCCAGTTTTGTAAAACATCTTCGGATACTGCTTGATGACATCATCCTTCAATGCAAATCTCGTTTCAACACGAAGAATCTCAGTCCAATCCAGCTTCAGTGATCCCAACCAATTTCTACCTATTATGGCAGGCTTGTCTTCTGCCACTACTATGAGAGGCAAGCTCTGAAACTGATCCTTGTATTTCACTGGTAGTGATGCATCCTGCAACACAAATTTGCTCTCCTGAGTAGCCTCGCAGCTCTATCTTTAGAAAATCACTCAACTTGTCAAGATATAGCGATTCCAGTACGACACTCATGGATGAACCAGTGTCGATTTCCATGGCATCCTGGTTCCTGCAACATCTTCCTGGATGATAATACTTTGCAAATCGTTGTTATGTACCCTTGTGCTCCTGATGACATGTTTCTCCAGAACCTCCTCATCTTGTTGCTTCTCTTCAATGCTATGTAGTCTCTGGCAATTTCTACTTCTAGCATTGAACATCGATTTATACTTCAGTCGGCATGCCTTCGCAAGATGTCCAGTTTTCTTGCAGAAGAAACACTCTGCCTTCATATATGGACAGCTTTGAGCGAGGTGTTGTCCCAGACACCGATAGCATGACTTCAATGTGCTGTTACCTTGGCCAGTTGCTGAGGCCTTGGTGCCTAACTACCTTTTACTTCTAACCTGAAGACGATTCACCTCAGTTGTCTGATGACTGGAAATGGTGTGAAATTCTCAGGAGTATTGGTCAACCATATCCATTGACATAGTGTCTGACAAGCTAACTCAAAAGTCAAGTTAGGAGTTGTCAACAACTTCCTTCTGATTGCTGCATTTTTCATCCCACAAACAAAGCGGTCACACAATGCTCGGTCCTGAAAGTTTCCGGAATGACAGTGATACTCTCATCAATTCATTGATCTCGTATTCCAAAACGATAACGTTCAGCAATTTCCGGGGCTCAGGACTGTAGTGCTGAGAATCTCTGTCAGTGGAATGTCCTTCAGCTTGGTGGGAACAAGCACATTTTTCAGGGTTTGATACACCTGCTTCAATCAGGAAAATAGCTAATTTTCTTTCTAACACCACCCGGTTACAGTTTTCATCATTGGGAACTTCGACGATACTATTTGCGGTGAAAAACATTTCTAGCCGCTCCACATACACTCAAAGTCTCTCATTGCGATGGAACTCACCCAAATACTCTATTATTCCCATAGGCGTGGCCATCTGGACTCCGACAGTTCAGCTAAGTGTGCTTGTAATTTACCGTGGATTTTTAGCTGTGCTGCGACACAAAGAACCTCTCAAAGTCGCTCTGTTGGTTAGCTGGATCATTCACCAACAAAAATTTCAGCTAGGGTATCCAGAAATCCTATCTACTTCGCCAATGTGATATATTCTTTACGACATCACTAACACATACATTCTGCAAGATGGCTCCAATACATCATGTGACTTATTATATTTACAGCAGTAGTTGCATTACCACAGTAGTCCACTAGGTGGAGCACTATATTATACTTCCAGCCTCACTAAAATAATTAAATTGGCTGCCCGCTCCCGCCCCGCCTCCGTTAAAACAGGGTTGAAGGCAGATTCAGGTCAGGATTCTGATTTTTAACAATTTAACTACCCGCACGATCCAAGTCTATCCATTTTTTTTAAGGTTACAATTCCCCCCATCGTCTCACTCACAAAGTTCACATTTTTGAGCAGGGTTTTCCCTCAATTTCAGTATCAGTCATGTGCCACAGTAATAGGAACTTGAGTTAGATTGTACCCTTCATCAAAATTGAAACCTTAAGGAAAAAAAGACTTGCATTTATATAACTCCTTTCATAACCTCAGGACATTCCAAAGTGCTTGATAGACAATGAAGTACTTTGGAAGTTTAGTCACTGTTGTAATCATAGAAATTTACAGCACAGAGGAGCCCATTATGTCTGCTCCGGTCAAAAAAAAGAGCTATCCACCCTAATCCCATTTTCCAGCTTTTGGTCCCATAACCTTGCAAGTTGCGGCACTTCAAGTGCATGTCCAAGTATCCAATATGAGGGTTTCTGCCTCTACCGCCTTTTCTGACAGTGCATTACAGACCCCATCACTCTAGGTGAAAAAAGATTTTCTCAACTTCCCAAAACAGTGCTTGCCAGGAGGGATGGTTTAACATCGGTCCGGCACTTCGAATCGCGGAGGCAGAGTCAGATGGGTTTCTGCTTTTCTTCTTGAAGTAGGGCACACCTTTATTCTCATTTCATAGTTTTCTTCATTATGGAGTAATGTGTCTCTACTTATCTGTAGAATAACTCCATGAGGTCTAGGTCTAGGTCTAGGTCTAGGTCTGTGCTTGAACTGCTGTGACCTTCAGCTCTTTATTCAAACTGCAGAGTGAGGCAGTAATGTGGTGACCAGCCTTTTATACAGCTGCTGCCTGGGCCTCCCCCGATTAATGTCACTGGTACCACTAGATGGTAGTGCACCATCTAGTGGTACCAGCATAGTATGTACAGAGTATACATGTATGACAACATTCCCCCCCAAAGTCTTTGATATGAGTTAGTTACAGGTTGAGGCGATCCGGAACTCTGCGCTCCCTGGTTGATCGTCTAGCATGGGTGAGTTGGCCGGGCCACTGCTATCTTGCAGCACTGTTGGTCTGACTGGACTGTTGGAGATGGCGGGATCATCCTTGTGGTTGGCAGCTAGGTCTGTTGCTGATTGTGCATGTGTAAGTGGATCGCTGATGGTAAGGTCCTCTCCCGGTAGTTCCTGGTTACCTGTAAATCGCAACTTGGTCTGGTCCAAATGCTTTCTGCACGTTTGTCCGCTAAGCAGTTTGACAAAAAACATTCCATTCCCCTCCTTGGCTAAAACAGTGCCAGTGACCCATTTGGGGCCATGCCCATGATTCAGCACAAACATCGGGTCGTTTACATTGATGTCGCGTGATACAGCCTCGCGATCATGGTACATGTTTTGCCAATAACGCCTGGTTTCCACCTGATCGTTGAGGTCAGGGTGGACTAAGGAGTGCACATTTCATCAGTAACTCTGCAGGGGGGACCCCGGTAAGCGAGTGGGGTCGTGTCCTGTAATTGATCAGCACCTGGGATAGGCGGGTTTGTAAGGAGCCTTCCGTGACGCGTTTCAAGCTCTGCTTTATGGTTTGGACTGCCCGCTTTGCTTGGCCGTTGGATGCGGGCTTGAACGGGGCAGACCTGATATGCTTGATGCCATTGCGGGTCATGAATTCGGAGCTGGTGAAACACGGACCATTGTCGCTGACCAGAATGTCGGGCAAGCCATGGGTGGCGTGCATGGCCCTGAGGCTTTCAATGGTGGTGGTGGACGTGCTGGATGCCATTATTATACATTCAATCCACTTAGAGCAGGCGTCCACTACAACGAAGAACATTTTTCCTAGAAAGGGGCCTGCATAATCTACGTGGATCCTGGAGTATGGTTTTGAGAGCCAGAACCACAGACTAAGTGGAGTCTCCCTGGGATCATTGTTCAATTGTGAGCAAGTATTACACTGGCGCACGCACGACTCCAAGTCTGAGTCAATGCCGGGCCACCAGATGTGGGACCTGGCGATAGCCTTCAGCATAACTATGCCTGGTTGGGCACTGTGTAGGTCGCGTATGAAGGTTGCCCAGCCTTTTTTTGGCAGGACGACGCGGTTGCCCCATAAGAAGCAATCTGATTGGATGGACATTTCGTCTTTACGACGGTGAAAAGGCTTTATCTCATCTTGCATTTCTCTTGGGACCGCTGACCAGCACCCATTGAGGACACAACTTTTTACAAGAGATAACACGGGATCCTGGTTGGTCCAGGTCCTGATCTGGCAGGCCGTTACGAGTGACCCTTCGCTTTCGAAGACGTCCATGACCAGGCACAGGTCTGCGGGCTGCACTATTTCCACCCCAATGGTGAGCAACAATAGCCGGCTGAGGGCATCGGCGCAGTTCTCAGTGCCTGGCCTGTGGCGGATCATATAATCGTAGGCCGACAGTGTTAGTGCCCATCTTTGGATTAGCGACGAAGCATTGGTGTTTATGCCTTTGCTTTCCAAAAACAATGAGATTAGGGGCTTGTGGTCAGTTTCTAATTCAAATCTGCGTCCGAACAAATATTGGTGCATTTTTTTATCCCATAGACACAGGCCAAAGCCTCCTTCTCGACCATACTGTAGGCTCTTTCAGCCTTGGATAGACTTCTAGATGCATATGCAACCGGTTGGAGTTTGCATGCTACATTTGTTTGCTGTAAAACACACCCGACACCGTACGACGGCGCATCACATGCTAAAACTAGACGTTTGCTTGGGTCATACAATAGAAGAAACTTGTTCGAACACAGCAAGTTTCTGGCCTTTTTGAAGGCGGCCTCTTGATTTTGACCCCAAACCCAGTCGTCTCCCTTGCGTAGCAACTTGTGCAATGGTTCGAGCAAGGTGCTCAACCCTGGAAGAAAGTTGCCAAAATAGTTGAGCAGTTCTAGGAACGAGCGCAGCTCCGTTACATTTCTTGGTCTGGGTGCATTCTTGATGGCCTCTGTCTTTGAGTCCGTGGGCCTGATGCCATCTGCTGCAATCTTCCTCCCCAGGAATTCTTCCTCTGGTGCCAGGAAGACAGACTTGGATCATTTCAACCAGAGTCCGACTCTGTTTAGTCGACTTAAAACCTCTTGCAGGTTGTGCAGGTGTTCGGTGGTGTCGCGACCAGTGATTAGGATGTCATCCTGAAATACAATGGTATGTGGAACCGATTTCAACAGACTCTCCACGTTCCTTTGGAAGATGGCTGCAGCCGAGCATATCCTGAATGGGCACCTGTGATATAAAAACAGTCCCTTGTGCGTGTTAATGCACGTTAATATTTCGACGACTCAGCCAGCTCCTGGGTCATGTAAGCGGAGGTTAGATCCAGCTTGGTGAATGCCTTTCCCCCTATTAATGTCACAAAGAGATCATCAGCTTTGGGTAGCGGGTACTGGTCCTGTAATGAAACTCAGTTGATCGTTACCTTGTAGTCGCCGCAGATTCTGACCGTGCCATCGCTCTTTAGTACCGGAACAATCGGGCTGGCCCACTCACTGAATTCGACTGGTGATATGATTCCCTCGCGTTGAAGTCTGTCCAATTCGATTTCCACTTTCTCCCTCATCGTGTGAGGGACCGCTCGAGCCTTGTGATGAGCAGGCCGTGCCTCGGGGACCAAGTGGATCTGCACTTTGGCACCAGTGAATTTGCCGATGCCTGGTTCAAATAGGGAATGGGAACTTGCTCAGCACTTGAGCACAGGAAACATCGTCCACTAAAGATAGTGCTGTGATGTCTTCCCAGTCCCACAGAATCTTCCCCAACCAGCTTCTGCCAAGCAGCGTTGGCCCGTCGCCTGATACAACCCACAGTGGCAATTCGTGTATCTCTCCATCATAGGATACCTTTACGTTCGCACTGCCGATAACTGGGATCAGTTCTTTGGTGTAAGTGTGCAGCTTTATCTGAATTGGGCTCAGCTTGGGTCTTTGTTCTTTGTTGCCCCACAGCCTCTCAAATGCCTTCTGGCTCATAAGTGACTGACTCGCCCCCGTGTCCAACTCCATGGAAACAGAAATGTCATTTATCTTGACTTTCATCATCATGGGGAGACTATTGGTAGTGAAGGTGTGCACCCTGTGCACTGCTTCCTCAGGCTGAGTCGCCTCTCTAGCTTGTACTTTGTGATCCTTGCAGGATCGGAAACCTCCTCTGCCAATTTTTGAGTTGCAGTTCTTCTGCACAGTCGCTGTGGGTAGCCCTTTTGGCCACAGCCTTTGCACACATGGTGTCTGAATTGATACAGATGGGCCCGATGGTTACCCCTGCAATGCTAGCATGTTAAATGATTCACATTTACACTCCTTGGCGGACTCTGAGTCGGATTAATTCTTTGATCAACAGTTATTTTCTGCACAGTGCTTGCCAGTGAGTTTTGATTCTGGGAGAATCTCAACGTTGAGGTCATGAATACCTGGCTTAAGGTGATGGTCCGCTTCACGTCCCGTCCCGTCACAAAAACACCCGCAACACATTGTTGAGGAGTTCGCCAAATTCGCACGGTTCCGCGAGCCTTTGTAGGTCTGCGACATATTCCACTAAATCCTGGCCCTCGGTGCGGCAGTGTGTGTAGAAGCGATACCTGGCCAGCAAAACCTGAGTAAAGGCTTCATCCTCTGTAAACTTTTCTAAACTACCAACGGCAGCCATCTCTGCGTGTAAGCCCATGATCTGTTCTCGTCGCCAGTTAATGTGTCTCTACTTATCTGTAAAATAACTCCACGAGGCCAAGTGCTGTGCTTGAATTGCTGTGACCTTCAGCTCTTTATTCAAACTGCAGAGTGAGGCAGCAATGTGGTGACCAGCCTTTTATACAGCTGCTGCCTGGGCCTCCCACAGTAGCACCCTCTAGTGGTACCAGCATAGTATGTATAGAGTATACATATATGACATGTAGGAATGTACACATAATGTAAGAAATGCAGCAGGCAATTTGTGCAGAGCATACTCCCACAAACAACAATGAGAATTTGTTTTCAGCGATGTTGATTGAGGGATAAATATTGGCTAGGACGCCAGGGAAAATTCCCCTGCTCTTCTTCAAAATAGTGTCCTGGGGTCTTTTATACCCACCTGAGCGAGCAGGTTGGTTTAACATCTCTTTTGAAAAATGACACCTCTGACAGTACAGGACTCCCTCAGCACTGCACTGGAATGTCAGCCTAGATTTTTGTGCTCAAATCTCTGGAGTGGGACTTGAACCCACAACCTTCTGACTCAGAGGCAAGAGTGCTATCAACTGAGCCACAGCTGTAAGTAAGTACAGCTGTATTTAAGAAATGTTGGAAAATTAAAGAGAAAAAAAGGGAGTAGGAGAAACAACAAATACATCTTTTTACGCTTAGAATGCATGTATATAGAAAGTGCTCTATAAATAGTTTAGTTTATTTTTTTTAAGTCATTTTCAGTTATTCAAAATCAGGTTACTCACAGGTGGCAAACTAGACACTCTTATTAAATTTCTTGTGATAAACCCATTTACAGCTGTATTGTTAAAACTGCACCAGGTTACCGCTCTTAAATGCATCAATGAGTAGTTTTTAATGCAAAGAATAAAATGATTACATTTTATTATTCGATTGCGCTGGTTCGTGGAAGATTTTGACCTAGAAATTGCAGTCGGAGGCATACCTCCAGACTACGTCTCCGACCCGCGAAACATTTATGAAATAACCTGCTAACACCCAGACTGCAAAGAATTGCAGTCTCAGGCCTTGAGGTGGAGGGCAGCGTAATGGCCCAGGGACACAGGCAGTTCGGAAGCATACCTGGGATCAAGTGGGCCTGATCCTCCAATGAAAATTGCATTGCAATCATTTACGAAAGGAATCCCCAAATGATGTACAATGGAACCCCCAAATCTAATAATTATACAATGCACAGAATTGCAATTTTATTCATAAGTTCCTTCATTGCATCAAACTCAATAAAAAATTTTAAACATCACTAACACTGTAATCCAGGCCGATATTTGCATAAACTCATTTAATAAGGGGTATGTGTACAATTTTGGATTTTTAAATGTTTAATTTAAGCCTTAGATATGCCCTTACGCTGATGACCCTAAGACTTGCTTGGGCAATTGCTGGCCAATCGCTGGGCAAATAGCCCAACTATGCGCCATAATTACTCAATTTTCAAGTGGTTCCGTTGAACTGTCAATGCGTACCTTAACAGATTGCAAGGTCCGGATTTCGCGCTTGAGCATGTGTATGCCGAAATCTGGAACTTGCAGGCATTTCAAAGGGAGTACGATGGACAGTACGCCATCGCTTAACGAGATATTTCATAATTCTCAACTAAGATATATTCCATTAAGAAAGAAAGACTCTGAGAAGGATGAACCATTTATGGCTAACTAAGGAAGTTAAGGATGGTATCAAATTGAAAGAAAAGGCATACAATGTTGCAAAGATTCGTGGTAGGCCAGAAGATTGGGAACATTTTTTGAAACCAGCAAAGAAAGACTAAAACATTAATAGAGAGGGAGAAAATAGATTGAGATTAAATTAGCAAGAAATAACAGACAGTAAGAGCTTCTACAAGTATATAAAAAGGAAGATAGTAGCTAAAGTAAATGTTGGTCCCTTAGAGGGTGAGACTGGGGAATTAATAATGGGAAACAAGGAAATGGCAGAAACTTTGAACAAATATTTTGTA
The DNA here is from genome assembly GCF_044704955.1 of Pristiophorus japonicus. NCBI lineage: Eukaryota > Metazoa > Chordata > Chondrichthyes > Pristiophoridae > Pristiophorus > Pristiophorus japonicus. Next base: position 39,840,119 of record NC_091991.1, on the reverse strand, counting down.
TCTGTCTTCACACTAAATTCATCCCAATAATAGAAAATCAGGGGGCAAAACGGAGGGAGGAACTTAAAACAATCATTATAACTAGAGAAAAAGTACTAGGCAAACCAACGGGATTAAAGGTGGACAAGTCCCCTGGACCTGATGGCCTGCATCCTAGGGTCTTAAAAGTATTGGCTGCAGAGATAACAGATTCATTGGTTGCAATCTTCCAAAATTCTCTAGATTTGGGAAAAGTCCCAGCAGATTGGAAAACCGCAAATGTAACATCCCCTATTCAAGAAAAGAGGAAGACAGAAAGTAAGAAACTATAGGCCAGTTAGCCTAACATCGGTCATTGGGAAATGCTGGAATCCATTATTAAGGAAGTAGTAGCAGGACATTAGAAAATCATAATACAATCAAGCAGAGTCAACATGGTTTTATGAAAAGGGAAACATGTTTGACAAATTTATTAGAGTTCTTTGAGGATATAATGAGCAGGGTGGATAAAGGGGAACCAGTAGATGCAGTGTATTTGGATTTCCAAAAGGCATTCAATAAGGTGCCACATAAAAGGTTACTGCACAAGATAAGAGCTCATGTTGGGGGTAATATATTAGCATGGACAGAGGATGGGATAACTAACAGAACACAGAGAGTAGGGATAAATGAGTCATTTTCAGGTTGGCAAACTGTAACTAGTGGGGTGCCACAAGGATCAGTGCTGGGACCTCAACTATTTACAATCTATATTAATGACTTGGATGAAGGGAGCGAGTGTAATGTAGCCACATTTGCTGACGATACAAAGATGGGTGGGAATGCAAGTTCTGAGGAGGACACAAAGAGTCTGCAAAGGATTGGGCATAATTTTGGCAGATGGAGTGTAATGTGGGAAATTGTGAGGTTATCCACTTTGGTAAGAAGAATAGAAAAGCAAAATATTATTTAAATAGAGAGAGACTACAGAATGCTGCGGTACAGAGGGATCTGGGTGTCCTCGTACATGAAAAACAAAAAGTTAGCATGCAGGTACAGCAAGTAATCAGGAAGGCAAATGGAATGTTGGCCTTTGTTGCAAATGGGATAGAGTATAAAAGCAGGGAAATCTTGCTACTACAACAACAAAAACTTTATTTACATAGCACCTTTAACGTAAATGTCCCATGAGATAAAAAAAATTGACACTGAGCCACATCGGTAGAAATTAGCGCAGGTGACCAAAAGTTTGGTGAAAGAGGTAGGTTTTAAGGAGTGTCTTGAAGGAGGAGAGGTAGCGAGGCGGAGGTTTAGGCATAGATTTCCAGAGCTTGGGGTCTAAGCAACAGAAGGCATGGCCACCAATGGTTGAGCGATTTATAATCAAGAATGCTCAAGAGGACAGAATTAAAGGAGCACAGACATCTCGGGGGGGGGGTTGTGTGGTTGGAGGAGATTACAGAGATAGGGAGGGGCGAGGCCATGGAGGGATTTGAAACTAAGGATGATAATTTTGAAATTGAGGCATTGCTTAACCGGAAGCCAATGTAGGTCAGCGAGCACAGGGGTGATGGGTGAGCGGGACTTGGTACGAGTTAAGACACGGGCAGCCGAGTTTTGGATCCCCTCTAGTTTACATAGGGTAGAATGTGGGAGGCCAAGTAGGGGTGCGTTGGAATAATCAAGTCTAGAGGTAACAAAGGCATGGATGAGGGCTTCGGTAGCTGATGAGCTGAGGCAAGGGTGGAGATGGGCGATGTTACAGAGCTGGAAATAGTTGGTCTTAGTTGTGCTGCGGATATGTGGTCGAAAGTTCATTTCAGGGTCAAATATGACAGCAAGGTTGCGAATGGTTCAGCCTCAGACAGAAATCGGGGAGCGGGATGGAGTCAGTGTCTAGACAACGGAGATTGTGGCAGGGACCGAAAATAATGGCTCCGGTCTTCCCAATATTCAATTGGAGAAAATTTCTGCTCATCCAGAACAGAATGTCAGACAAGCAGTCTGACAATTTAGAGAGCGAGAAGGGGTTGAGAGAAGTGGTAGTGAGGTAGAGCTAGGTGTCATCAGCGTACATGTGAAAACTGATGCTGTGTTTTCGGATGATGTCGCCAAGGGGCAACATGTAGATGAGAAATAGGAGGATAGATTCCTGGGGGACACCAAAGGTAACAATGTTGGGATGGGAAGAGAAGCCATTGCAGATGATTCTCTGGTTACAATTAGATAGATAAGAATGGAACCAGGCAAGTGCAGTCCCACCCAGCTGAATGATGGTGGAGAGGCGTTCGAGAAGGATAGAGTGGTCAACCATGTGAAAGGATGCAGACAAGACAAGAAGGACGAGGAAGGACAGTTTTCCTTTGTCACAGTCACAAAGGATGTTATTTGTGACGTTGATGAGAGCTGTTTCGGTACTGTGGCAGGTGCAGAAACTGGATTGGAAGGGATTCAAACATGGAAAGATAGGCACGGATTTTTAAGAGGCGACAACACGTTCAAGGACTTTGGAGAGGAAAGGGATGTTGGAGATGGGGCAGTGGTTTGCAAGGACCTCTGCCCTTGCTCTGATATGAAGTCAGAGCAAGGGCAGAGGGGATCCTTCGAGGAAATTTGGCCCGGTGAGCTAGGGGAAAGTAGAGAAGAGGCAGAGGTGGCCGAACGGATGGTGAAAAGAAGTCCATGAGCTCCTCACACTTATTGTCGGAGATGAGGGTGGAGGCTGGGGAGAGGGGTTTAAAAAGACTGTTAGCAGTGGGAATGGAAGTTGGGGTTTATCTTTACATTCCAGAATTAAACCAGTTGTCTGCCATATCCGTTCAAGTCTGCGCCCCTTGGACATAAGGGAGCAAAGATCAGGGCTGTACCGGGGGAACGGCCAGGGCGTTGTACAGGGCGGTGGTGAGACTGTACCATGATATATTCTTTACGACATCATCAACACATATACACAAGATGGCTCCACAGGAACTTGTTATCATGTCCCTTTTATTTCTATTTACATCAGCAGTTGCATTACCACAGTGGTGCACTAGGTGGAGCTCTATTACACATATGGACCATATACAGTAGACACCTCAAACCCATGGAGAAATACCACCAATGATGTCTCCGCAAGATCCTGCAAATCCCCTGGGAGGACAGACGCACCAACGTTAGCATCCTCGATCAGGCCAACATCCCCAGCATCGAAGCACTGACCACACTCGACCAGCTCCATTGGGCGGGCCACATTGTTCGCAAGCCTGACACAAGACTCCCAAAGCAAGCGCTCTACTCAGAGCTCCTACATGGCAAGCGAGCCCCAGGTGGACACCCTCAAAGCCTCCTTGATAAAATGCAACATTCCCACCGACACATGGGAGTCCCTGGCCAAAGGCCACCCTAAGTGAAGGAAGTACATCGGGAGGGCGCTGAGCACCTCGAGTCTCGTCGCCGAGAGCATGCAGAAAACAAGCGCAGGCAGCAGAAGGAATGTGCGGTAAACCAGTCCACCCACCCTTTCCTTCAACGACTGTCTGTCCCACCTGTGACAAGAGACTGTAATTCCCGTGTTGGACTGTTCAGTCACCTAAGAACTCACTTTTAGAGTGGAAGCAAGTCTTCCTCGATTTCGAGGGTCTGCCAATGGATGAATGACCTAGAGTACTGCGTACAGTTTTGGTTTCCTCAAGGAGGGATATACTTGTATTGGAGGCTGTTCAGAGAAGATTCTCTCAGATTCCTAGGATGAAGGGGTTGTGAAGAAAGGTTGAGCAGGTTTGGCCTGTATTCATTGGAGTTTAGAAGAATGAGAGGTAATCTTATTGCTCGACAAGGTAAATTCAGAGAGGATGTTTCCCCTCGTGGGGAAATCTAGAACTGGGGGGCATAGTCTCAAAGTAAAAGGTCGCCCATTTAAGACAGAGATGAGGAGGAATTTCTTCTCTCAAAGGATCATGAATCTATGGAATTCTCTACCCCAGAGAGCTGTGGAGGCTGGCTCATTGAATATATTCACGGCTGTGATCGAGAGAATCTTGAACCAAAGGGTTATGGGGAACATGCAGGAAAGTGGAGTTGAGGCCAAGATCAGATCAGTCATGATCTTATTGAATGGCAGTATGAGGAGCCATATGGCATACTCCTGTTCCTATTTCTTATGTTCCAGACACCGCAAATTCAGGGCCTTTACATTTGTGATAATGCAAATGCTTTTTTAGCAGAAACTTGAACCGTAAACCTGACCAGCGCAATTTCCTGACTGTGCCCAACGGCACAAACTGCCCCTCCGTGTGCCCACCCCAGATAGTGCTCTCACCCCCTGTAGAGGGCGCCCTTGTACTTTCGGCCCATTCCGCAGATTCGTTCCAGGAGAGGCGCGCGCGTGCACGAGTGTCGCGGTGTGCGTGCCCGCGCTCGCGAGCGCCGGAGCCTTACCCAGAATGCGGCGGGAGAGCCCGGGGCCGCGCGCCGCACTCAGTTATTTACAGCCCGGCCCAAGATGGCGGATCATGAGGAGCAGGTATCGGAGGACGAGAAGGTAAGAGCGGCTGGGGCTGTGTCTGGCCTCTCCGGCCGTGGTCATTCACTCACTCACTTACTCTCGGGCCCTGCTCGCTCCCGGTGAAAGGTGCGAGGAACACCGGCGGCTGTGGGCTCGGCTCGGCCCTGCCCGGGGCGGGTGGTTTTGGGCCAGAACCACTTTATTTTTAGCTTCGGGCAGCCGGACGCAGTCCTTGTACGGTCGTCGTACAGCGGACGCCTGGGCAGCCCCCAAAAAAGCGAAGGGCAGGGCCTGTCTGGTCTGAAGCAGGGCCTGGGGCCAGGGCGGGCGGGGCGGGGTCCTTGACCTCTCTCCCTCCTCGCCTTCTGCTGAGAGACTGAGCCAGCCAGGTCCCGGGGTTGCTGCATTCGGGAATCCGGGCTGGGGAAAGCTGGTGAAGGGGCGAGGTCCTACCGGTCCGTTTGAGGGGCCAGTGACCGGCAGTCGGGGCGTGGCACCGAGCAGCACCCGCTGATGGCCGGTGTCCGCCTGCTCTCGCCTGGCCGGCCGCTGGTGCCCTTCCCATTGCTGCAGCACTTTGTAATCTCTGTACAAATCGTCACTCCGATACCTACCCGCTTCTATCGGCGAAGAACCAGAAGCAGCTTCTTTAGGGTAGCATAGTCAGCAAGTACTGAAGAGAATATCCAGGCTGCATTTCCCTCAGCTTTTTTCTTACCTTTTTAATACTTTTCCTGCTGGTTAAGATTACAAAGTTCTGCTCCACTAAACTTGCTGGGCTTGTTGTCTATTGTCCCTAGTTACCAGAAGTAACAGCTTTGCTGAAAGCTGTCTCCTCTTCCCTCCCCCCTCCCACCCATAGGCACCATATCATCAGAATCATGTTAACTTCTGGAGGAGTGCTCTGCCAAACAGCCTGCAAAAATAGAACGGAGTCAACTGTGGCTCAGTAAGTAGCACCCTTGCCTCTGAGCCAGAAGGTTGTGGGATCAAATCCCACTCCAGGGACTTGAGCACATAAATCTAGGCTGATACTCCAGTGCCTCACTGTCTGAGTGCTGCACTGTCAGAGGTGTGCCGTCTTTTGGATTAGATGTTAAACTGAGGCCCCATCTGCTCTCTCGGGTGGATGTAAAAGATCTCATGGCACTATATTGGACAAGAGCTTGGGAATTCTCCCCAGTGTCTGAACCAATACATATATCAATCAACAAATGTAAAACAGATTAACTAGTCATTATCACATTGCTGTTTGTGGGAACATGCTGTGTGCAAATTGGCTGCCTCATTTCCTACATTATAATAGTGACTATACTTCAAAAGTACTTCATTGGCTGTAAAGTGCTTTGGGATGTTTGGTCGTGAAAGGCACTATATAAATGTAAATTTTTCTTTTGTTAAACTTTGCCATATACCTCAAATTTTGCTTTGGATCAGAAATTCACTGAGCATCGCCTGCATTATTTAGAATGTCATTGGCCACTTAAGTAAAATTTTTGCAACTTGATGCCAGTCATAAATTATTTTAAGATCTAGAGAGTAAATATCAAGATAGTTAATTTCAGTTTTCCTAGTAACACTTTGTTTTTTACACTTGGTCTTCATCAGAGCCCTGTACACTTGTTCCTGTCACATGATGTAAATAGAATGGTGAATTTCACACAAGGGAACCAAACTAGATCTGTGATATTTCAGTTTTGTTAAAAGTAGTTTGAGTGTACTGAAGATATTTTCCTCCTACTTGTGGTTTAATAAGCTCCCGCTGTAACACAGATTTTCTGTGACATCTACACGCAGAGCAGGACAGTAGCAAATCTAATTGACTCTTCCTTAATCGTTCGGGAGGGAGCAGGAGAGCTTAATATTATAATGGTCTCTGAGAAGGTTAAAAGGATTAACTGGTTAGCCAAGATCAACATAATGGCTGTTTTCCATATTTTAAAAAGCTGAATTGTTTAAGCTTTAAATTTCTTGGTACTGTATTAGATTGCTAGAATGTGAAACAGTACTGTTTTTGTTCACTGCACCTGTAAATTTGTGACTAACTAATGTTATGTACATGTCTGAAGTCCTACAGGATGTTGGTTTGCTTTACAAAAAAAAACAATCATTTAACAGTTTATAGTCCTTGGTTTGTGATAAGAATACGTCAATACAGAAATTTCAAAATCAAGTTATAAGTTGCTGGGCATAACTATTGTTTTTGTATGAATATTCAGATGAATAAATGTTAGTTGTGTATTGCAATGGAGCACTGTCCAAGATTGTTGCTAAGAATTTGGTAGACTGAAATTGTGGGTGTGCTGCCTGGCATTTTATATATATGTCACACATTTTCTACCCTTTCTGTCCTTTTTCCAGTCTTTGAAATATAGTTTCATGCGCATGATTTCATTTGTACTCAGCAAGAATAAAACGGCTTTAATCACTGTTATAGAGCAGTTTCACTTGCTGCGTGACATCGGTAATTTTTGCCCCACTAATATTCAACAAACTCTATGTAGTTCGAGAAGGACCAAATGATGTACCACGCTCCTTTTTTTTTAAAAAGCATATCATACCATTTGTAATTTGTAGTGTGCCAGGGCTGATTAGTTTAACGCACATAATGAAGCTATATTTAGTATTTTGAGATGGAAGAATGTTTTTTTTCTTGCTGATTTTAAAAGGATTTATGGATGCTCCCGAAGTTTTATTTATATTTCATGATCTGGATCACATGCTGAAATATATAGGACTGCTTCCTAGTCTAAAATTGCCATCTCGTCAATGTTTAAGGTGCCAATCAAGCGGGCTGCTTTGTCCTGGATGGTGTCGAGCTTCTTGTGTTATTGGAGCAGCACTCGCAAATATTGATTGATATATGCTTCATTTATGATCTGTTGCATCACGTATTCTCTTCATGGGGGAATCTATTCTAAATGTGCCGCAAGCACAACTTCCCCAATCTTTTTAATATCGATTTAGAGCTAACGGTGGAAAAAAACTTCTCCTGGATTTCTATATATTTTACAAAATTTTAAGCAAAATACTTTATGCTTGAAAAATTGTAACTCCATGTAGCACGAAAAACAAAATGCTGAAACAACTTTTACAAAATATATGGAAAAGGACAAGTATAGAAAGATCAGCTTGAGTCTGTCTCATCCTGGTGTGGTGGAACTTCTACACACCATTTTCCCTTTCTCTCCCACACAACCAAGAAATCTCTGGAGAGGCAATAAAAAACAGAAACGGACATACGCCAATTTAAGTGGGAAATTTTACCCCCACTTCCCCAAAGGCAATTCTGCATATTCCAGGAGCCCATGATGACTGGGGGATAAATCAACTAAATAAATCTAATCTACACAGGTTCTACTCCCTGCAGTGTCCTAGCCAAGTATGGAGAGACTGCCGTCCCTCGAGTCAGCGAGTTGTATAAATGCATCCCTTCAGGTTTTTTTTTAAACTGAATCTCTTTTTTTTTATTTAATAGAAGTCAGTCAGAAGAATTGTTCTCTTTACTCCTGGCTGTTGTGTTCTCTTTTTTTTATAAAGATTAATTAGGAACCTTTCTCCTACTTACTGTAATTATTTCTAAGAATTGCTATCAGATTTGTAGTAATGGAACAATATTCTGTGTCTGGTCTGGTGTGCATCATGTGACATTTATAGTCCTTCTGAGCATTGTTGACCTAATTTCTGAAAAATAGATTCTTGCAGCATTTTGTTATATATTAAATGGTATTCATTTATTTTAGATCATTATTTAAATGGGCAATACTATTTTGGAAATTGATATCTGATGAATCCATAATATTGTTTTGTGATGTTTCAGCTTTCAGTTAATATCAATGACACCAACAAATGAGGCTGAAGGGAGAGAGATTAGCAGCACAGCTAGAAATGCAGTAGTGAAGGAGATTCCATAGTTAAGAGTGTCTGACACAGTTTGTTGCAGTCCCGACTGACCGTCCCGGATGCTTCGTTGCTTCCTAGGTGCTAAGGTAGGGGATGCATTGAGTAGACTGGAAAAGATTATGTAGTGTGCCACTAGTTATCATGGTCCATGTAAGGAAAGACAGGTCTGAAATCTTTCAGGATGAATTTAGATTAGAAAATAAGCTCGGGAGCAGGATCTCATGGGTGGTCTTGAGTTTATTTCCCCAACCATGTGCTAGAATAGGATAGGGCAGGAAAATTAGAGAAATCGATGCATGGCTAATGTGTGTCCGAGAGAGAGATTCCACTTTGTTGGATATTGGCACCAGTTATGCAACCTATTCTGATAGAAACATAGAAAATAGGTGCAGGAGTAGGCCATTCGGCCCTTCGAGCTGGCACCGCCATTCAATAAGATCATGGCTGATCATTCACCTCAGTACCCCTTTCCTGCTTTCTCTCCATACCCCTTGATTCCTTTAGCCGTAAGGGCCATATCTAACTCCCTCTTGAATATATCCAATGAACTGACATCAACAACTCTGCGGCAAGGAATTCCACAGGTTAACAACTTTGAGTGAAGATGATGTAGCCTGTCTGTGGCATGTTGCTAATGTACTGGCAACATGGTTAAATAAGGAAGTGACTAAGTATTTAAACTAAGCTGGGAAAATAAAACCAACCAGGATCAGCTAGCAGATGAGGATGATAATGCAGAAAACAATTTAGCCAGAAGGATGTGGAGTAGAGGAATAAAATCAAATGGATGAGTTATAAATGGGGTTGACTGAAGTAAGGTAGCTTAGGCAATAAAAAGCATGGGAAAATTAGCTTTTTTAAAAAAAAAATAAAGGGTTAAAATGCATGTTACAATAAACTGGGGGAACTGGAAGCAATTATTTTAATGAAACATCTAGACTTTATAGCATTAACAGAAACCCAACAGTCAATATGGTTGGAGCTCAAGGATTTTTAAAGTGCTTGTTATATTAGTAGGGACGTATGACGGACATACAGATTGTGGGAATGAAATGGAAGGAAATATGCAGTTAGATTAGGAAGATGCGCAGGTATAACTAAATTTATTCTGAGTTTTTAATTGAGACAGAGGAAATCGAGAAAAGAGAATGGAATTCTTAATGTGTGTGCAGGATTCCTTCCTCAAGGAGTATGTCAGTAGCCAATAAAGGAAGAGGTGTTGCTAGATCTGGTTATGAGTAATGAAGTAGATAAGGTAAAGGTGAGCACCTTTTGAGTAGTGACCACACAATATGACATGGTTTAAGGTCCAACTAGGAAAGGAAAAAGTTACTACAAAAACTAGAACACCAGACTGGATCTGGATAGATTTTAGAAAGTTAAGTGCACTAGCTGAAGTAAGGTGGAAGGATAAATTGGCATACGTGACTCGAAAGAAACAGTGGCTTTTTTTAAAAAGGAGATTGCTAAGTTACAGGATAGTGTATTTCATTAACATAAAATTCTACAAGTTTTACAATGTCTTGGATAAAGCAAGAGGTTAGGAAGCTATTCAAGTTGGAGGGCCTATGACGGCTCTTAAGAATAATGGAAATAACTAGAGGAGAAAGAGAAAATAAATGGTTACTAGCAAGTTAAGGCTAATGTAAAACCTGTATTTTAAAGGAAAATAGATCTAATCCAGGAGATGAATTAGGTTAACATCTGTGGTAGGAAAAATTTGAGTCTATTAATTAAGGATGAAATTACCAGATAATTTGATTTTTAAATAAAAGTAGCCAGCATGGATTTCAAAAGGGACATTGGTGCTTGACAAACTTTGAATTAACAGATGTCATAGATGGGGGGGGGAATGCAGTGGATGCACTGTGCATGGACTTTAGGAAAGCCTTTGACAAGGTACCATACAAGAGAATAATAGAGAAGATTAAGGGATATAAAATTGGGGTGGGGTGGGGTGGGGGGGGGGTAGAAAACTGAATTTTAAAATTGGTTAGAAAGGAGTAAACAGAGTAAGTGTTGCACTTTTTTTTTCCCCCAAGGTGCATTCTTGCATAATAAAAATGCCGCTACAAAAGTTTTGATGGCTTTCAGCTGAGGCAGCGCTGCTTTGTACTTCACACCACACAAAAAATGACCAGAGCAAAACAGTAACTTGTGTTTTGGAAGGGGCGGCTTAAATCGGACAGGTGATGGGATGTGGTCAACAGTGCTGCTGAGAAGGTATTTTTTTAAGGTGCATTTTTGCAAGTGATGTAGACAAAGGCATTTAGGAAGAGTGTGAAGGCGCAAGATGGTTGCAGGCTCTGCTGCCATTAGTTGAGTCGGGTGTGGTTGGGAGAAAGATGTGCAGTAGACTATAGTTAGAAGAAGAAGAAGGCATCGGGCTAGTGAAGTTGGTAAGTAGGGAGGCTATCAAGGGGTTTGCAGATATGATGGGGAGGCAATGGAGATCAGAAAAAAAAAAATCATACTATGTTCACTTGAAATATGGTGAACCATCCAGCAGTGTTTATATACTGTCCTTCCAAACTTGGTGTGCTGAGGTGATATTCTGGGTTTAACACAGATAGTGGTACTGTCAGGAGGATTTTGAGGTGATGAAAATGACCAAATAGTACACTGCAAATGTGACTCTTAAGTAGGATTATTAGTGTTGTCTTCAGATATCACTACTTGCTATTGCTGGTCAAAATACACTAAGGGAAAATTTTAAGTGTCCAAGAATCCATTCCTCCACCGCCCCCCCACCACCCATGCAGTTTTCGTTGTATCATGAAAGTGGTAACTCCTGTTCAGTTATAGTTCCATTCATGCAGACATCTTGCTTAAATGCTCGTTCTTCGGTTATAAACCTCGACAATGAATGTCAGTTGATTTGATTGTTGGGGCAGGCATCATAGCTTTATCTAATGCTCATATATGCACACTTTGCAGTTCTTGTTTATTGATCTGGAATCTTTTCCTTCCTTCCCCAGCATCCAGAAAGCTCAAACATTGTTGCATGCTGACCATTTCCCTCATGAGATTAGCTAACTGAGATGAGCCTCCTTGATTTATTTATGGGGCGGGTAGATAATAAACTAATCAAACTTGAAGAGGATCAACCCCTTAGTCCGGGTGGATTGCATCTGCACATGTTAACATAATTAGGGGTGCAGTTAATACAGAGGGGGACTGACAAAATATAGGAAAACATTAATAAACTTATAGAATGGGCGTATAATTGCCAAATTAGCTTCAATATCGCTAAGTGTGAGGTGGTATATTTATCAAGGAGGCTGCAGGCAAGACCAAACCTAGGGGCCATAAATATAAGATAATCACTAATAAATCCATTAGGGAATTCAGGAGAAACTTCTTCACCCAGAGAGTGGTTAGAATGTGGAACTCGCTACCACAAGGAGTAGTTGGGGTGAATATCAGATGTATTCAAGGGGAAGCTTGATAAGCACATGAGGGAGAAAGGAATAGAATTATATGTTGATGGAGTTAGATGAAAAAGGGTGAGAGGATGCTTGTGAGCATAAACACTGGCATGAATCTGTTGGACTGAATGGCCTTGGTTCTGTGTTGTAAATACTTTGTAAGGAATGAATTACATAGAAACAGGCCATTCAGCCCGTGAGGTCCATGCTGATTATGTTCCACGTGAGCCTCCTCCCACTTTACTTCATCACCCTATCAACATATCCTTCTATCCCTTTCTCTCTCTCATTTACTTATCTAGGTTCCCCATAAATGCTTCTTTGCTATTTGCCTCAACTACTCCATGTAGTAGCAGAGCAACATGATCGAACAACAGTGTGTATTTATATAGTGCCTTTAACATACAAAACTCTCCACAGCACTTAGAGGAATGGGACCTCAAGTCAGGAAAGAGAAATTAAGGTAAAGAAAAGCTTGGGTGAGAAGATGGGTTTTGAGAAGATTTTTAAATTAGAAAAGTGGAGGTTTCAAGAGGAAATTCTAGAGGGCAGGGCCTTGTGTGGTCGGGGAAATGGGTACCCAAGAGAAGGTCCAACAGACTGATAACTAAGTTTATGGTGCTTGACTGTCAAGTGCAGAGAAGTGGGCTTTGTGCATTAGAGGTATAGACTTGAAGGTAATGTGATTTGAATTTTTTAAATGATAAAGGGAATATATTCTGTTTGACTACAGGTTATTTGGGCTAGATATATATGGATGGAGGCACTAAATGGGCAATGGTATAAAATATGAAAATATAGTTGGCTAGATCCCAGAAAGTATTTAGTGATTCATTGACTTCGGAGTGCAAAACGTGCACTAAGTGTGGATTCTTTATGTAATGAAGGGTGGAAGATAAAAAAATGTATTTAACTACTGATCACTTGTTTTATGTAATTAAAACTTTGGTCCAAAACCTGTCTCGATTTGGTAAGTGCATAATCCAATCCTCTGGAAGAGAGGAGAATCACGCAATAGAACGTGGTACATTCCAATAGTTGTTCTAGAGTAAGGATTCTGTTCGATGCCTGGGTCTCGCCATCATTTACCTAGACATCAGGTGGGAAAGGGTGTACTTCACATTGTGAGGCCTGTTGACAGCAGTGTCTGGTCACACTGAACATGAGGAGATAACTGGTATACAAACCCAAAAACATGACTAGGGCGGAGGAGTCCAAGGAGTGGAGAGTGGGGTCAGGAGCTTTAAGTCACTAAGGATCAGGAGTTGCTCAATGCAAAGGCAAAAGGAGAAAATATTTCTGAGAGCACGTTGGAATTGAGCTTGGAAGGGTGGTAAACAAGGTTTTTTGAGTTGAGAAGGATGGAACAGGTTGAGATGCTGGAGGAGAATGTGGTAGCAGAGGAATGGGGGGGGGAAGTCTGTGTTTTGGTGGTTGAGGCTACACCACCACCATGGTGATTTGGATGGGACAAATAATGGGAAGTATCAGGTAGGGAGGCCTCAATGAGGGGAAGGAATTGCCATGTCTGCTGTGGCTCAGTGGGTATCACCTTTGCCTGAATCAAAAGGTTGTGGGTTCAAATCCCACTCCAGCAACTTGAGCACATAAATCTAAGCTGAAACTCCAGTGCAGTGTTGAAGGAGTACTGCTGGAGGTGCTGTCTTTTGGATGAGACGTTAAACCGAGGCCCCACCTGCTCTCCCAGGTGGACGTGAAATATCCCATTGCGCTATTCGAAGAAGAGCAGGGAAGTTGTTCCCGGTGTCTTGGCCAACATTTATCCCTCAATCAACAACAAAAAAAGGTCATCTGGTTATTATCACATTGCTGTTTGTGGGAGCTTGCTGTGTGCAAATTGGCTGCTGCGTTTCCTGCATTACAACAGTGACTACACTTCAAAAGTACTTCATTGGCTGTAAAGTGCTTTGAGATGTCCGGTGGTCATGAAAGGTGCTATATAAATGCAAGTCTTTCTTTCTGCCTCAATGCCAGGGTATCGATGGGCTTTATCCATGGCTAATCTGACTAGCAGTCTCCAAAATATGACGTGTATGCTGCTGATCAATCTTAGTTTGGTTATGATGATTAAATGATCCAGAATTAGCATCTAGTCTAAATATTGGAAGTGTTTATGGAATGTGCTTTGGTGTTTGGATTTTCCTTTTAAACGTTAAACAGATGGTGTTTACAACACATTAGTACCATTGGATCTTTTACGTCAATATTCGAAGAGCTTGGGGCGCTCCCATTTTTCTGGTGAATATTTATTCCTCAGTTAACACCACAAAATCTCATTATCTGGTCATTATCTCATTGCTGTTTGTGGAATCTTGCTGTGTGCAAATTGACTGGCTCGTTTCCCTACATTACAACAGTGACTATACTGCAAAAATATTTAATTGGGTATGAAGTGCTTCAGCACATTGAGATCATGAAAGGCACTATATAAATGCATGTTCCTTAAGAAAGTTTAATATAGTTTCAAGGTAGAAAATCTGGTTGTGGGATATTGTAGATTTAGTTGTCACTGCAACATTATACCCAAGTAATGAGTATGTTGTACAAGGTTGAACTTCCCTTATCTGGAACCCTCGGGACCTGGCCTGTTCCGGATAAGGGATTTTTCCGGACGAGGGATGGTACAGGTACTGAGCAAGGGGATATCTGGACTTGCTGGCTTGGGGCTGGGTGTGCGGCAGAGAGGACATTGTGGGGGCGGAATCGTGGGGTCAGGCCAGCGATTGCAGGAGTCGGCAGCGAGGAAGGACTTCAATTTGTTCATGTCGGAGTTCTGTGCATGTGCCACCTAGTGGCTCGGAATGGTTCTGGATAAGGGAGGTTTAACCTGTAGTTGAAAGCAAACCTGTAAGTGATTCTTCCCATTTTTGAAACTGTTTCCTTTTAAAGTTGTTTCGGGCATGAGAGGACACATCCTCCTACATATTTGGGAAGCTTGTTTCAAGTGAATTTTCTTCTATACCATCTTACATTTTTTCACTAGCAGTGGGGGAGGGGATCTCCAGATTTCTCCCTCTTCCTGGGTGTTGGCTCCAGTTGAATGTTTTTGAAATCAGAAAAATGTACTTGAGTTCTTTCACTGCTGTCATATGTACTCAAAATGGCACAGAACCCTGATGTGCATTGGAATTGTTAACGTTTCTCTCTCTCTCTCTCTCTCTCTCTCTCTCTCTCTCTCTCTCTATTGAGCAAGTGTCCATAAATAACTAAAGAATTAATTTAATTTGAGTAATTTTCTTTGTTTCATGTTTTGAATATTTGTGTTTGCAGTGGTGTGATGGTCTCATGGGGATGGATATGAGATGGTATGGCAGTATATACATTCCAGCACTGAGGCACAATTGAGAGGATATTAAAAAAAGGAAAGAGCAGACACAATCACATTGGGTAGAATTAATAGCTGGTAACCCAGGTAAACTATTACTAGGGGTATGCTATATACCAGGCCAGAGTGAAAGCCGTCTTGATTTGGGATTGTGGAATGAGATAAAGGCGACAAATAAGTGGTCAACTATAGTAGTGGAAATTTTAACTTGCCAAAAATTGACTGGGACAATAATATCTGTACAGGCAAGATGGGGAAGGGGTTAATGAAAGGCTGTTTTATGAATCACTTTGTAAAAGTGTCAATGAGGAGAAAACCCCCTGAATTTTATCGAGTAATTGGGCAATCAGATCTCCAGCACAAAGGTGGGTGAGACTTTAAATACCAGCGAACAATGTGATCACATTTGACATTCCAGGGATTGGAGTGATTCTGAAACCCAAACAAAATTGCCATATTTTAAAGAGGACAAATGTTACATGTTTGAGTAGTCTTCAGAATAGGCTTGGCAGGTTTGAATATAGGCAGGGTAGGGTCGTGGAGAAACTCAAGTTCCTTCAAGGTTGTTCTGAATGCAATAGACCAGTGTGTAACCATGCAAATCAGCGGTACTGAGCTTAAAGGCACTCCTGCCTGGTTGAAGAGATGACCATACAACTTGTAAAGAAGAAAATAAATGCATTTAAGGCCATGAAGAAAAATGGCACTGATTGAGAGATGCAATAACAAAAAGCACGCCGAGTGTATAAAGAAGGCACCAGAATGGCAGAGAATTTTTGAATTGTATATGGCAAGAAAAGTGAAGGATAATTTTTATATTAAGAGAAAAACTAATGATGGAGTGGGGTCGGGTGAGGCTCATCAACTGATGCCACACAGGCTACAAAAGTGCTAAATATTTTTTTTTAACCTCAGTTTTTACCAAGGAGGGGACAGGTAATTTACTTGATCTGGAAAGGGAGAGAGTGGGTGTTGCAGAGGTAAGTTATATGACACTATTCACATCATTATCAGCATGGTGCATTTCAGTGGTTTCATCCAAGTGATCATTATGCATCAGTGGACTATTTAGCAAGGAGCGTTGCAGATGAGCCTGATCCTTTGCTCAACGAAAGTCCATATATGCATATAGCAAGGCAGGTTACTGGATAACGGTTGCTGTACACCTGATCCATTACCACCCACTTTAACCCAGGTTGTTTAGGCTGGTTAGCACACCTTTGCTGGTATCCTGGCTGCGATTAGTAACTCATCATAGAGGAGTCTTGGGACTTGCCTGTTCTGTTTGGTCAAAGCTGCTTTTGAAAATATTCTCAAGGATAATGAGTGTTTGATACTGGTTCATCAAGATGTCGGTTTTGAGTCTCTAAATGTGTATATTATTCTGTAGTTATAATACAGGTACCATGTGGGACCAATATCTGCTTTGACTGGTGCATCATGCGATACTGCTAGCTACATATTGGTCTGCAATAGGGGGAAAGTAGAGCTCTGCAAAAGCATTCTTAGAACACTGAGCAGCATTCCACTGCCAGCCTTCAGCTTTTCTAACATTACAATATAAAACTGGTCCAGTGAACTGCATTTTGAAGGTTGTGGGTTCAAGTCTCACTCCAGAGATTTGAGCACATAATTTAGACTGACACTTACAGTGCCATACTGAGGGAATGCTGTCTTTCAGATCAGACATTAAACTGAGTCCCAGTCTGCCCACTCAGATGGGCATAAAAGATTCCATGGCACTATTTGAAGAACAGGGAGTTTTCTTGGTGTCCTGACCAATATTTATCTCTCAACCAACATCACTTAAAATAGATTATCTGATTATCATTGTTTTGTGGGACTTGGTGTGCAAATTGGCTGCTGCACTTCCCTACATTAAAACAGTGATTACAAAAGCAATTTATTGGTTAGAAAGTGCTGTATAAATGCAAGTTCTTTTTTTCTTCTCTAGTAGTAGCACCATAGCCATGCATTCCTAATAGCTATATAAGTGTTGCTCTACTTCACTCCTCTGGACTGTGATATTTAATTGGCAATTTTCATTCCTGATTTCAGTCCAAACTCAGATTGCTGATTTTAAAATCTGATGGGTAAGCGAGGATTAAAATCAGCAATGGGAAGGGAGGAACAACAGCAAAGGACGATTTAAGCTATCTATCACTTTTTTAAAGAGTAAACGAACAAGAAATATAAAAACAGAGCTTCTACAGGTATGTTTTTTAAAAAAAAAAAAAAGTGCTAAAATAAATGTTGGTCTCTTACAGGATGAGACTGGGGAATTAATAATGGGAAACAGGGAAATGGCAGAGACTTTGAACAAATATTTTGTATCTGTCTTCATGGTAGAAGACATTAAAAGCATCCCAAAAATTGATAATCAAGGGACGATTGTGGGGGGAGGGTGGGGGCGGAACTTAAAACTATCACTGGAGGAAAAAGTACTAGGCAAACTAATGGGACTAAAGGTGGACAAATCCCCTGGACCTGATGGCTTGTGTCATATGGTCTTAAAAGAAGTGGCTGCAGAGATGGATGCATTGGTTGTAATCTACCAAAATTCCCTGGATTCTGGAGAGGTCCCAGTGGATTGGAAAACCACAAATGCATCGCCCCTATTTAAGAAAGGAGGGCGATAGAAAGCAGGAAACTAGGCCAGTTAGCCTAACATCTGTTGTTGGGAAAATGCTGGAATCCATTATTAAGGAAGTAGTAGCAGGACATTTAGAAAAGCATAATGCAGTCAAGCAGAGTCAGCATGGTTTTATGAAAAATGTTTAACAAATTTGCTGGAGTTCTTTGAGGATGTAACGAGCAGTGTGGATAAAGGGGAACCAGTGGATGTAGTGTATTTGGATTTCCAGAAGGTATTCGATAAGGTGCCACAAAATGTTACTGCACAAGATAAGAGCTCATGGGGTTGGGGGTAATATATTAGCATGGACAGAGGATTGGCTAACTAACAGAAAACAGAGTCGGGATAAATGGGTCATTTTCAGGTTGGCAAACAAACTAGTGGGGTGCCACAGTGCTGGGGCCTCAATTATTTATAATCTATATTAATGACTTGGATGAAGGGACACTGTAATGTAACCAAATTTGCTGCTGATACAAAGATAGGTGAGAAATCAAGTTGTGAGGAGGACGCAAAGAATCTGCAAAGGAATATAAATATGCTAAGTGAGTGGGCAAAGATTTGGCAGATGGTGTATAATGTGGGAAAATGTGATGTTATCCATTTTGGTAGGAAAAATAAAAAAAGCAAATTATTATTTAAATGGGGAGAGATTACAAAATGCTGCAGTACAGAAGGATCTGGGGGTCCTTGTACATGAAACTCAAACTTAGCATGTACAGCAAGTAATTAGGAAAGCGGATGGAATGTTGGCCTTTATTGAAAGAGGGTTGGAGTATAAAAGTAAGGAAGGACTGCTACAACTGTACAGGTCATTGGGGAGACCACATCTGGAATACTGCGTGAAGTATTGGTTTCCTTATTTAAGGAGGAAATATACTTGCATTGGAGGCAGTTCAGCGAAGGTTCACGAGGTTGATTCTCGATGAAGGGGTCGTCATGAAGAAAGGTTGAGCAGGTTGGGCCTATACTCATTGGAGTTTAGAAGACTGAGAGGTGATCTTATTGAAACTTAAGATTCCAAGGGGGCTTGACAGGGTAGATGCAGAGAGGATGTGTCCTCTCGTGCAGGAAATTTAGAACTAGGGGACAGTCTCAGAATAAGGAGCCGCCCATTTAAAACGGAAATGAGACTTTCTTCTGAGGGTTGTGAATCTTTGGAATTCTCTACCCCAGAGATCTGTGGAGGCTGGGTCATTGAATATATTTTAAGGTGGAAATATTTTGAAGGATAAAGGATTCCAGGGTTATGGGGAAAGGGTCGAGCAGTGGAGTTGAGGCCAATTTAGATCAGCAATGATCTTATTGAATGGCGAAGCAGTATCGAGGGGCCAGATGGCCTACTTCTGCTCCTATTATGTTCTTGTGTAGGAATGCATTGGTTGAAATGAGAAGCAACAGAGGAAATGTAATTGTGAATGCCAGCTGATATCAAGATGCTGATTTTGGGGGATAAATTAGTGATGTTTACCCATTTTTTGGATGGAATTGTAGAGGAGGTTGTGTTATGCATGCGTATATATGGTGGTAAAAATAAATCACTTAGTTTCTGAATCAGATTGACCAAAACAAAGGAACCACAGCTACTATTTAAGAACATAAGAAATTGGAGCAGGCCATTTGGCCCCTCGAGCCTGCCCCGCCATTCAATAAGATCATGGCTGATCTGATCATGGACTCAGCTCTACTTCCCCTAGATTATAATTTGGAGAAACATAAAAGTTAAGCTATTTTAGACTTGACTGCAAGTTGTGGATGAAAATTAATTAGAAATTCTCTTTTAATTACAGGTGCGCATAGCAGCAAACTTCATTATTCATGCTCCACCAGGAGAATTCAATGAAGTTTTTAATGGTAAGTTCTGTTAAATTGCTTATAAGGTGACTATACTGTTTCATTTT
The DNA here is from genome assembly GCF_044704955.1 of Pristiophorus japonicus. Classification (NCBI taxonomy): domain Eukaryota; kingdom Metazoa; phylum Chordata; class Chondrichthyes; family Pristiophoridae; genus Pristiophorus; species Pristiophorus japonicus. Next base: position 39,820,462 of record NC_091991.1, on the reverse strand, counting down.
CTTTGTTTGCAAGGCTACAGTGTGAGAGTCTGATTGTTAACTCTTAATTATGGCTGAGAATTAAAGCTTGCAGGAAACCACAGCATGGCCATTCTGTATTTGCAGTAGTGAGCATGTAAGATTGTAGAAGTACAGCATGGTAACCTAATGTTTGCATGTCAGCATATTGCACCACACAGATGCATTTCAAGGTACTTGTGTGAAGGGAAACTGCATAGTTTTTCAGAAGAGGGAGGGAATGTGGGCTGTGCTATTCTTGTCTTGGTAGTTCATCAATATTGCACGTCTGGGAACGGGTTTTCTGCTCTCCTGATCAAGAGGTATGTTCCATCTGTTCTACTTTTTGTTCATGTGCTTGGTTATTCATGCAACCGTAGCAACTAGACTTATTGTTGCACTAGTGTCTGAACTGGTCTGTTTTGTACCACTTTAAGTGGGCTATGCTTCAACAGAAACTCCTTGTGGTGGAGCATCATATGTCTTGCTTATTCCCTCATAACTCACTGGTCCGGATTTTGCGTTCAGTGGCGGAGGAACGGCATTCACCGTTCTACGCTGACAGCTGCCCACAAAATCTTGTGGGCTTTTGGGCTGAGTCTTGCTCCTTATCCACAGCGTTTGTGGCGCGAACAGCGCAAGAAACAGCAAAGCTCTTCAACCAATCAAATTAAAGAATCCTCACTGAGACGTGCAGAGTCTAATCAGGAAGTATAAATTAGATTTAAATCATGTACAAAAAACAAAATAAAGATTGGGAAAGACAGATGGGATTAAGAAAGAGGGATGAGACAGTTTAAAATATAATATATATATTTCATTTTTTTTTAAATCACCAACACTGATTAACTTCTACAAGAATGAGACACCGCACTTGTAAAATTAAATTTTCAGGGCCAGAGAGGTGGCTTGGCAGTAATTATCACTTATCACATTGTTGAAAATTCACTTGCTGGTGTGTTTAGTGGGCAAGTACCTGCATGTATGCTGTTGCATGTATTTCAATGCCGAGTTCATCGGCGAAGTTCTGTTATAGCGCAGCCTGTGGAGGGAACTCTGACCGCAACTTTGAGGTTTCCACATTTAACCACGCGGACTCCAGAGGTTGCTGTCCGATTTACTCTATAATAACGCTGAGCGTTTATGATTAATGCAAATTCCGGGCCACTGATTTCTTTCGATGGTGACCGATGGACAGAGTAATTAGCTACTCGAAAAGCCCGGTGTGTATCTGGAATTGCAATGTTGTCCAATAGTAATTGCTGACTAGCCACAAGTGTAGCTACTGTGACATCGTTTTAGCCACATACATTAATTTTAGTTGCAAACACTATACACACAATATGTGTACTTGCTGAACAGCTTAAAAATTAATTTCTGGGATCTGGGCATCACTAACAAGGTACACGTTTATTGCTGATCCCTAGTTGCCCTGAGAAGGTGGTGGGTAGCCTTCTAGAACTTATGCAGTCAGTATGTTGAAGGTGCTCTCACAATGTTAATTCTTTGTAGTGGCTTGATGCAACTGAGTGGATTGCTAGGCCACTCAGTTAGTGTGGGATTGGGATCATACATAGTCAGACTGGGTAAGGACGGCAGGTTTCCTTCCGTAAAGGGCATTAGTGAATCAGTTGGAACCTTACAACAATCTGACAACTTCGATGTCACTTTTACTGATAGCCAGCTTTATATTTCCAGATTTAAAAAAAAAAAAAAAACTGAATTCAGATTCTCAAACTGACATTTTGGGATTTGAGCACTCATTCTTTGGATTATTTGTCCAGGCCACTGGATTACTAGTCCAATAACAGAACCACTATATTATTTAGTAACAAAGGATGTAAAGAACTCAACGATCAGAAAGCACTCGCACACTCTGCTATTCGTCTTACCATTTTACCAACAAATGCAAGGTTAAAAAAGGTTAAACCGTGAATGAGTATTGAGCGCTTATACCCCAACGATGGTGTCCATTACTATTTTTTTTATTAATCAGAAATCAATTTTCCACATCTGGATTGCCAATTAGCCTCATTTGGCAAGTGGCTGAATCTGACAACACTGGATTTGAGCAATTTCAAGCTTTTGCCAATTTGTACAAAAGCTATTGGGTACCTCCAGCAATGAAAGAGGAACAAAATCCAGATGTATGACGACAAAAAGCTAGAGCAGGAGACTCTACTTTGCATGTAACCAGAGTTAAACTAACTGCCAAATTTGCACAAGCATGTCATTGATTGGTGGAGAGTTCCTTTCCAGTGAGTGTACAGTTACTGATTGGCCTTCTCTTGCATAGTGTAATTTGTGCATTTATTTTCCTGCGACCACCTCTTCCTCCCCAAAAATGTGTTGTCTATTTGAGTTTTCTTGTACATATCTTCCTCCACACTTCATCCCCCTCCCCGATGTCATCTTTGTGTCCATGGCAGTTGGGATGGGCATGCAGAAAGGCTAAGTCTTAATTCTTGTGTTCCTATGGCCCTTACATTATTTTAATAACGTGGTGTTATGCTCATGACAAATACCAGATGGGCATACAGACCATGTAAAGTACTTGTGTTTTTTTTTCGAAGATACTGCTTTTAGATTGATTTATTCTTAATAACTACAGTTCCCACACTAACTCGAACACTTTTTTTAAAAAAAGTGAAATAATTCTTTAATTTTTTTAATGTATAATTTCACAATACTGATTTGAAGGCTTGCTATTGCAGTACATGTTGACAGTTAGCATAGCTCAATTATACCTGGAAATGTTGTTTCCACCCTTACTTGACTCTGCACTGTTCTGTTAAATTTTCCTCCAGATGTGCGGTTGCTACTCAATGAGGACAATCTTCTCCGAGAGGGGACAGCACAGTAAGTAGAGTTCAGGCTTCACCGTTCAAACCAACCTGCAGTAATTATAGAAAAAGCTTCTACATTTTTTTTTTGCCAAAAATGTGATCAAATATGAACTGCATAAGATACAACCTTTCAAATATAGTGAATTTTTTTTTCAGGATTAATTGCATTCTCCTCGACACCAATTATTTTCCTATATTCCTTCTACAATGAGACGGGTGGGTCAGGTGTCTTGCTTACAGGCATTTACTGGCTTTTGACCAATTGCTAGGAGGCATAAAGATCTACAAAGTTTTTATGCACTTAATTACAGTGTGTAGTAAATTCTCTGCATAAAACAGGGTCCTGGTGACCAGATCAGTCACTGCCCTACCCAGGATACTGTGGCGTGAAAAAAAAAAATGCAGTGCCTGTGATAGGAATACTGTTTGAAGTATACACGAAAGCCAGCAAAATGTGAGTAACATGGCTTTGGCGGCACTTTTCTACCCTCAAGGCGTTGTCTTGTTGCTGAATGCGTAATGTGCATTGACTGATCCTGAATGATGACAGGCAATTGAGCATCACAGCTCGGCCTGAATCCACCCCTGTCTGATTTTACACGTACAGTTCCAGCAGTATTTCTCTCTCTCCTTTTTGTATTTAGAATAAAAGTATTTCACCACTGTCATGCAGATGATCATTTTAGTGTTCTAAAAGTGAAAAATTCAATCCTTAATGTTACAAGAATTTGTTAAATGTTTTCCATCAATAGAGCTCATGAAAGTTTTTAAAATTTGATTATTTGGGGAACTGACTATTTTAGCTAATTGTGCTATACTTGGGTATTGTGGACTTTCTGTACCTTGTAATCTAATATTTTGATCTAATTTCAGTGCCTTTGCACAGTATAATGTGGACCAGTTTACTCCAGCAAAAATTGATGGGTATGATGATCAGGTATGGATTATGTGAATGTTGGCTTGAAATTAATATGAACATGTCATGATAGCGCATGTACTGTAATTGCTAATGTCATTGCATATCTGTGTGCTGTACTTTCCAAAGCAAGTATACCAATTCATGTCTTGCGGGGAGGGTAGAATAGGAGATCTATAGGTGAGCAAGTTCAGCTTCTGTCTTGGCAACAGAATTAGAGCTGCGGTCACCGGCCTTTATAAGTTGCTTTTGAGAGCCTGCAGTTCCCAGATGGTGAGCTCCAGATCTAATATCTGTTTAACCAGTTAAGTACTTCAATAGGATATTTATTTTGATTTTTTTTTTGCAAATTTTCTCTGATACTAAATGAAGCTAAAATCTTTTTCATTTATACTGTTTCCAGAATAAATGACCAAGCTATTGAGCATTTTGCATTTAATTTGTGTTGTGATAGTGAGGTCTATAACCATTCCTATAGCAGCTTGCTGATTTTGTATTCGTGCAGAGAAGATCATTTATCTACCACCTGCTATTTCTTAACTGGAAGTGGATGACTTTTTAAAACTATTTAAAACATTATTTCCTATTCTGTTGTCCATTTTAGTTTTTGTTTTTGAAAACTGGAATAGTTGAATCTTGTAATAAGTTAATAAAATTAATTTTATTCTGATCACAGTGGTGGTAACTTAAATTATTTTGGTTACCAACTCTGCTAACTCAGTCTCCGAGCAGATTAAAAATGGCCAAATTACAGAATTTACAGTAAACCTAATTCATGCATAACTGCCACTAGTTATGTAATTTATAAGTAGGTTGCAAATATTTTCAGTAATTGCATCATAAGTGGTAATGAAAAGTATTAGATTAACTTTGGCCTATTCATTTTGATGCATGATCTTGCTATGGATATTATTTCACAAATAAAATCCATTTCACATGTAGTTCAAAAATAAGATGCTTCAATTTTCCTGTCTGTTTTAACATTGTGCTGTTTGTTAATGCTATATTATAGGTCTTAATAACAGAGCATGGTGATCTTGGTAATGGTAGATTCTTGGATCCCAGGAACAAGATTTCATTCAAATTTGACCATTTACGAAAAGAAGCAAGTGATCCCAAGCCCCATGATGTTGAGAATGCATTGGAATCTTGGAGAAGTGCTGTGGATAATGCTATGAGAGCATATGTAAAAGAACATTACGCAAATGGTGTCTGCACTGTAAGTGTTTCATTCTGAATTTACTCTGAATTAGTAGGGCCAAAAAATTTATTCGTGTATTATGGCCCTTTTGCTGTACTTCTACCGATGTCTTGAAACTTACCCATCTGGAACTTTGTCAGTGATTTTCTACGATGAAGATATTGGGTATCCATTTGAGTATATTCCTTCATCTCTCCTGGTTTTTGTCACTAAAGATTATGTTCTTGGTGATGTGGTTTTCTTCACATGCTTCATCCAACACAGCTGTTTTCATTCTAGGATAATGTCTGTTACTGTCCTGCCCCGTTCCATATAAAGATTCTCTTCTCCTTGGCTGACCTGTTTTAATCTCTGTTAACAACTTGGTTGCTCCTTACTACAATTTTGTGTGATTATGCTGCTACATTTTCTTCTTCCTCACTCAAATTTAGCTTACATTCATTTTTTTCTTTTAAACAATCATGTCTGGATTCAAGCATTCAAATTAAATTCAACTGGCCCTTCATGGATGGCAGATGGCCATTCCTTATGTTAACAGTATTTACAGTCCAAATATGTTGTGCTATATAATATATAGGATTTTTCTTGGGTACTAGACTTAAATGCATGTATGGGAGGCAGTCTTCCAAGAAAGACTGAGTGGGTTATATGCTAAATTGATGGCCCTCGGCCCGAATTTTTTGTTTGCCTCTTAAAAACAAAGGAGCAAATGCCCGTGAAGCATGAATCTGAGTTTGCACTCCTCTGCTTTTGTGTCTCCATTTGGTAGATGAAGGCCATTGCTACTCATCAGTCAAATTCTGCTTGTTGGTCCAGCCATCAGCATCAGACAACTAATGTCAGTCGTTTTTGGTACTGGCTGACATTCTGTTGCTGTCTGGCAAAATATACTTGGAGATCCTCTTCAGATTGTTTCCTTCCCCACTGTTGCTCTTTCTTCCAGGCCATGTACCAACTACCTTGCTGATGTTGCTCTGAAATGGATGCTATCTGTTAAGGGCTTATTTGGTAGCCCGGTTGAGGAACTGCTGGATTATGAAGGGCAGCAGCAAAGTTTCTAGGTTATCGCTGGGTTGATTCTAGAAGTAGGCAAAACCTATACTCTGGAGGGGTTTTGCCTTGTGTGGTGGAAACTTTAATGATGATTATGCCACCAAGAGAAAATATATCATCTTGTCAGCTACCTGGAACTCTGGCATATTGAAGTCCTTTTGATCTGAAATCACCAACACTTAGGCCCCAAGTTTCCACATGATTTGCTCTTGATTTTTAGGAGCAACTGGTGTAGAATGGAGTATCTTAGAAATCGGAATTCTCGTCATTTAGTTTGCTCCAGTTCTAGTCAGTTAGAACAGTTTCACTTTGGAACAGAAAGTTTTTTTCAAAAGGGGGCATGTCCAGCCACTTACGCCTGTTTTCAAAGTTTCGTCAGTGAAAACTTACTCCAAACTAACTTAGAATGGAGTACGTGAAGATTTTTGTACGCTCGAAAAAACCTTGTCTACACTTTAGAAAATCAGGCGTAGGGAATGGTGGTGGGGGGGGGTGTTTAAAGGGAAGTTTACAAACATTAAACACTTCAGTTTTACAAAGAGCCGCCATCAATAATGATAAATACATCAATAAATCAACCAATAAATCAATCAAAAAATATTAAATAAAAAAAATTCTACTTACCGACTGCAGCACCGGGAGCCCTCCAACAGCGTGCTGGGATGCCCCCCTCGGTGTGTCTCTGTCTGTCTCTATCTCTCTGTCTGTCTGTGTGTCTCATTCTCTGTCTCAGTGTCTGTGTTTCTGACAGAGGGGTGGGGAGGGAGGAGATGGAGATTGGGGGGGGGGGGGGAGGGGAAGGGAGGAGATTGGGGGGGGAAGGGAGGAGATTGGGGGGGGGGGGAAGGGAGGAGATTGGGGGGGGGGGAAGGGAGGAGATTGGGGGGGGGGAGGAGGGAGGAGATTGGGGGAGGGAGGAGATTGGGGGAGGGAGGAGATTTTGGGGGGGGAAGGGAGGAGGAGAAGGTTGGGGGGGGGGAAGGGAGGAAGGAAGGGAGGAGGGGGGGGAGGAGGAGAAGGTTGGGGGGGGAGGAGGAGGAGGCGAAGGTTGTGGGGGGGGGGGAGAAGGTTGTGGGGGGGGGGGAGAAGGTTGTGGGGGGGGGGGGGGGAGAAGGTTGTGGGGGGGGGGGGAGAAGGTTGTGGGGGGGGGGGGAGAAGGTTGTGGGGGGGGGGGAGAAGGTTGTGGGGGGGGGGGGGGAGGGAGAAGGTTGGGGGGGGGGGGAGGGAGAAGGTTGGGGGGGGGAGAAGGGAGAAGGTTGGGGGGGGGAGAAGGGAGAAGGTTGGGGGGGGGAGAAGGGAGAAGGTTGGGGGGGGGAGATTGGGGGGGGGGGGAGAAGGGAGGAGAAGGTTGGGGGGGGGAGGAGAAGGTTGGGGGGGGGGGGGAGGAGATTGGGGGGGGGGGGGGAAGGGAGGAGATTGGGGGGGGGGGGGGGAAGGGAGGAGATTGGGGGGGGGGGGGGAGGAGGAGAAGGGAAGGAAAGGAGATTGGGGGGGAGGGAGGCTGAACGGGCCGGGCCCGAGACTTCGGGCAGGGCCCGTCCCCAGCACCAGATTTAATGTTAGGTGGCGTCGGGTCGGGGGGGGGGGTGGTGGGAGGGATTTCGGTTCGGGTCGGAGGGAGGTCGGGTCGGATCCAGTCCGGGGGCGGGGGGGGTGGTGGTGTCGGGTCGGGTCCGGTCGGGGGGAGGGGAGCGGGGGTCGGGTCCGGTCCGGGGGAGGGGAGCGGGGGTCGGGTCCAGTCCCGGGGGGGGTGGAGGCGGCGGGAGCGGGTGTCTGGTCCGGTCCGGAAGTGGGAGTCGGGTCAGGAGGAAGCAGGAGCTGGCCGTGGGAGGAGCCTTATTCATGCAGCCCCAGTGAGGCCATTGGGCCAGGGCTCGGGGCTGCGTGCTTCGGCCCCTCCCACACAGTTTCTGGCGCCTGGAGCTACTGCACTTGCGCACCCACTGTAGCACGCATGTGCAGAGGTTTCGGCGCAGGGACCTGGCTCCGCCCCCTACAGCTCCTGCTGTGCTGCGCAGCGGACCTGCAGGGAGGTGGAGAATCTGGAGGGTTTTTTTAGGCGCACTTTGTGGCGCGAAAAATGGGCGTCCAGGTCGGGACTGCGCCGTTCTAGGTGCGGCTCGAAACTTGGGCCCTTAATTTGGAAGTGAAATCTCATTCCTTCAGGGGATGTTTTGCAGCTGCTGCTTTCCTTGTCATCATCGAATGATGATTTGCTTGGGGAACATCCAATTATATTTTTATCACCGGAACTTGAAAATCTATTCCTGATACCCCAGCAGATTTTGATTTAATACTTGATCCTGAAATTCGCTAAATCATGAGGGAAGCCTCAGATTGTTTTTAGTAAAACATTACTTCATCTAGTATTCGCATTCTTTTTGGAACGTCCTAAGTTTATTCTGTATTTGTACATTATTCTGTAATCTCTTTCCAGGTATATGGGAAGACCATTGAAGGACATCAAACCATCATAGTATGCATTGAGAGTCATCAGTTTCAACCCAAAAATTTCTGGTATGTTAAACTTTTCTTATAGTACTTTGGAAGATATTTTTCAAATTAAATCCCCGAGAAGATAAAGTCACCAGTGTTGTTAAAACTAGACTGCCACAGATACGCTATCAGTTATAAATGACATTGTGGAAGGTATTGACACAGTTGCCACGTTCTGATTTGAGGCATATAAACCAAAAGGCGGATGGCCAGAAAAATACTTGTATTTATATAACCCCTTCATGACCTCGGGATGCCCCAGACTTCACAGCCAATGAAGTACTTTTTTTTTGAGTATAATCACTGTTGTGATGTAACAAACATGGCAGCCAATATGCCATTAGACTTGCAATCTTTTGCAATGACTCACCTGGGATTTTAACATTCGTTATCCGGTAAATTAAACTTATCTAATGCAAACCAAGTAGTCAGTATTACACAAATGTATTTTTGAAAACAGAAATTATATCATGTTGACAAATCAAAATATGATCCAAACTACTTTATTTATTTGCAAGAGAAATACCAATTGTGATGACATTGCATGTTTGTGACACTTTTTTTTTTGTTTGAAAACCATCTTTAATTTCTGTCAATTGAATAAAGGAATGGCCGTTGGCGATCAGAGTGGAAGTTTACTATCACTACTTCATCAACTCAGGTGGAAGGCATTTTGAAGATTCAGGTTTGTAATAACTGTTTGATGGCTGTGGATCATGCATAATCCACATGACTGAACTCCTCAATCTTTTTTTAAACTAGTTTGCTCCTACTGATTTTCTCTGCTAAATAAAGCAGGAATCAGAAAAAGATCACTTGACTCTAAACCTTCCCCTTCCCCAGACCGTGTACAATCTGCTCTGTTGTAGGCTCTACCAAATAGTTTTTTTTAAAGCTAGCTGAGTGAGAAAACGATATGCTAAACTCCTCCCTCCTGTCTAACCTGTATCTGTTAAAACAAAACTCTAGTATATTTCTCTCATCGTGCATTGTACATTACACATTCTAGACCAAATTGCCTTCCTTTTTGTCATTTCCATGATCCTTGGGGTTCCGGAACCACCATGTTCTTTACAGCATTCCGTTAACTGAATCTACATTTAATATCAATTATGTTGCTAAGTAGATACTCATTCAATTTTTTTTAAGTTGTTTCATCACTAACTGTTTTAGTGAATGTGTATTTCATATGTCCCACCACTTTCTCTTGGCTATTAAGGGTTGATTTTCTCATGAGATGAGTGGAATGTGCCCACTGTCCCATCTAATGAATTATGCTGGAGGCTCGACCCATTTTAATGTCAAACCTTATTCAGATATTAACTGTAAACTTGAGGGGGGGCACAAGGGGCTTGGCAGTGGGTGGGTGGATTTTTGTGGGGCTAAGAGGAGCATTAATGCCCCTCCTGACCGTCCAAAAACATTTTTGAAACTTACCTGAAGCATTTTCTCAGTGGCCTTTCTGAGGACTGACCGCTTGCCACTTTACGTTTTAAGTTTTACGAGAACGCTGGACCTGTTTCCCAGGTCGCTCAAATCGTGATGGGCTGCACATCAGTGAACAGAAGTGTTTGGTCTCCCTACCGCCCTGTCCTTTCCCAGCATATCATTGAGCAGCAATTGACCTTCTGAAAGCTTATCCTTTACAAAAGTCACTGAATATTTTAAGTGTTTCACTACCGCTGGAGTCACTAGAAGGAGGGAAATAGCCAGATAGTGGCTCCTTTGCAATATGCCTACTTCCAAGGTGGGACAAGAGAAGGCAATTAAATTAAAATTGCCCCATTCAAAGTCTTACCCTAATTCTAACACTTAAGACAGTAAATGACTGACTGGTGCTATGGTGAATGTTTGAGACTAGAATTCAAATGCTGACCTCTTAAGTGGAAGTCTCGTGTTTTAATATGGTTACTAAATCATCAACAATGGGTATTTTTCACTGGCAGTTTTAAACCTGTGACACTTTAATTACAGAAATTAATGACCTTTTAACAAATTGCACATATGTTTGACAAATGTAGGATGCATATCATAAAATCATAGAAATTTACAGCACGGAAGGAGGCCATTTCGGCCCATTGTCTGCGCCGGCGAGCTATCCGGCCTAATCCCACTTTCCAGCTCTTGGCCTGTAGCCCTGTAGGTTACTGCACTTTAAGTGCACATCCAACTACCTTTTTAAATGTGAGGATTCCACCCTTTCAGGCAATAAGTTCCAGACCCCCATCACCTTCTGGGTGAAGAAATTTCCCCTTGTATCTCTTCTAAACTTCTCCCCAATTACTTTAAGTCCATGCCGTCTGGTTGTTGACCTCGATGCCAATAGAAACAGGCCCTTTCTATCCAGGCCACTCAATTTTATACACCTCAATCAGGTCTCCCCTTAACCTCCTCTGTTCCAAAGAAAACATACCCAACGTCTCCAATCTTTTCTCCTAGCCAAAATTCTCCAGTCCAGGCAACATTCATGTAAATCTCCTCTGCACACTTTCCAGTGCAATCACATTTTTCCTGTAATGTGGTGACCAGAACTGCACGCAGTACTCCAGCTGCGGCCTAACCAGTGTTTTATACAGTTCAAGCATAACCTCCTTGCTCTTATATTCCATGTCTCGAGTAATAAAGGCAAGTATTCCATATGCCTTCTTAACCACCTTATCTACCTGACCTACCTTCAGGGATCTGTGGATCTGCACTCCAAGATCCCTTTGTTCCTCTACATTTTTCAGTGTTTGTACCATTTAATGTATAGTCCCTTGCCTTGTTAAACCACCCCAAATGCATTACCTCATACTTACCCAGATTGAATTCCATTTGCCATTGTTCTGCCCACCTGACCAGTACATTGATATCTTCCTGTAATCCGCAGCTTTTTTTTTTCATTATCAACCACACAGCCAATTTTAATGTCATCTGCAAACTTTTTAATCATACCCCCAACATTTAAGTCCAAGTCATTGATATATACCACAAAAAGCAAGGGGCCCAGCACTGAGCCCTGCAGAACCCCACTGGATACATCCTTCCAGTCACAAAAATACCCATCAACCATTATCCTTTGCTTCCTGCCTCAGAGCCAGTTTTGGATCCAACTTGCCACTTTGCCCTGGATCCCATGGGCTATTACTTTCGTGATCAGTCTGCCATGTGGGACCTTATCAAAAGCATTGCAAAAGTCCATGTGCACAGCCTTCATCAACCTTTCTGGTTACCTCCTCGCAAAATTCAATCAAGTTAGTCAGACATGACCTTCCCTTGACCAATCCATTGTCGTTGATTAATCCATATCTTTCCAAATGAAGATTTATCCTGCCCCTCAGGTTTTTTTCCAGTAATTTTCCCACCACTGAGGTTAGGCTGAATGGCCTGTAATTACTCGATCTATGGCTTTTTCCCTTTTTAAGCAAAGGTACAACATTAGCAGTCCTCTGGCACTGCACCTGTAGCCAGAGAGGACTGGAAAATGATGGTCAGAGCCTCTGCTATTTCCTCCTTTGCTTCTCAACAGCCTTGGATACATTTAATCCGGGCCTAGGGATTTATCCACTTTGAAAGCTGCTAAGCCCCTTAATATTTCCTCTCTCACTGTTTATCTCGTCTAATATGATGTATTTAATTTCTTGTGACTGGCAAATTCTTGTACTGTGTTCGAGATGTAATCACAAATGAATTTTTATTGAAGAGCATATTCAGTAATTTAAGTTCATCTTGTGCTTTGAGTGTCCATTAAAACAGTTTTTTGTTTGAAAGACGTGCATGGCTTTTTAAAAAAATCAGGTACAACTGAACAACTTGGTTACAAATCTAAATACTTAATTGTAAATTAGAATAGCCTGGAAAAATATGCATTCCTGGTGTACTCTGGCTACCCTCCACTCCATAGGAACTGATCCAATGTAACCTCACTTTTTTTTAAAAAAGGAGTTGAGAGAAAACAGAGAATTATAGACCGGTCAGCCTGACATCGGTAGTGGGTAAAATGATGGAATCAATTATTAAGGATGTCATAGCACATTTGGAAAGAGGTGACATGATAGGTCCAAGTCAGCATGGATTTGTGAAAGGGAAATCGTGCTTGACAAATCTTCTGGAATTTTTTGAGGATGTTTCCAGTAGAGTGGACAAGGGAGAACCAGTTGATGTGGTGTATTTGGACTTTCAGAAGGCTTTCGATAAGGTCCCACACAAGAGATTAATGTGCAAAGTTAAAGCACATGGGATTGGGGGTAGTGTGCTGACGTGGATTGAAAACTGGTTGGCAGACAGGAAGCAAAGAGTAGGAGTAAATGGGGACTTTTCAGAATGGCAGGCAGTGACTAGTGGGGTACTGCAAGGTTCTGTGCTGGGGCCCCAGCTGTTTACATTGTACATTAATGATTTAGATGAGGGGATTAAATGTAGTATCTCCAAATTTGCGGATGACACTAAGTTGGGTGGCAGTATGAGCTGCGAGGTGGATGCTATGAGGCTGCAGAGTGACTTGGTTAGGTGAGTGGGCAAATGCATGGCAGATGAAATATAATGTGGATAAATGTGAGGTTATCCACTTTGGTGGTAAAAACAGAGAAACAAACTATTATCTGAATGGTGACCGATTAGGAAAAGGGGAGGTGCAATGAGACCTGGGTGTCATAGTACATCAGTCATTGAAGGTTGGCATGCAGGTACAGCAGGCGGTTAAGAAAGCAAATGGCATGTTGGCCTTCATAGCGAGGGGATTTGAGTACAGGGGCAGGGAGGTGTTACTACAGTTGTACAGGGCCTTGGTGAGGCCACACCTGGAGTATTGTGTACAGTTTTGGTCTCCTAACTTGAAGGACATTCTTGCTATTGAGGGAGTGCAGCGAAGGTTCACCAGACTGATTCCTGGGATGGTGGGACTGACCTATCAAGAAAGACTGGATCAACTGGGCTTGTATTCACTGGAGTTCAGAAGAATGAGAGAGGATCTCATAGAAACGTTTAAAATTCTGACGGCTTTAGACAGGTTAGATGCAGGAAGAATGTTCCCAATGTTGGGGAAGTCCAGAACCAGGGGTCACAGTCTAAGGATAAGGGGTAAGCCATTTAGGACCGAGATGAGGAGAAACTTCTTCACCCAGAGTGGTGAACCTGTGGAATTCTCTACCACAGAAAGTTGTTGAGGCCAATTCACTAAATATATTCAAAAAGGAGTTGGATGTAGTCCTTACTACTAGGTGGATCAAGGGGTATGGTGAGAAAGCAGGAATGGGGTACTGAAGTTGCATGTTTAGCCATGAACTCATTAAATGGTGGTGCCGGCTCGAAGGGCTGAATGGCCTACTCCTGCACCTATTTTCTATGTTTCTATGTACTGTAACTTAAGTGAAATTTAAAAAAAAAAAATTTCAGTAGAATTAGATTTTAGTAAATGTAAAGAAATGCAAATCCAAACCTTACGTTTTTTTTTAGGTTCACTATTATGAAGATGGCAATGTTCAACTGGTCAGCCATAAAGATGTACAGGAAACTCTGTCTGTTACTGTAAGTAAAGTCACTGTTCTACATTGAGAAAACTAACATTGCAGTTTCTCTCTCTCTGTTCCATGATAATCTTTGATGTAATCGCAAATCTTTTACATAAATCTTGCATTGTGTTCTATGCTTTCTTTTTATGTATTAATTAATCATCTTTGCAGTTTTCCCCCCCTCACTACTTTCCCCTTCTGTTTTCTCTTTTCTACCCTACATCTTCACCGACCGCACCAAATGTTGTTGATGTACTGTTTGAGGTGCCAACAGCTCTCTGGTACCTAGTCCAAGTGGCTGTTCATCATTTGTCGGCAGACTTGCTGTACAGGGGAAGGCATCAAACCTCACCTGATCCTATCCCCATGTGGATTTTTAAGTAGGGATTTCTGAATAGCAAACAGAAGTTTGAACTGTAGCTGATTTTTTTTTCCCCCTGTTGGTTCAAGAGTATGGAGGCCACCATTTAGACCAGCTAACTCTGCATAGTATTAGAAATAGCCAAGTTAAGGCTATCTCTGGTCATTTTAATAATCAGGATTGACTGTAAACCAATATGGTGGGTATATTGTGTTTAATCAGAGTTTAAGACGGAATATAACGCAAGTTATACAGCAAAAAAAATACAACTGTTACAAGTAACTGATACCGATCCCGATCGGACAAACAGCTGGTGCACGTGAGCAGTTCTCTAGCTTGCGGTCTCTTTCTTTTCGTCTAGAGCCTCCTTTTGGTAAGCATGGGATCACACTCGATGAATGTTCGACCAGCCCAACTTCTGTATCACTCTCTCCTCCACTGTCTGCCCTGAAAATCTCTAGTTGTCCCTTTTATTCTCTTTTTTTTTTATTGGGCCTGAAAAACAATATTGATCAGATCTTTAGAACCTAATAAAGGTTCCCCTAAAAACTCAATATCCAATGGAGCTTCGAGTTCTTTGTCTCGATCTTAACCAAAGCCCTCCTTTAAAGATGTCTCATGATCTTGTTCACATGTCTTGTCCTGTTTAAACTTACTCAAGGTTTTTTCATTGTACCTGATGAGATGAATTCCAATCATGAAGCCCACACCTGCTTTATGACCTAGCAAACTGCTTTGTGTTTATGCTCATTTCCCTAACTTCCTTCCATTATCTTCGTAAGCAGTTCTGTTAAGCTAACTTCAATTCCTACCATAGCATTATACATAAAATACATAAACAAGATTCAACTCTTAACTTAAAAACAACAGATAATCGACAACAGATAATTGCTTAGCAACAGGGATATTGTATATAGTACATAATACTATACCCTCCGCCAGAAACCAAAACATTAGCACTTGTAAGCATTTATCTAGTCTGAGACAACTTTCCGTCTCCAGTTTAAATCTAACCATTTAAACACTGCATTCTTCGTCAGTTTTGTTGCATAACCATATACATTTTGTACACCCCTGATTTCTAACACATTCCCCACCTTGAGGGGGAGAAAACTTTATTCGGACCTCTCATTACCAGTTCTTTACCAACCGTGCCAACTAGAGTACTGGTACGACGGTTCAATTGGCGTGTCGAGCATCTCAAATAACGTGACATAATTAGAACTATTCAGACCAGGCATTGAACAATTACTAGGGCTGCTCATACCATTTGTACCCAGGGATTATAAGCTACTTCCCACCACTTGTGGTCCCCTAATCTACTTATCGTTTCCTCAACTTGGGCATTAGATGCTAGGGAAACTCAGAAAGGGAGACATCTTCATTTCTGACAGTTGATCCTGATTTATTGAAGTGACCAGAAATAGCCTTAACATGGCTATTTCTAACAATAGACTACCAAGTTGGTTTTTGTTTAATACGTTTAGACCAGCTAACTCAGCATAGACCACCAAGTCTGTATTGCTTAATGGTACACCAGGTGGCATCTATACCATCTTGGCTATCGGGAGAGTCTTTATGAATCTAATTGAAACTTTAATAAAGCTCGTTAATTTTTTCCCCTTGTATCCATGTACACAATGTGCCATAGGGCAGTCTGTAATCTAAATAGGACTCAATTTATATTTTTACATTTAAATTGTTCTGCTTTCTTTTACAGAATGAAGCCCAGATGGCAAAAGAATTCACAAAACTTGTAGAAGCAGTAGAAAATGAATACCAGGTATGAATGCTGAAATGGAGATTTGATTATCCCAAAGGATATTTGTCTGATTTCTAGTATTCCAAGATCTATGTTTATATGGTTTTATGTAAATCTGTTTGGCACTCAGTTATGGCTGCCCTTAGGCAGATGCCGTTCTGTCAAACCGATCAGTTGAAGCAGAGAGAGAAGCTATGCAGCACTCGCTTGGCTGGAGACTCGCTTTGGATTTTTTTTTTTAAATCCAAGTCTTTTTTGTGTGCGTGTCTCTCTCTTGTGGATTTTCAAATTCCTTTGTTCTTGTATGATAAATAAAATACTTGTCACAATTGCCTGATTGAGCAGTGTCTGAGACTTCAGGCCAGGACCACATGAATCAGTTTAACACATTACCATCACTGTCACAAAACAAACTTAAAAAGCAAATAACCAAGTATTTAAAATCTACTGGAAAAAGTCCATCCTGCAATGGAATATAGCTTCTTACTGACTTCAGGAATCACAGTTGAAGAATACAAAGAAAGCTAGTTTGGCCTCTAATTGAAATGAAGATGTGCTAAGTTGCACACAGCTGTACTTTAACAGCATGTAATGCTCCTGACTTTCAAAACACACATTTTCCAGTTTACTGTGAGCATATTCAATATAGCTAATTCGGCAGTTAGATACCGCCATTGATGGCTACCTGCCCATAGAGGCGCACTCTTTGTTTTCCCAGGTTTGTTGAAGCTCATGGGGATGGTGTGCCGGATGGTGGTGGGCATCTGTTCTATAGACGGGGGATTTGTTTTTACTGGTCCTGTAAGCTGATTGAGGCTCAGTTCTTTCTTCCTTAAAGCCAAAATATTAGCTGATAGTAAAAATTGCAAATCTCAAACTGATTCGTCAGCACAAGTAAGGAACTCATGGGTGAGCACCAAATAGTGATATTGGTGATCGTTATTTATATTTGACTTCCTTTTTTAAAGGATGTGTAGCAAATTGTTTTATTTTGCTTGCGACACTTGTGCTCTTGTTTTGTTCTGTTAACATAATCTAACTGTTTACTTTTTCCAGACTGCTATCAATGAAAACTATCAGACCATGTCGGACACTACATTTAAAGCCTTGCGTCGGCAGCTGCCAGTCACCCGCACCAAGATCGACTGGAACAAAATCCTGAGCTACAAGATTGGCAAAGAAATGCAAAACCTTTAAGAGGAAGTTTTGCATGACTGGATAATTTTCGTGTCTGTTTTAAAAAGGTCTGGTCTCACGTGTGAAATTGTTGAATTACATTTATAAATAATTTGGGAAATTGCCTCATCATTTTTTTAATACACTTTCAGTTGAACACCATTAGCGCTCATGATAGATTTACTGTGCACAAAGCACATGGCTTTCAATGCAGCATTTCCCTTTCTACCAATGTTAAAATAGTTTAACTCCTTGGTTTACTCATTAATGTGACTGTTTTCATTTTACTGTATGTTCACTGTCTAAAACAGCCAGTACAGCCATCATGTTTAGTTGCCATACTTGTGTTTACAGTACCATGGTGAGACCATGCCTTTTTTAGGTTTTTCTTTTGGTTCCTGCTTAGTACAGTTATGTTGCTGAGGATCCAAGCAAATTTTAAATTTATCAGAATGGGCCTATTTCTTCCCAGTACCTTTTATTTAGATGAAAGGTTGACGGTTACTAATCATTTATACCTGAAATATATCCCTTCATAGATTGCAGTTACTTCCATGTTAATTTCTGAACTTGCTTTTGTTCTCCATTTTTTTAAAAAAAAGCATTCTGTTCAAGGGGTAAATGGCATGGGACAGAAAATCACTGAGTTAATGGGTAAATAATTCAATGTGGTTAGTAATGTTTATGCTTTACTGACATGGCACTGTCTCAGATGTAGTTAATATTTCTAGCAAAAATATACATCAAATGCAGTTACTGCTTTGTGCCCACATAAACTCCAATGAGCTGTGTATTAAAAGTTACCCATGAGTTATTTTTTATGAAGCAGACACAACTGTACCAGAACAAGACACATTGTAATATAAACCTGTATTCATTAATTTGTGTGCCTGCCTGTTTTATTTACTCCTTTCAGTGACATACATTTAAGCATTAAATTCCCTTTTTTTGTACATAATTAATTTGTAAATGATGGCTGAAATTGTCACTTGATAAATCTAGGTCAGATTTCTAAAGGAAGTGCTTGGACATGGTATTTGTTGCAATGCCAAGTACTCCCTTCCCAAGGTTGCTATAGTTCAATTTAAATATTTTAATCTGGAAAGTATGGCTGTAATTATACTGCCATATTGTGAAAGGGTTTAGGGTGCACTTTGACGCAAGTTGTAGTAAGACTTTGGCATCTGACTCAAGTAACTTAAAGCCAATCGGTATGAAACCCCCTACAGGAGAGGTTGCATCATAGAGCTTGGTTTTCACACTGGGTGGAATATCAATTAGTCTATAGAGTGAAACTGGACCTAAAAAGAGCTCGGATGGTTTGTTGGATCTGTTGAGTACTTTATAACTTTGTATTGCGTCTTATTAATGTTGTAAGTAAGCGGTTGTTGTACCTGCTCTTTGCCAATATATTAAAAAGTGCACTGGGCAGTGTAGCTTTGCACATAGTACCCACATGCAGAATCATTCCTGGCAGGTATAATCTGACACAGCCCAATGTATGTGTGTGTGTGTGTGTAAAAAAAAAAAAACCCTGGCCATCAATGCTAACCGACAGCAAAATAACAAGTGCTTTAGTGTCTATTAGTTCAGTGTTTAACCCCACAAGAACATTTGCATTTTAAATGAAACCTGAGCAAACCAAAGTGCCCAAAAAAGGGTGCTTATTGACCGTTCCAAATAGCTTGCATTGTAATAGATTCTTGCAAATTAAGATATTGGGGCTCTAGGGAAGGGAGATGGGAAGAGAGAGAGAGAGAGAAAGAGATGGGGGCGCGAAGGAACACTGCAGGAGATTCAGCCAATCTGGGAATATTTGCTTCATCTGGTTTACAATGACCATTTTGAAAATGAGGACACCTGATACAAGCCCCTTATGTCCCTAATTTACAGGTTTCACTATAATAATGTATGCCAATTGAAGGATGTTGGGTTATATTTTTCTTAATCTACTGTTTTTCATGAAATATGGATTCAAGGTCCAAATCAAAGAGCAAGTTATTTAAATAGAGAAAGATTGCAAAGTGCTGCAGTACAGTGGGACCTGGGGCTACTTGTGCATGAAACACAAAAGGATAGTATGCAGGTACAGCAAGTGATCAGGAAGGCCAATGGTATTTTGGCTTTTATTGCAAAGGGGATGGAGTATAAAAGCAGGGTAGTCTTGCTACAGCTATATAAGGTATTTGTGAGGCCACACCTGGAATACTGGATGCTGGGATATTGAATAAATTTAAGACAGAAATAGACAGTTTCTTAAACGATAAGGGGTTTTGGGGAGCGGATGGGGAAGTGGAGTTGAGTCCATGATCAGATCAGCCATGATCTTATTGAATGGCGGAGCAGCCGTATGGCCACTCTTGTTCCTAGTTCTTAAATCCAGAACATAAGTACATAATCTAGGCTGACATTTCAGTGCTTTTTTGATGAAATAGCAACCTGAGTCCTGTCTGCCTGTTCATGTAGGCATAAAAGATGCCCTGCTATCATTGAAAGAGCAGGGAAGTCCTGGAAAAGATTTATCCCAACACCACAATAGATTAACTGGTCATTTGTCTCATTGCTGTTTGTGGGACCATGCTGTGTGCAAATTGGCAGCAACAACATAAGTGATAACACATCAAAGGTCATTCATTGACTTGGAAG
This sequence comes from Pristiophorus japonicus, assembly GCF_044704955.1. Classification (NCBI taxonomy): domain Eukaryota; kingdom Metazoa; phylum Chordata; class Chondrichthyes; family Pristiophoridae; genus Pristiophorus; species Pristiophorus japonicus. The sequence goes on along the minus strand of NC_091991.1, from coordinate 39,800,519 downwards.
CACTTGGGGAATTTCTGACTAGGAAAAGGTCGTGTATATAACTGCAAATTCTTTTCCCTACCATTGAATTCCATGTGCCACTTATTGGTCCAGTTATCTAAATTCTCTAATTGATTGCACTATCACTATTTGCCCTGCTTCTCATTTGCCTTGGCCTCTTTTTTGGTATTTTTTTTGTTGCAAATTTATAGAATTTTGCTTACTACCGGCCCAAATTTTGGGTGGAGTCGCTCCTATTTTCTTTTGGAGTATCTTTAGAAATCACAATTCTCAGTGTTTAGTTTGCTCCAGTTCTAGTGAGTTAATTTAGTTTCACTTTAGTTCAGTTATTTCAAAAGGGGGCGTTACCTGCCACTTACACCTGTTTTGCAAGTTTAGGCACCGAAAAGTTCCTCCAAACTAACTTAGAACGGAGTAAGTGTCAACTTTTATATGCTCAAAAACCTCACGTACACTTTAGACTTAGTTGCAGGTAAGCCAGAGGTAGGTGATTTTCCAAAACATTTTATTTCTTATTGATGGTTCTTTATTTTTAAAAGTAAAGAACCATCAATAAAAAATAAAATCATTCAATAAATCAATAAATAAAAAGTTCCTACCTCACCTACTTGTTCAGGAGCCTGGCTGGGGCCTGCCTGCTGGAAATCGGCACTCTGCCCGCTCCAGGAGCCTATTCGGCCAGGGCTAGGGGCTGCGTGCTTTTGGCTCCTCCCACAGCCAGCAGAGCACACACAGAATCTGGGGGCAGGAACTACTGCGCACACCGCAACTGCCCGCGCTCTCTTTGGCCCAGGGCTGTAGCTCTGCCCCCCGCTGTTGTGCTGCGTCGCACTGACTGCTGAACAGGCCTGCTGCACTCAGAGAATCACAAGGTAAGTTTTTGGCGCGCTTTTCATTCCACAAAATAGGCGGGCCTCTCGGCAATGTGCCGTTCTAGTGTATATCAGAAACTTGGGCCCTACATGTGAACAACTTAATCAAATATTTTTAAAATATCACTGTTCCCAAGGCTAAAACTTTAATATCTTGCTCATAGCTGCTTTCCAGCCTGCACAGTACTTATTTCCAGCTACCCTTTATTGTCAGTTTTCTATCCAGCACGATATTTGATCTCTGTGCCTCTTTAGCCATGAATAGTTGATGTGGAACCTTGTCAAAATTGGAGAATCGAAATAAATCTCTCTAATTCAGTGTACTATTGTATTCTGGATAGTACTATTTTGCATAGCTCCCCAAGTTATAATGCATAATCTCTCACCATTAATTTCTTGGATTGGGATGTTGTAAGTTTAATCGGAAGCTCAATTGGACACTCAAACCTTATTACAGATTTGGGATTGCAGTGTGAAGTCCATAGCAATGGATTACATGTACTACTAACGAGAACTTCTCCCGCAAACATGTCTCTGGTAATGAACTCGGCTGCTGGTGTAACTGAATAAATGAACAATTAGGGTGTGACTTTTTTTGAAGTGTATATTGCCAATTAACTTGTTGGAAATTCTGAATCCAACATTCCAGAGTGTAACACTACTTGCTGTCCAGTGGGGTTAGCTTGATCCCTCTACAGTATAAGTTCATTCTCAGGTTGGCAATTAGTAACCAGTGGGGTGTGGCTGGGACCCCAACTATTTACAGTCTATATTAATGACTTGGGGAAAGGGACTGAGTGTAACGTAGCTAAGTTTGCTGACAAAAAGATAGAAGGAAAAGCAATATGTGAGGAGGACACAAAAAATCTGCAAAAGGGCATAAGCTAAGTGAGTGGGCAAAAATTTGGCAGATGGAGCATAATGTTGGAAAGTGTGAGGTCATGCACTTTGGCAGAAAAAAATCAAAGAGCAAGTTATTATTTAAATGTAGAAAAATTGCAAAGTGCTGCAGTACAGTGGGACCTGAGGGTACTTGTGCATGAAACACAAAAGGTTAGTATGCAGGTACAGCAAGTGATCAGGGAGGCCAATGGAATCTTGGCCTTTATTGCAAAGGGGATGGAGTATAAAAGCAGGGAAGTCTTGTTACAGCTGTACAGGGTATTGGTGAGGCCACACCTGGAATACTGCGTGCAGTTTTGGTTTCCATATTTACGAAAGGATATATTTGCTTTGGAGGCAGTTCAAAAAAGGTTCATAAGGTTGATTCCGGAGATGAGGGGGTTGACTTATGAGGAAAGGTTGGGCCTCAACTCATTGGAATTCAGAAGAATGAGAGATGATCTTATCGAAACGTATAAGATTATGAGGGGGCATGACAATTTTGATGCAGAGAGGATGTTTCCACTGATAGGAGAGACTAGAACTAGAGGGCATGATCTTAGAATAAGGGGCCGCCCATTTAAAACAGCTGAGGAGAAATTTCTTCTGAGGGTTGTGGATTTGTGGAATTTGCTGCCTCAGAGAGCTGTGGAAGCTGAGACATTGAATAAATTTAAGACAGAAATAGACAGTTTCTTAAATAAGGGAATAAGGGGTTATGAGGAGCAGGCAGAGAAGTAGATCGGAGTCCATGATCAGATCAGCCATGATCGTATTGAATGGCGGACCAGGCACGAGGGGCCGTATGGCCTACTCTTGTTCCTATTTCTTATGTTCTTACGAGTGCACAAGAAGTGCACAAAATGTTGCTGAAAGTCACTGACTTAAATGTTTACCCAGTGAACATGAAATGTTTGAGAAACGACGAGAAAGAATTGTTGCGGTTATATTTTGTATGTGATGTTACTACATGCAACAGTCCAAGACCTTCAGGTGAACTATATCCCAGCTGATGCTGAGTACTCTTGCTGTTGCTCACCTTTTGCAGATATTTATGTTGCCTTCACAAAGAATCAGCAATTAAATGCCTGAATGTGTAGCAATGCATATGACCCGCTACTATTTTTCTTTAACTTTTAAAGCTAGTTATACTGAGGGACATCTGTATACAGTATTTAGGAACATAGAAAGTGCTAGACCAAAGGCAGCCAGGATCTATTTAGTTCACATTCTACCATCCTGGTAGTTGCATGATGGAACAATAATGGTGGTGCTGACTAATCATGGCAATCTATGGGCTGGATTTTCGGCTTTCTCCTTTTCGGGGCAAAAAAAGTAAGCGATACGTGAAAGTTACCGTTTTTGCTCAGTTACCGATTTAAGACCTAGCTTTCGGCATTTGGGGTCTGTGCCGGGGCACAGCACAAAGGCAGGCGTTGCACTATTATTCATGGCACAAAAGCACGATCCTTGCAAGAGGGGCCAGGGGTGGGGGTAGGGAATTCAAAAAAACATTAGCAAGACTTTAAAAAAAAAATACTTTATAACTTTTTTTCAAGTTTTCCAAAGGAGCTCTGCCGGCAGGGCTGCACCGCTAGGTTTTAACCTGGCGGTCTTCGGGGCACGATGTACGAGTCGAGTGAGTGCCGAAACTCGGGCGGAAACACAATCCGAGTCGTTCTACCCCCGGCGCAGCTCCCCCCGAGGGTGCTTCCAAGCGCCGCCGCAAAAAAGGAACGGAGTATTGCAACCGGGTTTTCACTGCGAAGGGTTGAAACGTGGCAAAAACCCGGTCGCAAACCACCCGAAAATCCAGCCGTATATCTATTAGTCGACAACAGACCCCGACATCTGGTGAAATTATAGGTCCAAAGTCGCCTGCCCCCTCTCACTGCCCCCAAAGCAGGCTCATCATCATTGGCAGTCCCTCGGAATTGAGGAAGACTTGCTTCCATTCTTAACACGAGTTCTTAGGTGGCTGTACAGTCCAATACAAGAACCACAGTCTCTGTCACAGGTGGAGCAGAAAGTTGTTGAGGGAAGGGGTGGGTGGGACTGGTTTGCCGCACGCTCTTCCGCTGCCTGTGCTTGATTTCTGCATGCTCTCGACTACGAGACTTTAGGTGCTCAGTGCCTTCCCGTATGCGCTTCCTCCACTTCGGGCAGTCTCTTTGGCCAGGATCTCCCAGGTGTCAGTGGGGATGTTGCACTTTATCTGGGACCCAAAGCAGGCTACAAGTATGCTATGTCTCATTATTCGTATACGGTATCGCAAAATATTATCTGAAAAAGTTGTCTAATTTGCATATTAATTTTTATTTCCCATGTTATTACCGCCATATTGATCTTTAACGAGTTACACGTTTCCAAATATTCATCCTGGCTAGATATCAAGCTCTTTTTAGAGATTTTCATACAACGGATGTTAAAACTTGCTTAATAGTTTTGAGTACATTTCTTTACACTTTAAATAATATGGGTTATATTGGCCACTTATCAATCCTTGGCTATCTCTTTTAATTTAATGTATATACAAAACTCAATTAAAGGGGCTAAAACAACCACGGTAAAAGTCCAGGCCTTTTGTAGCTTTAAAAATACACGTACTGTCTATCTGTTCAGATACTTGCGTCCTGCCTCAAATTATCCCTGGAGGTGCAAAATCCTAAACTGCAAACATATCTTAAATAGCACTCTGCCCAAAAAAGATATTCAAAGGAAAATTATTGAAATCATGGAATTATAGAAATGTCAGTACAGAAGATAACCGTTTCAGCCGATTGTATTGGCTCCACAACTACCGACTCCAATCCCATTTTGCTGTTCCTTCCCTGTACCTTTTACTATGTTTGCTGTATTTATTTCCCCCTCAAAAATTGGTACTCAGCTTCAAATTAGACATGTGATAATTATTTTAATATTCTAATAACTGCAGTTGTTAGAATATGGAATCCATAAGTCAGTAAATAGACATGCATAGTTTATTGCAAATGGCTATTGAAGATGAGAATAAAAAATAATTTGACTGGGAACTGGCTAAGTATTTGAAAAGGAAGGATATGAGGAGATTGGATTGGAATAGATTAGTTCCAGATGAAGAGCTAATCTTCAGTGCAGGTGCTATGATTCTGTGTATGAATAATTTAAACCTTTCCAAAATAGTAGTCCCTTTCAAACCTCTGGCAGTAATAGTACATTTACACCTGTGTAGCTTGCCCAGATAACTCACGAGTCAGGCTACCCTCGAAAGCTGGCCAAGAAATAGCAACCACTTAAGCCAGGTGGGCCTGCTGGTAAATACAGCAGCCCAATGTGTTTGTTTTTCATTGACAATGTTTTGTTATTTATGAAAGGTTGTTGGTTATTGGACTTCCTTACGGTTGCCTGGTACTGGGCTAACCATCTAGAGTTCAAATTCCACCATGCCAAGTTAAGAAATTGAATTTAAATGGTGAGGGAATCTAGAACAAGAGGGCATAATCTTAAAATTAGAGCTTGGCCATTTAGGAGTGAAGTGAGGAAGAATCCTCGTATGTCGTGGCTGTCGGCTAGTTGTATCACCTCTGCTTTCTCCATCCACCACCTGTTCTTTAGGTCCCGGGTTTTTTGTTGGACCTCAGCCTTGAGCCGTCTGTAACGTTGCTTTGTAGCTCCCGAGTTTAGTTGTTGCTTGAGGCTCAAAAATGCTCTGTGCTTAAGATCTATTAGTTCTTGGATCTCCTGACTGTTTTCATCAAACCAGTCCTGGTGTTTTCTGGTTGAGTAACCAAGTGTCTTTTCACAGGCACTGGTTATGGAGGCCTGGAGGGCAGACCAGTGCTGTGGGCATTGAGCATCTCAGGGTCATCAAGGCACACCAGATTGGCTGAGAGGCGCTGGCTGTATAAGGCTCTCTTAGCTGGGTCTTTAAGTGCCTCAGCATTAATTTTTTTGTGGCATTGCTTCTGCTGTCCCCTCTGCTTTGGGGCTATGTTAATATTGATGATGGATCGGATTAGGCGATGGTCCGTCCAGCAGTCGTCAGCTCCCATCATGGCGTGGGTGATGCGCACATCCTTGTGATCCTTGGCTCGGGCGATGACATAGTCCATCCAGAAGGTGCCAGTGTTTGGAGCGAGGGTGTTGCCACGATGCCTTGTATTTGTCCCTCTGGCGGAACAGGGTGTTGGTGATGAGTTCGTGTTCTAGACATTTTGTCAGGAGTAGGGTGCTGTTAGAGTTGGATTTCCCTACCCCCTGTCTGCCAATCACGCCTCCCCAGAGGGCTGTGTCTTTGCTGACCCTGGCATTAAAGTCTCCTAGGAGACTTTTGTCGTCCTCGGGGACGCGGGACAGGGATGTCTCGAGGTTAGAATAAAAACGCCCTTTAGCCTCATCCGTTGCATCGAATATTGGGGCGTACACACTGATGATTGTGGCACATTGGTTCCGGGATAGGGTAAGGCAAAGGGTCATCAGGCGTTCGTTAATCCCGCAGGGGGAGTCTTTGAGGCGGCTGACCAGTTCATTTTTAACGGCGAAGGCGGTGTTCTTCCTCTGGCTTTCCTTTCCAGAAAAAGGTATAACCTCCACCATGTTCCTTGAGCTGGCCTGCCCCTGCCTACCGGGTCTTGCTTAGGGCGGCGATATCGATGTCAAAGCATCTAAGTTCCCGGGCAACTATGGCGGTGTGGCTGAAGTCCAACAAAAAACCCGGGATCTAAAGAACAGGGGGTGGATGGAGAAAGCGCAGGTGATACAACAGCTAGCCGACAGCCACGACATACGAGGATTCTTCACTGCAGTCAAGGCCACCTACGGTCCTAACTCCCAAGGCCCCACCCCACTCCTGGCAAAGAATGGGGAAACACTCATCAAGGACACCAAGGCTGTCAGGGCCCGCTGGAAGGAGCACTTTGAAAATCTCCTCAATCGAGACTCTGCCTTTGACTCGAGTGTTGTCAACTCCATCCCGCAGCATGCAACCCACCACCATCACCTCAGTGAAACTCCAATGCTGCACGAGGTAGGCAAAGCCATAAAAGAGCTCAAGAATAACAAGGCTACGGGTGCGGATGGAATTCCTGCTGAGGCGCTAAAATATGGCGGAGAGGCACTGTTGGCGCAGATACGTGTCCTCATCTCTCTCATTTGGAGGGCGGAGAGCATGCCGGGAGATCTTCGAGATGCAGTGATCATATCCATTTTTAAAAAGGGGAACAAATCCGACTGCGGCACCTACAGGGGAATTTCCCTGCTATCAAACACTGGGAAGGTTGTCGCTAGAGTCCTCCTCAATCGTCTTCTCCCTGTGGCCGAGGAGCTCCTACTGGAGTCACAGTAACGGATTTCGTCCCCTGCGGGGAACAACGGACATGATCTTTGCAGCACAACAACTGCAGGAAAAAAGTAGGGAGCAGCGCCAGCCCTTATACATGGCCTTTTTCGATCTTACAAAAGCCTTTGACACTGTTGACCGTGAGGCCTTATGGAGTAAGCTCTGTTTTTGGTGCCCCCAAAAGTTTGTCAACATCCTTCGCCTGCTCCACAACGGCATGCAGGCCGTGATCCTTACCAGCGGATCCGTTACAGACCCATTCCACATCCGAACCGGAGTCAAACAGGGCTGTGTCATCGCTCCAACCCTCTTCTCAATCTTCCTCGCTGCCATGCTCCACCTCACTGTCAACAAGCTCCCCGCTAGAGTGGAACTAAACTACAGAACCAGTGGAAATCTGTTTAACCTTCGCTGCCTCCAGACCAGGTTCAAGATCACCCCAACCTCTGTCATTGAACTGCAGTACGCAGATGACGCCTGCGTCTGCGCACATTCTGAGGCTGAACTCCAGGATATAGTCAATGTATTCACCAAGACATATGAAAGCATGGGCCTTGTGCTTATCATCTGTAAGATAAAGGTCCTCCACCAGCCTGGCCTCGCTGCACAGCACTGCCCCCCCCCAGTCATCAAGATTCACGGCGTGGCCCTTCACAACGTGGACCACTTCCCATACCTCGGGAGCCTTTTGTCAACAAAGGCAGGCATTGATGCGGAGATTCAACATCGCCTCCAGTGCAATCTTCGGCTGCCTGAGGAAAAGAGTATTTGAGGACCAGGCCCTCAAACCTACCACCAAGCTCATGGTCTACAGGGTTGTTGTAATACCCGCTCTCCTGCATGGATCAGAGGTATGGACGACTTACAGAAGACGCATCAAGTCGCTGAAGATATATCGCCAACGATGTCTCCGTAAGATCCTGCAAATCCCCTGGGAGGACAGATGCACCAACATCAGTGTCCTCGCCCAGGCTAACATCCCCAGCATTGAAGTACTAACCACACTCAATCAGTTTCACTGGGCAGGCCACTTAGTTCACATGCCAGAAATGAGACACCCTAAGCAACTGCTCTATGCGGAGCTCCTTCATGGCAAACGAGCCAAAGGTGGGCAGCGGAAATGTTGCAAGGACACCCTCAAAGCCTCCCTGTTGAAGTGCGACATCACCACTGATGCCTGGGAGACCCTAGCCGAAGACCACCCTAGGTGGAGAAAGTGCATCCGGAAGGGCGTTGAGCTCTTCAAATCTCAGCGCTATGAGCGTGAAGAGGTCAGGCGCAGGCAGCGGAAGGAGCGTGCGGTAAATCAGTGCCAACCACCCCCCCCCCCCCCCCCCCCCCCCCCTTCCCCTGATGAATATCTGTCCCAGAGTCTGTGGCTTTTGTGTTGGACTGTTCAGTCACCAAAGAACTCACTTTAGGAGTGGAAGCAAGTCTTCCTCGATTCCGAGGGACTGCCTATGATGATGATGATGAAGTTAGGAAGCACTTTTATATACACACAGGATAGTGGAAATCTGAAATTATTTGCCACAAAAAACTGGATGCTGGGTCAATTTAAATTTTCAAGACTGAGATTGATAACATTTTGATAAGTAAGGGTATAGAGGGATGTAAATGGAGTTGAGATACAGATCAGCCATGATCTAATGGAATGGTAGAACAGACTTGAGGGGCTATGTTCCTCTGTTCCTCCTGAAACCACAGCTCCATCCTGTGGTTTGAATTGGAACATTTGTATAAATTAATTGAACCTGACCAAACTAACCCTTCAGGTGGAAAATAGCCACTTTCGATTAATTGAAGTCATTTTTAAAATTCACTTTCCACATACCACTACATTCAGACCCCATTTTACTTGAATTGATCTTGATAGTTCCTTTTTAAGATTACAAATGCATTTGTTTTATAAACTTAAAAACTTTCAATGATAAAATGTAAGTTTGCAGTGGTTGGAAGAATTTGCCCAGGGTTGTTTATTTTCCTTTTTAATAAAAGTGCTGGTTTGTTGGTGTGTCCAGGTTGTGCTAAACTTGTACAATTGAGATCATGTAAAGAAATTAATCTACTCAACTTTGTTTCTGTAATTTACCGATGTGCCTTGCATTCATAAAACATTAATTAAAAGTGTTCACTAAGTTGGGGGATAAACAGCTTGTGCAAGAATCTAAGATTTCAAATATTCACTGCAGAAATAGTCAATTGCGCTGGTACTAATGAAACTTTTTGCTATTTGATCGATTCAATTACTTCAGTTCAGAACAAGTCCTTGATTTTAGGGGACAATGTCACAATGATTGAAGATGTTAAAATCTCAAAGGAAGAGGTGATGCTCCATTGTTGGTCACAATTCAGGCACTCTCCAGATAGTTTTGTTCAAGCCCAGTACAAAGCAAAGCTTTCACAGGAAGCCCACGTTCCTGTGAATCAAAACCTGACCTTGTGCACAAAATGATCTGGGAGGTAATATACCTGATTGAATAAACCCATTTGACAGTCAGTCTGTATACTGGAAACAGTGTATGGCTTCTCCAGCTGACTGACATTGAAAAAAGGTGTATCTCGGGTAGCAACTTTGAATTGGGTTTATTAACATTAGCAGAAGCAAATGTCAAAAAACAGTAGTTAGATTAATTTCATGTAATTTGCAAAATCTGTTACAAAACAAAAAGCTAGGGATCTCGTACAGTTCTTTGCAGCATTTTAAACCTATTTCAAAGTAACATATCTTGAAACATCAGTACTAGTAATTTGGAAGACATGTGTGCTAAAAAGCTTTTATGTGAAACTGGTTTTCCCTATCTCCAGTTTGGTTACCTGTCATGTAAAAGAGATTCAGTAAAGAAACTCTGATAAAAAGAATTATACAGTTATACATATTCTACGCTTTGAAGTTTCAACCAAGAAAAAGGAATGTTAAACATGGCCGTCAATCACAATAGGGCTCAACTTAAATCTAAAATTTATAATTATTTCCTCATACCCAGATAAGACTACATTGGGAAGCAACAGTGAGCTGTGGCTTTTAGAGAGTTGAAATGGAAAATAAAGGCCTAGAAAGTGGAAGGCCTTTTGGGCCTCTTTCGGAAATTGGATCACAATTGACCACAGCATGCACTATGCCTAAAGCAACCAGACCAGCGGTCCTTAAAGGGACCACTGGAGGGTGCCACCCTAAATGCAAGTAAAATTTTTTTTACCCAACTGTGAAGCCAGGAGGAGAAGTTCCGGCCACCCCTCACCATTAAACTCCGGCTGCACCATCCCCCTCCCCTGACTCGGTGTAGGTCCAGTGCCAGTACCACCGACCAACCGCCCTCCTCACAACTGGCACACTGTCTTTTGGGGCCAACTAGTGCCACCAGCACACCGGTTATGTTCTGATGATGCAGAAGGGCTCATTTTGCATGGTGCTCTTGCGCATCAGTTTGACCTGGATTTGTGTGCAATCCAAATTCTAGGCCAAAATATCACCACAGCCTTTGGCTTATGTTTTATAGGTGATTTACAAGGTTTCTAGCAACATATCAAGCACATAAATCTGAACAGCCTTAGGAGAAAATATAAGACATGTAAGCAATATCTTTAACTATGGCTAGATAATTTAATGTATTTTTATTTTCTGGAAGAACTCTATCATAATACCTTCCCTGATCCATCACAGCACAGCTCTTCGATTTCAATGTGTGAATAGATATCCTGTAAGAAACTCATTATTATGATTAATGTTGTGATCAATATTGCAAACCTTAAACCAAAAATATTTTGTCCCACATGTAACCCTCCACTGTTTAACCAAAGAATATCTGTTACTTCATGGATCAAAATCTGTTTTGTTTCAAATCATGAAAGGACACCACTTTTTAATATTTTTATGGGATTTTGATAGCTGACAATTTAATTTGATTATTACTTGCTGAAAACCATCTAATGTGCATGAAACACACATTATTTGTCTTGTGCCATGGGATCAGATTTAGCTCAGTGGTAGCACTCTTTCCTCTGAGTCATAAGAATGGGTTCAAGTCCACTCCAGAGACTTAAGCCCATATTCAAGACAGTACTGTGGGAGTACCGCACTGTCCGAGGTTCCGTCTTTTGGTTCAGACATAAAACTGATACCTTATCTTTCCTCTCGGGTGAACATAAAAGATCCCATGGCACTATTCACAAAAGAGCAGGCCTGGCCAACATTTATCCCTCATCCAGAATCGTTAAAACCGAGAATCTAGTTAATCAAATTAACACTCATTAGTGTTTGTGGGACCTTGATGCGTGCAAATTGGCTGCTGCATTTGGCTACATTACCACAATGCCTACACTTGAAAATAACTTAATTGGCTGTAAAATGGTTTGGGATGTCCTGAGATCATGAAAGGTGCTATATAAATGCAAATTCTTTCTTTATGTGCCAAAACCACATCAAAGGTGCGATGAATCGCTTCTGTCTTGAAGGACCACTGTGTTGGCTGCCAACGTGTCAGAAGCACTTGATACTGATTAAACATAGAAAATGCTGGAAATACTCAGCAGGTCAGGCAGCATCTGTGGAGAGAGAAACAGAGTTAACATTTTGGGTTGAGTACCTTTCATTTGAAATATTGAATATTGATTAACTGGCTGTGAGAAGAAGACAAAGTTAATTGTTTGTAATTGTCTTTCAAACTGCTTACCACTCACCTATCTTGATGTAGATGCATTGGGTGGAGACATTTCTAGGAGGTTGCGCTGATGAGGGGTTTGCAATGTTGATTACAAAATTGATTCTAATAATGGGTTGCACACAGGTTATTTATACATGCTTTGAAATCAAAGAAATGTGCTGCGCAGGATCAGTAGAATGATTGTATTAGAGCTCTTCCAGAAAACAAAAATACATGAACTCATCCAGCCATCATATTATTTTGCTTACATGTCTTATATTTTATTCTCGGGCTGTTCAGATTTACTTGCTTGAGTTGCTGCTAGAAACCTTGTAAAAATGTGCGCTGTAGTAATATTTTATTTTGATGGCTTTAAGGACACATTGGCCTTGGCCAATGGGTTTAAAATAACTGAAGTAGAGGAGCTGTCAGAGAAAAACGGGTGTGCAGAGAATCCAGATATTATAATCTTTTCGCTCAGTTCTTGAAGCCTCAGTGCCAATCACAGCGGCAAATTTGTATTTATATATTTAATGTAAAAATATGTCCCAAGATAAGAACATAAGAACATAAGAATTAGGAACAGGAGGAGGCCATCTAGCCCCTCGAGCCTGCTCCGCCATTCAATAAGATCATGGCTGATCTGGCCGTGGACTCAGCTCCACTTACCCGCCCTCTCCCCGTAACCCTTAATTCCCTTATTGGTTAAAAATCTATCTATCTGTGACTTGAATACATTCAATGAGCTAGCCTCAACTGCTTCCTTGGGCAGAGAATTCCACAGATTCACAACTCTCTGGGAGAAGAAATTCCTTCTCAACTCGGTTTTAAATTGGCTCCCCCGTATTTTGAGGCTGTGCCCCCTAGTTCTAGCCTCCCCTACCAGTGGAAACAACCTCTCTGCCTCTATCTTGTCTATCCCTTTCAGGATTTTAAATGTTTCTATAAGATCACCCCTCATCCTTCTGAACTCCACGAGTAAAGACCCAGTCTACTCAATCTATCATCATAAGGCAACCCCCTCATCTCCGGAATCAGCCTAGTGAATCGTCTCTGTACCCTCTCCAAAGCCAGTATATCCTTCCTTAAGTAAGGTGATCAAAACTGCATGCAGTACTCCAGGTGCGGCCTTACCAATACCCTATACAGTTGCAGCAGTACCTCCCTACTTTTGTACTCCATTCCTCTCGCAATGAAGGCCAACATTCCATTCGCCTTCCTGATTACCTGCTGCACCTGCAAACTAACTTTTTGGGATTCATGCACAAGGACCCCAGGTCCCTCTGCATCTCAGCATGTTGTAATTTCTCCCCATTCAAATAATATTCCATTTTACTGTTTTTTTTCCCAAGGTGGATGACCTTACACTTTCCGACATTGTATTCCATCTGCCAAACCTTAGCCCATTCGCTTAACCTATCCAAATCTCTTTGCAGCCTCTCTGTGTCCTCTACACAACCCGCTTTCCCACTAATCTTAGTGTCATCTGCAAATTTTGTTACACTACACTCTGTCCCCTCTTCCAGGTTATCTATGTATATTGCAAACAGTTGTGGTCCCAGCACCGATCCCTGTGGCACACCACTAACCACCGATTTCCAACCTGAAAAGGACCCATTTATCCCGACTCTCTGCTTTCTGTTCGCCAGCCAATTCTCTATCCATGCTAATACATTTCCTCTGACTCCGCGTACCTGTATCTTCTGCAGTAACCTTTTGTGTGGCACCTTATCAAATGCCTTTTGGAAATCTAAATACACCACATTCATCGGTACACCTCTATCCACCATGCTCGTTATATCCTCAAAGAATTCTAGTAAATTAGTTAAACATGATTTCCCCTTCTTGAATCCATGCTGCGTCTGCTTGATTGCACTATTCCTATCTAGATGTCCCACTATTTCTTCCTTAATGATAGTTTCAAGCATTTTCCCCATTACAGATGTTAAACTAACCAGCCTATAGTTACCTGCCTTTTGTCTGCCCCCTTTTTTAAACAGAGGCGTTACATTAGCTGCTTTCCAATCTGCTGGTACCTCCCCAGAGTCCAGAGAATTTTGGTAGATTATAACGAATGCATCTGCTATAACTTCCGCTATCTCTTTTAATACCCTGGGATGCATTTCATCAGGACCAGGGGACTTGTCTACCTTGAGTCCCATTAGCCTGTCCAGCACTACCCCCCTACTGATAGTGATTGTCTCAAGGTCCTCCCTTCCCACATTCCTGTGACCAGCAATTTTTGGCATGGTTTTTGTGTCTTCCACTGTAAAGACCGAAGCAAAATAATTGTTTAAGGTCTCAGCCATTTCCACATTTCCCATTATTAAATCCCCCTTCTCATCTTCTAAAGGGACCAACATTTACTTTAGTCACTCTTTACCGTTTTATATATCTGTAAAAGCTTTTACTATCTGGTTTTTTTCACAGCGGAGAGAAACTGACACAGGGTGTAACCGGAGGAGTTATCTGATGCTTGAATTGGTAGGATTGGAAAAATATTTAAAGGGGAGAGAGGATTTGGGGCGGGGGATTTGGGAAGGACTTAGAAAGCTCTACCAATGACAGTAGAATGGGGGATGTTCAGGAGGCCAGATGAAGACCTCGGTGTGGGCATTGAACTAGGGTAAATAAGGCTATGGATGGAGTTGTAGATGAGGATGTGGATTTTGAGGTCAACAGATTGGGGTTAGGGTGCTAGTGTAGATCTGCAAGGGTTGGCAAGCGGGACTTTGTGCGGGAAAGATGCAGCTGGTGGAATTTTGGACGAGTTTGCAGAGAGTGGAGTTTGAGGGCTGGCAAAAAGGGCATTAGAAAAATTAAGTTAGGAGCTGATAAAATCACGGATAAGAGTTTAAGCTGTGATGGAAGTAAGGTAGAGGTCGAGGTGGGTGATGTTGCAGAGGTGGAAGTAAGTAAAGGCGGTTAGGTTATGGGATCTAATGTTCTGTTCCTGGGTCGAGCAGCATTCCAAGGTTGCAGACTATCTGATGGGGCCTCAGCAAGCAATCGGGGGGGAAGAGATGGAAGCAGTGGTAAGAGTTCAGAGTTTTTTTTAATGAGGGCTGAATATGATGAATTTGTCTTCCTAGTATTCAATTGGAGGAAATTCTGGCTCATCCATGATATGATGTTGGAAAAACATAGAGGTAGCTTTGGATCTAGGGGAAGTGGTGCTGCATGTTGTCATTGACCCTGTCCCTAAAGATGATGCCACTGCAAAGTGGTGCAGAGAAGCCAAGGAGGACAAAGGGAGGCCAATTAGCTGTTTTACGTGTTTATATTCATGAACATAACTTTTGTATGTTTCCACTTGTGGGGAAGAGAAAAACTAGAGGCCATCAATATAAGATAGTCACCAAGAACTCAAATAGGGAATTCAGAAGAAACTTCTTTACCCAGAGAACGGTGAGAATGTGGAACTCGCTACTACAGAAAGTGGTTGAGGCGAATAGTTTAGATGCATTTAAGGAGAGGCTAGATAAACATACGAGGGAGAAGGGAATAGAGGGTTATGCTGATGGAGTTAGATGAGGAAGGATGAGAGGGACACGTAAGGGGAGCATAAACACTGGCATGGGCTGGTTGTGCCAAAAGACCTGTTTCTGTGTCGTATATATTATGTAATTAATTTGCACTTCTGTGTAGGGTAAATTATGTTTTGATGTCTCCACTGGGGGAGACATATTAACACTAAGGGAGGTACAGGTATAATCTTTTGTAAGCCAATGCTATGAAAAGGAACATAAGCGATCCTTTTGCTAAAACCAGTTT
Source organism: Pristiophorus japonicus (assembly GCF_044704955.1). NCBI lineage: Eukaryota > Metazoa > Chordata > Chondrichthyes > Pristiophoridae > Pristiophorus > Pristiophorus japonicus. The sequence goes on along the minus strand of NC_091991.1, from coordinate 39,785,031 downwards.
TACTGAGGTCAGCTAATATAATTGTCTTGATCACAGGCCAGCTGAAGCCTTTTTAACCATAATTTTAATGACATTGATATTTAACTTTAAAGTGTGTTGACAAAATATTCATTCTTTAGATAATGGAAACTTACTGGATTTGTGATATCCTATCTCATGGTGTACAGCTAAGTAAATATAAAGTAGCTGAATTTGCAAAAATATTAAACAGGTTAAACAGCTGCTAATAAATTATTGGGAATTGACACTACAGTAAATGTTTGGCTCTTGTCTCTGCAGGTTGATGCATACTCATGGAAGAAATGGGGCAACTTATTGTCAGGCAGTGATTTCTGGTAAAATTACCTCTGGTTGTTCAGGTATGCAAGTGCTTTGAGGTATACAACTGAACATGTTCAAACAGCAACATCATTCTTTTATGCCATTAGTAATGCAGAACAAGTAACACTCTAATCATATCCTCCACAGAAGCTCCATCTGTATTTGTCAACTCAAAGGTTCACACTATTTTGTAATTATTTACTTAAAGTATTAAAATCGCAGATACTTTTCTGAGCATTGATTAACTGTCTCAATGAAGGCAGAGTGACTCTAATTTGCCCTGGTTCTCAACTTCTGTTGTTAGGAGCAAGTCTATACTCCAGTACAGGTATACTATTATCATCGAGAATTTACAAAGAGCGTACAATGACAGTGAAAGGTCAGCAAAACCAGGAGGGAGAGCAGATCAATATTAAACAACAGAGACTCCATGATGAAGCCATTGAGACAGGTGATTTATTTATCTTGGTACACAGAAAGTCTGTTAATTAAAAGAAAATACACAACAGGACTTTAAAAAAAAACAGTTCACATGAGCAATGTGTTCTGGAAGCTAAATGAGATCTGGAAATGAACAATTCCAGGTATGAACTGCTTTTGGTCATCTGCGCTAATTTCTACTTGTGCAGCTCGGTGTCAAGTTTTTTTTATATCATAATATTCTGGTGAAGCGCCTTGGGATATTTCACTACATTAAAGGCACTATATATACAAATTGTTGCTTTTGTTGTAATGAAAGTTGGGTCCTGAAATAAAAAACAGCTGAGCAGTTATATACTTAGTTATCATCTCTGATATGGGGCTATGCTGTATGATATGAAAAAAGAACTACAACTCCCAGAGTGTATTTTGAAGAGTTCTAAAGAGTACACTGCATTATCTACAGAAGGTTCATCAGATTCGACTGGTGACAGCAGGCTCTGAAAGTTACCAGGATCATCAGTCTTCCATGTAAGGAAGAGGACGCTAAAAATATCTCAACATTGGATAGTCAAGGGGCTATAGGGGGGGAGGAACTTAACACAATCACAATCACTAAGGAGGTGGTACTCAGTAAGATAATGGGACTAAAGGCAGATAAATCCCCTGGACCTAATGACCTGATGGCTTGCATCCTAGGGTATTTAAGAGAAATAGCGGCAGGGATTGTGGATGCATTGGTTGTAATGCACCAAAATTCCCTGGATTCTGGGGAGGTCCCAGCAGATTGGAAAACTGAAAATGTCATGCCCCTATTTAAAAAAGGAGGCAGACAAAAAGCAGGAAACTATAGACCAGTTAGCCTAACATCTGTGGTTGGGAAAATGTTGGAGTCCATTATTAAAGAAGCAGCAGCAGGACATTTGGAAAAGCAAAATTCGGTCAGGCAGAGTCAGCATGGATTTATGAAGGGGAAGTCATGTTTGACAAATTTGCAGGAATTCTTTGAGGATGTAAGGAACAGGGTGGATAAAGGGGAGCCAGTGGATGTGGTGTATTTGGACTTCCAGAAGGCATTTGACAAGGTGCCACATAAAAGGTTCCTGCACAAGATAAAAGTTCACGGGGGTTGGGGGTAATATATTAGCATGGATAGAGGATTGGCTAACTAACAGAAAACAGAGAGTCAGGATAAATGTTTTATTCTCTGGTTGGCAACCAGTAACTAGTGGGATGCCGCAGGAATCAGTGCTGGAACCCCAACTATTTACAATCTATATTAATGACTTGGAAGAAGGGACTGAGTGCAACGTAGCCAAGTTTGCTGACGATACAAAAAGATGGGAGGAAAAGCAAGTTGTGAGGAGGACACAAAAAATCTGCAAAAGGCATAGACAGGCTAAGTGAGTGGGCAAAAATTTGACAGATGGAGTATAATGTTGGAAAGTATGAGGTCAGGCACATTGACAGAAAAAAATCAAAGTGCAAGTTATTATTTAAATGGGGAAAGATTGCAAAATGCTGTAGTACAGCAGGACCTGGGGGTACTTGTGCATGGAACACAAAAGGATAGTGTGCAGGTACAACAAGTGATCAGCAGGATAGCAAAGAGGGCGGAGTATAAAAGCAGGGAAATCTTGCTACAGCTGTACAGGGTATTGGTGAGGCCGCACCTGGAGTACTGCATGCAGTTTTGGTTTCCATATTTATGAAAGGATATACTTGCTTTGGAGGCAGTTCAGAGAAGATTCACTAGGTTGATTCCTGAGATGGGAGGGGGGGTTGACTTATGAGGAAAGGTTGAGTAGGTTGGGCCTCTACTCATTGGAATTCAGAAGAATGAGCGGTGATCTTATCGAAACGTATAAGATTATGAGGGGGCTTAACAAGGTGGATGCAGAGAGAATGTTTCCACTGATGGGGGAGACTAGAACTAGAGGGCATGATCTTAGAATAAAGAGTCCATTTAAAACAGAGATGAGGAGAAATTTCTTCTCTCAGACGGTTGTAAATCTGTGGAATTCGCTGCCTCAGAGAGCTGTGGAAGCTGGGACATTGAATAAATTTAAGACAGAAATAGACAGTTTCTTAAATGATAAGGGGATAAAGGGTTATGGGGAGCGGGCAGGGAAGTGGAGCTGAGTCTGTGATCAGATCAGCCATGATTTTATTGAATGGCGGAGCAGGCTCGAGGGGCTGTATGGGGTACTCCTGCTCCTATTTCTTATGTAAGAGCTTTGTTAAAATAATGCTATTGCAATGTTGTGGAGTTCTCAGGCAGGTTAAATGCTGGAACAGTTTGTTCTTTAAACCAGTCGAAGTTTGTTACTTTAGCTGACAAAGGTAACTTTGTGTTGCAGCTGACAACACTATATCGGCAAACATGCAAGCTTTAACAAAGTTTGGTTTGTTTTTATTGTTAGATTTGAATGAAAGGGACAAAAAAGTTGTGATGTGCCCTTGATCGTATCATTTCATACTCAGTTGGAAACGTTGCTAAAGGGTCTAGCAAAGACACAGTTCAAATGCTGCACGGACAATGCTTCTTTAGCTTTTCAATTTGTAGCATGCAGCTTGTCACATGTGACGAGGATCTCGGCATCAAATTGCAAACCGGCAAGTACCATGGGATAAAAATAATACACATTTTAATTGTTTACTTGGAATTTCCAGAAAGCAATTAATTTAAATGTTCCTGTTTGACCACTTGGCTTCCACCACCTCCCAAGCTACAGACTTGTTTGACCAAAAACATTACCCCAACACATTCTTGATCTAAATACAATAATGGTTTTGATGATGCATTGTAATAAGGACACAAGCACAAATAATCTTGCCAAACTAAGTTTCAAAAAATCTTAATGTTAAGAAATATTAACTCCCTCCACTAATCTTTGCCAGACTTAGAAGATTCTGCATTTATGAAGAGAACGCTCTGCCACAAGATCTTCCAATTTATCTTTTACAGTCTGTTTCTGCTGCTGATTATTTTATTTGGAGTTCTCCTATTTCTATAGAACAGGTGTCACTATATAAATGTCTTTATTTGTTTCCCATTTCCTGAAAATATCTTCTTACCCAACAAATAATAAATGATAAAAGAAATCCTGGAAAATTACCCTCAAAATTTATATGTAGTTAAGTCAAAATATTTTTTTTGTTGAAACTGGATGATAACTTCCAATGCCAAGTTACGGTTCTATAGCAGCTCTCCATATGGCACCAACTTTTGTTTGATTGTTGCAAAATATCTTTATGTGCTTTCTTTCTTCTGTGCAGATCATAAGCCTGGATATACTCAGTGTATGCCATCATAAGCCTTGTAAAAGGCCCCGCATGTTCCGTTTTTCCACATGTGAGAAAACCCGGAACTTACAAACCGTAGAGAGGGCTTTAAACGAAATAGTGAGGGGGAAGGTTCAGGTGAGCGGAAATTTAAAAAGTCAAAGAGCAAGGAGAAGGCAATAGAGCAGGGTAGCAGTGGGGGAAATGATAACCAGAATGTGACAGGAAGGAACAGAATGTATAAAAATAAGAGAAAGTGGGGTCAAAGCAGGGAAAAACGGTTTTAAAAAAAACAAAATTAAAAGCTCTTTATCTGAATGTATGTAACTAGATGAGTTGACGACACCAATAGATATAAATGGGTATGATCAGATTGCCATTACAGAGACGTGGTTGCAAGGTGACCAAGGATGGGAATTGAATATTCAGGGGTATTTGAAAATTCGGAAGGATAGCCAGAAAGGAAAAGGAGGTGGGGTAGCTCTGTAAATAAAGGATGAGATCAGTGCAGTAGTGAGAAATGATATTGGCTCAGAAGATCAAGTTTGGGTGGGTGGAGATAAGAAATAATAAGGGGAAGAAGTTACTGGTGGGTGTAGTCTATCGGTCCCCTAACAGTAACTACACTGTTGGACAGAGTATAAATCAAAAAATAATGGATACTTGTAAGAAAGGAATGGTAAGAATCATGGGCGATTATAATCTTCATATTGATTGGACAAATCAAATTGGCCAAAGTAGCCGTGAGGAAGAGTTCATAGAGTGTATCTGGGATGGTTTCCTTGAACAGTATGTTGTGGAACCAACCAGGGAGCAGGCTATCTTGGATCTGATACTGTGTAATGAGACAGGATTAATAAATGATCTCCTAGTAAAGGATCCTCTAGGAAAGAGTGATCGTAACATGGTTGAATTTCAAATTCAGTTGTAGGGTGAGAAAGTTGGATCTCAAACCAGTGTCCTGTTCTTAAATAAAGGAGACTACAAATGTATGAAGGCAGAGTTGGCTAAAGTAGACTGGGAAAATCGATTAAAGTGTAAGACGGCTGATAAGCTGTGGCAGACATTTAAGGAGATGTTTCCTAACTCTCAGCAAAGATATATTCTAGTGAGAAAGACTCTAAGAAAAGGATAAACCATCCGTGGCTAACTAAGATGGTATCAAACTGAAAACAACGGCATACAAAGTGGCCAAGATTAGTGGGAGGCCAGAGGATTGGGAAACTTAAAAAAAAAACAGCAAAGGACGACTAACAGAATGATAAAGAGAGGGAAGATAGATTATGAAAGTAAACTAACAAGAAATATAAAAACAGATAGAAAGAGTTTCTACAGGTATATAAAAAGGAAAAGAGTAGCTAAAGTGAACGTTGGTCCCTTAGAGGATGAGACTGGGGAATTAATAATAGAAAATAGAAAAATGGCAGAGATTTTGAACAAATATTTTGTATCGGTAGAAGACACTAAAAACATCCCAATAATGGATAATCAAGGGGCCATAGGAAGGGAGGAACTTAAAGCAATCACTCACTAAAGAAAAAGTACTCGGTAAAATAATGGGACTAAAGGTGGACTTGTCCCCGGGACCTGATGGCCTGCATCCTAGGGTCTTAAAAGAAGTGGCTGAAGAGATAGTGGATGCATTGGTTGTAATCTACCAAAATTCCCTGGATTCTGGGAATCTCTCAACGGATTGGAAAACCGTGAATGTAACACCCTTAGTTAAAAAAGGAGGCAGACAGAAAGCAAGGAATTATAGACCAGTTAGCCTAACATCTGTCATTGAGAAAATGCTGGAGTCCATTATTAAGGAAGCAGTAGCAGGACTTTTGGAAAAGCATAATACAGTCAAACAGAGTCAGCATGGTTTTATGAAAGTGAAATCATGTTTGACAAGTTTGCTGCAGTTCTTTGAGGATGTAATGAGCAGGGTGGATAAGGGGGAATCAGTGGATATGGTGTATTTGGATTTCCAGAAGGCATTCGATAAAGTGCCACATAAGAGGTTACTGCACAAGATAAAAGTTCACAGAGTTGGGGGTAATATATTAGCATGAATAGTGGATTGGCTAACTAACAGAAAACAGAGAGTCGGGATAAATGGGTCATTTTCCGGTTGGCAAACGGTAACTAGTGGGGTGCCACAGAGATTGGTGCTGCGGCCTCAATTATTTACAATCTATATTAATGACTTGGATGAAGGGACAGAGTGTAATGTAGCCAAGTTTTCTGATGATACAAAGATGGGTAGGAAAGCAAGTTGTGAGGAGGACACAAAAAAATCTACAAAGGGATATAGACAGGCTATGTGAGCGGGCAAACATTTGGCAGACGGAGTATAATGTGGGAAAGTGTGAGGTTATCCATCTTGGCAGGAAAAATAAAAAAGCAAATTATTATTTAAATGGAGAGAAATTACAAAATGCTGCAGTATAGAGGGACCTGGGGGTCCTTGTGCATGAAACATAAAAAGTTAGTATGTAGGTACAACAAGTAATCAGGAAGGCAAATGGAATTGCAAGGGGATGGAGTATAAGAGCAGGAAAGTCCTGCTACAACTGTACAGAGTATTGGTGAGGCCACACCTAGAGTACTGTATTTAAGGAGGGATATACTTGCATTGGAGGCAGTTCAGAGAAGATTCACTAGGTTGATTCCTGAGATGAAGGGGTTGACTTATGAAGAAAGGTTGAGTAGGTTGGGTCTATAGTCATTGGAGTTTAGAAGAATGAGAGGTGATCTTATTGAAACATACAAGAAACTGAGGGGGCTTGACAAGTTAGATGCAGAGAAGATGTTTCCCCTCATGTGGGAATCTAGAACTAGGGGGCATAGTTTCAGAATAAGGGGCCGCCCGTTTAAAACTGAGATGAGGAGGAATTTCTTCTCTCAGAGGGTTGTAAATCTATGGAATTCTCTGCCCCAGAGAGCTGTGGATGCTGGGTCATTGAATATATTTAAGGTGAGTAAGACAGATCTTTGAGCGATAAGGGAGTCAAGGGTTATGGGAGCGGGCAGGGAAGTGGAGCTGAGCCCAAGATCAGATCAGCCATGATCTTATTGAATGGCGGAGCAGCCTCAAGAGGCCAAATGGCCTACTCCTGCTCCTATTTCTTATGGTCAAGGTTCACCTTGACAGATCATCCAAACCGACCCATAAATCATTTTCGCTGGTGCAGAGCTACTTCCCTGGAAATGCCCACGAAAACCTTGCGCCCGGTAAAAGCAGGCATAGGACCTGCTTTCATCAGTGTAAGGATTGAGATAAAGTGCAAGAAAAAATTTTAAATAAAAAAAATCATTCACAAACATTTAAAATGAGTTTATGTAAATTTTGGCCCAGATTAAAATGTTTCAAATTATTTTTTTTTAAGTACATTTTTATCGTAAATGCTTCATTAAAGACAGTTTTAATTAACTTTGATAATGGGAACATTTATTTTTATTCCATTTGTGTAAATTATTTAATTATTTGGGGATTGGGTTCATGCTAATGGGAGACTCCATTCGTAAATGGAATCCCTATGGCACACGAGGCATCCTCCTTTCTGATTGGAGGACCTGGCCCACATGATTCCAGGGACACTTCCGAACCACCTGGGTTCCGTGGGCCTTTACGCAGGCGTTGCCTGCAGGCCCAGGACCCGAAGTCTCCGAAGCCCGGGAGCCAACAGGTAGGTTCAGATTTGTTTTTCTAGTCGGAGGTCTACTCCGGAGGTACACCTCCGACCGCAAATTCCGACCCGTTATTTTTATAATTTGATAAAGAAACTTATTGCAATGTTGGCAGCTGGAGGATGACCGTGCTCTCTCTGACTACAGCAACCCTGCTGAGATTTTTTGATGCTGCCCAGGAGAGGAAGAAGTCTTACACCACTCCAAAGACGAACCAACATAAGCAGAAGGTCATGCTGTCCTGAAGTGTTACATTGAGACTGCTGGGATCCATAATTTATTGCGTAGGTCATTGAGTTGGAATCCATGTCCGGCAAGTCTGTGTGTCCGTATAGGAACTGAGGGCTAGATTTTACACTTTTGTGCAGATCGCCCAAAAATGGACGTTATTTCCGGCATGGGCGATAAAAATGGATTTTCAGATCGCCAGCTTGTTGCCCATTCTCAAAGCACCTAGTCTCCATTTTTGAAATTGGGCATTACCGCGAGCGATATGAAATGGGTGTTAGCGTTAAATCTCTCTGACCTTCTGCCGTAAAGTGTCGCCATCCTTAGCAATGGCATGGCAATGCTCGTTTCCCGCGATTCAGGTCAGGGGTCATCATTACATGCGCAGAAGAGACAGAGAGGGAGCAGAGAGGGACTGAAAACATGTGTGGGTGTGGTGTGTGCTTGTTTAGCTGTTGTGGGAGGCACGAGAGAGATTTACCAGCAGCAAAAAGCCTACTAAACACCAAGAACGTAGTTGGCACCGGGTTTTTGTCCAACAAATAATATATAATATGGAAGGGATGGAGGAGGCCCTGGAGCTGGTAGACAGGAACACTGGTGGCAGAGGGCTCCCAGTGGTCCCAGAGCACTGCACTGCACCCCAAGGTGCCGCACCCCCATTGTCAACGACACATGAGAGCCAGGAGCAACATCTTGCTTCTGGCTTGGAGTGTGTTCCCACCTCAGGATCATTCTCTCCCGTGTCTGTCCAAGCAACGGTTCTGCCGTCATCCCCCCCCCCCCCCCCCGCTAATGAAGCATCGCCTGAGGAGCTCCTTGGCAAGGCGGCTTGGAGTCAGGCGGGGAAGGGGAAGGGGTAGAGGTGGGGATGAGAAGCGGATGGGGGGGGAGGGGGGAGGGTTGGTTTTTACAGATATACTTATGATTTCAGACAAATGGTCGGTTTAAATGTGTTTTATTTAACATAACCTTGTTGCACATTGGCTCAGATAGCTGCACCATTACACACTGGTGATTCCTTAACATCAAAGGGTATAATTACATTTAACTTCAATCAACTTGAACTTTAACTGTTACCAAGGTGATGCACACCATTGATATATGATCTACACACCCAGCAGTGTGTCAGCCTTGTAAATACCACCCATGTTCTTTCAGGCAAAGCGCTCATTTAAGAGTCTTGCAACTATGATGCCACCTCGGGCCCTTTCCTGCGGTCTACAGGGGGGCGGGGGCATGGCTTCAGCGTCAGCCTGATTGTGTGGTCTGAGGTCAGCGTTCATCTCCTCGTCCTCCTCTTCCTCTCTCTCCTGAGCTGGACCGTCAGACTCATCAGGCAATTCTTGTCCCCTCCTGACAGCCAAGTTGTGCAGCTTAGAGAACACCACCACAAATTGAGCTACCTGCTCAGGGTAGTATTGGAGCTCGCCTCCTGAGTGGTCCAGGCATCTTAAGCAGTCCAATGATTTTCTCCATGATATTGCGAGTTGCTCTGTGGCTCTCATTGTATCGCTTCTCGGCTTCGCTGTGGGTGTCACGCAGGGGGCAGGTGGCAAGGCCATATCCTTTGTCACCAATCATCCAGCATTGACCTTGTAGCTGATTGTTAAACAAGTCAGATACAGTGCTCTCACGCAGCATGTGAGCATCATGGATGCTGCCCAGAAATTGAGCATTCACTGCCATAATAATTTGCTGGTGGTCGACAACGAGTTGCACATTCAGGGAGTGGAATCCCTTGCGGTTCCAAAAACCTTTGCATTCTAAAAAGGTGCCCACATCGCGATGTGCATACAGTCTATTGCTCCCTGCACCTTGGGGAAATTAGCAATTTGGTAGAATCCTAAAGCTCTCTCAGTCTGAGTCTCCCTGGTCATTAGGGAAGCTGATAAAGTCCATCCTGCATGTGTACAGGGCTTCAGTGACCTGTCTAATGCAGCAAAGTGTGGTATGCTGAGACATACCGCAAATATCGCCAGCTGAGGCCTGAAAAGAACCCGATGCGTAGAACGACAGTGCCGCGGTGACTTTGACCTTGACGGACAGTGCGGTCCGGATGGTGCTGGTAGGCTGCAGATCTTCTCTGATGAGCTAGCATATCTCAGTGATAACTTCTTTGTGAAAGCGCAGTCTCCAAAGGCAGGTGGTGTCGGACAATTTGAGGTAAGACCGCTTCTCCCGGTACTTGCAGGGGGTGCAACGTCTGGTCCTCCTCATCAGTCTGTCACGTCTTACATTGGGCACATGATGCTGTCGAGCATACCTTCTGCCATCTCAAGTCTGCAGCATGTAAGTGGTCATCAAGAGAGGGTGAGAAAGCAATAGCTCTCTGTTTTCCACCGATTGTTCACAAAGAATGAATGTCCCCACTAAGACATCTAGTAAATTCCAATCGTCCACAGTATGATAAAATGTTTGTTCAGATGTTCACATCACCTCCAAAGACTTCCAGAGTACATCCGAACTCCCCCCGAGGTTGAAGCAGAGCAGCCTTTTAAATGATGCGACATGTGATTTAGAACATGCCGTCCAGACCGCTGTGAGTAGTTCCGGTTAGTTTAATTTTTTCCCAGCGTTTTTTTCAGAGAGCGATATCGTGGCCGAGATGTGTGTGAGGTGCCGAAAGTAAGGATGGGCGATATACTGGGCGCTAAGTTTCGGTAAATGTGATCTTTACAACAAAAAACAGTGGGTGGGCGGTATTATTAAATCTCAGCATTAATTACATGCCGAAAGTAACACTGGGTGATATTATGGATGTCGGGATCGCCCATTCTGATGATTCCACCCAAAAAAAGTGGGCGAGCGGTATTATTTTTTCTCGGCATTACGCACATGCGGAAAGTAGCGCTCGCCGATAAGTGACCGAGAAATGGGTGTCAGTTTCCATTTTGTGGCTAAATGGGAGATATCTGGGTGTTACACGTCATTTCAGCATTAAAATGGACGTTAAGTGGGCATTATGCATGCAAAAATAATGGAAAATCTAGCCCTGAATCTTCCGCATGAGAATTTCATTCACAGATGTTGCAGAAAAAGCAGTATCTTAGGGCTGGAAACTGCCCTCTGCCCTTTATGGGGTGGATAATTTGAATTAGATTAAAATTTAGCACCTGTACAGATGGGGCGGAAAATAGAGAAATTGGTGAATTTGTTTACTCGGAAGCCTCCCGGCGCTCTCGGGCGCTATTGGAGGCAGGAGTGGGGTGGAAAACGGGCGTTGTCATTTAGCGCCGCACTGAGCATGTCGCGCTGAAGCGTCCCAATGTCCCTCCCCTTCACTTAAAGGGGAGGGATGCTGCGAGGTCTAGTGAGGCCTCCATTGTGCCCACTGGGCCATCAGAGAAGGGTTCGGCTGGATCAGCTGCCCGACACCCAAGAGGGGGTGCTGGCTGCCTGTTGGCGGCCCGGACGAACCAGTGGCCGCCATTGTCGGGCCGACACGGGAGTCGACCGGCAATTGAAACAAAATGGCGTCGGCCAGTGCCCCCTTTTAAGCTGTTGGTGGCACCGATTGCGCTCCCACGGGACAATTCCTCCTGAAGGGCGCAAAAGGGGTCGGCGCTCGGTGGGGCAGGAAAGACGAGGCGCGGTCCGCCGCCCCTGCACCGGGGACAATTCTGGACAGGTTGGAAAGGCCTTACCGCCCCATTACCACAATCTGAGAGGCGGTAACGGGCCTTAGAAAAGGGGGTAATTTCAGCTCCTTAGTGTATATTTGTATTGTGAACTGATTTCATTGTAATTTATTATAAATAATTTTCTGATAAACTTGCCATAGAAATATTGCAAAGGAACAGGATATCCTTTTTATAATATGATTCAGCAGAGCCGGAATCTTCCCAGCGGGTTTGGAGGTGGGCCCGCTGTCAAAATGGCTTTGATCAACTGCGGGTCAGAATCCTGCTCTAAACCCGCCTCCGTGTGAGTTTCCCAGCTGTCAGATCTGCCTGCCGATCGCAAACCCGACAGCAAGTGCCGGGCCAGTTCATTAACCTATTTAAAAAAATAGTTTAGTGGTATTTGAGAGGATTAAAAGCAGGCACTTACAATGTTACCACCTTTTTGTTGGGTTTCCCATCCCTGTTAGAACTCGCCAGGTAAGTGGAATCGGGTTCTCAGTGACTCTCTATTGCTTTAGCTAGTTGACAGCTGCAGAAGTGGTATAAAAGCTACCATTTCATAGCTGTTCACTTTCCAATGTCAGAAGCTGAAGCCTTCAGGTTTTGGAGCAGACTTTTGAGCTGTATGCACTTTGGAAGTGTTTGCAGTGAACTCTCTCATCACTTTCACCTCCTTGGAGCAACCTCTCTCACCATGGACAGGGCGCTTCTGTCATCTCAACCTCTCCTGCCATCTATTCCAGCAGCATCAGTGCCCTTGAAAAATTCTCATCTTGGTTCTCAGAATCCCACCACGATCAGCCCCAACACCAACATCACTAAACACACCAGCATCACCACCAACAATACCAACCTTCTTCGCAACAGTACACAGGGCATCAGCACCCGACCACATTGCTACCTGGGAGGTCATAAAGCATCCCTGCAATGTACAACCCATTCCTTTCACATTCATTACCATTGTGGAGAGTTACCGTTATGTCTCATCATTCACTACAACTCACTAAGCCACTTCCAAAGGTGCACACAAATCTGTCCAAGAATGCAACATCCTGAAAATAAAGATTTCAATGTTTGACAACACATTAACATTAACTATACATGAACATTGGCTAAAGTACCCAAGTGCCTATCCTTATGTGTGTTAGTTGATATGATTGGACAAGGATGAGGGTGAGTGTGAGGAGTGGCTGGTGAGATGGGGAACTGATAATGCAAATAGAGAGAGAGATGGGTGGAGCTGCAAGGTAAGTTGGTGTGAGTAAGGATGTGAAGGAAGGGTAGGGAAGGCAGAGTGATGGGGATATGATGAGGGGCACAGCAGAATGAGGTTGAGTGTGGCTTTGCAGTAACGTTTCGTGATGTACTGAGATCAGTGAAAGGTTTACTGCAGCCAGCTCCTCCAGACGACATGTGCCCTCCTGTACAATGTGCAACCAGGCTGTGTTAGTTTCCTGGGGAGGTCTTTTCTGTCCATTGGAATGGAAGAGAACCTTCCTATGTGCTGTGACTCCCTCCATAAGCATCTGCAATGGGAGAGCCTGGGTGCAGCCATGCACCTTTGTGCTGTGCCTGTCAGTGTTTGCAGCATCTCAATGCTGCAAAAGACTGACAGATGAGCTGTCAAAAAAATGTTGGACATGGTCCCTTTAAGGAAACAGGCTGATGATGTGTCAACAGATGACATCATCAGACCCGCTTCCAGTTAATTGGCCGGGAAACCCGCAGGGCGGGCTTAACAAGCCCCAGCCACGGAAGATTGAAGGTAGAGGGCGGACTGCACTTCGGAGCGGGTTTCCCACGCTGCACCAATGCCGCCTGCATCAAACTCGCCTCTGTTAGAGAAATCCCGGCCCAGCAGTGCAGGGAGACATCAGAACACTTGGGAAAATGGCAAAAAATGTTTTTACAGAAATCTACAAAATATTAGCTATAATGTCCCATTTACAGTACATATATACTCTAAGTGTGTTAGAGGTGGGAACCTGATCTAAAGGCTGAAATTATGTTTATTACATCATGTGAACTCTCTGATTAAGTTGCAGTTTCTATCTCACTTTTGGATATCCACTATTAGATGTAAGCAAAGAGCTGTACAAGCAGGCTATCCAGGTGAATTTTATTCAAATCCAAATAAAGGTTTATGGCAGAGACCAAATAAAGTGGAGGCAAAATACTGTGGATGCTGGATGTAGTGTCTCTGCATCTTGTTACAAACGCACACGAGGCATGGATATATCAGACAAGGTCACTCTGTGACCTTCACTTTATTTCCAGGTCTGAAGAGTGCTGATCCTGGGTGGGACCTCCTCTTTTATACCTGGAAGCCCAGGTGAGGAGCTCACTCCCTGTGGTCAGGATGTGCATTACAAGGTTACAGGTACAGTATGCATGAGTTACAGTTACATACTTATAGTCATTGCAAGATGGTGAAATACAGGACACTGGAAATCTGAAATATAAACAGAAAATGCTGGCAATACTCAGCAGATCAGACAACATCCGTGGAGAGAGAAACAGAGTTAACGTTTCAGGTCGATGACCCTTCATCGGACATGGAAAATGTTACAGATGTAACAGATTTTAAGCATGTACAGAGGCGGGGAGAGGGGGAGGGGATAAAGAACAAAAGGGAAGGTCTGTGATAGGGTGGAAGGCAGGAGTGATTAAATGACGAAAGGGATGATGGTGCAAGGCAAAGGGGTGGTAATGTGACAAGTAAAGAAACAAAGGATGGGTTTAGAGGAGCTGAAAAGGCTGCAGCAGAATCATTACCAGCACCTGCTGTCCGAAAACGGAGCCTTTCACCCTATCACAGAAACCCCCATCCCCACCCCTCGCTCCTTTCCCTGCTCTGTACTTGTTTAAAACCTGCTACACGAATAATATGGAGTTATTTGGAGACTTTCTCTGTTAAAGTTATGCTAAAATTGTATCGAACCTTGGTTAAACCACACTTATTCCTCCAACTGCTTCTTGTCCATCCCCACTTCCCTCGCCCCACCATTGGCAGCCATGCCACCCGCTGTCTAGGCCCTAAGGTCTGGAATTCCCGCTCCACCTCTTCTCCTCCTTTAAGACCCTCCTTATAACATACCTCTTTGACTAAGCTTTTGGACACCTTTGGATTTACAGAAGGCATTCGATAAGGTGCCGCATAAGAGGTTACTGCACAAGATAAAAGCTCACGGGATTGGAGGTAATATATTAGCATGGATAGAGGATTGGCTAACTAACAGAAGGTAGAGAGTCGGGATAAATGGGTCATTTTCCGGTTGGCAAGCAGTGACTAGTGGGGTGCCGCAGGGTCCTCAACTATTTACAATCTATATTAATGACTTGGGTGAAGGGACCGAGTGTAATGTAGCCAAGTTTGCTGATGATACAAAGATGGGTGGGAAAGCAAATTGTGAGGAGGACACAAAAAATCTGCAAAGGGATATAGACAGGCTAAGTGAGTGGGCAAACATTTGGCAGATGGAGTATAATATGGAAAAATGTGAGGTTATCCACTTTGGCAGAAATAATAGAAAAGCAAATTATAATTTAAATGGAGAAAAATTGCAAAATGCTGCCATACAGAGACCTGGGGGTCCTTGTGCATGAAACATAAAAAGTTAGTATACACGTACAACAAGTATTCAGGAAGGCAAATGGAATGCTGGCCTTTATTGCAAGGGGGATAGAGTATAAAAGCAGAGAGGTCCAGCTGCAACTGTACAGGGTAGTGGTGAGGCCACACCTGGAGTACTGCCTACAGTTTTGGTCTCTGTATTTAAGAAAGGATATACTTGCATTGGAGGCTATTCAGTGAAAGTTCACTAGGTTGATTCCGGAGATGAGGGGTTGACTTATGAGAGTAGGTTGGGCCTATACACATTGGAGTTCAGAAGAATGAGAGGTGATCTTATTGAAACTTACAAGATAATGAGGGGGCTCGACAAGATGGATGCAGAGAGGATGTTTCCATTCATAGGGGAAACTAAAACTAGGGGACATAGTCTTAGAATAAGGGGCTGCCCATTTAAAACTGAGATGAGGAGAAATTTCTTCTCTCAGAGGGTTATAAATCTATAGAATTCTCTGCCCCAGAGAGCTGTGGAGGCTGGGTCATTGAATATATTTAAGGCGGAGATAGACAGATTTTTGAGCGACAAGGGAGTAAAGGGTTATGGAGAGCGGGCAGGGAAGTGGAGCTGAGTCCATGATCAGATCAGCCATAATCTTATTGAATGGCGGAGCATGCTCGAGGGTCCAAATGGCCTACTCCTGCTCCTATTTCTTCTGTTCTTATGTTCTCTTCTTTCATATGGTAGTAGCAAATCAAATCAAATGTCAATATCCAAGTCAGAAATCCAGGCCAAAGCTCCCAGTGTAACAGCGTGGATATCTTGTAGGCTGCCTGCGAATTTCTCTGAGGGCAGTGCTCAATGATGTGCTCCAGGGTCAGATTAGGAGCTCCACAGTGGCATGATGGGGATGCTTTAATCTTCCATCTATGGAGAAGGTGGCAGTATCTACCATGACCGGTTCTGAGGTGGTTGATGGTTTCCTTCAACCTTCAGGTTGTGCTGTGGAGTCCTCTATAAGGAATCCGTTCAGTATGTCGCAGTTCTTCCAAGCATTTTATCATCGGTCATCAAGGTTGGTGGGAGATCACTGAAGGGCTTGGCAACGGTCCAAAGTGGCCGCCTAGATTTGAGATTGGTTGATGGTAGAATCTTCAAGTCGGCCTGGATCAACATGTCTTTGCTTGTGTAGCGGTTGTACTCTCTGGAGACTGCATATTCGCGCCATAGGTGTGGTGGTGCGATGTTTGCAAGCATGAGCAGCCAAGGTGATGATGTCGATAAAAGCGTACCGGATAAAAGCGTACTGGTGATAATTCTCTTAGTAGAATTTAGCTGGACGTCAGTGGATTTGACATGTGGACTTAATAGCCATGCCTGAGAGCAGCATTCCACTGTAGAGTACACCAGGGCGAGTGCTGCAGTACTGAGGGTTTGAGCATCTGCTCCCCAGGTTGATCCAGCAAGTTTCTGGATCAAGTTGACCCTAGTTGCTTCCCAAGGTTGTGTAGATGCTGTCCCGGGTATGATTGAGCGTAACTCCTAAATAGGAAGGTTTTTTTTCATGGTTTATCTCTACGTCGCAAAAGGAGACTTTCAAAGCTTGGTTTGCTTGATGGGTGTTGAGGTGGAATGTTGAGGTGGGTTTGACCGGATTCGCCATCGGTGGAAGTAGGTCTCCATCCTCTGTTGGGGTCTCCTTGATGATGGACAGATTCATGTTTTGCATGGCCAAGGCAATGTCATCAGAGTATATGAACTTCGGGACTCTGTTTCGGGCAGGTCACTGGTGTAAGTGCTGAATAACATGGGTGCCAAGGCAGAACCCTGTGGGAGTCCATTGTTCAATGTCTTATATCTGCTCTTCTGGATGCCAGAGTACACATGGAAGCTTGGTTGCTAAGCATGGAGTTGAGAAGATGGATTGTTTTTCTGCAGGGTAAAATGACGGAGAGCTTGAAAAGCAGTCCATGCTTCCATAGTGTGTCATTCGCCGCTGACAGGTCCACGAGTGTTACGACGGTCTTGAGCTAGCACTAGAAGTCTGCTTCGATGTGCGTTGTTAAAGCTACCACTTGGTCGCAGCAATTACGGCTGGTCCGGAAACCCAATTACTCCTCAGCGGATGGTTGGTTCAATGTTGGGGATAGTCTGTGGAGTAGTAGCCTCTCCAGCACTTTATAACAAGTGCAAAGTGAGGAGATCGATGGTAGCTGGAGGCCTCACAAGCATTCTTCCCCTGCTTCAGGAGGACAATTATTTTAGCCTCCCTCCAAATAGGTGGGATTTTACCAGTTGCCTGTACCTCGGAGAAGAAATAGGTCAACCATCTCTTCACTTTGGGTCCCAGTGCTTTTAACAATTCTAGGTAAACACCATCAGGACCAGCAGCTTTTTCAGATTTGGTTCGCGATAGGACTGCGTTTAGTTCGTCCAAGGTGAATGGATCCGACATGGTTGACGATCTTGGTGCCGCCATCAAGTTTGGTCACCTATCCTAATGTCTGCTTCTTTGGCTCAGTGTCAATTTTGCCTGATTACACTCCTGTGAAGTGCTATATTTGCTACATAAATGCAATTTTCTATCAGTCTATCAGTCTGTCCACCCGTCCCTCGGTGGTAGTATACTCATTTATCAGTCAGAAGGTTGTGGGTTGAAGTCTTACTCCAGAGATTTTGGATAGGACATTAACAGCAAGTCATCTGTTGGTTTCCATCGTCCAAGGTCTTTCATGTCCTCTCAGGTGGACATGAAAGAACCCACAGCACTATTCAAAGAAGAGCAGGGGAATTCTCCTGGTGTCTTGACTGACATTTATCCCTCAACCAACACCTAAAACAGAAGATCTGGTCATTTATTTTGTTGCTATTTGTGGGAGCTTGCTGTGTGCAAGTTGGCTGCCACATTTCTTACAATACTACACTTCAAAAGTACTTCATTGGTTGTAAAGCACTTTGGACATCCTGAGGTTGTGAAAGGCGCTACATAAATTCTGGTCCTTAACTTTGCTAGTTAGCCATGGTTGTACCACCTTTCCAGTGGAGTTTCTATTCCTCAAGTGAATGTATATTTGTTGAGAATTTTGATAAAGTAGAGAGAAAGGATCTTAGCTCGGAAAATCAAGATGTAGAATCAGTTTGGGTGGAGCTAAGAAATAAGGGGCAGAAAGTACTGGTGGGAGTAGTTTATAGGCCCCCCAACAGTAGTTGTACTGTTGGACAGAGTATAAATCAGGAAATTAGAGGTGCATATAGACTGGACAAACCAAATTTGCAGTAATAGTGTGGAAAACAAGTTAATGGAATGCATGCAAAATAGTTTTCCAGATCAGTATGTTGAAGAATTCACTAGGGAAGAGATTAGCGAAAGTAATTGTTGTCCCTTAGAGGCAGAGACAGGGGAAGTTATAATGAGGAATAATGAAATAGCAGAGACATTAAACAAATATTTTGTGTCTATCTTCGCAGTAGAAGACAGAAAGAATATACCGGAAATTGCGGGGAACCCAGGGTCTAATGAGAGTGAGGAACTTAAAATAATTAATATTAGTAAAGACAATTAGCTGGAGAAACTAATGGGACTAAAATCCGACAAATCCCCATAACATGATGGCCTACATCCTAAAGTTTTAAAAGAGATGGCTGCTGATATAGTGGATGCATTGGTTTTGATCTTCCAGAATTCCTTAGATTCTAGAATGGTCCCCGTGGATTGGAAGATAGCAAATGTAACCATGCTATTCAAGAAAGGAGAGACAGAAAAAACAGAGAACTATAGGCCAGTTAGCCTGATATCAGTAGTAGGGAAAATGCTGGAATCTATTATTAAAGATGTGGTAACAGGACACTTGGAAAAATCAGATTATGACTAGATAAAGTCAACATGGTTTTATGAAAAGGAAATCGTGTTTGACAAATCTGTTAAGAGTTTTTGAGGGTGTAATTAGCAGGGTAGATAAGGGGGAGCAAGTGGATGTAGTATATTTGCATTTTCAGAAGGCATTTGCTAAGGTGCCACACAAGAGGTTGTTACACAAGATTAGGGCTCATGGGATTGGGAGTAATATATTAGCATGGATTTCAGGATTGGTTAAGAAACAGAAAACAGAGTAGGAATAAACGGGTCATTTTTGGGATGGCAGGGTGCAATTAGTGGAATGCCGAAAGAATTAGTGCTTGGGCCTCAGCTAATTACAATCTATATCAATGACTTAGATGAGGGAACCAAGAGTAATATATCAACATTTGCTGATGATGCAACGCTAGGTGGGAAGGTAATCTATGAGTACATAAAGAGGATGCAAAGGGACATAGACTGGTTAAGTGAATGGGCAAAAAGGTGGCAGGTGGAGTGTAATATGGGAAAGTGTCAAATTATCCACTTTGGGAGGAAGAATGGAAAAGCAGAATATTTTTTTAAACGGTGAGAGACTAGTAAATGTTGGGATTCAGAGGGATTTGCGTATCCTTATATAGAAAGTTAACATGTAGGCACAGTAAGCAATTAGGAAGGCAAATAGTATGTTGGCCTTTATTGCAAAAGGGTTGCAGTATAAGAGCAATAAAGTCTTGCTGCAATTATATAGGGCTTTGATGAGGCCACACCTGCAGTACTGTGTAGCGTTTTGGTCTCCTTACCTAAGGAAGATTATACTTGCCTTTTAGAGAGTGCAACGAAGGTTCACTACATTTATTCCCGGGATGAGAGGGTTGTTGTACGAGGAGAGATTGAGTAGAATGAGTAGAATTCTCTGGAGAAGAATGAGAGGTGATCTCATTGAAATATATAGCATTCTTCGAGGGCTTGACAGGGTAGATGCAGAGAGGCTGTTTCCCCTGGCTAGACAGTATAGAACTAGGGCACATAGTCTCAGGATAAGGAGTCAGTCATTTAGGGATGAGGAGAAATTTCTTCACTCAGAATGTTGTGAATCTTTGGAATTCTCTACCCCAGAGAGCTGTGGACGCTCAGTCGATGAGTATATTCAAGACTGAGATCAACAGATTTTTGGGCACTCGGAATTAAGAGATATGGGTATAGGGCAGGAAAGTGGAGTTGATACAGAAATGTAACCATGATTTTATTGAATGGCTGTTTTTCTGGCTCCTCTCTGCATATGCACATTTTCTGCATCTTATGTATGGTTGCACTTCTCTGCCTTGGCATCTTTGCTATCTCTTTCTAAGTGTGTAGTTGCACTGTTTTCCTGGCTCCTCTCTGCATTTGCACATTTTCTGTATCTTTCTATTTGTGTAATTGCACTGGTTTTCTGGCTTTTCACTGCATTAGCACATTTTCTGAATCTTTCTATATGTGTAGTTGCATTGTTTTATATAAGAAACATAAGAAATGGGAGCAGGAGTAGGCCATTTGGCCCCTCGAGCCTGCTCCGCCATTTAATAAGATCATGGTTGATCTGATCATGGACTCAGCTCCACTTCCCTGCCCACTCCCCATAACCCTTTATTCCCTTATCGCTCAAAGATCTGTCTATCTCCACCTTAAATTCAATGACCCAGCCTCCACAGCTCTCTGGGACAGAGAATTCCACAGATTTACAATCCCCTGAGAGAAGAAATTCCTCCTCATCTCAGTTTTAAATGGGCAGCCCCTTATTCTGAAACTATGTCCCCTAATTTTAGTTTCCCCTATGAGTGGAAATATATTCTCTGCATCCACCTTGTAGAGCCCCCTCATTATCTTGTATGTTTCAATAAGATCATCTCTCATTTTTCTGAACTGCAATGAGTATAGGCCCAACCTACTCAACCTTTCTTTATAAGTCAATCCCCTCATTTTCAGAATCAACCTAGTGAACCTTCTCTGAACAGCCTCCAATGCAAGTATATCCTTCCTTAAATATGGAGACCAAAACTGTATGCAGTACTCTAGGTGTGACCTCACCAATACCCTGTACAGTTGTAGCAGGACTTCTCTGCTTTTATACTCCATCCTCCTTGCAATAAAGGCCAATATTCCATTTGCCTTCCTGATTACTTGCTGGACCTGCATACTAACTTTTTGTGTTTCATGCACAAGGATCCCTGGGCTCCTCGCTACATATGCACATTTGCTATCTCCATTTGAGTGGTTGCACCGTTTTGCGGGCTCCTCTGTGTGCATGTCCTCCTCGCAGCCCAGCTGATCCCGGGTCTGGCCCCTTGGGCTGGAGGAGGCAGGATCGATCCCAGGTCTGGCTCCTTGGGCTGGAGGAGGCGGGATCGATCCCGGGTCTGGCCCCTTGAGCTGGAGGAGGTGGGATCGATCCTGGGTCTGGCCCCTTGAGCTGGAGGAGGCGGGATCGATCCCGGGTCTGGCCCCTTGAGCTGGAGGAGGCGGGTTCGATCCCGGGTCTGGCCCCTTGAGCTGGAGGAGGCGGGATCTATCCCGGGTCTGGCTCCTTGAGCTGGAGGAGGCGGGATCGATCCCGGGTCTGGCCCCTTGAGCTGGAGGAGGCGGGATCGATCCCTGGTCTGGCCCCTTGGGCTGGAGGAGGCGGGATCTATCCCGGGTCTGGCCCCTTGGGCTGGAGGAGGCGGGATCGATCCCGGGTCTGGCTCCTTGGGCCGGAGGAGGCGGGATCGATCCCAGGTCTGGCTCCTTGGGCTGGAGGAGGCGGGATCGATCCCGGGTCTGGCTCCTTGGGCTGGAGGAGGCGGGATCTATCCCGGGTCTGGCCCCTTGGGCTGAAGGAGGCGGGATCGATCCCTGGTCTGGCCCCTTGGGCTGGAGGAGGCGGGATCGATCCCGGGTCTGGCCCCTTGGGCTGAAGGAGGCGGGATCGATCCCGGGTCTGGCTCCTTGGGCTGGAGGAGGCGGGATCGATCCCGGGTCTGGCCCATTGGGCTGAAGGAGGCGGGATCGATCCCGGGTCTGGCCCCTTGGGCTGGAGGAGGCAGTACTGATCCCAGAATACACTGGAGCCTGTGATGTGACAGCGGCGGCTGCAACATGGCTGAAGTCGGCAGTAGCTTGCTGGAGCAGCTCAAATCCTGCATCGTCTGGTCGTGGACCTACTTGTGGACGCTGTGGTTTTTCCTGATGCTTTTTCTGGTCTACATCTTGCGGGTCCCGCTGAAGATCAACGACAATCTGAGTACAGGTAAAGGAGGGCGACAGACTCGATCCGGAGGCGCTGCTCCGCCGCTGGGAAAAGTTGAACTAGTTCTGCTGGGTTTTAATGGGGGGGGTGGAGGCAAAAGTGAGACACGTCCCCGGGAACAGCCCGCCGCTGGGCTGACATGTCTGGGCTTCATTCAGGCCCCTGGCCGGCCGTGCAATCTGCCAAAGCAACCCAGCCCCCCATAACTCAACCAAAGCCCCGAAACTCTGCTAAACATCGGGCTGTGCACAGACTGCAACTCATCAGCAGGGTCCTAACGCCTGCCGCTATCAGCCAGCCAACCAACCAACCCCCCCCTTCTCCCTAGCTCCATTACAGATAAAGTGGGATAGACACAGGCAGAGGTGCTGAAGGTGGTTCTTCCTTCCCTGGGGAAGAGACACAGACACACTGACTGTGAGATTTCTGCTCTAAATGTTTGTTAAGTTCAAGGTCTTGGGAATCTGGCCTGAGATCATTTGTTCTGTAGATGTAAAATGGTAATTTATTTGGTCAGCTATGTAATCAACTAGATATTGTTTTTGAAGCTTAATTTATGTGATGATAGGCTGCTCAGTGCATTTTTTAAAAATCCATATACTACCTGATCTTTGGTCTTATTCACTGGAATAATAATTCTGTGTATCTCTGGCTTCTGGTAATTGTTTTTCTTCTCTTCCTTTTGGTAATTTCTATGTTTCTCCTCTCTGATTACCTCATTCTGTATGTCACACATCTTTCATCTTTTCTCTCTAAAACTCGTTTATTAATTTCCTTTACCCACCATATTTTCTTTTCATTCTTTGTTTCCTCGCTCTATTTTTGTCAGCCATATTTATTGTTACTTTCTCCATCTCTCAATACTATTTTTTTCCTGTCTGATTACATCTCATTTACTCTGTGTGATCAGGCTTCAGGTCATGTATGTTTGAGCGACCCTGACTATTGCTGAAGTAGTGTTTGCATGCGAGCATGATAAACTGGTGCTGTGGGCCATTGCGATTTCACAGTTAGAATTGCAAAATATCAGGACCAAAAGCCCAGCTGAAAAATTGTAGCTCTGGGAATACAGCAGAAAGCAAGAGGCCTGTGCGATTGAAAGTTTTGATTGGCCTAATTTCACATTTACGAAAAAGCAACCAGTTAGTATACATCATGCCCCACGGATATGTTGTCACATGAATATGCATCAATTACAAAACATTTATATAGACAAATTAGTGGATTTCCTGTGAGCTATACATGGAAAGTCAAATTATACACCATTTTTTTTAACAGAAGACAATGCATTATGCTGGTCCTGATTCTGCCACCCTCTCTAGCCACTCATAGGCAGTCAACTCGAACGAGGATGACTTGCTTCCACGAGAGTTCACTGATGTTTCAATGAAGGACCCGATGTTCCAGTCCTGAACTCCAGTTGAGGGGGTGGAAGATGCCTGTGTGTGAATTTTTTTTAACGTGTGGTGACCGTTGCACATCAGCCACCACACGGGCTTGACAGAGGTAGGCCTTTATCCAGTGGCAAGGATTAACCAGGACGAATGGAGACCTGCTCTGCTGCACGGGCCTAGTGCGCACACACATCGCAGTGTGGGCAGGTCCGTGCTGCCCCTGGGCCCTCGGCTCTTCTGGGCCCCGTACCCTCTGTACCTTCGCCATGATGTTTGATATACAGAGGGTCTAGTTATATATTATCGGTAAAGTTTATTTTCAGTAAATTCCCTTGGGCTGAATGTTAAAACTGGAATTTGTGGAGTCAGGTAATATTTCTGAGAAATGCATATTCCTTTAAATTTAATTGTATTTCGAAGTTTTTCATCAAAGCATTGAATTCTGAGTTCCAAAAGTCTCATCACTTACAAATTAAGTTGCTCATTATCTGTTTATGTTGGGTCTGTAAAAAGTTGGCTGTCAATCACAGATGACTTACCACAATGATGTCATCACACCACCTGTGTAAATGCATCTCCTGTGTTAACTGTACACTGCCTCTGTGTTGTCAGACTGCTTGTCCAATATCCAGTTGTGGATGAGCCATCCTTTCTTCCCGTTAAAGATTGGGAAGACTGTAGCCATTGTCTTTGGGCCCCTGCTATAAACCCACCACTGATTCCATCCCCCTCCCCAGCCACTGTCTCTGATTGAACCAGGCTGCTTGCGACTTTGGCGTCCCATTCAACACTGAGCTGAGCTTCCAACCTCATATCCACTCTTGTCACAAAGACCGCTGACTTCTATCTCCAGAACATTACCTGGCTCAGCCTATGTGCTGCTGAAATCCTCAGCTCTGTCACCTCGAAATTCCATTGCTCTCTTGGCTGGCCTCCCATCCTGAACCCTTCAAAAACATCAGCTCATTCAAAACTCTGCTGCTTTTATCTTGTCTTTGTTACTTCTAGACTTGATTATTCCAACACGCTCCTGCCTGGTCTCCTACGTTGTACCATATGTAAACTTGAGGTCATCCAAAACTCGGCTGCCTGTATCCTAACTCGCACCAAGTCCCGTTCACCCATCACCTCTGTATTCGCTGACCTACATTGGCTCCCGGTTAAGCAAGGCCTCGATTTTAAAATTCTCATCCTTGTTTTCAAATCCCACCATGGCCTTGCCCCTCCCTATCTCTGTAATCTCCAGCCCCACTTCCCCCCCCCCCCCAAGATGTCTGCGCCCCTCTAATTCTGGCCTCTTGAGCATCCCTGATTTTAATTGCTCAACTATTGGTGGCTCTGCCTTTAGCTGCCTAGGCCCTAAGCTCTGAAATTCCCTGCCTAAACCTCTCCGCCTCTCTACCTATCTTTCCTCCTTTTAAGATGCTCCTTAAAACCTACCTCTTTGATCAATCTGCCCTAATTTCTCCTTTATGTGGCTCGGTGTCAAATTTTGTTTTATAACATTCCTATGAAGTGACTTGGGACATTTTACTAAGTTAAAGGCACTGTATAAATACAAGTTGTTGTTGTTATCACAGACCAAGTCCTGCTTGTCCATCACCCTGTCCTCGCCAACCTACATTGGCACGCAGTCCCCCAGCGAGTCAAAATCAAAATATTTGTCTGTGTTTTTAAATCCTCTCATGGCCTCGCCCCTGTTTATTATTAAACACACTCTGTTGCATATGCAGTTGTTACCTGAAGTTTGTTTGGAAGAAGTTGTAAAGCCGCTGCTGTACACATTCTTCACTATGTGTTGAATGCTCTTTGTAAAGCAGTTATGAACAGTATGGTAACAGATTATGTTCTGCAAAGAAGGGCTCAGTTCAGTAAGTGTTCAACAGACTTTGTGTGCTTAAACAATTCAATGTTTCCTTCAGTTCAACAAAACTTTTGAAGCTCACTTGGAATATTATGCTTCACCGTCTTGTGATTCTGATAAAGCAGTACAGTGCACCGCAACTGAAATTGTACCACCATTGAAATGAAGCACGCTCTTGGCTGTATTGCCTGACACAATTTCGATGTTTTTAATTATTTTTCTGAGTTGTCTTGTAGAATGCTGTTTACAGTGTTCTTCAAGTGTTTGAAGTTTATGGCTCTGGATGGAATTCATTGTTATCAAACATTTAAGTTAGCTTTCAGGAGTTTAAAACTGGTGGAGATTATGTCCGAATTAGTCAAATTCGCAAATGATACAAAATGAGAGGAGAGTTAATGAAGTGATGAAGTTGCCAAGGAACTGTGGAACGACCTAGACAGAATTTGCTGTTGGTCAGAACTATGAAAAAAACACTTTAGATAGGTGCACCTTGAAAGCAAAAATGGGAGACATTCTCAGTGAATCATATCGAGCTAGGTAGGGGGAGATGTTGAAAGAGATCTCAACTTAACAGGGACAGTCTACCAACAAAGGGTATAAAGGTTGGGCAGTGCTGGCAAATTAGTAGACTAAAAGTCTGAAGCCGTCCAGTGCTCCAGTCAGGATACATCTTGAGTTCTGCATTCAGTTCTGGTCACTGAGATGCAAAGGAACCATCCAAGTTGTGGGAAGTGTTACAGAGAATGTCACAAGGCTGATCATATCACCTTGTGTATATGAAAAGGTTAGAATGAGAGGGGACCTTTATAGAGGTATATAAAATGCAAATCCATGTACTATTTCAGGTTAAACCACAATTGGACATAGGTACAAGCTGGAAATTCTGACCCGGCATCGGGAAGCACTTCTTCATGCAAAGAGTGATTTAAAACCTGGAATGGTATTCTGAGTAGGGTAGTGGAGGCAGAAACTTGAATTATTGAGGGACCAATTCAATGCTGTTACGGGAAGTGGGGGGGTCTGCAGGCATCAATGGAAAGATGGCTTCCTTCGCGTACGGTATGATCTTCCCCTATTGATCATTGTAGCAGCTATTTACATATTCTATGTCTCTCGTTCTCTTTATTATCTCTTAAATATTTATTTTCTTTGACTTCTCTCATTATGTTTCCTACTGCCTCTTGCTAATATCGCTTTTGCCATTTAACCATCTTCTGATTTCTGCATCATTGTAGCATGCACGCTATGCCCTGAGCATTGTACAAATGAGTACCAGCTAGTTACACCAGAGGGAGCGGGCCTGCTCCTGCTGGTTCTCGGATAGTGAGTTTTTGTTCTGTGTGGAAGGTGCTGACTGAATTCTGTATGGGAGGGAAATCGGAGAACGAGCTAAAGAGCAGTTGCTAAGGAGCAGGTTGTGTCCCTATCTTTTTGGTTAGGAACAATGGGGCTCAATTTTCCCCAAGCCCGTTTTCTAGCATAGTTACGCCGGATTTTCTAGGCCAGAAATGCGGCAGAAATATTTTGCCAAACTTTCCCCAATGTATAATTCGAATTTGGCGCCGCGCAGCATGTCCGGTCTCCTCGGGGGGTAGAGCCTTGATCTGCGGCCAAAAAATCGGGTTGCCACGGTAACCAGGGACACAATGCACCCCTAGCCCAAGCCGGAGGGCTTGCCGGTCCGCTCCCCCACCCGACCCTGGCCCCGAGTGCCCTCCAGGTCCACTACCCCGTCCCTATCCCAGCCTCCCTCCCAGTCCCCACACCTAACTATACCCGAAAGGCTTCCTCCCCCACCCCCAACCCACACCCCCTTCCACCCCCCCACCTCTCTCTCTCTCTCCCCCCCTCTCTCTTACTTTTCCTGCTGCTGCTGTCCAGGCATCTGCTGCACTGGTTTCTTTACTTGCGCCGATTTCTTTAACTCTCCAGAAGGTTTTTCTGCAGAGGCCACATACGCTGGCCTTAGCAAAACTGGAGTAACACAGCTGGCCAAACTTGCCTATATGGCCAGAATTGGCGCGGGTGGTAGGTTACGCCCCCTTTGGCTGAAAAAAAAACGTACCTAAAAAAATCGTAACGAACTGAGTTACGCTGGTGCAAATTGATCGGGGAAACTGTGGATTTTGAACTTGGGCCAAAAAAAGCAGCCTGCTCCAAAAAAAACGGCACAAATCACTGGGAAAAATTGAGCCCAATGGGCCCAAGTTTCAGGCCGCGCCTAGAACGGCGCAGCCCCGACCTGGACGCCCGTTTTTCGCGCCACAAAGTGCGGCTAAAAAAAACTTACCTATTCTCCGGCTCCCTGCAGGCCCTCTGGAGCTGGGCGCGGCGCAGCACGAGCTGTGGGGGGCGGAACCAGGTCCCTGGGCTGAAAACAGTGCCGGGACCTCTGCACAGGCGCGCTACAGTGGGTGCACATGTGCAGTAGCTCCAGGCGCCCAAAACTGTGTGGGAGGGGCCTGAAGCACGCAGCCCCTAGCCCTGGCCGAATGGCCTCACTGGGGCTGCGTCGATAAGGCTGCCTCCCACACCCAGCTCTTGCTTCCTCCGGACCAGGACCCGACCCGACTTGACTCCCGCTCCCCTCCCCCCCCGCCCCCTACCGGACCCGACCTCCGCTTCCCCCGCTCCCGACCACCCCCACCCCGACCTCCACTCCCGACCTCCCCCCCCCCCCCCGCGACCGACCTCCGACCTCTCCCCCCTCCCCTCTCCCTCCCCCGACCGACCTCTGCCCCGATCCCCCCTCCGCCCCGACCCGCGCTCCCCCCGACCCGCGCTCCCGGACCCCGGACCCGACGCCACCTTCCTGTCAATCCGGTAAGTCTAAGCTCGAAGTCTTGGGCCCAGCCGGGCCAGGCCCATTCAGCCTCCCTCTCCTTTCTTTCTCTCTCTCTCTCTCTCTCTCTCTCCCTTCTCTCTCTCTCTCTCTCCCTTCTCTCTCTCTCTCTCTCCCTTCTCTCTCTCTCTCTCTCCCTTCTCTCTCTCTCTCTCTCCCTTCTCTCTCTCTCTCTCTCCCTTCTCTCTCTCTCTCTCTCCCTTCTCTCTCTCTCTCTCTCCCCCCCCTTCTCTCTCTCTCTCTCTCCCCCCCCTTCTCTCTCCCCCTTCTCTCTCCCCCCCCTTCTCTCTCCCCCTTCTCTCTCCCCCCCCTTCTCTCTCCCCCTTCTCTCTCCCCCTTCTCTCTCCCCCTTCTCTCTCCCCCTTCTCTCTCCCCCTTCTCTCTCCCCCTTCTCTCTCCCCCTTCTCTCTCCCCCTTCTCTCTCCCCCTTCTCTCTCCCCCTTCTCTCTCCCCCTTCTCTCTCCCCCTTCTCTCTCCCCCTTCTCTCTCCCCCTTCTCTCTCCCCCTTCTCTCCCTCTTCTCCCCCCCTCTTCTCTCCCCCCTCCCCTCCTCCCTTCTCACCCCCTCTTTCCCCCTCCCCCTCTTTCCCCCTCCCCCTCTTTCCCCCTCCCCCTCTTTCCCCCTCCCCCTCTTTCCCCCTCCCCCTCTTTCCCCCTCCCCCTCTTTCCCCCTCCCTCTCTCCCCCCCTCCCCCCACTCACCCCCCCATCCACCCCCTCACACCCCCCTCCCCTCCACCCCTCCAACCCCCAGTCCACCCCCCCTCCCCTCCCCCTCCTCCCCCTCCCCTCGCTGTCAGAAACACAGACACTGACAGACAGAGAGTGAGAGAGACACACACACAGACAGACAGAGAGATAGACACTGATAGAGACACACGGGATGGGGGGTGGGGGGCGGGGGGGCGCCCCAGCACGCTGCAGTCAGTAAGTAGAAAATGTTTTATTTATTGATTTTTAAAAAAAAATTATTTTTTATTAATTTTTTTTGATTGATTTATTGGTTGATTTATTGATGTATTTATCATTTATTATTGATGATGGCTCTTTTTGTAAAACTGAAGTGTTTAATGTTTGTAAACTTCCCTTTAAACACCCTCCCCCCATTCCCTACGCCTGATTTGTAACCTACGCCTGATTTTCTAAGTGTAGACAAGGTTTTTCTGAGTGTACAAAAATTTACACTTACTCCATTCTAAGTTAGTTTGGAGTAAGTTTTCACTGCCTAAACTTTCAAAACGGGCGTAAGTGGCTGGACACGCCCCCTTTAAAAAAAAATCTGTTCCAAATTGAAACTGTTCTAACTGACTAGAACTGGAGCAAACTAAATGCCAAGAATTGCAATTTCTAAGCTACTCCAATCTAAACCAGTTGCTCCAAAAAAACAGGAGCAACTCAGGCCGAAACTTGGCCCCAATATGTGGTGTGTGGGAACCAAAAACATGTTGAAATTCAGCATTTTTTATTGCTCAACCATTGTTTCTGTCAGACCCTCACATTTTGCTTTTGGTCTTATTCTGTATATTCGAAAATAAGATGCAGGAGGCAGTCTCAAGATAATAAGGTCATCGACCTGAAACATTAAATCTGTTTCTATCTCCTCGGATGCTGCCTGTCCAGCTGAGAATTTTCCAGCTTTTTCTGTTTTGATTTGAAATGTCAAAGCTGTTGAAAAGTTACAAGTCTGTAACTGACATTAATTTCCCACACAAGGCTAATTGAGAGCTGAGTTATAAAGGCTGCTCTTGGATGCGAAGATAACTCCGAATTAATATTGTGATATTTAGTATTTACAGTACTTTAATGTAAAAGTAAATGATTATCTGGAACAAAAACAGAAAATGCTGGAAATACTTAACAAGTGAAGCAGCATTTGCAGAGAACAGTGAAATTAACATTTTGGGTGTGGACCCTTCATCAAAGCTGGAGGATATTACAGATGAACAACATTGAAAAAGGGGACAGAACAAAAGGAAAGTGCAGGGAAAAAAAATACACACACAAGAAAAGAAAAAAAACGACCTGTAAAGAGCTTGAGTAGAAATCAAGAGATGGTTAAATGGCAAAAGTGATATTCGCAAACAACTATACCATCCATTTCTAAGCATTTCTCTGATTTGAATAGACTTCCGTCTGCAGGTCAAAACAACAATTTAAACACAGCATTCGTATCCGTTTTATACATTTTTAGGCATCCCTGATTTATAACATTGTTAGTTTCCCCCTTTTTTTAAACAAAGCTGCACAATTGCCTTGAAATAGAAGCAGAAAATAATTTAAATATGATGTTGATTAAATCCTAGACTAAACCCTACACCTGTAGTTGGTATATACACAGTAAGGACTAAATACTGCAATACATTTTTTCACAGCCTGGCTTAGTCCCTCTTCTATATCTTTGCCAGTTCTGCTCTTGAACTAATCCCAACAAGTGTGCGAGAAGTTGCCCTCTTGTTTAATCATCGTTATGCAGTATATTTTCTTCCTTTTTCTGGTGGGAAAGCAACCTGTCTCCACTCTGCACCTCTTCCTCCCTGAGACATCTTTGTGAATCTTTATCTTGCCACTCTGTGGCACAGTGAGTTATTACACATGGAAAGTCAGTACTTTCCGTTGATCAAGGAACATTGTGTTCCTTCCTATTTTAATCAAGCTGCGCCTACAAATAAAATTGAACATCAATATATTGCAGTTTATTAGTTGATGGGTGCACTGTATTAAAGTAAATTCGATCCTGTTTCAACATGCTAACTTTAAGTTACTTATTGGCAAACGGAGACCTCTGGCAAATGCTCAGATCCATGGTGTAGCAGTACTGAGATGATGACTCATCTATAACATAATTTTCACAATTATAGGATTACTTAGGATTACATAGGATATAAGGACCCGTGCAGCCGGCTCACCAGCTTTTAAATGCGTGGAATTTTGAATGGGCCGGGCAGCACGTTAAAAAGGCCACGCAGCCCAAAAAACATTACATAGGATTACATAAGATATACAGCACAGAAACAGGCCATTCGGCCCAACCAGTCCATGCTCCACTCGAGTCTCCCCCCCCTTCTTTCCTCATTTAAATCTATCAGCATAACCCTCTATTCCTTTCTCCCCCATATGCTTGTCTAGCCTTTTCTTAAATGCATCTATACTATTCGCTTCAAACACTCTCTGTAGTAGCGAGTTCCATATTCTCACCACTCTTTACGTAAAGAATTTTCTTCTGAATTCTCTATTGGATATTTTGGTGACTATCTTATATTAATGGCCACTAGATTATCAGGAAACCACTTTTCCTCTTCATGAAGTAAGTCATAGACGGGATGACATTAAGCAGCCATTATGAAAGAACAAGGAAAGCCAGGCAGGGGTATTTTTATTACCAAATACTTCCCCACACGTAATTTTAAAATAAAACATCTATCTGAGAGATATCTTCAATGGCTAATTTTATTTCCTTTGGAAAGTGTCTACTTGATCACTGAGCTACATTGATTACATGTAGGGTCTGCAATCCTGGGATCAGGTATCTAGAACTTCCAATATTTGCAGCCTAAACATCCTGGGAGACGGCGGACTCAGGCCCAGGGAACTGCTGAGTTATTGGACATGTCCTAATACAATACATAGCGTTGGACCAATGTGAGGTGGGCAGTGAGACCCTGAGCAAAACTATGCAGCTTCAAATGTGTTTGCTCACTGGTGCCAGGGTGAACAACATCACAGAATGGGTCAAAAAAAACTTCTAGAAAGGAAGGAAAAGCAGCCAAAAATGGTTGTCCATATTCAAACCAATACAGCGCATTTGAGATCTTGCAACGGCAGTTTAAGGAGTTAGGCACCAGGTTGAAAAACAGTATCTCGACGATCCTAATCTTTGGTTTGCGTCCTATATCATGCACCGTTAGGTTAATCGGGAGCACAAGGGTGATGGGCGAACGGGACTTGGTGGATAAGTCACTGGATCCGGATGGCCTAGGCTATTGAAATAAATCAGAGAGGAGATAACGGAAGCTCTGGCTGCAATTTTTCTAAATCCTTAAATTATGCCTTGGAGAGCAGGTAATACAACACCTTTATTCAAGAAGGGAAAGAAGGATAAACTAGGTGACAATAGATCAGACAGTCTAATGTCAGTTGTGGAAAAACTCTTGGAATCCATAATTCAGTTTATATTTAGTGAGCATTTAGAAATGCATGGGATAAGCAAGGACAGCCAGCATGGATTTTTTAAAGACAAGTCATGTTAGACAAATTTACTGAAGTTTACTTTTTTGAAGAAGTGGTTGATTGACAGGGAATGATGTAACATGTATGGATTTTCAGGAGACTCAAAAGGCTTGATATGGTATAAGAGGAAATGCAGCAGTGTGGATAGAAAGTTGGTTGATGGACAGGAAACAAAGAGTTTCTTGGATTGGAGAAACTTTCGAAGTGGCGTATCCCAGCAGTTAGTGCTTGTTCCACTTTTGTTAGGGGAGGACACTAATAAATGAGTGAACTGGAGGAGGACACCAGTAATTAGGGGAAGGGGACCAACAAATAGGCACTTTACTCTAGAAAAGAGAAGACTGGTGACCTGGTAGAGGTCTTTAAAATTATGAAGGGGTTAGATAGGGTAGACGTAGAGAAGATGTTTCCACTTGTGGGGGAGTCCAATCACTAATAAATCCAGTAAGGAATTCAGGAGAAACTTCTTTACCTAGAGAGTGGTGAGAATGTGGAACTCACTGCCACGTGGAGTGGTTGAGGCGAATAGCATCGATGAATTTTAGGGGAAGCTGGCTAAGTACGAGGGCGGATGGAATGGAAGGATATGGTGATAGGGATGAGGTGAAGATGTGAGGAGGCTCGTGTGCAGCCTGAGCACCGGCACAGACCAGTTAGGCCGAATGCCTGATTCTGTGCTCTAAAAATTCAATGTAATTCTATTTTGATGATTTGGACATGGGCACAGGGAGCACAATCTTGAACTTTGTTGATAACACAAAAGTAGAGGTATAGCAAACAATGAGGTAAGCTGTAAAATACTTCAGGAAGGTAGGTTAGCGGAATGGGCAATCAGGTGGAAGATGCAATTTAATATGGATAAATGTGAGGTAATACATTTTGTGAGGAAAAACAAAGAATGGGAGTGTACACTCAGTATACTGACGGTGGATGAACGGGCACATTTATAGGTTCATTTTGTGAAAGTGCGAGTGCAGATAAATAAAGCTGTAAAAAGGCCAACAGTATTTAGTTTTTTGTTGTTATGCCTCTGTGAAGCTCCTAGGCACCTATTTCTGTGTTAAAGGTGCAATATTAATGCAAGTTGTTGTTTACAAATAAGTGCATAGAGTACAAGAGTAAAAAAGCAATACATTTGTACAAAACATTAGTTAAGCCACAGTTGGATTACTATGTACTGTTTTGGGCACTCAATATAAAAGGACATTACAGCTGTAGAGTGTACAGCATAAATTCATCAGGATGATGCCAGGGATGAGAAACTATAGTTACAAGGAGCAACTTGAGACACCAGAAACAAAGGAGGCTAAGTGGAGATTTAAGAGGTTTTTATGGGATTTTTGTGTTATTCCGTGATTTTATGGCATTGCAGAAGTAATGTAACTGTAAGAACAATGTTCACCAATCAATCGGAGCATGTGTGTAGTGACTGAGGTTTATTAATAAATACAACCTGTTCTCAACTTAGTGATTTGAAGCTGGCTTCTTCCCCACGCTGTCCTATCATTATGAGTGTGAATTACTAATGGGTAGTCTTTGTGTACAGTCTTTCCATTCCATTATAGAATGTTATACTCTACTGGCAATGCATGGTAGAGTTTCAGTGCTGGTGTGAAGTTGGCTTCAGACACACACAGTCCCATTGTTTATCTTGAACATGACTAACAGCGGCTATAAAAACCTCCGTCACCTTTCACTGCCTCAGTGCAGAATTGCTGTTGCATGAGAATATCATTGCTAATGCCTGGGTTGGATGGAACAGACTCTCACTGTCCTATTTACATTTTATTTTGACTCTCTCTCCTGGGCTCCTTCGAAGTATGTAAAACTGCCACTGCCTCCCACTTCCTCAACAGCAGTTTTGATGATTAGTACGCCTCGACTATCAAAGGTTTTGCAGCATCTAGGACAAGGAGCCCATACCTTCTCAGCCATTCTTGTAGGTAAAGATGTTTCCATATAACCAGCTAGATAAACACAGCATCAATTGGAGATCTTAGTAACTTAACTGGTAGTGCTACTAGGGCGATGCAGAGTTGGCTAGAGAGGCAGAGGTGAATGAGAAAAAGAGCCACAACTGAATCCTGAAATCCCAGAATCATCTGGGATTGCAAACCCTGATTTTTGGGAGTGGCCTGGAGAAGTTATATCCACTAATATGTAAGTGGATGTGCTTAACTGACCTGGATGATACTTAGAGGCAGCTGAGCTGGGAAATACTGGTAATAGTAGACCCATAGAAGTACTCGGCCTGCAATAAAGATTCTTGAGATTTCATCACAGGCCACTTTTGAAGCATCCACTTCTACAACAGTGGACGGAGGTACTCTGGGACACATGGGGCATATCCTTTAAACCAGGGATGTCCAAACCTTTGACTTTTTGGGCCTCATAGGTGTGCATCATGGGGCCTTGGGGACCACACCTAAATTCATGTTCCCATTAATTGCTATATATCCCAAGTTGCAGATGATTATGCAGCTGTGATTTAGGATTTATCCACCAATAAGGCAATGGTGCTAAAAGCAGTTTGAACTAAACCTCAAACAGGACAAAAAAGTCAATAGGACTGAGGGCCGGCCAAATTCCTTGGGCCTGGAGATCACGGGTTGGAAACTCCGGCTTTAAACTTTATTGTTGAACTGATTTTCAGACCCAAATCTTCATGGGATACAAATCATCACTATATTGTATTTCCTAGAAGATGGCGGGAATAATTTAAACTGTTGGTATTGTAAGTGCTTCCCTTGGCTTTTTTATGTAGCTACAGTAGCTAACTCCCCAGATAATTGCACCACTGGGGGCATTTGTTTTAAAGGCAATAGATTCTCCTTCACATCTGGAGCAGTTTTAAGGTTTATTTTTTACAAATTCAATGCAATAAAAGCACTGCTCATCGCTGAAGTTGTATTATAGCTATGGGTCTCGAGACGGATTGCAATGCAAAGCCAACACACTGACCAATTCTGGCCTCTTGCTTTTGCCCCTCAATTGGCAACCCAGTCCTGGCCCTGTATCTGGATTTCTCTCACTAAACCTCTCCACCTCTCTATCTCTCTTTCCTCCTTTAAGAATCTCCTTAAAACCTACCTCTTTGCCCAAGCTTTTGATCACTTGTCCTAATACCTCCTTATGTGGCCCGATGTTAAATTTTGTCCAGTTACGCTCCTGTGAAGCGACTTGGGATGTTTAACTACGTTAAAGGCGCTATATAAATGCAAGTTGTTATTGTTGTAATTAAACTGCTGACTACACGTTGATGCAGGTATTACTCCATTACAGAAGTAGCTGTGTTTTAATGTTTGGAGATTGTGGGTGCATCAAGCTTCTACTGACATTAAAATGGCCTCCCGATGGGGGTCTTGCACTGCTTGGCTTTCCGATGGGGGTCTTGCACTGCTTGGCTTTAGTGTGCTCAGAAGACATATGAGGTTAGATTTTCAGGTCGTTTGCGACCGGGTTTTCGCCGGGTTTGGACCCTCCGCGGCGAAAAATGGGGCGGTCAGCTGTTTTGCGTCTGGGCGCGATCCTCGAGTCGGTTTTTGCGGTGGCGCTTAGAAGCACCGCCGGGGAGAGCTGCGCCGGGTGTGCAACAGCTCGCAAGTCGACAGCGGCACAAGTTTCGTCAATCACCTCACCCGTATGCCGCGAAATGTGCCCTGCGATGACCACCAGGAAAAAAACAACGATGCATCCTTGCTGGCGGCGGTGAGTTGGATAAACTGCAAAAAAGGTAAGTTTCAGCGATTTGTATGATAAGGGTGTTGGTAATGCTTTTGTGAATTTTTTTTCTTCCCTCTCCCAAGGCCTCTCTCGGAGCTCTCCCAGCCTCGCACTAAAGTTGGTGAGGATCCCGTTTTTGTGCCGCAAAACTAGTACAACGCCTCCCTTTGCATCCCGGCGCAAGACCCAAATGACAAAAGTTGCTTCACAAGTCACAAACATTAATCGGGCAGTAAATTTCCCGCCCCACCTCTGTTTTCGCCGCGAAAACGGCAAAGCCGAAAATCCAACCGAAGATTTGATTCCTTAGTTATACAGTACAGCCACTTTTGTGTCAGTGTGTACACCAGACCATTGCATCGATACAAAAGTAGTAATATACTGCACTCAAAGCCTGTAGCAATAACTGGTTCAGGTCACCTGGCAGCAGATTCTGTGAGTAAACTGACAAATCAGATCTTTTTGATAAAGAACTCGTGGATTTCTCTTTGTGTTGCTTACAGTAAGTTGGATTACAAGCTGCTTTTTAACAACTGCAGAGTTATATAACCTCGAAACGTTGAAAAGCAACCACTGTAACCCCCCCAACCCGAAATTCTCATTTACAAATCCTTCCACAGCCCCATCCCACTACACTGCTGCAATCTCCTCCAGCCCTGTGTGGCAGCCTACACCTTGCAGTCGTTCAACACTGTCCTCCTGTCCACCCCCTCACTGCCATACTCAAATCGCTTTTTTAGCTAACAAATGGAGAATGTCCATTTATGTCCAAGGTATTTCTGAATAGTTAGCACAGGTGGAACTGCGCTCCATCCTAAGAAATGAAAACAGAAAATGCTGGAAATCTCAGTGGGTCAGGCTGCATCTGTGGAGAGAGAAACCGAGTTAACGTTTCAGGTCGATGACCCTTCGTCCATCCTAAGAAGGTGCTTTCAGGATAGGGAGGAAATTCAGGAAAATAAATAGTGTTGCTTTGTAATAAAAATGATATTGGTATATTCTTATATAAATTGTGTTAACATAGAGTTTGCTATTCTATTTAAAAGCAGTTGAAGTGAAGCAGTAGTGGAAGACCTTTTGTTTTCAACAGCAGTGAAGTATGCATACAAATATCCTCGTCCCATTCCTTGTCGATGAGACACGAAGAAGAGTGTGTTGCAAAATAATGTCTTAACTAGCACTTTTTCCCTGGACAAAGCTGACAGTCACGTAGCAAGTGCCTGTTAGTCAATGTTAGTTGCCTCGCACTTAACATTGACTCAGTCCTGAGGTCGTTGGAAACCTGCCACTACATTTGAATGTACCACCACTAACATAGCTGGGAAGTTTGTGGTCAATTTGTCCTGTATATGCATGTTTTAAAAAACACATACAGGTCTGTGGTTCTTTAGGTGGATGGATATCCTGGCTGTCTTGAACATGACCGAATTAATACTGGGCAGTCTGTCATAACAGCAACTGTAGAACCAGACACATTTAGCCTTGTTGCACTCGTAAGTCATGTTTAGCCCTCTGAGGATTACAGTAGCTTCCACAAAAAAAATTGGGTGCTTTTAAATTGTTGTGAAAATCCACAGAGTAAATGAATATAATTCTTATGTTCTTTTCCTCATTTTTCTCCAGTTGTCACTTTGTAATAAATCTCTCTTGCACGAGACCACGTATTTTCTGCAAATTTAGTGCTGGCGGAGTTAAGGCCTCCAGTGCTTTGCTAAGCTAGTGATTACATTTTTTGGAGGGGTCTCCCCTGATGAGCCAGTGTGGTAATGTGTGGTGTGGTACAGTGCTGAGCCATACATACCAGGGAGGTCTCTGGTTCAGTCCCTGGTCTGTGTTCAGTTCACTAATCTCAACTGCGACAGTGGTAGGGTGCTTTGGATGGCTTCTGTGTCCTCACACTTGGGAGGGGGAAAAGAATCAAATGAGGGACCCTCATTCTGATTGCTGTCCAGTGACCCTGCTGGAAAAGGCATGTCCGGTAAAAACATGTATACGTGTGATGCACTGTCTATGCTGGGATCTGTGAGTCACCACCTTCAGAAGGGAGAAAATTAATCTTTCCTTGTTTTAAGGGCATTATCTCTATGGCCATGTATGCTATGTGTGCATTTCCTGTCCAACTTCTTGTTGTCACGACTTTGACCATTCATTTAGGGAAACATTTAATATTGAATCTGCCTATGTAAGTAAACATTTAGAATAAAAATCTCATATTTGAGCAACGTTGATCATGCTGTAGTTGCAGGCTCTCGCCAGGAGGTGGTGGTGTGGAAGTCACTGTCATGCCATTGCCATCTTGCATTCATCAAGTGACCATAAGAAATGCCAGTGATTGAATAAATGAAATTCTGTGTTTATAAGATGAGATTTTTCCAGGATGTTTTGGAGATTGAATTCTGCAATTTTGTCTGTTTATAATTAAGGTCATTGATTTATCGTAACTGAACAGGTCAAATGATGTTTCTATTATATGGAGTTTTCCTGTCATTTGGACATTTGGTTTTGTCCCCCCCAGCTCCCGCCCCACTTCCCTGCACCCTGCAAACTTGGGAATAGAACCAAAATCATTCAGGCTGGCAATGGCTATTTTATATTTACTGCCTTTACTTTTAAACTTTGTGCTGTTTCTGTTTATAGTGATATTGATACTGGCACTTGTGTGTCTTCAAGATGTGGGAGGCAACAACATGTATCATGAGAATCATTTGCTGGGAAGTCACTATTAGATGTACAGTATATATGGGATATCGGATCCAGTTTGGCTTATTTAATCTCTAGAAATGTGCCACGTTGAAATCCACTGATGCTGTGAGAAAAGCTGCTGGTGAGGTTAAAAAAACAACATATCCAAGCACTTTCAACGGCAGAAGGAATATAACTCTGCTAATGGACTGATCTGTTTGGCACTCTCGTGTTGTTAAATCACTAGCAGAGTCGTGTTACAAGACATTAATAGCTTCACCTCTTTTCAGTCATTAATAAGCTGCGGAGAGAGGGAACACTGCAGGCTTCAGTCAACTTGCATTTAACACACACAGCACTTCTCCAGTGCCGTTCTGCACTTGTATCAAAGTTCAGCTGATGCAGAATGATTTAATATCTCCCTTGAGCAGTGCAATAACACTGCTGCCAGTAGCAGTGCTGTAATGTACTGAGGTGGTTCTCCAGCAGCAGGTGAAGTATCATTCACGAGACTGCAGTGTGTCTGTTAATCACTGCCATTAGGGACGTTCTAACTTTTAGTCCAGACACAACTAGACTGAGCAGCGTATGGCAACACACAGGTCAGAGATGCAGTTTTTATATGTTGGTTGCAATTGTCCCATGGGATCGCTACTAATATGTCCTTACTATACAGTATAAATGCACACGAGGTCCATACTTGAGAGAAGGTCACTCTGTGACCAGTAACCTTTATTTGCCAGCACTGAAGTGATGAAGGTGGGTGGAGCTTCCCCTTTTCTAACTGAAAGTCCAGGTTAGGAGTGTCTCCCACAAGTTCACCACCTAGTGGTCAGTGTTCTCACGATGTACAACTTAGGTCAGTTTATACATGGATTACAATGAGAGTTGAATACATGACATCACCTCCCCCCCCCCCCCCCCCCAAAGTCTTATTGGGATCACAGGTTAAGTCTCTCTGGTAGAGCGCCTGAGTTGGGGCTCCGGTTGTTGGGCGCTGGCCTGAGTGTCTGCTGTTTGCGGTGCCTCAGGCCTGTCCGGACTGCCCACAGTGACTGGGCTCTCCTCCACTTGGTTCCGGTGTTCGGTCACCTGTGGTGGCGTGAACTCTACATCGTGTTCTTTCTCTGCTTCTTCTATGGGGTTGCTGAACCTCCTTTTTGTTTGATCCACGTGTTTGCGGCAGATTTGTCCATTGGTGAGTTTAACTACCAGAATCCTATTCCCCTCTTTAGCAATCACAGTGAGCCATTTGGGCCCTGCAGCGTAGTTGAGGACAAAGACAGGGTCATTGACATCAATACATCGCGTCCTCGCATTCCCGTCATGGTAGTCACATTGTGACTGGTGCCTGTTCTCAACAATTTCTTTCATGGTGGGGTGTATAAGGGATAATCTGGTTTTGAGCATCCTTTTCATTAGCAGCTCTGTGGGTGGAACCCCTGAGAGCGAGTGTGGTCGGGATCTATTGGCCAACAGGAGGCGTGATAAGCGGCTT
Organism: Pristiophorus japonicus; assembly: GCF_044704955.1. Taxonomy (NCBI): domain Eukaryota; kingdom Metazoa; phylum Chordata; class Chondrichthyes; family Pristiophoridae; genus Pristiophorus; species Pristiophorus japonicus. Next base: position 39,744,576 of record NC_091991.1, on the reverse strand, counting down.
TGTAGGGAACCCCCTTGGATTCTGAGCATCCCCTGTTTGATTATCTGCATTGCTCGTTCCGCCTGGCCGTTTGAGGCCAGCTTGAACAGTGCCGTTCTGACATGGTTAATACCATTTCCTGCCATGAAGTCCTGGAATTCAATGCTTGTAAAGCACGGGCCATTGTCGCTGACCAAGATGTCCGGTAGACCATGGGCGGCGAACATTGCCCGTAGACTTTCTACCGTGGCAGAGGATGTGCTTGAATTAAGAATGTCTCACTCGATCCATTTGGAGTAGGCGTCTACTACAACCAAAAACATTTTTCCCATGAAAGGACCTGCGTAGTCCATATGGATGTGTGACCATGGCTTGGCCGGCCAGGACCAGGGGCTAAGGGGGGCTTCCCTGGGTGCATTGCCCAGCTGGGCACACGTGTTGCACCTGCGAACACAAAGTTCCAGGTCTGCATCTATCCCTGGCCATCAAACGTGTGACCTGGCAATTACCTTCATTATGGCAATGCCCGGGTGCTCATTGTGGAGTTCTCTGATGAACATCTCTCTGCCCATCTGGAGCATGACTACTCGGTTTCCCCATAGTAGGCAATCAGCCTGAATCGAGAGTTCATCCTTGCGCCTGAGAAATGGTTTGAATTCCTCAGATCATGGCCCGATCGTGGCTGCCCAGTCCCCATTCAGGACACATTTCTTGACTAAAGACAGTAGCGGGTCTCTATTTGTCCAGACTTTGATCTGATGGGCTGTCACGGGTGAGCTTTCGCTTTCGAAAGCTTCAACAGCCATGACCATCTCAGCAGCATGCTCGGTTGCCCCCTTGGTGGTGGCCAGTGGGAGCCTGCTGAGTGCATCGGCGTGGTTTTCAGTGCCTGGTATGTGCCGAATTGTATAGTCATAGGCAGCTAACGTGAGTGCCCACCTCTGTATGCGGGCCGATGCATTTGCATTTATGGCCTTGTTGGCCAAAAGGGACGTTAGGGGTTTGTGATCTGTCTCCAGCTCAAATTTCCTGCCAAACAGGTACTGGTGCATTTTTGTTACAGTACATACACATGCAAACGCTTCCTTTTCTACCATCCCGTAGCCCCGTTCTGCCTGGGACAGACTTCTGGAGACATAAGCTACCGGCTGTAACTGACACTTGGCATTAACATGCTGCAACACACACCCGACCCCATAGGACGACGCATCGCACGTTAAAACAAGTTTCTTACATGGGTCATATAGTGTTAACAGATTGTTAGGGCACAAAATTTGTTATGCTCCATCAAAAGCCCTTTCCTGGCTGTCCCCCCAGACCCATTCGCAACCTTTGCATAGGAGCACGTGTAACGGCTCTAGCAGCGTGCTCAATTTGGGAAGAAAGTTACCAAAATAGTTCAGGAGCCCCAGGAACGAATGCAGCTCCGTCGTGTTACAGGGTCTGGGTGCTCGCTGGATCACTTCTGTTTTGGATCCCGTCTGCTGCTACCCTCATCCCCAGGAATTCTACCTCTGGAGCTAGGAAGACGCACTTCACCTTTTTCAGTCGCAGACCTACCCGGTCCAGTCTGCGTAGCACCTCCTCCAGGTTGCGAAGGTGTTCTTCAGTATCACAACCTGTGATAAGGATGTCGTCTTGAAAAACCACTGTCCTTGGAATCGACTTGAGGAGGCTTTCCATATTTCGTTGAAAGATCGCGGCGACCGAGCGAATTCCAAACGGACATCTGTTGTACTCAAACAACCCCTTGTGTGTCGTTATGGTGGTCAGCTTCTTTGACTCACTCGCCAGTTCCTCTGGGTCATGTAAGCTGAGGTCAGGTCCAATTTTGAAAAAAGTTTGCCACCAGATAGCGTTGCAAAGAGGTCCTCCGCTCTCGGTAGCGGGTACTGGTCTTGGAGTGACACCCGATTGATGGTGGCCTTGTTATCACCACATATCCTGACCGACCCATCCGCCTTGAGCACCGGCACAATTGGGCTCGCTCAGTCACTGAATTCGACTGGCGAGATGATGCCTTCCCTCAGCAGGCGGTCCAATTCACCTTCTATCTTTTCCCGCATCACGTACGGCACCGCTCTGGCCTTGTGGTGTACTGGCTTGGCGTCCGGGTTTATGTGAATCACTACCTAGGTGCCCATGAAAGTGCCAATGCCAGGTTGAAATAGTGAGTCAAATTTGTCCAGGACCTGTGAGTATGATATTCGCTCCACAGAAGAAATTGCATTGACATCGCCCCATTTCCAGTTCATGACAGCAAGCCAACTCCTCCCCAGCAGTGCGGGACCTTCCCCCGGGACAATCCAGAGTGGCAACCTGTTCTCCGAATCTTTGTGGGTCACGACTACCATGGCGCTGCCTAGCACCGGAATGATCTCCTTTGTATATGTCCTTGGCAGTGCGTCAATCGGCAATAATTTTGGCCTCCTGGCCTTGGACGCCCACAACTTGTCGAACTGTTTGATACTCATCAGGGACTGGCTGGCCCCCCCTGTTTAGCTCCAGTGATACTGGGATGCCATTGAGGAGCACTTTCATCATTGTCGGTGGCGTACTGATGTATGAACTGTATATGTGCTCCACATGAACTCGCTGAACTTCAGCTTCCAGCGATTTCCCCCAGTGTCCATTTGGCCTCGTAGGGCTTACATCGGGCCCGTCCTCCTCGTACATCAACCTGGCTGCTGGCTTTCTGTACATACGCGCCAAGTGACCGCTGACGTTGCAGTTTCTGCAGGTATATTGCTGATACCTGCAAGCTCTGGCTGTATGTTTGCCTCCACACCTCCAACAAGAGCCGTTGTTGGAAACAAAAGGTCCATTACCAGTCGATCGTCTCTGACTGTCTCTGTAACTGTCCTTAAACGCACCATTAACAGGTGTTGTTGGCCCCATTACTGGCCGCATTGTCCCTTGCGATGGCATGAATCGCCGTTCAGCTAGCCATTGTCTCTGTTGAATTCCCCCTTTGGGTTCGACTACAAGCTCGGGCATGCCTGGAGAACTGTGTCCCGCATTAACAATGTTGACTCCCTGTCCATTTGCTGCATTTAAACCAAGATTTTTGTCAAACATCATTCTGGTCTCTTCCTCCCCTGAGATAAATGTCTGGGCTATCAGAGCTGCCGCTTCCAAGGCCAAGTCTTTGGTCTCAATCAGTTTCCTGAAAACCCCAGCGTGCCCGATGCCCTCAATAAAAAAGTCTCGCAGCATCTCTGCTCTGCATGCATCTGGGAACTTACATAGGCTCGCCAGTCGCCGGAGGTCTGCCACGAAGTCTGGAACGCTTTGCCCTTCTCGTCGCCGGTGCATGTAAAACCGGTGTTTCGCCATGTGCATGCTGCTCGCCGGTTTAAGGTGTTCCCCGATCAACTTACCGAGCTTTTCGAATGTCTTGTCCGCCGGCTTCTCTGGCGCTAGAAGGTCCTTCATCAGGGAATACGTCCTGGATCCACAAACCGTCAGGAGATGAGTCCTGCGTTTGTCGGCCGAATCCTATCCCAACCATTCCTTGGTGACAAAACTTTGCTGTAGTCTCTCAATAAAATCGTCCCAATCGTCACCAACACAGTACCTCTCGTCTGTGCTGCTAGTGGCCATGCTCGCGTGGTTTAAATCCCAGTTTCTCATCGCCAGTAATATGTCCTTACTATGCAGACGAGGCCCATACTTGAGAGAAGGTCACTCTGTGACCAGTAACCTTTATTCGCCAACACTGAAGTGATGAAGGTGGGTGGAGCTTCCCCTTTTCTACCTGAAAGTCCAGGTTAGGAGTGTCTCCCACAAGTTCACCACCTAGTGGTCAGTAAACTTAGGTCAGTTTATACATGATTACAATGACAGTTGAATACTTGACAGCTACACACGACACATTATCAGCAAAATTAGTTGGTTTTCTATTGACTTTCTTCAGCTAACCCGGCAGTGCACACCTGTCATTCACCAAGATTCAGATGAGTTGTGCTATTGCTCAGACCTGTGCTTTGCTCGAGTCGGCAGGTAAGAGTGGCATGTTTTGATGCAACATCCAGATTCGCTTCATTCCTGTTTTCTTTCTTTATCTCTACTGTCCTATTTGATCTGCAGCAGTTTAGAAAGCAATAAGGACAGCACGTGCCCAACTGTAATGATGTCTCCGCAAGATCCTGCAAATCCCCTGGGAAGACAAATGCACCAACGTTAGCGTCCTCGATCAGGCCAACACCCCCAGTGTCGAAGCACTGACCACACTCGACCAGCTCCGTTGGGCGGACCACATTGTTCACATGCCTGACACAAGACTCCCAAAGCACGCGCTCTACTCGGAACTCTTACACGGCAAGCGAGCCCTAGGTGGGCAGAGGAAACGTTTCAAGGACACCCTCAAAGCCTCCTTGATAAAATGCAACATCCCCACCGACACCTGGGAATCCCTGGCCAAGGACCGCCCTAAGTGGAGGAAGTGCATCCGAGAGGGTGCTGAGCACCTCGAGTCTCCTCGCTGAGAGCATACAGAAAACAAGCGCAGGCAGTGGAAGGAGCGTGCGGCAAACCAGTCCCACCCTCCCTTTCCTTCAACGATTGTCTGTCCCACCTGTTACAGAGACTGTAATTCCTGTATTGGACTGTTCAGTCACCTAAGAACTCATTTTTAGAGTGGAAGCAGGTCTTCCTCGATTTCGAGGGACTGCCTATGATGATGATAGCGGGGCGATTTTAACCCTACTCGCACAACAGAAATCTGCTAGGCTCTTACCTGTCCAAAAGCCGCCATAATCGCTCTCCTGAGCAGTAAACAAGGACACCCGCCTGGAGCCAACAGCGTCCTTCTTTACGTATGCATGTTGTGGCTCGATGACATCATTGAGACCAGACTGTAATTTTAACTCTAGCATGAGAGGGGAATCCATCTGGAGTTAAAATAGGGGCCATATCGGTCTCCATTTTTATTATATCTGCTGTTTAAATATATTTATAACTATACACCACAAAAATATGTCTACTAATATTTAGCCCTAGTCATATTACCTTCCTGACAGAGCTTGCTGTCAAATTAGCAACCACTTCTCTTATCAAGTGTACTCGCGAATATGCATGGTCCTCATTTAGTGAAGACGGGAGTTTGGCATACAGACGATCTTCAACAGTTTGCCTGGACTGCAGATTGATCTGTCAAAGGGCAAAGGGAACAAGGACTGCTGACCTCATCCCTATTCCAATTAGGAACTGTTTTAAACTACTGCATGTATAAAGCGTGATCATTATGTTTTATTCAATGCTGTATTCAGAATGAGAAACTGGTTTACAAATTAATTCAAGAATCAAGTGGCATTCTGGTGCAGAATTGACAATAAACTAGTAGCACCAGTAATGGTTGCACGGGGCTCCATTGTGAAAATCAGTAATCGCTGTGTGGAGTCCTGCTGGTCCACTCCATCTTTCACAATAACGTTTTACATTTCCAATGGCACACACTTGGAAGAAAAGTATGGTCACACTTTATAAAACATTTTCCCAAAGACTACGCATCTGAAAGGTTAACTTTGCTCTTCTCTCCACAGATGTCGACTGAGCTGTTGAGTGTTTCCAGCATTTTCTGTTTTTGCTTGATTTCTTGCTTTTTGCTGAACAGTTTGACTAGCTTCTTTATAGCTGCAGCAACTCACCAAGGCTTCTTCGACAGCATCTCCAAAACTTGCGACCTTTACCACTGTAATGCATTTGCTTCATGGGTTCTTTGCTTAAGCATTCATAGCAACACAGTGCTATTAAGAACTAGTTGGTTTATTAGCAAAGGTTTAACAATCACACTACACATTACAGTTCATCCACTAGGCTCACAACCACCTGCCCCATCGTGGATCCCCTGAACCCAACTGGCTGGGGTTTTATCGAGTCTTGTGAACATTACGTGATTGGCTAAGCCACTCATAACTCAACAGCTCTACAAACCTGTGAGCATACTCACAGGTGCATACATTAGAAGAACAAGGGCAGCAGGTGCATGGGAACACTATCACCTCCAACTTCCCCTCCAAGTTACACACCGTCCTGACTTGGAAATATATCGCCATTCCTTCATCGTCGCTAGGTCAAAATCCTGGAATTCCCTCCTTGACAGCACTGTGGAAGTACCGTCACCACACGGTCTGCAACGGTTCACCACCACCTTCCTAATGGCAATTCGGGAGAGGCAATAAATGCTGGCCTTGCCAGCGATGCCCACATCCCAGGAATTATTTTTTTTTAAAGATAGAACGTGGCCAATTTTTCAGCATGCAGTGCAGAATCCATTTTGAGGGTGGTATCTTTCCTAAAAGAACGTGTTTTTTTAACCATGCACAGCAAAGAAATGTGAACCGCACGCAGAAACACTACATTTTACCAATAAGCAGTTCTATGAAATTGTTCAAACATTGTGTTCCTGTAAAGGTTGTCACTGCCGACGGTGATTTCTCTAATTTCTCAGTGTTGTTGACATAAATAATTCTAGATGCCCTCACGTCAAAATTATTACATTAATTATTAATAGGATTTGGCCCATATCTCGGGTTCCAGAATCTTCAGGCTCAAATAAATTAACGGATGTTTAAGGGAGATGAATAAGCTCACTTTTATTTTATGTACTTGCTAGAAAATTGGACCAAGCCATAACTGGGTGACCCAGCAGAGTCATCCACTGTTTGGAATGGAATCACAATATTAGCTATAGCGCTGCTAAGAAATCCTAGCAGAGGTACACAGCTCCTTTACAAGACAAAATGTTAATATGGCAACACTTCACGTTCATTTTGAATCTTCCAGAATGCAATGGGAAAAAAGGCTCAAGATGGCCTAGTTCAGACATGATTGATGTAGTCAGTGCTTGACGCTCAGTTTTTCACGTCCTAACTTGCTTCGGTCTCTTTTCTTCCCTTTCCTGAGGCAAATCTGTCATCTCCTGACATTGTTATTCCATTCAAACTTCCTCACAGACAAATTTGCCTGGGGTAGTAAATCTGAAAAATAATCTGGCAAGGTTTGGAGTAAGTGGGTGGGGACCGATGCTAGTTTAATAGGGATTGCAAGAGTGATTCTTTGGAAAACTGACAGGTAAAGGCCGAGGGGTGGCAAAACATGTCTGGATGTTAATCGCCTAGCTGATTGGAATTGCTCGATGTTTCATTTGGTTTGTGATTTACAGATGACCTAGTGAATTAAAGTTCAGGGACCTTTCCTGGTCTGTATCATTCAGCTACTCCTTCCATTAACCAGCTGATCCATGAGGAGAGCCATGAAAGTGGATATTTGTAAACCATTTGCCCCCAGATTGTTGCTGTGAAACATGTCATGAGTTCATTTGTTAAACCATGCCTATCAATGAATCTAGCTCCTGTTCAGGCTTTTGATCTGAACTTGTTATTTTGCATATTACTGACCAGGGTTTTTTTTCCATAAAATATGCTTCTACTAATACAAAAAGTACTCTCATGGATAATCTGCGAAGATCGAAATAGTCATGCAGCTGGATATACCATCAATCTTGATTAATCATCAACTTTTAGTTTGAAACCTTAAAGGATAATCAACATTCTTTCATAGAGTTTCAAAACAGCTCAGTTTGTGCAACAGCCTGCTTCAAAAAAACAAGGCTGCCATTCTCTGTGTTGGAAAAGTTTCCATGAATGGTAAGTTTTTAATAAATCATTAAATCAATGGCAGAAATCATTGATGTAATGGTAGTCATCAAGCCAAGAATCACATCTGTTTAGAAGTATTTAGTACATGTTTTGCTGGGGAAGTTCTACTCTAACATTGTAAGGTGGCTTGTATTTAGAGTATTAATTGACACCCACTGCATTGGAGGTTTGTGTTAGTTTTTAAATCATAGGACCTGGTCTTGATTCAAATGGGAAATTGCACTCTTAAAACAGGTCTTACTTTTAACATGTACCTGTTTGCTATCAAATGGAATTGATTAGAAATACATTTATTTGTACTAATCACTGTAGTGCATACATTACAGATAGTTTGCTAGGAGAATAAACGCATAGTCCATTGTAAGTCCGCTGTGGTTTTGTAGCTACCAGCGCTGAAGCTAAATTTGTCCGACCTCCTGGCTACTTCGTTCTGCAAACTGCCAGTTCAGAAGCCTATAATTTGGAGGCGATGCTTGGTTAGCAGAAAGAAGAGAGATGCACACTTTGTAATCGGGCCTGGTGACGGTTGCTTTCATTTGAATATTCTCTGTCAGTTGTGCACGCTCCTTTGTCAGATGAATCGGCTGCATTGAAAATGAGCAGCACGCATAAAGTCTGGTTAAAGTAGCAGCTGCAGCAGAGAACATTTCGAAAGATCTTGGCTGGATGGATGCATCACAAAATAATTGTGCAAATGGAATATTGTAGGTTTTGTGTCGAGGAGAGAGCTGGGTGCAAGACTTAAAATAAAAGGGTTTCAGGACCATGACCAGCATTTGAAAGTGAGGCCATCTGAGAGCACACTAAGAAAGCCAAGTTTAGAAACAACTTGACTCGCCAGTCTAAAACTTCAAATATTGCTGTTTATATGGTGTATATTTAAATCAAAGCAAAAACTGAATGAAAATTCTGAGGTGGACACTACTGGTGTGTGGTAGGTTACAATTGAATGTTGTCTATAGTGCGTACCCCAAGCCAGAAATACAGTGCTCAATTTTCCCCAGTGCTGTTTTTTGGTGTATTACAAGAGTTACGCCCGTTTTTTTTTTGGCCTTGACTACTCCAAAAAAAAAACTTGCAAGTTTCCCCATTCTAATTTTTGAAATTGGCGCTGCACAGCCTGTCCTTTAGCTTCGGGGTGTGAAGCCTAATGTCTGCGCTTAAAAAAGGATGCCCCCCCTTCTGCACATGCGCGAGAGAAAAAAAAAGTTTTTTGCATGACTGCTGTGGACGACGTGCCCAGTACAGCTCCCGGTCTGCATTCGGCTATTTTTAAAAAGCCAGTTGTGTGTGAGAACTTTTATTCTCAGTGGAAAAATTGGAGCTGCAATATGCAACACTGCTCAAGGACCAAGAATTTCTCACAGGGCGAAGTGGAGGCACTAGTTACTGTAATTGAGGCCAGAGGTCACATAAAAATTTCACCAAAAGAAATGAAGAAACGCTGGAACCAACTTGCAGAAGATTACTGTGTAATGGTGACCACCCCGAGGTCTGGAGGCCAGTGCAAAAAGAAGTGGCAGGACCTTGATCAAGTAGTTAGTGTAAGTAATATTTTCATTTATTCACTGGAATTACAATTGTAAATGTGACCAGCTGTATATGTCCCATCCAGCACAAAGACACCCTCTCTAAAAAGTTTTATTTTCATCTTTGCAGAGGAAGGTGGCATACAACAAAAGGGAAAGAACTCGAACAGGATGAGGCCCAGCAAATCTGCACCCACTGACACACTTGGAAGACAGGACCACTGCTTTGATGGGTCCTGCCTGGAGAAAAGCAATCACCACTGCACAAGCTGGGCCCACCCTCGAGGGAGAGGGTAAGTCCTGCAAATTCCACAGTCTGGCTTTGCCAAATGTTAAGTACAGTGTGGGCTAGCCATGCTTCAGTTCATGGGGATGTCTCTTCGCTTCAGTTGATGCAATGTGCTATCATTCATCATGGTCCTTCAAATCAGCCTGCTGCCTGCGCTGTGTGAGCCTACTCATGCCACCCACCCTGCCCCCTCCTCTGCTGCTAACCATTTGTCTGTTCTGTTATATTTTGCAGAACTTGAGGCCAACCCTGACGAGGCTGAAGCCGATGCAGAAGAAGATTCAGACAAAGATGAGCCTGAAGAGGAGAACATCTTTCAATCCCACCTTCCAGAACATGGGGCTGAGGAGGAGGATGAAGCCCCCACTCTTATACTCACTCTGGAGGAGGTACAGGTGCCGCCCATTGAGGTGCCAGCCCCTTTCTTGAGTGGTACGAGTGTTGGGGCATTCCATGCTTTCTCACAGTCCGAGGCTGGGGATTCCAGTGGGGTGCAGCAAGACACACTCAGGGTCCCACCGTCCAAGGCTGCGGGTCCCAGTGGGATGCAGCGAGCCACATCCAGGGTGAGGAGGGGAAGGAGAGCTCGACAGCACTCTCCTGAGGTGCAGGATCTAACAGATGTGGTTCAGATGATGGCAATGAGTGCGGAGCGGATTAACCTTACATGCTCACTGCTGGACACCATCAGTGGGGTGGGTGATGAGGTATCGGGACTGTCGGGAGAAGAAACAACTCTCTCACAATAAATGGGAATACTGTCCGGGCACATGAGGGAGGGAATGTCGCAGCCAGCTGATACACTCTGCTTCTGTCCGGGTTATGCGTAGCATTGTCATGAGCCAGGTGGCGAGGCCATACCCTTTGTCTCCCAGCTCTGCCCTTCTGGCTGCTGCTGAAACATGGCAATTATAGAGCTCTCGCGAAGGATGAACGCATCATGGATGGTCCCAGGGTATCTCGCATCAACTGACATGATGCAATGCATGTCGTCACACACGAGCTGCACATTCACGGAGTGGAAACCTTTTCTGTTCCTGTATATCTCGGAATCCTCCAAAGGTGCCTGCAAGGTGATGTAGGTACAATCAAAGCAGCCCTGTACCTTTGGGAAGCCAGCAATCCTGGAGAACCCCACAGCCCTGTCACGCTTTGCCTGGGCGGTCATGGGGAACTTTATGTAACATTCCTCCGGGCATCCAGTGCAGCAGTCACCTGCCGAATGCAGATATGTGCTGCATGTTGAGAAATGGAGCACACATCATCACTTGTGGCCTGGAATGATCCAGATGCATAAAATGAAAGTGCAGCTGTAACCTTTACTTCAACTGACAAAGCAGTTCTCCTGATGCTTCGAGGTTGCAGGTCTGCTTTTACTGACTCACAGATCTCAGTTACAACTTCTTTGTGGAAACGCAGCCTTCTCATACAGTCTGCATCACTCAGGTGCAGGTATGAACGCCTGTCTCGATATACCCGATGTGGGTAGGGCCTCCTGCCCATCACCCTACATGCTCATCCCTTCCACCCCCCCCACACCCCCAGGTTTCTTTTTGAAGCCGAGCCCTGAGCCCGTGTCTCCAGGCGAAGGAGCTATCTTTTGACTTTGAAAAAATTAAGCTTCATGATGCATATTCTTTGTCTTCCTGACTCACTCCAAAACTTCGCCTAAAAACAATGGCGTCTTTCTGCGTCGATTTTTTAATGTGCGCTGGTTTTTCTTAAGTGTCCAGAAGGTTTTTCAGAAGTATGGTCACATACACCGTCCTCGGAAAAATGTAAGTTGGCCAAACTTGCTTAAATGTGAAAAACTGGCGCAGAAATCAGGTTACGCAAAAAAATACTAACCTAAAAAAAAATCATAGCTAACTGAGCTACGCTGGCGCAGAAACTTTGGGGAAACTTGGATATTTTAATTTACACCAAAAAAAGCAGTGCACGCCAATAAAACGGCGCAGGTAACTGGGGAAAATTTGAGCCCATAGTATTGAAGCAAATAGCTAAATGTCTCTTGGCTCCTCTTCATTCCAAATATATTGGTCAAGATCAGTGTCCATAGCCACTGATTTGGCAATGGGCAACCGACATATTTTCACATAGTTAAGTAGGTATAACAGTTGGATTTTCCATACAGACTGTTTGACCAGTTTTAAACTGACATGATGGCTTCAATTTTCAGACTGTCAACAAGGTATAGTGAAATCTTGTGAAACAATAAAGGACAATTAATAAATTTCTTGCTTGGCTAATTTGACCAGTTTTGGTCAGCTGCCATTACGTTGTACTACACAGATACGTGTGATATAATATGATGTGGCATGTATGTCGCAAGAGTGTTTGTTCTTCTGTATAGTAATGACTCAGTTAAAATGTCGTTTGGAAAATTCCTCAGTGGGGAATTCCGCTATCTGATCATATAATGTGTGCACGGGATTGTTTACCTCAAATTACATAGAATTTAAAGCACAGGCGTTTATGCTCCACATATGCCTCCTCCCACCTTACTTCATCACCCTATCAACATATTATTCTATTCCTTTCTCCATCAAAACTTATTCATCTTCCCCTTAAATACATCTATACTATTCACTTCAACCACTCCATGTGGTAGCGAGTTCCACAATCTCACCAATCTCTGGGTTAAGAAGTTTCTCCTGTGTTCCTTATAAGATTTATTAGTGACTATCTTTTAAAAAAAAAAATTCATTCATGGGATGTGGGCGTCGCTGGCAAGGCCAGAATTTATTGCCCATCCCTAATTGCCCTCGAGAAGGTGGTGGTGAGCCGCCTTCTTGAATCGCTGCAGACCATGTGGTGAAGGTATTCTCACAGTGCTGTGAGGGAGGGAGTTCCAGATTTTTGACCTAGTGATGATAAGGGAATGGCGATATACTTCCAAGTCAGGATGGTGAGTGACTTGGAGGGGAACTTGGAAGTGATGGTGTTCCCATGCTGCCCATGTCCTTCTAGGTCCAGGTTTGGGAGGTGCTGCCGAAGAAGCTTTGGCGAGTTGCTGCAGTGCATTTTATAGATGGGACATCAAATTCCTGGGACATTGGAACCGGTTCTGGGGGAGGTGGGACCAGTACAAACTGGACAGTCTGCACCTGGGCAGGACCGGAACCAATGTCCTCGGGGGAGTGTTTGCTAGTGCTGCTGGGGAGGAGCTAAACTAATATGGCAGGGGGATGGGAACCCATGCAGGGAGGCAGAGGGAAATAAAAGGGAGACAGAGGCAAAAGATAGAAAGGAGAATAGTAAAAGTGGAGGGCAGAGAAACCCAAGGCAAAAAATAAAAAGGGCCACATTAAAGCAAAATTCTAAAGGGGCAAAGTGTGTTAAAAAGACAAGCCTGAAGGCTCTGTGCCTCAATGCGAGGAGTATTCGGAATAAGGTGGACGAATTAACTGCACAGATAGCAGTTAATGGATATGATGTAATTGGCATCACAGAGACATGGCTCCAGGATGACCAAGGTTGGGAACTCAACATCCAGGGTATTCAACATTTAGGAAGGATAGACAGAAAGGAAAAGGAGGCCGGGTGGCATTACTGGCTAAAGAGGAAATTAATGCAATAAGGAAGGACATTGGCTTGGATGATGTGGAATCGGTATGGGTGGAGCTACGGAATACCAAAGGGCAGAAAACGCTGGTGGGAGTTGTGTACAGATCACCAAACAGTAGTAGTGAGGTTGGGGACAGCATCAAACAAGAAACAAGGGATGTGTGCAAGAAAGGTACAGCAGTTATCATGGGCGACATTAATTTACATATAGATTGGGCTAACCAAACTGGTAGCAATGCGGTGGAGGAGGATTTCCTGCAGTGTATTAGGGATGGTTTTCTTGACCAATATGTCAAGGAACCAACTAGAGAGCTGGCCATCCTAGACTGGGTGATGTGTATTGAGAATGGACTAATTAGCAATCTTGTTGTATGAGGCCCCTTGGGGAAGAGTGACCATAATATGGTAGAATTCTTTATTAAGATGGAGAGTGACACGGGGGTGAAACTAGGGTCCTGAACTTAAGGAAAGCTAACTTCAAAAGCATGAGGCATGAATTGGCTGGAATAGACTGGCAAATGATATTTAAAGGGTTGACGGTGGATAGGCAATGGCAAACATTTATAGATCACATGGATGAACTTCAACAATTGTACATCCCTGTCTGGAGTAAAATTAAAACAGGGAAGGTGGCTCAACCGTGGCTAACAAGGGAAATTAAGGATAGTGTTAGATCCAAGGAAGAGGCATATAAATTATCCAGAAAAAGCAGCAAACTGGAGGACTGGGAGAAATTTAGAATTCAGCAGAGGAGGACAAAGGGTTTAATTAGGAGGGGGAAATAGAGTACGAGAGGAAGCTTGCCGGGAACATAAAAACTGACTGCAAAAGCTTCTATAGATATGTGAAGAGAAAAAGATTAGTGAAGACAAACGTAGGGTCCCTTGCAGTTGGACTCAGGTGAATTTATAATGGGGAACAAAGAAATGGCAGACCAATTGAACAAATACTTTGGTTCTGTCTTCATGAAGGAAGACACAAATAACCTTCCGGATGTACTAGAGGACAGTAGGTCTAGTGAGAAGGAGGAACTGAAGGATATCCTAATTAGGCGGGAAATTGTGTAGGGGAAATTGATGGGATTGAAGGCCGATAAATCCCAGGGCCTGATTGTCTGCGTCCCAGAGTACTTAAGGAAGTGGCCCTTGAAATAGTGGATGCATTGGTGATCATTTTCCAACAGTCTATCAACTCGGGATCAGTTCCTATGGACTGGAGGGTAGCTAATGTAACACCACTTTTTAAAAAAGGAGGGAGAGAGAAAACGGGTAATTATAGACCGGTTAGCCTGACATCAGTCGTTGGGAAAATGTTGGAATCAATTATTAAGGATGAAATAGCAGTGCATTTGGAAAACAGTGACAGGATCGGTCCAAGTCAGCATGGATTTATGAAGGGGAAATCATGCTTGACAAACCTTTTGGAATTTTTTGAGGATGTAACTAGTGGAGTGGACAAGGGAGAACCAGTGGATGTGGTGTATTTGGACTTTCAAAAGGCTTTTGACAAGATCCCACACAAGAGATTGGTGTGCAAAATCAAAGCACATTGTATTGGGGGTAATGTACTGACGTGGATAGAGAATTGGTTGGCAGACAGGAAGCAGAGAGTCGGGATAAATGGGTCCTTTTCGGAATGGGAGGCAGTGACTAGTGGAGTGCCGCAGGACTCAGTACTGGGACCCCAGCTCTTTACAATATACATTAATGATTTGGATGAAGGAATTGAATGTAATATCTCCAAGTTTGCAGATGACACTAAACTGGGTGGCGGTGTGAGCTGTGAGGAGTATGCTAAGAGGCTGCAGCGTGATTTGGACAGATTAGGTGAGTGGGCAAATGCATGGCAGATGCAGTATAATGTGGATAAATGTGAGGTTATCCACTTTGGAGGTAATAACACGAAGGCAGAATATTATCTGAATGGCGGCAGATTAGGAAAAGGGGAGGTGCAACGAGACCTGGGTGTCATGGTTCATCAGTCATTGAAAGTTGACATGCAGGTACAGCAGGTGGTGAAGAATTCAAATGGCATGTTGGCCTTCATAGCCAGGGGATTTGAGTATAGGAGCAGGGAGGTCTTACTGCAATTATACAGGGCCTTGGTGAGGCCTCACCTGGAATATTGTGTTCAGTTTTGGTCTCCTAATCTGAGGAAGGACGTTCTTGCTATTGAGGGAGTGCAGTGAAGGTTCACCAGACTGATTCCAGGGATGGCTGCACTGACATATGAGGAGCGACTGGATCAACTGGGCCTTTATACATTGGAGTTTAGAAGGCTGAGAGGGGATCTCATAGAAACGTATAAGATTCTGATGGGACGGGATAGGTTAGATGCGGGAAGAATGTTCCCGATGTTGAGGAAGTCCAGAACCAGGGGACACAATCTTAGGATAAGGGGTAGGCCATTTAGGACTGAGATGAGGAGAAACTTCTTCACTCAGAGAGTTGTTAACCTGTGGAATTCCCTGCCGCAGAGAGTTGTTGATGCCAGTTCATTGGATATATTCAAGAGGGAGTTAGATATGGCCCTTACGGCTAAAGGGATCGAGGGGTATGGAGAGAAAGCAGGAAAGGGGTACTGAGGTGAATGATCAGCCATGATCTTATTGAATGTTGGTGCAGGCTCGAAGGGCCGAATGGCCTACTCCTGCACCTATTTTCTATGTTTCTATGTTTCTATGTATACACTGCAGCCATGGTTTGCTGGTGGTGGGGGGAGTGAATGTTTAAGGTGGTTGATGGGGTGTCAATAAAGCGGGCTGCTTTGTCCTCTATGCTGTTGAGCTTGTTGAGTGTTGTTGGAGCTGCACTCATCCAGGCAAGTGGAGAGTATTCCATCACACTCCTGACATGTGCCTTGTAGATAGTGGAAGGGCTTTGGAGAGTCAGGATGTGACACACTTGCTGCAGAATACCCAGGCTCTGACCTCTTGCTGCCACAGTATTCATGTGACTGGTCTTAATTTCTGGTCAATGGTGACCCCTAGGATGTTGATGGTGGGGGATTTGACGATGGTAATGCTGTTGAATGTCAAGGGTTAGACTCTCGCTTGTTGGAGATAGTCATTGCCTGGCACTTGTGTGGTGCGAATGTTACTTGCCACTTATCAGCCCAAGCTAAAATGTCATCCAGGTCTTGCTGCGGGCATCGATTGCTTCATTATCTGAGGAGATGTGAATGGTACTGAACACTGCAGTACCATTCGCATCAGCGAACATCTCCACTTCTGATCTTATGATGGTAGGAAGGTCATTGATGAAGCAGCTGAAGATGGTTGGGCTTAGGACACTGCCCTGAGGAACTCCTGCAGCGATGTCCTGGGGCTGTGATGATTGCCCTCCAACCACCACAACCATCTTCCTTTGTGCTCGGTATGACTCCAGCCAGTGGCAGGTTTTCCCCCTGATTCCGATTGACTTAGTTTTTCTCGTGTTCCTTGATACCTCACTCGGTCAAATACTGCCTAGGGCAGTCACTCTCACCTCACCTCTGGAATTCAGCTCTGCTTTCCATGTTTGGACCAAGGCTGTAATGAGGTCTGGAGCTGAATGACCCTGGCATCGGTGAGCCGGTTATTGGTGAGTAAGTGCAGCTTGATAGCACTGTCGACGACACCTTCCATCACTTTGCTGATGATTGAGCGTAGATTGATGGTGCATAACTGGCCAGATTGAATTTGTCTTGCTTTTTTGGACAGAACATACTTGGGCAGTTTTCCACATTGTTGGATAGATGCCAGTGTTGTAGCTGTACTGGAACATCTTGGCTAGAAGCGCGGCTCGTTCTGGAACATGTCTTCAGCACGATAGCCGGGATGTTGTTGGGGCCATGGCCTTTGCAGTAGCCAGTGCGCTCAGTCGTTTCTTGATATCACTGGAGTGAATCGAATTGGCTGAAGACTGTCTTCTGTGATGGTGGCGACCTCATGAGGAGGCCGATATGGATCATTCACTTGGCACTTCTGGATGAAGATGGTTGCAAACGCTTCAGCCTTGTCTTTTGCACTCGTGTGCTGGGCTCTGCCATCATTGAGAATGGGGATATTCATGGAGCCTCCTCCTCCTGTTAGTTGTTTAATTTTCCACCACCATCCACAACTGGATGTGGCAGGACTGCAGAGCTTTGATCTGATCTGTTGATTGTGGGATCGCTTAGCTCTGTCTATAGCATGCTGCTTCCACTGTTTAGCATGCATGAGTCCAATGTTGCAGGTTGTCACCTCATTTTCAGGTACGCCTGGTGCTGCTCCTGGCATGCTCTTCTACACTCCTCATTGAACCAGGGTTGGTCCCCTGGTTTGATGGTAATGTTAGAGTGAGGGATATGCCGGGCCTTGAGTTTACAGATTGTGGTGGAATACAATTCCACTGCTGCTGATGGCCCACATGGATGCCCAGTTTTGAGCTGCTAGATCTGTTCTAAATCTATCCCATTTAGCATGGTGGTAGTTCCACACAACACGATGAAGGGTGTCCTCAGTGCGAAGATGGGACTTTGTCTCCACAATGACTGTGCGCTGGTCATGGATAGATGCATCTGCGACAGGTAGATTGGTGAGGACGAGGTCAAGTAGATTTTTTTGCTCATGTCGGTTCTCTCACCACCTGTCGCAGGCCCAGTCTGTCAGCTTTGACCTTCAGGACTCGGCCAGCTCAGTCAGTAATAGTGCTACCGAGCCACTCTTGGCCATGGACATTGAAGTCTCCCACCCAGAATACATTCTGTGCCCTTGCTACTCTAGGAGTTGATGTATAGATTCAACCATGAGAGGTTGGAGTGGGGGAGTGGGGGAGTGGGGGAGGGGGGGGTGGCAGGGGTGGTGGATGGTTAAAGAGTGGCACGTGGGTGGATATTGTGGCGTCTGAGTGCCCCGCCCTGGAGAGACAGGACACTTCATTAACATATTTAAATCAGGCTCCCTCGGTGGAATTGGGAGCCCAATTAAAAATTTCCTGCTGCAGCGTGGGTTGCCCAGGGGTCGTGCAATCCGGCAGTGAAAGGGAGGCGGGGGCTGCCGGCTCCACAAGGTAAATGCCTTTTCAGCACTCCTAGTGGGCCAGTAGGAAAGAAGTGCTCCCAGCTCCCCTACCCCGGCCCCTCAAGGAAGCCTTCAGCTTTCCTCTTGCAGATCGCAGCGTCTCTCTCCCTCCAGCCACGATGGCCAATCTCTCCCCCCACCAATCTCTGATCGCTGACCTTTACCCTTCCCGTTAAAGGAACTGCGTACCCCTAAAAGATTAGGGGGAACAATGTCCACTAACACCATGATTTTAAAATTTTCATCCTCATGTTAAAATCCCTCTATGGTCTCGTCCCTTGCTATGGAAACTCGCCAGTGTGAGCACTTGAGTGCTCCTCGCCCAGGAGGGTGAGCCCTGTCCTTTGAAAGCAGCACTGTGAGCTCGGGATCCTGAATGTTACAATGAATGGATCAAATTACACATTGCAGAAATCTTGATTACTCCAGTCAAGCTGTTGGCTGTGTCTTGTCCTCCAAGGGGACCAATCAGAAATTTGGTGTTGCAAATAGACACGACCCAAAATTTAATGCTGTAACATAAAATAAACTGATATAGTTTATTGATATTTTATTGTCTCTTGTAACTCTCCTACTAACATTGAGGTGTATTTTTTGAAAAAAAAGTGCTGGCTGTCAAGGGACATACAGGTTAGGATAAAGAAAAAAAAGGGAAGCTTATGACCGATACCTCAATACTGCAGAAACTCTAGAGTATAGAAAGTACAAGGGTGAAATTAATAAGGAAATTAGGAAAGCAAAGAGAGGGCATGGCAAGTAAAATCAAGGAAAACCCAAAGATGTTTTATAAATACATTAAGAGGAAAACTAAAAGAGTAGGGCCTATTAGAAACAATAAAGGTAATGTGTGTGTAGAGGCGGAAGACTCCGGTATGGTTGTCAATGAATACTTTGTGCCTGTTTTCACAAAAGAGAGGGGCGATGCAGACATTGCAATCAGGGAGGAGGAGTGTGAAATATTAGATGAAATAAACATAGTGAGAAAGGGAGTAATAAGGGATTTAGCAGCTTTGAAAGTGGATAAATCCCCAGACCCAGATGAAATGTATTCCAGGTTGTTAAGAGAAGCAAAAGAGGAAATAGCAGAGGCTCTGACCATTATTTTCCAATCTCTCTGGCTACAGTGTGGTGCCGGAGGACTGCTAACGTGGTACCTGTGTTTAAAAAGGGAGAAAGGGATAGAGCGAGTAATTACAGGCCAGTCAGCCTAACATCGGTGGTGGGAACATTGTTAGAAAAAATTCTGAGGGACAGGATAAATCTTCATTTAGAAATACACGGATTAATCAAGGACAGTCAGCATGGATTTGTTAAGGGAAGGTCGCGTCTGACTAATTTGATTGCATTTTTTGAGGAGATAACAAGAGGGTCGATGAGGGTAGTGTGTTTGATATAGTGTATATGGATTTTAGCATGGCTTTTGATAAGGTCCCACATGGCAGACTAGTCACGAAAGTAAAAGCCCATGGGATCCAGGGCAAAGTGGCTAGTTGGATCCAAAACTTGGTTCAGAGGCAGGAAGCAAAGGGGAACGGTTGATGGGTGTTTTTGTGAGTGGAATGGTTGTTTCCAGAGGGGTTCTGCAGGATTGAGTACTAGGTCCCTTGATTTTTGTGGTATATATCAATGATTTAGACTTGAATATAGGGGGTATGATTAAGATGTTTGCAGATGATACTAAAATCGGCTGTGTGGTTGATAATGAAGAAAGCTGCGGAAAATATCAATGAACTGGTCAAGTGGGCAGAACAGTGGCAAATGGAATTCAATCCAGAGAAGTGTAAGTTAATGCATTTGGGGAAGGCTACAAGGCAGGGGAATACACATTAAATGGTTAAATGGTAAATTGAGAAGTGTAGAGGAATCATCATCATCATCATCATCATAGGCAGTCGCTCGAAATCGAGGAAGACTTGCTTCCACTCTAAAAGTGAGTTCTCAGGTGACTGTACAGTCTAATATGGGAATTACAGTCTCTGTCACAGGTGGGACAGACTGTGGTTGAAGAAAAGGGTGGGTGGGGAGTCTGGTTTGCCGCACGCTCCTTCCGCTGCCTGTGTTTGATTTCTGCATGCTCTCGGCGATGAGACTCGAGATGCTCAGCACCCTCCCGGATGCTCTTCCTCCACTTAGGGCGGTCTTTGGCCAGGCACATCAGGTGTCGGTGGGGATGTTGCACTTTATCAAGGAGGCTTTGAGGGTGTCCTTGAAACGTTTCCTCTGCCCACCTGGGGCTCGCTTGCCGTGTAGGAGTTCCTAGTAGAGCGCTTTCTTTGGGAGTCTTGTGTCGGGCATGCGGACAATGTGGCCCGCCCAACAGAGCTTGTCGAGTGTGGTCAGACGCAGAGGAATAAAGGGACCTTGGAGTGCATGTGCACAGATCCCTGAAGGTAGCAGGCCAGATAGATAAGGTGGTTAAGAAGGCATACGGAATGCTTGCCTTTATTAGCTGAGGCATGGAATACAAGAGCTTGAACTGTATAAAACACTAGTTAGGCCACAGCTAGAGTACTGCGTGCAGTTCTGGTCATCACATTACAGGAAAGATGTGATTGCACTAGAGGGTACAGAGGAGATTTACGAGGATGTTGCCTGGACTGGAGAATTTTAGCTAAGAGGAAAAATTAGATAGGCTGGGTTTGTTTTCTTTGGAACAGAGGAGGCTGAGAGGAGACCTTATAGAGGTGTATAAAATTATGAGCAGCCTCGATAGAGTGGATAGGGTGGACTTGTTTCACTCAGCAGAGGGGTCAACAACCGGGGGCATAGATTTAAAGTAATTGGTAGAAGATTTAGAGGGGATTGGAGGGGAAATTTCTTCACACAGAGGATGGTGGAGGTCTGGAACTCACTGCCTGAAAGGATGTTAGAGGCAGAAACCCTCACCACATTTAAAAAGTATTTGGATGTGCACTTGAAGTGTCGTAACCTGCAGGGTTACGGACCTAGAGCTGGAAAGTGGGACTAGGCTGGATGGCTCTTTCTTAGCCAGCACGGACACGATGGGTCGAAATGGCCTCCTTCCGTGCTGTAAATTTCTATGATTCTATATAAATGAAAGTTGTGTTATGGTTAATAAAATTAGCAAATCATAATTTTTGAAAGTTACAAAAATAAATGGGATAGTCAATTAGTGGCTACAAGTTCTCAGACAGCTCACAATACAGGGACATTACTATGATGTCAGTCACCATAACTAAACCAGAGGTTGGGTGGAGGGTATGTGGGACTTGTATGCATTAGCTGATTAACTATTTTAAACAGTACCCCAGACAAGATGAACCCATATTAAGCTTCCAAGTTAAAAGTACACATAAGTTTGAGTGTAATGTCAGGAGTTTGTGGGGAGGGAGAGATTTCCTGTCCTAGGATTCTGTATTATTTTTGTAAATGATAAGTATGTTGGGACTACACTGCACAGCACAAACCACATCAAATTTTTTTTTTAAATAGAGGGGAGTGTGTTCCATCTTGGGAGATAAGAAGAAAAAGCTTGAGCTCTTCATTGTCTGAGTGGCATAATCCATTCTGCTCCACAACCAACTACATTTCAGACACTTGCCTACATTTAATGTCTGTAAAGAAAGACTAGATGAATTGGGTAAAATGTACATGCGCCCATTATCATTGAGGCTTGAACCAGAAGGGGGAAAAAAAAAAATCATGGAATGGTTACAGCAAAGAAGGAAGCCATTCGGCCCGTAGAGCCCATGCTGGCTCTCTGCAAGAGCATTTCAGCTAGTCCCACTGCCCCGCCCTTTCCCTGTAGCCCTGCAATTTCTTTTCCTTCAATTTTTTCCTCATTTCACCAGCTTATAAATCAATGCCACATTAGCAATGCTTTTTTGACCTATAATACTGCAGCCAGCTCAATGCTCATAAAATAAATATCTTCCTCTTAAAATATTCACTGGAAGGCTGAAAGGAGGAATGAAACTTAAAGATGCTCCATATCAAATATAGCTCAAGCCTCCTGATGGAATATTGAAAGATTTGAGATTTCTGGATATAAAATCAATGGGCCTGACATTCGGGTCGGAGGCTTCCTTCGGCGCGAGATTTTTTACGAATTTATCTGGTGGTCCCGGAGGTACCTGCGATTCCGGTGGGGAGGCCTTCTCTTCCCGATCTTCGGTGCGCGCTCCAGTCCTCAACATTCGAATGCAGCAGGTGCAGTCACGTGATTGCACAACCAAGCAGGTACAGTATTCTCATTAATAGCAATAAGATCTCCGTATCAACGACATCTCATTGCTATTAATAAGAAAAAAAAACAAACACACCTCATATAATTAAAATTAATTGAAATTAGAATTCATTAAATGTTTTAGAAAAAAAAAATATTTGTGGGATTTTTGTTTAAAGTGTTTTATTAAGGTTTAAAATAAACTTACCTTAGTGGATAGGGTTTGTTATTTTAATTTTTATGTGTTTTAAAACTCTTACGCTAGTAAAAGTAGGCTATGCACCTGCTTTTACCAGGCACAAGAGTTTGAAGGACATGCGCTGGGCAAGAGTTGGGCAAATAGCCCAGTCTCGCCCGCGCGAATGTCCTGGGTGCGGGGATGAGGAGAATCTGTCAAGAGATACCGTGACAGATCGGAAAAAACGGTTTTGCGCGCCGAAAACCAGCTTTTGCGGGGCCTCGCCGGGTACGTATTCCGTATGGGCCCAGCGAGGCCGGAATTTTATGACCATGAGTTCAAAATCCTCTCAATACATCCATCTGTCTGCTGTGACTGCTACTTCATTCTATAATGTGCTGTTTTGTGTTGTGTACTCATTGCAGACCTTGTTTGAAACAGTCTATTTTTATAACCATCAGAGAGAATAGAGATTTTCATCTTATCAATCTGGGCTGGATTTAAACTCTAGTGCTAGAAGTAACCCACATCATCATTCAGTTGTCAAGAGCCATTTAAAAACAAACAAATTAGTTGGTGTGGAACTTCAGAGTTTAGGGCAAGAGGCTGCAGATAACACTGCAACATTTGGTATGAAAAGTGTGTGTGGCGAAGGATGCGAGAAATGCTGGAAGATTGCAAGTCTGATGTATACTATGTTGTCCAGTTCCATGGTGCTGATTTTTGTTGAAGAACTAGGGGCTAAATTAAAAAGCAGAACCACAAAGGTAATAATCTCTGGATTACTACCTGAGCCACGAGCAAATTTGCATACGGTAAATAAGATCAGAGATAAACATGTGGCTTGAAGACTTGTGTGGGAGAAATGGGTTTCAATTCATGGGGCACTGGCACCAGTACTGGGGTAAGAGGGAGCTGTTCCGTCGGGACAGGCTTCATTTGAATCAGGTTGGGACTAGTATCCTGGCGAATCGAATAACTAGGGCTGTAGATAGGGCTTTAAACTAATTAGTGGCGGGGGGGGGGGCGGGATCCGGTGAGCGGAAATGTCAAAAGTCAAAGAGAAAGGAGAAGGCAATAGTACAGGGTAGCAATAAGGGTAACGATAACTAGAGTGTGACAGGAAGGGACAGAGCATCTGAAAGTGGGGAAAAATGGTAAAAAGACAAAATTAAAAGCTCTTTATCTGAATGCACGCAGCATTCGTAGCAAGATAGATGAGTTGACTGCACAAATAGAAATAAATAGGTATGATCTGATAGCCATTACAGAGATGTGGTTGCAAGGTGACCAAGGCTGGGAACTGAATATTTAGGGGTATTTGTCATTTTGGAGGGATAGGCAGAAAGGAAAAGGAGGCGGGGTAGCTCTGTTAATAAAGGATGAGATCAGTGCAGTACCGAGAACTGATATTGGCTCAGAAAATCGAGATGTAGAATCAGTTTGGGTGGAGATAAGAAATAATAAGGGAAAGAAGTCACTGGTGGGAGTGTCTACAGGCCTCCAAACAATGTAGGACAGAGTATAAATCAAGAAATAATGGAGGCTTGTAAGAAAGGTATGGTAATAATCATGGGCGATTTTAATCTTCATATTGATTGGACAAATCAAATTGGCAGAGATAGCCTTGAGGAAGAGTTCATAGAGTGTATGCGGGATGGTTTCTTAGAACAATATGTTGTGGAACCAACTAGGGAGCAAGCTATTTTAGATCTGGTAATGGTGTAATGAGACAGGATTAATTAATGATTTCATCGGAAAGGATTTTCTTGGGAAGAGTGATCACAACATGGTAGAATTTCAAATTCAGTTTGAGGATGAAAAAGCTGGGTCTCAAACTAGTGTCCTGAACTTAAATAAAGTCAATTACAAAGATATGAAGGCAGAGCTGGCTAAAGTGAACTGGGAAAATAAATTAAAGGGTAAGACGGTAGATAACGAGTGGCAAACATTTAAGGAGATACTTCATAACTCTCAGCAAAGATATATTCCAATGAGAAAGAAAGACTCTAAGAGAAGGATAAACCATCCGCGGCTAACTAAGGAAGTAAAGGATGGTATCAAATTGAAAACAGGCATACAATGTTGCAAAGAACAGTGGAAGGCCAAAGGATTGGGAAATTTTTAGAAACCAGCAAAGGACGACTAAAAAAAATGATAAAGAGAGAGAAGATAGTTTATGAGAGTAAACTAGCAAAAAATATAAAAGCAGACAGTAAGAGCTTCTACAGGTATATAAAAAGGAAGAGAGTAGCTAAAGTAAACGTTGGTCCCTTACAGATGAGACTGGGGAATTAATAATGGGAAACAGGGAAATGGCAGAGACTTTGAACAAATATTTTCTATCGGTCTTCACAGTAGAAGACACTAAAAGCATCCCAAAAATTGATAATGAAGGGGCTATTGTGGGGGGTGGTGGAACTTAAAACAATCATTATCACTAGAGAAAAAGTATTGGGCAAACTAGGAAAAGTCCCCTGGACCTAATGGCCTGCATCCTAGGCCCTTAAAAGAAGTGGCTGCAGAGATGGTGAATGCATTGGTTGTAATCTACCAAAATTCCCTGTATTCTGGAGAGATCCCAGCGGATTGGAAAACCGCAAATGTAACGCCCCTATTTAAGAAAGGAGGGAGACAGAAAGCAGGAAACTGTAGACCAATTAGCCTAACATCTGTCATTGGGAAAATGCTGGAGTCCATTATTAAGGAATAGTAGCAGGACATTTAGAAAATCATAATGTAGTCAAGCAGAGTCAGCATGGTTTTATGAAAGGGAAATCATGTGTGACAAACTTGCTGGAGTTCTTTGAGGATGTAATGAGCGGGGTAGATAAAGGGGAACCAGTAGATGTCATGTATTTGGATTGTCAGCATTTGACAAGGTGCCACATAAAAGGTTACTGCACAAGATAAGAGCTCATGTTGGGGGTATGGACAGAGGATGGGCTAACTAACAGAAAACAGAGAGTAGGGATAAATGGGTCATTTTCAGGTTGGCAAACTGTAACTAGTGGGGTGCCACAGGGATCAGTGCTGGAGCCTCAATTATTTACAATAAATATTAATGACTTGGATGAAGGGACCAAATGTAATGTAGCCAAATTTGCTGATGATACAAAGATAAGTCAGAAAGCAAGATGTGAGGAGGATGCAAAGAACCTACAAAGGGATATAGACAGGCTAAGTGAGTGGGCAAAAATTTGGCAGATGGAGTACAATGTGGGAAAATGTGAGGTTCTCCACTTTGGTAGGAAAAATAAAAAAGCAAATTATTATTTAAATGGGGTCAGAGTACAAAATGCTGCGGTATAGAGGGATCTGGGGGTCCTTGTACATGAAACTCAAAGATAGCATGCAGGTACAGCAATTCATTAGGAAAGCAAATGAAATGTTGGCTTTTATTGCAAGGGGGATGGATATAAAAGTAAGGAAGTCCTGCTGCAACTATACAGGGTGTTGGTGAGACCACACCTGGAGTACTACGTACACTATTGGTCTTCTTATTTAAGGAGGGATATACTTGCATTGGAGGCAGTTCAGAGAAGGTTCACGAGGTTGATTCCTGAGATGAAAGGGTTGTCATATGAAGATAGGTTGAGCAGATTCAGCCTATACTCCTTGGAGTTTAGAAGACTGAGAGGTGCTCTTATTGAAATGTACAAGATTCTGAGGGGGCTTGACAGGTTGGATGTAGAGAGGATGTTTCCTCTTGTGGCGGAATCTAGAACTAGAGGGCATAGTCTCAAAATAAGGGGTCGCCCACTTAAAACGGAAATGAGGAAGAATTTCTTCTCTCAGAGGGTCGTGAATCTTTGAAATTCTGTACCCCAGAGAGCTGTGGAGGCTAGGTCATTGGATAAATTTAAAGGTGGAGATAGATAGATTTTTGAAAGATAAGGAAGTCAAGGGTTCTGGGGAGAGGGCAGGGAAGTGGAGTTGAGGCCAAGATCAGATTAGCCATTATCTTATTGAATGCAGAGCAGGCTCGAGGGGCCAGATAGCCTACTCATGCTCCTATTTCTTATGTTGCTATGTAACTCTGCTCTATCTTTTTGAATAATCTTAATCACCAACAAAATGCTTTGCGAAGAATGTTGAACCCCATTTTATGTGCATTGTGAAGAATTGCAGCTTGTAATATTATTCACTACCAGGAAAGGCACCACTGTGGTAGGATAGCATCACTCGGCCTGAATATATAGTTGTACTATTTAACATTCATTAGAAATTTGGCTTATAAGACAATGTCCATTAAGAACTCCTATTTAAGAAGTTAGAATTGTAGGAAATATTTTGCTCGGACAGCCATGTCCTGACTATCTAGCCACAGATATGCAATATAACCCAAGGGCAAGAGCCTCCAGTACACATTGAAGAGGAGGAGGCTGCAGAGAGAGTGCGGGGTGGAATTGCAATATTACAAACTGGATTCCTTTCACATATAATGCCATCAATATTTTTCCTAGACGTTTGGAACTCTCTTCCGCAAACGGCAATGGGATTAAGGGATATGGGGCAAAGGCGGGTATATGAAGTTAGGTCACAGATCAGCCATGAATGGCAGAACAGGCTCATGGGGCCAAATGGCCTACTCCTGTTCCTATGCTCCTATGTACTACTGTTTAAATACCCCAACACATTTCAGAATATCTGACAAAGGATTTTGTTTGAGTACAAACCGTTAAAATTTAGTCATTAAATAAAGTTGACTTGTTTCCTTGGGCTAATTTCCTTAATATTGGGCCTTGTGATCAGTAGAGCTGCTAATATTGTATTTCTACAACTAGCAAATTTCAAAATGAAAGCACTGCAGCTGTCTCATAAGGATTGTCAAATAACAGATGGGGGGGGCTGAAGAATTTTCACTACAAGTTCCTGACCCTTTACCCCAGACAGCACGTGGTACAGTCCCAGATACAATGGGCTTACTGTCATGACTGTGACTCCAACTGACCCAGAGGGCTGTAAGTCTGACTGGATCTGGGAACTCATTAATTAAATCTGTGCTTTTTTAAATATGCCCTCGAGGAACAGGACAAAATTAAATTTACATTTTGTAAATTAAAAGGAGCTGTTATCAATTTTTCTTCAGACTACTAGATATGGTTTGCTATTAATTTATAGTCGATTAGCAAATATTGATATTTTATTATTTAAGCTTGTGTTCAATTTTGTGTAAGAAAGCTCTTAAAATTGAAATACAAAACCTAATATAATGATTATTGAAAATCATAAGAAATTTCCAGAGAATAATGGATGAGTGAGAATGCTAATTTACTTTTAATGGCATTTTTACTAAAATTATCACATGTACTCATGTCATTCGTATCTACCCAAGCCCAGGGTTTGAGAGAAGCTGAGGCCTTGAAGTAAAAAATGTAATCAAGGTACAAAAAGACACAAATGACAACTCAGTGGATAAATTTATTCATGTAGTTGTGAAATATGTATTTTTGAGCTTTATATATTGTTTGAAACTTTATTTCGGAAATAGAAATTTCAGTTACTGAGGAAAAAAAAGTGATGCATGAAAAATTGAAAGCGCTTCAAATAATTTGTCGGCAAAAATAATTCAGCACCACCTAGTGGCGTGACAGGTAATGATTACTGATAAGTGTAAACGGTAAGTGTTGATGTTCTAACATTGGAATTCTTATTGGAAATGTTTATTATAGCAGGTTACAGCAGTGCATAGCAATGTTCCCTCCAGTGCGGCCGTGCAGTAATTGGGAAGGCATAAATTTAAAGGGACTGTCGTAAAAGAAACAGGCCACCGAGAACAAAGAGCAGCTTACAGGGAACATTGGCGCATAGGCCCATGTTGCTTATGTGAGTGTGATATGCTGTACATGTAGTCCTCCTGTTCCTCTCTCTGTGACACCCCTTCCTTTCTGTGTGACCCTTCATATCCTTTTCAAGAAGAAATTAGTTCCTTAAAATACTTAAAAACTAGAAGAGGATCTGCGGAGACTTATATTTTATCCAAAGCACTTATTATAGGCTACAGAGAATGGCAGGGGACATTGACGCCAGCAGGAGCAAAGAAGGGGAAACACGGACATTATTGGTCCAGTAGCAATGGCAGGAACCAGGACTGATAAAAGGAGGTCAAGGAATATTGGGCCAGTGGGAATGGGAGCAGCTGCTGATGACAGTTGGAGGCCTGGGACGGTGGCTTTGTTAGGCCAGTGCGAGTCACAGGAACTGGACCCACTGAAAATAGAAGAGGAGGCCAGAATGTCATTGGGCCAGTGGGAACAGCAGTAAGAGGGAGCAGGCAGGAGCACATGTTGAAGGCAGTTGGTGGGCTTAAACAGCAGAAGCAGCAGGGACTGGGGGCAGGGCTGTTGCCTGAAGGTCCCAGAAGTGGGCAAAGAGGAAGCCAGGGCCAGCTAAATTGATTTTTTTTGTTAAATTGAAATGTTAAAATTAAAATATCATTAAACATCTGAGGTAAGGACGGGTGGGAGGGGGAGGGAAAAGGGGAACAGAAAGCAAAATGGTTGATCGACTTGGGCGGCTTGTGCCACAGCACCGCCAGTGGTGGGAGATCGGCAACTGCACGCTGAAGGCTCAATAAAGCATCTTCAGTGATTGCTGGTTACAGGGAGTGATAGAATTAACAATGGAAACAGTATTAGAGTGTAACCTATTGGTATCATGGGGAAATGTGACAGGTGAAGAGTTACAAGTGCTTGTGAACATTTTAACATGAGTATGTCTATAGAACAGTAGAAATAGGAGCAGGAGTAGGCCATTTGACCTCCTCGAGCCTGCTCCATAGGAATGTTTACATAGGATTTTTCAGTGAAACATGTGACCCAAGTACTAATTTTAATATATTTTAAGTTAGATTTGTATAATGGCAGAATTTTAAGTAACATTTGTTTTTAATACATTGAAGGTTGCGGGCATTTTAATATTCTGGGATGGTGCTGCTCTAAATATTCTATATATGCCTCATATTTTGACTATAATATGTGATGATGGGAGAAGTTTCTGATATAACTAGTTACTGGAGTTGAACTGCAGAAAGTTTAGAAGATTCTTAGATGGCGAGATTCTTCCTCTAAGTATTGATTAATTTACAGTATGATTTCTTACTGACATGCTTTGCCTCTTAAGCTACTATTTTCTAGATCTTTCTTTTCCCCTCTGATCACACGTCTGATCTATTTCTACTTTATTCTAGTCAACCATTCAAAGACATTCAACAGCATTATCATCGCCGAATCCCCGACCATCAACATCTTGGGGGTCACCATTGACCAGAAACTTAACTGGACCAGCCATATAAATATTGTGGCAACAAGAGCAGGTCAGAGGCTGGGTTTCTGCAGTGAGTGCATCACCTCCTGACTCCCAAAGCCTGTCCACCATCTACAAAGCATAAGTCAGCAGTGTGATGGAATACTCGCCACTTGCCTGGATGGGTGCAACTCCAACAACACTCAACAAGCTCGACACCATCTAGGACAAAGCAGCCCGCTTGATTGGCACCCCATCCACCACCTTAAACATTCACTCCCTTCACCACCGGCATACCGTGGCTGCAGTGTGTACCATCTACAAGATTACATAGGCTATACTGTAAGATTTCTAAATTGACAGCAAGACCAATTCTTTTAAAACAATTTGGAATAAGTTTATTAAACCCACACACATCCACATCATCATCATCATCATAGGCAGTCCCTCGGAATCGAGGAAGACTTGCTTCCACTCCTGAAGTGAGTTCTTTGGTGGCTGAACAGCCCAATACGAGAGCCACAGACTTTGTCACAGGTGGGATAGATAGTTGTTGAGGGAAGGGGTGGGTGGGATTGGTTTGCCGCACGCTCTTTCCGCTGCCTGTGCTTGATTTCTGCACGCTCTCTGCGTTGAGACTCAAAGTGCTCAGCACTTCCTCCACTTAGGGCGGTCTTTGGCCAGGGACTCCCAGGTGTCAGTGGTGATGTCGCACTTTATCAGGGAGGCTTTGAGGGTGTCCTTGTAACGGTTCCGCTGCCCACCTTTGGCTCGTTTGCCGTGAAGGAGCTCCGCTTGCTTTGGGAGTCTCGTGTCTGGCATGCAAACTATGTGGCCTGCCCAGCGGAGCTGATCAAGTGTGGTCAGTGCTTCAATGCTGGGGATGTTAGCCTGGACGAGGACACTGATGTTGGTGCACCTGTCCTCCCAGGGGATTTGTAGGATCTTGCGGAGACATCATTGGTGATACATCTCCAACGACTTGAGGTGCCTTCTGTACATTGTCCATGCCTCTGAGCCATACAGGAGGGCGGGTATTAATACAGCCCTGTAGATCATGAGCTTGGTGGTAGATTTGAGGGCCTGGTCTTCGAATACTCTTTTCCTCAGGCGGCCGAAGGCTGCACTGGAGGCGGTGTTGAATCTCCGCATCAGTGTCTGCTTTTGTTGACCAGAGGCTCCCGAGGTATGGAAAATGGTAAACGTTGTCGAGGGCTGCGCGTGGATCTTGATGTCTGGGGGGGCAGTGCTGTGCGGCGAGGACAGGCTGGTGGAGGACCTTTGTCTTACGGATGTTTAGAGTATGGCCCATGCTCAGTAAATACATCGACTATATCCTGGAGTTTAGCCTTAGAATGTGCGCAGAAGCAGGTGTCGTCCGCATACTGTAGCTCAACGACAGAGGTTGGGGTGATCTTGGACTTGGCCTGGAGGCTGTGTCGGTTAAACAACTTCCCACTGGTTCTGTAGTTATGCACATAGCCTATCAAACACAACTGCAGTCTATTTGTATCCTATGGACTCTACTAAGTTACAGCAGGTGAGGTAATGAGTTACAGATTTACACAGACATATATTTCCCTCTGTGTCAAGCAAAGCACGCAGCCTTCCTCCTTGCTCTGGTTCTGTAGAGGGAGGCTTCCTGCTTCGCGCGTGGTCATCAAAGAGGGAACAGGCTTTAAACTTGCCTTTTTATATCTCTTGAGGTCCATTGTCTCTCAACATAAATTGGTAAGGCCCCAGGATTGGGTCTTAGTTCCAGGGCAGTTTTTTATTGCAGGAATTGGAGCCGTTCCTTGATTAGGTTAATCGTTTTCCAATTAGCACCTTTTGGTTTCGATGGGTTTCAAAGTCATACTCCTTTTGTTCCTCAAGCTCCGCCCACCCAGAGAAGACTTGAACTTGAATATCCATTTTGTGTTCCTGAGTTCAAAACTGCAGCCTGCCTGTGTAATCTGCACTTCTGCCCTTTATACATACACACACAATTCACCTTTATTACATACACTCCATATCAATTCTATCATTAATATACACTTTTATTCTTACAATACGGCACAGAAACAGGCCATTCGGCCCAACCAGTCCATGCCGAGATTGACTGAGCTTTGTAACACACATAGGGTAGCTATGATTGCACTGCAGCAACTCGCCAAGGCTTCTTCGGCAGTACCTCCCAAACTCGCAACCTCTGCCAGCTAGAAGGACAAGGGCAGCAGGCGCATGGGAACACCACCACCTCCAAGTTCCCCTCCAAGTCACACACCATCCTGACTTGGAAGTATATTTCCGTTTCTTCGTCGTTGCTGGGTCAAAATCCTGGAACTCCCTCCCTAACAGCACTGCAGGAGTACCTTCACCACACAGACTGCAGCGGCTCAAGAAGGCGGCTCTCCATTACCTTCTCAAGGGCCATTAGGGATGGGCAATAAATGCTGGCCTTGCCAGCGACGCCCACATTCCATGAATGAATAAAAAATACCTTTCCTTTCTCTCGCTGCAGAATTTGTAGAGGCCATTTTTCCGCTTTGGTTTGGTTATTGATCCACAGAGTCAGGCTTGTTTAGTCTGAACTTGTTGATTCTAGTTATGCACTTATGTAGCAAGCTCAGCATTATTCCCCGTTGTTCAAAGTCTCTTGCCCATGTAACACCACCTTGCACTATATTTAAGCTTTCACACTTCTACATTGTCCTGCAGCAAAACAACTGCTGCAGTTTGTTATTTAGGTAGAATCTACAGGCTCTGTATTCTCTAAATTAACTCAGCATCATTTTTGTGTCTTCTCACTCACCCCTTGGAGAAGAGTGTGAAGCAGTGGAAAAACTCGCGGGTTGATTAGCAGTCTGACAGGCCGTAACGTGGACACTGCTTCCATGGCTGTAACCATCTTTTTACACCAGCCGATTGGGGCGTTAGTGCTATACTGAGTGTGGTTTGAACCCTGCACCTTCTGACTCAGGCGGAATGCCACCACTGCGCCAAAGGCGTGCTCACATAAATTAACTTAAGCGAGTAGTTATATCTTTTGATAATGTTTAAATTAATGTTTCCTTATTTTCAAAGCATGCCATTGTCTTGTGTTCCAGTTCAAACTTCTGCTTTAACTGTTCTCAACACTATAAAACTTTAATACCATCTTTTTGCAATAGTTTATATTTATTTGTCATTGTTCCATTGGCCTATCCTCCTGGAGCAGTAATCTAACGCTGGTATTCCGTTTCCTGCTCTCCTCTATTCTTTATAATACATAATGCCCCCTTGGTGGTTTTGTGACCAGAGTTGGATGCAATTTTCAATCTTTGGCCTCTTTAATGTTTTAAGAGAGGTAATACAGAATTCTTAAACTCCTGGCAATGTACCGGAACAATCTGCTTTTCGTGTAAAATGGTGATTTAACTAAAACTGATCATCTCCAAGGTTAATCTTGAACAGCTTTCAAATCCTCCTGTACCTCACTTTCATAATTGCACAACCATTCAGATGGTTTGCAGCGTGAATATTAGTTGTCCCCATATGTGTTACTTTGTATTTCCCACATTAAACATAATTTTCCAGTCCCAAGTACATTTGACTTCTAGAGGCCAAAATTCCCTCTCGTTCCGGTTGGGGGTGGTAACCTTTCTAGGGCTGGACATTCTATGCCCGGCGATAAGTCCCATCTCGGAAGTGAAATTCCTGTTACCGTCCCTCTCAGGAAGTGGAGCATAATGTCCGTGAAAGGGGAGGGACGCTGCGAGATCTGCATGGCCCATTGATGGCCTCCACTGGGCCACTAGGGCTAAGGGGTGTCGTGGCCGCAGCCTGGCACTGAAATGGAGTGCATGACCGCAGCCCAGGCCCCACGAAAGGAGCGGACAACGGCCCGACCAGTAAGGGGGGGGGGGGGGTAAGAAAAAAAAGATGGTGGCGCGCGGCGAAACGCACCTCCCCTTTAAGTTTCGCCCCGTGATGGGTGTGTGGCCTGGTTTGCGACCCATGAGGCGGAAACGGGCCGCCATGGGGTGAAAAGGGATCGCCAAGCATGGTGATGACGTCATCATCGCCGGTGCAGCGGCCCGGGGCACTACCAGCAGTTCCATTGCATTCGCGCCTCCGCTAACTCCTGCACAATTCCGTGGGAGCCGGTGACGAATGGATTGGGAGTTATTGGTAGTTGAACAAATGTCTGTTTGACAAAGTGCTCATTCACTGCCATGTAAATGCTGTAAAATGTAATGAGAAATAAACAGTCTGTGAAATTTATGCACCCTCAGATTAAATACTTAAAATTGTGATTCTGAGATTTTATGGCTGTGATGAAGAAACATTAATCCAATCCTTGGATGATTCATAAATTGAAATGCTGATTCTCTATTTTCAGTATTCAGCAGTAACTAACTCTGGGCACTACACTTCAGGAAGCATGTCAAAGCTCTAAAGAGGGTGGGGAGAAGATTTGCCAGAGGGACTTCAGTTATGCGGAGAGACTAGAGAAGCTGGGAGTGTTCCCCTTAAGGCAGGAAAGGATAAGGGAACAGTTAAGAGAGGTGCTCAAAATGATGTGGGGTTTTTATCGGGTAGATAAGGAGAAACTGTTTCCAATGGCAGGTGGGTTGGTGATCAGAGGACAGAGATTTCAAATAATTGGCAAAAGAACCAGAGGGAAACTGAGGAGAATGTATTTTACACAGCAAGTTGTTATGATTGGAACTGTACTGCCTGAAGGGTGGTGGAAGCAGATTGAGCAGTAACTTTCAAAAGGCAATTGGATATATACTTACCAACAAGAAAAAATTGCAAGGCTATGGGGAAAGAGCAGGGGATTTGGATTAATTGGAGAGTGCTTTCAAAAAGCTGGCACAAGGATGATGGACCGAATGGCCTCCTTCTGTGTTGTAAGGTTCTATGATACAGGACACTTGACAGATTTTGTTTTAAAAACAGGTCAAATTATATTGTGCATGCTTGTTATCCCATTTTCCTCAACAATGGTGATGCATCTTAGCTGCATCAAATATTGCCAACCTCCGACATCCTCAAAAAAACCTGCTTCCAGCAAGGAGTCAACATAGTGATCAGGAACAAGAACCGTGGTTGATATATTTCCCATCTTAGAACATAAGAACATAAGAAATAGGAACAGGAGTAGGCCATACGGCCCCTCGAGCCTGCTCCGCCATTCAATAAGATTGTGGCTGATCTGATCATGGACTCAGCTCCACTTTCCCGCCCGCTCTCCATAACCCCTTATCCCCATGTCGTTTAAGAAACTGTCTATTTCTGTCTTCAATTTTTTCAATGTCCCAGCTTCCACAGCTCTCTGAGGCAGCGAATTCCACAGATTGGCAACCCTCAGAGAAGAAATTTCTCCTCATCTGTTTTAAATGGTCGACCCCTTATTCTAAGATCATGCCCTCTAGTTCTAGTCTCCCCCATCAGTGGAAACATCCTCTCTGCAGCACCCTGTCAAGTCCTCTCATAATCTTATACGTTTCGATAAGATCACCTCTCATTCTTTTGAATTCCAATGAGTAGAGGCCTAACCTACTCAACCTTTCCTCATAAGTCAACCCCCTCATCTCCAGAATCAACCTAGTGAACCTTTTCTGAACTGCCTCCAAAGCAAGTATATCCTTTTGTAAATATGGAAACCAAAACTGCACGCAGCATTCCAGGTGTGGCCTCACCTATACCTCATATAGCTGTAGCAAGACTTCCCTGCTTTTATACTCCATCCCCTTTGCAATAAAGGCCAGGATACCATTGGCCTTCCTGATCACTTGCTGTACCTGCATACTATCCTTTTGTGTTTCATGCACAAGTACCCCCAGGTCCTGCTGTACTGCGGCACTTTGCAATCTTCTCCATTTAAATAATAACTTGCTCTTTGATTTTTTTTTCTGCCAAAGTGCATGACCTCACACTTTCCAACATTATACTCCATCTGCCAAATTTTTGCCCACTCACTTAGCCGGTCTATGTCCTTTTGCAGATTTTTTGTGTCCTCCTCACACGTTGCTTTTCCTCCCATCTTTGTATTGTCAGCAAACTTGGCTCAGTTACACTCAGTCCCTTCTTCCAAGTCGTTATTAAAGATTGTAAATAGTTGGGGTCCCAGCATTGATCCCTGCGGCACCCCACTAGTTACTGGTTGCCAACCAGAGAATGAACCATTTATCCCGACTCTCTGTTCTCTGTTAGTTAGCCAATCCTCTATCCATGCTAATATATTACCCCCAACCCCGTGAACTTTTATCTTGTGCACCTATCTTTTATGTGGCACTTTGTCAAATGCCTTCTGGAAGTCCAAATACATCACATCCACTGGTTCCCCTTTATCCACCCTGTTTGCTATATCCTCAAAGAACTCCAGCAAATTTGTCAAACATGACTTCCCCTTCATAAATCCATGCTGACTCTGCTTGACCAAATTTTGCTTTTCCAAATGTCCTGCTACTGCTTCTTTAATAATGGACTCCCAACATTTTCCCAACCACAGATGTTATGCTAACTGGTCTATAGTTTCCTGCTTTTTGTCTGCCTCTTTTTTTAAATAGGAGCGTTACATTTTCAGTTTTCCAATCTGCTGGGACCTCTCCAGAATCCAGGGAATTTTGGTAAATTACAACCAATGCATCCACAATCCCTGCCGCTACTTCTCTTAAGACTCTAGGATGCAAGCCAGCATCCTCGACAATTGCTAGGTCAATCACATTGCCCCTCCCAGTGTCACTCAGGATGAGGTAACTATTTCAAGGATAGAGCCTGGAACTTTCCATGCATGTATGGTTCAGTTCCACATATTTTTGGGGTCAACTGGTCTCTGATGTGCAGAAAACCATCACCATCTCCAAAATAAACTACTGAGAAATCTGTGTGAAAAAATATAGTACGAGTACTTTGGTCTTGTTTCAGCTTGATAGAGGTTTTTTACCTCCGTCACAAGAGAAAAGGACGAGTTCAAAGTCTGCTACAGTTTATCTCCCACCCTGCAGCAACAACCATTTACATTGATATAGCGCCTCTAACATAGTAAAATTTGACACTGAGCCACATAAGGAGATATTAGGACAGGAGATCAAAGGTGTGGTCAAAGAGGTAGATTTTAAACCTAACAGCGTACAAGTGTTATGAATACCATACAGTCACCAGTCTGGTATTCTAACTGAAAGGGAGCAGCCAAGTCCCCACATTCAAACAAATCAATATTGCGGGATTTGCTCAGTTATGTGTAACTCTGCCAATCACTTTTGATGGTTATTTAAAACCAGGAAGCCCTTGCAACAGTTTTTAAAGAGTGTCTGATGAAGTGTTTCAAAAGTTGAACTTGATCCAAAAAATGGTTGGAACCTTCAGGGAGTGATAAGCTGGACTAGCTAGCTCTTAGAATTAGAAAAATAACTGAGAAGAAGGAAACTGCATATATAAAAGTTATCTACAGAAGAATCACTTGGCTTATAGATTGCAAACTTTGGCTTTTCTAATTTGAGGAGTAGGTTAGTATCATTTCTATTGTAAATATATATATTATATTTAAGGCAGAGATGAACAGATTTTTGAGCGATAAGGGAATAAGGGGTTATGGGGAGCGGGCAGGGAAGTGGAGCTGAGTCCGTGATCAGATCAGCCATGATCTTATTAAATGGCGGAGCAGGCTCGAGGGGCCAAATGGCCTCCTGCTCTTATTTCTAATGTTCTAATTTCTGTTATATTAGTTGCTTCATCTTTTGTTCAACAAATTTGCTTAATAGTTAAAAATCTAAAACAAAGGCAGATGTGATAAAAACAGAAAATGCTGGAAATCTCAGCGGGTAAGGCAGCATCTGTGGAGAGAAAAATAGAGTTAATGTTTCAGGTCGATGACCCTTTGTCAGAACTGACGAATGTTCAAAAAGAACAGATCTTAAGGAGTACTGAAAGGGGGAAGGGAAGAAAGAACAAAAGGGAAAGTCTGTGACAGGGTGGAAGGCAGGAGAGATTAGAGAGACAAAAGGGATGATGGGCCAAATTGAAATGGTAATGCCAGAAGTTAGAAAAAGGTTAGTCTAGAGCAGATGTTGTGATACTCTACTGCTTTTTGAAGTTGGAAGAATATTCCTGTGGTGGCACAGGGTAGAACCAGGAGTTAAAATAATTAACAAAAAGGTTTTTTGGACAGGCTAGATATCAGGAACGTTCTCGGGACTGTAGGAAGCTTAGATTCATCTATGACAGAAGGCTACTTCGAGATGGAGGCAGATTAGACCTAAAAATGTAACAATTCACGTAAGTAGAATTTCTGTTTTCCTGATGCAAGGTGTACACCATTTCTTTGCTGCTTGGTACTGTTACCAACTTAGCTATTGAGGAGCCTAGAGATGCGTTGTGTAATGGTGGCTGGGTTATATCTGCTTTTTTGCTAATTTGAATAAAAGTTAGAATCATAGAATGGGTACAGCACGAAAGAAGGCCATTTGGCCCGTCGAGCCCGTGCTGACTCTCAGCTAGTCCCACTCCCCCGCCCGTTCCCTGTAGCCCTGCAAATTTTTTTCCTTCAGATATTTATCCAACTCCCTTTTGAAAGATAAGATTGAGTCTGCCTCCACCACCCTTTCAGGCAGTGCATTCCAGATCCCAACCACTCGCCTCTTACATCGCCTTTGGTTCTTCTGCTAATCACCTTAAATCTGTGTCCTCTGGTTCTTCACCCTTCTGCTAATAGCAACAGTTTCTCTCTGTTTGCTCTGTCCAGACCCCTCATGATTTTGAACACCTCTATCAAATCTCCTCTTAATCATCCCTGCTCCAAGAAGAACAACCCCAGAGTTATGATAATTTATAATGAGATTAAAATGCAAATTCATGTTCGACTATCCAGATGTTGGCACTGTGGAATGCCACTCAAAATGGCAGTGCTTCCTGCCATTCTTCTTCCTATAGGTTATAGCATGGTTTGTCTACACAAAGGAAATATTGCCAATTTGCATTGTGCCTGTAATTGGTACATTGTTACCATAAAGTGAGCAGTCACTCTCCCCACTGTCATCATTATAGGCAGTCCCTTGAAATCGAGGAAGACTTGCTTCCACTCTCAATGTGAGTTCTTAGGTGACTGTACAGTCCAATACGGGAATTACAGTCTCTGTCACAGGTGGGACAGACAGTCGTTGAAGGAAAGGGTGGGTGGGGAGTCTGGTTTGCCGCACGCTCCTTCCGCTGCCTGCACTTGCTTTCTGCATGCACTCGGCGACGAGACTCGAGGTGCTCAGCGTCCTCCCGGATGCTCTTCCTCCACTTAGGGCGGTCTTTGGCCAGGGACTCCCAGGTGTCGGTGGGGATGTTGCACCTTATCAAAGAGTCTTTGAGGGTGCCCTTGAAACGTTTCCTCTGCCCACCTTGGGCTCGCTTGTCGTGTAGGAGTTCCGAGTAGAGCGCTTGCTTTGGGAGTCTTGTGTCGGGCATGCGAACAATGTGGCCCGCCCAATGGAGCTGGTCGAGTGTGGTCAGTGCATAGATGCTGGGGAAGTTGGCCTGATCGAGGACACTAACGTTGGTGGGACTGTCCTCCCAGGGGATTTGCAGGATCTTGAGGAGACAACGCTGGTGGTATTCCCCACAGTCAATGGATTTACCACTTCAGGGCTAAATAATCCCATTACTTGATTGGCAGCAATTGAATGTTTAACAGAGCAGGACTTGAATGCTTTACCCAGTAGGCTATCAACTAGCAGTTTTTAAACTAGTAGGCAAAAAAATTTAGCGCCGGACGATAATTAGCACCGGTGATCATGAAATTGCGTCTTACCACTCTAAGAGTAAAAGAGCTCTTTTCTTAGGGCGATAGCATCGTCAAGCGCAGCACTACCCTTAGCGCTAATTAATTTCAGCTGTGCTCATGTCTGCAGTCATCAGACATGCTGGCTCCAACTGGATCTTTAAGGGGAGGGGCTATGATATCACACAACCTCAAACCCACCATTCCATCTCTGCTGTTGGTGTTGAAGGAGCAACATGGCTGCTCAGGGATCAAGACGACGTCCTTCAGGCTCTTGTGGAGGCGGTGGAGAGGCGACCGGCCTCCATGTTTCCTGAGACTGACAGGAGGCCAATGCCAGCCGCCTACAGGTGCCTATGGAGGGAGGTAGCACAATATCTGTCTGCCAGCAGCGTGGTGAACAGCACAGCGACGCAATGTCACAAGAAGTTCAATGACCTCACTCGGGTGGTCAGGGTGAGTACATTCTTCCACAACCTCTGCATGCCACAATGTCAAGACAATTATTTGTAAACACTCTAGAAACTGCTGCATCCCAGCACTCACACAATGTGTCCACCAACTAAAAATCACATCCACATCTCAGCACTTGCATACATTAACAGCTATTCAACTACGGTATCCACATGTGACAACCACATAGCTGCATAGTCACCTAAAGGCTTTTTTTTCCTCTTAGCAGGCCAAACTGGCGCATAACAGACAGGAGCAAGACCTGAGGCCCCTCACTGACCTGGAACGAAGAGTCCAGGAGACCATCGGCCCACAAGTGGTAGGAGCTGCAGCACGCGGCCACGCCGACCCCATGGGGACAGTACTGGTATGTTCCTCACCTCTCTGTCTTCCCTCATGCAACTTCCCCCTCAAACCACAAGCCTTTCCCATTTTGCATTAAAGTGTAGTGTCTCCATTAGTTGCTCCCTTCCTGCCCTCCTCCCCTGAACTTAACCGCACTCTTGTGCCTTTAAGCTTTCAGATGATGAGCAGCAGTGGGTCCCTCAGCCTTCCAGTGAGAGTGCCGAGGGAGACGAGGACGAAGGATAGGAGACCCCAGCTCAGACACAGTCACATAGAAAAATAGATATTTACAGCGCCGAAAGAGGCCATTTCAGCCCATCGTGCCTGCGCCGGCCGACAAAGAGCCACACGGCCCTCGGTCAGCAGCCCTGAAGGTTACATAAAAACCTATGAACAATGAACAATGGTGGACAGGTAAAGAGCATCCGGCCCAACCAGTCCACCCCGCACAACTGCAATACCCCATGTATCGCAACACTTTACACTCCACCCCACCCGGAACAATGTGATCTCCTGGGAGAGGCAAATTAAACAGATAAAAACCCAGGCCAATAGGCCAAGGAAATCTGGGAAGATTCCTCTCCGACCCATCCAGGCGATCGAAACTAGTCCAGGAGATCACTCTGGCCGTATTAGATGCCCTGAAATACTTACCATCGTATCTGCACCAGCCAACAAAAGGTTATCCAGTCTAATCCCACTTACCAACTATATGTCCGTAACCCTGCAGGTCACGGCACTTCAAGTGCTTATCCAAGAACCTTTTAAATGTAGTAAGGGTTTCTGCCTCTACCACCTTTCCAGGAAGTGAGTTCCAGACCCCCACAACTCTCTGCGTGAAGAAGCTTCCCCTCAAATCCCCTCTAAACCTTCCACCAACCACCTTAAACCTATGCTCCCTCGTAATTCATCCCATCACCAAGGGAAATAGGCCCTTGCTACCCACTATATCCAGGCCCCTCAAAATTTTATACACCTCAATGAGGTCTCCCCTCAGCCTCCTCTGTTCCAAGGAGAACAAACCCAGCCTATCCAATCTGTCCTCATAGCTAAGATTCTCCATTCCAGGCAGCATCTTCGTAAATCTCCTCTGCACCCTCTCCAGTGCAATCACATCCTTCCTATAATACGGTGACCAGAACTGCACGCAGTATTCCAGCTGTGGCTTAACCAGTGTATTATACAATTTAAGCATAACCTCCCTGCTCTTGTATTCTATGCCTCGGCCAATAAATGCAATCATTCCGTATGCAATCATTCCTGTTGCTTTCAGGGATCTGTGGACAAGCACTCCAAGGTCCCTTTGTTCATCTTCTAAGTGGCCTACTGTTTAATGTGTATAGCCTTTTCTTATTAGCCCTCCCCAAGTGCATTACCTCACACTTTTCCAAATTAAATTCCATTTGCCACTGCTCTGCCCACCTGACCAGTAGATTGATATCCTCCTGCAGTCCATGACTTTCCTCTTCATTATCAACCATACAGCCAATTTTAATGTCATCTGTAAACTTCTTAATCATACCCCCTATATTCAAATCTAGATTAATGATGTATACCACAAAAAGCAAGGGACCCAGAGTCCTGCGGAGCCCCACAGGAAACATCCTTCCAGTCACTAAAACATCCATCAACCACTACCCTTTGCTTCCTACCTCTAAGCCAATTTTGGATCCAACTTGCCACTTTGCCCTGCATACCATGGACTTTTACCTCATGATTAGTCTGCCATGTGGGACCTTATCAAAAGCTTTGCAAAAGTCCATATACACTACATCGTACGCACCGCCCTCATCGACCCTCCTGGTTACCTCCTCGAAAAATTCAATCAGGTTAATCAAACACGATCTTCCCTTAACAAATCTGTACTGACTGACCCTGATTAATCTTTGCCTTTCTATATGTCGGTTTATCCTGTCCTTCAGGATTTTTTCCAATATTTTCCCACCACTGAAGTTAGGTTGACAGGTGTGTAATTACTCGGCCTATCCCTTTCTCCCTTCTTAAACAAGGGTACCACATTAGCAGTCCTTCGGCACCATGCCTGAATCCAAAGAGGACTGGAAAATGATGGTCAAGGCCTCTGCTAGTTCCTCTTTTACTTCACTCAACAGCCTGGAATGCATTTCATCTGGGCCTGGGGACTTATCTACTTTCAAAGCTGCTAAACCCCTTAATACCTTCTCTCTCCTCGATAGCAGTATCTGCATTGCCTCTTTCCTTTGTGAAAACAGATTCAAAGTATTCATTAAGAACCATACCCACATCCGCCTCCACACACAGATTACCCTCATGGTCTCTAATAGGCCCTATTCTTTCTTTAGTTATCCTCTTGCTCTTAATATATTTATAGAACATCTTTGGGTTTCATTGATTTTACTTGCCAATAATTTTTTATCACACCCAAGTGCTCTCCGACTGATACGCCTTCCATCTACCCCAGCTTCATTCCCCAAAACTAAATCTAGAACCGCCCCCTCTCGTGTTGGGCTTGTTACATACTGACTAAAAAGGTTCTCTTGAATGCATTTTAGGAATTCCGTATCCTCTATACCGTCACATTATATTTGTCCCAGCAAGCTGCCCCTGAATCTGGAGAGACGATGTCGGTGGAGGAAGCAATGTTCCTGAGCTTTTGATGAGGGTGATGCTCTGGGACCTAGTGGCATGCAGCAACACCATGGGGCAAGGGAAGCTCGAGGGCCTACTTCCCGGAGGGTGAGTTCGCGTGCAAGTTCTGCTCAGCAGGACTCAGATGAAGACCTTGACATGGAGGCTATGGCCAGATGGTCAGCGGACATGCACAGCGAGCTTTTGGGTGCTATGGCAAGGGTGCCCGAGCGCATGGGTGCACTTGCTAGGAGTTTGGAGGAGTCCGCCTCCAGCATTGCGCGTGTCTCCCAGCACACCTTTGAGCCCATCTTTGGTAGCTTCCAAAGCATGGTAGACTTGCAGAGAGACAGTGGGGACCCGGACCTCATGCCCGCGTATCATGGGTGAGGTGTCAGCAGCTATTTCAACACAGGCAGCAGCTATTTCTGCTCTGATGCTGACTCAGATTGATGCCACGTAAGCACTTAACTGCTGCCATCGTTTCTGGGTTCCTCGCAGTCCAACGGGGATCTCACAGTACTGCAGAAAGCCAGCAATCTGTTCTCCAGCAGATTGCTCCGGATGCTGAGGCGCTGTCCCAGGGGAGTGGCAGTGTGTCGGTTGAAATGGAAGGGCTGTCTTCTCCCGGGATTACAGCATTTGGCTCCCACTACTGCCACTTCGCCATTGCACGTGGTGCTGTCTGCACCCCAGCCATCCGAGACTGCTGCCGCCCAGCCTGAGGTGGTGCAATCTGCAGCCTTCCAGGCTCAGAGCTGGTCGAGAACGCCCTGCAAGGCCATCTGCAGTTTCTGTGTTGCAGAGTGAATAGCCTGCTACCAGACTTGCTGCAGGCACTGGGGCCCCATTAAGGAGGAGTAGTAGAGCGGGGAGGGAGGAGAAGGGACCAGGAGGGAAATATGGCAGAAAAGTTAAATAACCCACTGTGCACATAGCCCTTTGTTGCTGCCGCCCAATCACCATGTGATATGTGCTTTAGTGGAAACGCTGCATAATGAGGTGTTGGCGCACCACTCTTGCAGGAGCAACATCGACACGTTCCCTTCTCCATTGTTGCTCCTCCTCCTCCTCCTCCTCCTGAGGTGGACCTGCATTCTCTGGGAGCAATATCTGGGCCCACTCAATGGCCAGGTTGTGCAGCATGCAGCATACAACGACTCGATCAGGGGAGTACAGCAGGGCTCCACCAGAGCGGTCAAGGCATTCAAACCATTGTTTGAGCACCCAGATAGTCTGTTCGATACGGTTCCTGGTGACAGCATGGCTCTCGTTATATGATTGCTCAGCAGGAGTGTTGGGATTGCGGAGCGGTGTCATCAACCAGGTGGCAAGTGCATAATCCCTGTCCGCGAGCTCCATGTGGTGGTTGGAAGAGTCGTGGGACAGTTGCCTGCCGCAGGAGGAATGAACTGTGGATTTAGCCAGGACAGCGGACATTGACGGGGAGGATGGACTGCACACCAACTGAACATTCAGAGGGTGCTAGCCTTTGCGGTTACGGAACACCTGTGCGCTGTGTGCTCGCAATGCCACGTGGGTGCAGTCAATGGCACCCTGAACCATGGGGAATCCTGCTATCCTTACAAATCCACATGTGCGTTCCTGCTGCTTCTCCCTGGACATGCTCCATGAGATGTAGCCCCTTTTCCTGCTGTACAGAGCGTTTGTTACACCCCAGATACAGCAATGCACTGCAAACTGTGAAATGTTTGCTCTATCCCCTGCTGTAGCCTGGAAGGAGAAATTGAGAGCTACTGTGACCTTAACTGCCACTGACAGCGAAGTGATCCTCCTGATATGGGGCTCGAGGTCTTGGTGCAACAGGCGGCACAGCTCTGTGACCACCTCCTTGCTGAGGCATAGCCT
This sequence comes from Pristiophorus japonicus, assembly GCF_044704955.1. Taxonomy (NCBI): domain Eukaryota; kingdom Metazoa; phylum Chordata; class Chondrichthyes; family Pristiophoridae; genus Pristiophorus; species Pristiophorus japonicus. The sequence continues at coordinate 39,699,888 of NC_091991.1, read as the reverse complement.
TCTAAGGCACTGCCCTTCTGACAGGTGAATGTACGAGAACTGCTCCCGGAAAACCCTTCGAGGGTAAGGCCTCCTGTTGCGACATCTGCGGGCCCTCCCTCTGCCTCTGGGCCCATTTGGCATGATATGTTTCTGGAGCTGCCGCCTTACAAGTAGATGTTGGATGTCAAGGTGCATTGCCAGGACAGCCCCCAGCATGTCCAAAAGTTGTGAGAAATGCTAATGAACCCGACATGGATTTGGACCCAGAAACTTTTGGTACCAAATCTGACACTGAATCTGCTGAGTTACCTGACATCTTAAACATTGGTTCTAAATGTCTGTTTTGAAAGAAAAACAATAGAATTTTATAGCACAGAAAGAACAGCATTCAACTCTTCGGGGCCGAAATTACACCTTTCTATAAGGCTTCTCGGCCACAGGTCGGTGCGGAATGGTCGCTACGGAAGGGCCGGCATTTTTGAAATTGCCCTTCCTCAGGTTTTGAGCTGTGTAGGGGACCGCTCCGCCCGTTTTCCCACAACGGCGTGCATGCGCCAACCCCTTACCGACCGGCGGTGATCCCTTCCTGAAATTGCCCCTTTCCCGGAATTGCCCCACAGGAGTGGCCCCACCGCTGGTTGGTGCCCCAGACAGTTTTTGCTGTCGGTACGCTCTGTGGCTTGGCGGTGTGGCTGCCCTTAAAGGGGAGGTGTCGCTGCCCATGCATTGGGGCAGCCAGAACACATTGAAAACGGTAGGTGCGCCTCGGTTCGGGCGGAGGGCAATTTCGGCCCTTCATGTCTGTGCTGAATCTTGGTAGAAAAATCCAAAACTAATCTCACAGTCCCTGATCTTCCCATAACCTTGTACCTTCCTCTGCTTCAAATATTTATCCAAGTTTCTTTAAAAGAAGGAATGGTCTCTGCCTTAACTGCTTCCTCTAGTAAAGCAACAACCCTCTGTGTAAAAGAAAATGTCTTAACCTCTCTCCTCACTCTCCAAGTGACAATTTTAAATTAATGACAACTCATCACTGATCCTCAACCAGATGAAATAGTCTTTCCTTATTCACTCTATTAAAACTATTCATAATGATGAAAACCTCTCCTTGTATCTCCTCATGGACTTCTCTGCTCCGGTGGAAACAGTTCCAGTATCTCAAGTCTTTCCTCATAAACTATAGTTTCCCAACTCTGGCAAATCCATACTGTAAACTCTCTATGGCTATAATGTCCATTATATAATGGGGCACCCAAAATAGCACACAGTCCACTAACTGTAGGTCAATCAGTGTTTTAGACACATTTATCAGTTTTTCTTTACTGTCATTCTTTACCTCCTATTTATAAAACTTTAATGCTGTTGGCCTTTTTATGGCTGAATCTATGTGCACTCAGCCATTCAGGGGATTATATACAGTATTTGAACACCTAGATCTTCATCCAAACCTAGTGTTCATCCAAACCCTTCACTGTCTTTCTATTGAGTGTATACTCCCATTCGTTGTTTTCTTATCTCCCAAAATGTATTAACGCGCACTTATCCATATTAAATGGAATCTTCTACCTGTCCAAACATTGCTCCAACTTGTCTGTGTTGTCCTGAAATATTTGACAGTCACTTTGCTGTTTGCCAAACTCCCTACTTTTGTGTCGTAGGCAAATTTCCAAATTGTGCTCCATATACATAGAGCAAAAGAGGACCCAGCACTAACTCCTCGGATGCACCACTTCCAACCTTCCTCCAATCTGAGCAACTCCCATTTACTCTGGCTGTTTGTTTCCTCTCTGCCAAGCAACCCTCTGTCCACGTTGCTATATTTCCTCTTGTATCATATGCCTGAATTTTTCCAACGAGACTCTTACGAAACACCTTCCCAAATGCCTTTTGAAGAACCATATTTGCTACATCCATTAAATTCCCTTTCTTTATTCAATTAGTCACTTCTTCAAAAAGCTCTGTTAAATTTGTCACACATGACTTGACTTGCCCTTAACAGTTCCGTCCCAGCTATCCATGGTTAAGCCATACATTTTTAGTTGCTCGCTAATTTTGTCTCAAGTTATTTTTCTTTTTGGTCAGGGTATTTATTTATTTAAAATCAACCATTTAGAAATCATTGATTTACTTGTAGGTTTTCTCTTAGTGTCTTAACAATACCCGTATTTTGTAAAATTGACAAGAAGGTCTGTTTTGCAAATGATATAAGGGAGTTTTGAAACCCTTACACTGTGCAATTGTATTGTAGGCTGCACATCACCTACAGTCTTCTTGCGAGTTCTCTTCATTTTAGCAAGTCATTTGCATATTCCCATTACAGTTCATTATGTTACGGTTTTATATGACTGACAAAATCCGAAACAGAAGTGGTGTCCGGTAGTACAAAGGTTCCCAGAGGAGAATATATAGTCTTTGGGTTTTGCAACAAAAGGCTCGCTCCTGAATCTCGTCTTCCATTCATTCTCTTTCTGCTGCTGGTCCTGGTTAGCAGGAATCAGTCTTTGCAGTAAGTGCCTTTGACGTCACTCAATGTATGCAGCCTGTGCTATTGTCTTACTCTGAGCTGTATTGTGTATCGCAGTGTCTGGTCTCAGCTCTTCATTCAGACTCACTGCAGCAAGACGAGGGAGTGCTTGGGCTTTCATTGCTGTTGAATTTCCAGCAGAAGCTTTTGGCTTTCACTAGTATAAACAGTATTTTGTTGAAGACTGCTGTGTGTTGTATCAGCTTTCAGGCTTGAACAAGGCAGCTGGCAGCCGCAGAGCCTGGGCTGCATTGTCTAGTTTCATGACCCCTGCTGTGTAGCTGCCTCATCTTTTTGCAGCATCTGAACCAGCCATGTTCGGCACGGAGTCTTCATGTAAGTACAGTACTGCAACAGTCCAGTGATTAGTAGCATCTTTAGCGTTGTGCCAAAGCTTTGTTTTATTGCATGAAATGCAGGCTTCATTCAGGGCCACTTCAAACAATGAATTCACAGCTCCTCTCAGAATAGAATTCAGTGTGAAGCAGCTCTGAACGATTCATGTCACTGTATCTGTTTTTGAGAATTTGAGAGAATTATTTTCTGGGTTTTGCTGATGGTTTTATACGAGGTGTGTGTTAACAACACAAATGCGACCGAGGTGGACAGAATAACAAAAATAAGGCCTTTCTGACAGCAGCAATAAATCATGGAGCACGGAGTGGAATGGCTGAATTTGTTACAGAAATGCACTACACAGAATCTACTCCTTGCTCATAAATTATTACAGTGACTTTACTAAAATACGTTTTGTTGAATATTTCGAAGCCTAGTGACAGGACTGGGTTCTAGAGTTCATGAAGTTTAAAAATCCTAAAAGCTCCACATGGTTCCGTGTGATCTGTAACCTGCTCCCATAAATGGAGGGGGTAATGGTATTATTCTCAGCAGAGAATTGGCGACGGGAAACAGGGACAGGACCCCCCCCCCCCCCCCCCCTCCACATACATAATTTTTTATTGCCGAAACTATTGACAGGAGATCTAGACACTGCATACAGGTCCTGAGTGCTCTGGTGCCGTACTTGTCTGATAAGATGCTATAGCGTTGAGCTGCATGGAATCATTTGAGCAGCTGGGCAAATGAATGTGTGTACTGTTGCGAGCTGTCCATCTTGGAAGAGCACCATAGTTTGCATGAGGCTTGGAGAGACCGTGTTATCACGAAGTGAACTGTTATTTACAGGGCTCCCTTGTTTGATAAAGCTGTCCACGCTTTACCCGGTTCACCCTTGTGTTTGCTGATGTCTCTTGCTGCCGTGGTTACCAGATTGTGATGGCTGAAAATTGGTATCTCTTGCAAGCTGGCATAGTAAGTATGGGTTTTTGATGCAGTCTGTGGGTGTTGTATTGCCCCAGCTTTACATGCAGGAGGACTGAGTTTGGCTGCTTGTTGGCAGTGTGACTCACATTCAAAATAAAATGGAATTAGGCTGCCACACAAAATAGCATTTTAGCATTTTAAATATTGTACACAGCAAAAAATATTATGCTCTTCTCATGAGGTGTGATGTGATATTATGACACTAGTAATCATTCTTCTCTTTTTAATTATGACAACCTAATTGAATTAGGAGGCCCTGCAGAGATGTTTATATTTTTATCTGTGGATCTTATCTCACGTTAAATCCTGGTGGCTTCACACTTACCCTCTTTAAGGAGTCTAGGAGCAACGTGACAAAATGGCAGTTTTCAATGGGTTACTTTCATTTTTAGTTCCATGAATGAGCTTTAATGAACGGTTTGGTTTGGCTTGATACATCTCTGCAGTTCTGCAGCTGAGAATTAATTTATCCAGACTTGCAGCAAGTGTTTTTTTTTCTGTTATTCTGAGAAATTGGATGAGCACCTCCATATACTTAAAATCCTGCAACGAGCACTCTGTGCTTAAAGGATTAAATATGGAGTCTGTTTCTGGACTGAAAATTGAGAAATGGTTCTCGAGGCTAACATTTTATCTTTTATCATTCAAATAGAAATCTGCCATATTCCTTTTCAAACAACGCAAATTCCAATTAAAAGTTGGTTTCAAATACAGTAATTACCTCCTCATGTCTTGATGGAGGTACCAGTAACAGAGATGGAAGGAAACAGTGCCTAGTTTATTGTGTGTTTATATTTTTGCATTCAATCTGATGCTTTTTTAAAAATAATAGAATGATAATGGCTCTGAATCAATGAATTATTGTACTTTAATTCTGAACTGATTTACTTATAATTTGTTCTAATATAAAATGGCGCCTCATACATTTCCAGGGCTTGACAGGTTATTTTCTCTTGAACTGCTTCTGAAAGAATATAACAAATATTGTGCAAATCACTGAAACAAAGAGGAGCATTACCTCTCAGTTGATTTGAATAGCTGCATTTTTAGTGTTTGTGATATGTCCAAATCAGGATTTTTATATGCTTCAGCTCAGGGCAGAAGACATAAGGGTGATTCTTAAAATAGGTAGAAATTAATCTGATTGCGGAATCGCTTGAAAATCAGTAGTTTGAACTTAGGCAATTGAGCAAATTGTTGCTTTACTTACAGCAGTTGTGACCTTAGACTAATCAAGTGGCTTATGGCGCGATGGGCTGTGATACAGTAAGTACTGGTTCTGTCGTTGGGATCCAAGAAGCTAGTAAGCAGTGTTCTCCAGTTTGTTTTCATGAGGATCATAATTAAAAAGATTACTCCCATAAGTACTGAAAATATAAAATAAACTAAGAACAAATGTACATTTTTATTTCGTGGTAGATATTAATATGAGCCAATAAACGGGATGATGCCACAGTACAGTTTAATTTGTGCACATGGTCTTATGGTATAGAAGATTCATTGTAGATTAGATTCACAGAACGATTGGATGAAATGGTGAAAAGTACATTGTAGGCCTCCTGCTGCTAAACTGGAGAAAAGTGTATAATATTGACGTGGATTGTGTTTATCAACTTAAAATATGGTGATGATTATTCAAATCTGAAATGCCACATGTCTTCCTCAGTGGCTTAGAGGGCTTCAGCTAAAGTATGGGTGTTACAATTGCCTCAGCCACTTGAGTTAGGGAGGGAAAATTAACCAGAGTTTGCTTTCGGTGATCACCATTTAGTGACCTGCGCTGAAGTGCATGTGTCTGGATGTCAAGTGATGGGCTCAGTCGACTGTGATGTTCCTTGCAGTCAATAGCCTGCTGACACTCGCTGCCAAGGCTCTTAAAGGATAATGGCCACGTGGCAAGATTCTGGAGGATCAGTGGAGCCAGTGGAACTGTACCCAAACAACGGCTTCAGGAGAGGAGACAAAAGAAAGGGAGAAAATTGATTAGAAACAAGATCTAAAATGGCTGCGAGTCTCTGGTGTCTAAACAAAATGTGATAATAACTTCTTCCAGTTAGATGCTTCTTACCGATCTTAAAGGTACTATTCTGGCCATTGTCTCCTGGAAAATTTTCAGTAAGAAGGCATTACATAATAGAGGCTCCGATAGATGTGAGCTTTACGCATGGAGCATGTCATTGAAAAGCAAGGGTTGAGGTGAGATCAACGTAGGTGGAGTGAATAAGTCGGGAATGGGGGGACAAGAGCTGAGGAGATGCTGTGCATTGATATAACAGCAGATTGTGGAATTGCAGTGGCCAGTCCTACTGTATGCAAACATGCATTGATGAAAAAAAATCTCAAGGAACCCTCTTAGTGAAACAATAAACAGGTAATGTGGGCCACTGGGGAAATTAACCAGGATGTTACTAAGGATATGGAACTTCTGTACTCTTCCCTGGTGAGACGTGATTGCTTTCTTATAACAATCTTAACCTTGCAGCAGGTATATATAAATCTGCTCATCTGACTGGATGATTCAGATTTGAATATCCAGCCGTGAAAGAGTATCTGCCGGAGAACCCCAAAGATGCTTCTTCACTGCTAGTGCAGAAAAGCTTTAATTTGAAATACGATTACAGTCCTATTCTTGTGAATATACTGAGGCTATGTTCTCTAACCATGGTATAACAAGAAAATGCTCCTAGTTTAATGCAGTGCAACTTATACCTGCTTCTGTTGTTGCATTTACTGTACTCAGTGTGTGTACAGTTGGCAGTCAGGGAGTCTATGTTTACTCATGCTGTTAAGTGAGGTATTTGTGCATTGCCACCTGCTCAAAACAATTTAGTAAGAATAAATCGGGGAATGGCACAGAGCTCTGGTGTATCACTGCAGCTTTTTCATCCTCCTTCTTTCCCTCTTTTGTTTCCTGAAGACAGTGACTCATATTGGTGTTCTGTGCCATGTGCACCAGCAATCCTTCCATATCTTGCCCAAAAGATAGTTCTTCAAGTCTGTTTTAGATACACAGTTGAACACTATCCTCTCTTCACCCCAAAATCCATGTACATGCCCTTTCCAACTCTATAGTGATCAGGAGTGGGACCTTTCAGATTTCCATCTTACTCCCCGCCCCCCCCCCCCCCAATCCAGACATGCTGAAGATAATTATAGCTTTCCCACCATCTAGATTAGGAGTTGAAACTAGTATCCTCCTGGTTGTATAGCTCTGTACCAGGAGCTATTGGGGCAGCTCCACGTATAAATTTATGATTTTTATGGTATTGCCATTAAGAGTGTTTTAAAAGCATTGCATTGTGGTTCCTTTGATAGCATAGCACAGTGAAGTTATGCAGTAGGTAGCTGGGTTACAAAAATCAGATATGCCCCAGGTTCGATCCCTATTCTTTGCTTAGTTAGAGAAAGAAAGAAAGTCTTGCATTTGTATAGTGTCTTTCACAACCTCAGGATGTCCCAAAGCACTTTACAGCCAATGAAGTACTTTTGAAGCATTGTCACTGTTGTAATGTAAGAAACGCAGCAGCCAATTTGCACACAGCAAGCTCCTACAAACAGCAATGTGATAATGACCAGATAATTTGTTTTACTGAAGTTGATTGAGGGATAAATATTGGCCAGGACACAACTCCCCATCTCTTCTTCAATATAGTACTGTGGGATCTTTTACGTCCATCTGAGAGAGCATACAAAGCCTCGGTTTAGCGTCTCATCCCAAAGACAGCACTGCCGACACTGCAGCACTCCCTCAGTATTGCCCAGGAGCGTCAGCCTGGATTTTTGTGTTCAAGTCTCTGGGGTGAGGCTTGAACCCGCAACCTTCTGCCTCAGAGGCACGAGTGCTACCCACAGAGCCACGGCTGACTCTCAGTTGAGATGGTGATTGGATGCTACAGTTGGCCTCAGAGCCCAGGGAGGGACAAATCAACCAGCGATCCCGTTGCTGATCGCTATCTAGTGACTCCTGCTGAAAGGGCATGTGACTGGACGCTGGATTTTTTAAATGGACAGCTGTGATTGCCACTACTCTGCTGGCAGGAGGGCAACTGCTACCTGCAGAACAATATGTGAGCGGGAAGTGAACATCTTCAGCTTAGGAGAGGAGAAAATCGGCGAAGAAAGTTTTTAAACAAAACTACCCTAGCACTGTACATGGGAAAATCCTCGGGTGAACACCAGTAGTTGGAAGCCTAAGTACACGAATTGCACAATTTTAAAATTAATATACACTGCAAAAATATGAATAGCCATATGATGGATTACGCTAGGGAGGATTCTTAATAAAAATATAAGTCGGCTCCTAATTCTATATTAAATAGAGAATGTTATTGTATTGTTTTTGAACCTTCATATTCCTTTGTAATGAGTACCTTTATAGTCTGATAAAGTCTGCAAAAAATATTCTTTGAAAGTTAGACCTGCACCAACATATCTGGCTTTTATACTTGTTACTTGTAAAAGATCCCAAAGCACCATTTCGAAGAGGAGAAGGTCAGTTATCCCCGGTGTCCTGGCCAATATTTATCCCTCAATCAGTATAACAAAAAAAATAGATTATCTGGTCATTATCACATTGCTGTTTGTGGGAGCTTGCTTGAGCGCAAATTGCCTGCCGCATTTCCTACATTACAACAGTGACTACACTCCAAAGTACTTCATTGGCTGTAAAGTGCTTTGAGATGTCCGGTGGTCGTGAAACGCACTATATAAATCCAAGTCTTTCTTTTTTTAAATTGCTTCCTGTAGGACCTCAAACCAGCATTTGCAATCCTTTTGTTTGCTTTTTAATTGTCTGATCTGTAAGTACTCTTTTGCCTCATAAATTGTTATTCCAGGCCCATGAAAAATAAAAATGAAACGTTGCAGCATCTTGCAGTAGTTGCTACTTTTCCAGTGTTCAGGTAGAAGTTGAGGAAATGTTCCGGTTTGAATATTTCTTGCCAGTGCTATTTGCTGACCTTTGAAGTTGACTTTTTGATTATGGCTCTGTAGCTGACAGGAACCCTGGGGCCAGGAGCAGAGGTCATTGGCATTGATATCCATTGCAAAAACATGAATATCTTCATGATAGATGGTGCCGGGGAGATCTTTATTTTAATAAGCCGACTTCCTTAGCTTCTGCCTTTGTGTTGGGAAGAAGGGTTTCAATAATGGTGGGACACGGATGCGTTTTAAAACAAGAAGTGAGAAATATCCAGGAAGAAACTTGTGAAGTTTTGTTCTATGCTCTTAGGTTAAGAGAGTTCAAGCTGTAATGACAATGAGTGTTAGCTGATGAAAACACTGAAATTGTTTCCCTTTTGCTGTCTTTCTGTTCAGATTGGATTTGAAATGCTTTGAAAAGTTTTTTTGAAAATCTGCTATTTCCCAGCTCTCCTGAAGTTGCTGACTAATGGAAAGAATTGTATTTATTAAACACCTTTCATGACCTCAGGATGCCCTAAAGCACTTTACAGCTAATAAAGTTCTTTTGAAGTGTAGTCATTGTGATAATGTAGGAAACACAACAGCCAATTTGTGCATAGCAAGATCCCACAAACAGTAATGAGCTACATGACCAGAAAATAAGTTTTAAGTCTTAGTTGAGGGATAAATATAGTACGATGGGATCTTTTACATCCATCTGAGAGGGAAGACAGCCTTAGTTTAATGTCTTACCCAGAAGACAGCAGATCTGACAGTGCAGCACTCCCTCAGTGTTGTACTGAAGTGTCAGCCTAGGTTACGTGCTTAAGTCTCTGGAGTGGGACTTGAACCCACAGCCATCTGACTCAGAGGTGAGAGCACTATCACTGAGCTAAGGCTAACTCGTTGTTAGATTATGGTTGCACAGGCCACCAGCAGTCTCTATTTCCCACCTACACGGCCACTTTTACTTGCTTTTATCTGGGTCAGTGAACGTTCACAGCACATATGACCATGGAGGGCATCACAGCTAAGCCTGATCCTGTCCTAAACCAGACCTCCACACAATTCCACTTTCCAGCAGCAATTACCAGATAGCAACGAATAGTTGAAACCCAGGCGGCTAGTGATTTTTAAAATGTTTTCCTTTTTAGCCTGGGTACACTAATGCCACCGTCACCCTAATTGATATCAACTAGAACCTAGGACCTTCACGGTACGGCACAATGCTACACCATGCAGTGCTTTCATCTAATTAAGGGAATCCCAGAAATGTTGACTGTGAGCAAGAGGAATAAATGGGAACAGAAGAACCACATGGGATTAGGACTATTGCTCATGTGGAGAATAAACACCAACGCTGACTGGTTGGGTTGTATATAATTGGATATAATTATTTTAGGCGTGAAGCAATAGACAGATATTGCCTCCTACACTCCTACGCTCACCCCTTCCCAGTTACTCAGCATTCTCATCATTAGCACAGACCCATAGTGTACAGTCAGGTGAACAAACTATCCCATGACTCCATAGGTGTTTCTTTTGCATTATTTAACTTTGCATGACTTTGGGAGCTAAGAGCAGAATATGGTAGTATTTTTTGTAAATGATTTTCACTAAGCGGCAGTTACATACTGGTTGAAAAGAACAGTTAATGGTGTTAGGTATCCCCAAATGCTAAGCTCGATACCTTTTGAGTAGCCAAACAGAGATGAAGAACATCTTCCTTCCCTCCCCATCCCTCTTCTCAAAAGCCTGAAGAATTCCAAAAGCAAGTCAGTCGATAACTCTGTTACAGACCTCCAAGGGATAGGCTCAAGACTAATAGTAGTTATGCCCTGTAGACTTGGCAGGTGCAGGGGTGTGGTGCATGATATGGAGAAGAAGTTAAAAAGTATGTTGAGAAAAATAAATAAAGCGGATTGGGAGGAAATCGATTCAAAGGGGAAAAAAATCTTAATTGTGTGCAGAGTAGATGATGGACATTCCGTCCTATCCAAATGTAACCAGTGAAAGTTGGGAACATTTGAGACTTAGATGTCTTTAACTAAGTTCTAGAGATTAATTTTCAATTATGACTGCTAAGTTTACCAAATGTACCAAATCTGAAAACAGTCTAAGATAATATCATTTTTCTCCCCCTTCGTGCCGCCTTGTCTGTATTTGTCCATCCAGTGGAGTTAACAGAGATTCTGTGGCCAAAAATTGGTGCTTGTTGCAAAGGTATTGTGCATGCCTATCATTCTAATTTATTCATAAGCTTCTGCAAGTATAAGAATCTGTTCCATCTTCATTTTAAAAAAAAGTAAAGAGCCTCTGTATATTTATAATGACATTAGCAGATGAAATCCTGAGGTTTACATCCCATTGTATAACTAATATCTGCTGAAGTTCATCTTGCAGTGTAGGGGGTGATGAGGAGGTGAATTTGCAGCCAGGGGCGGCCAATATTCAGATGCCATGACTTCCAATAAATCCATTAGTATATGCACAGTGCTTTTAAATAATAGAAACCAAATCTGTATGGAATAACTTGAATTGTTAGTAACGAGAATCCTCTTGTCCTTTTAGAGTATTTTTCTTGTATAGAGTGAGCAACTATTAGTTGCAGGTAGTCTTTGTTCTTGCAGGTTGTTTCAAGCTTGTAAGCAAAGGGATTCTAAGGCCCCAAGTTTCGACATGATTTGCTCCTGATTTTTAGGAGCAACTGGTGTAGAACGGAGTATCTTAGAAATCGGAATTCTCGCCATTTAGTTTGCTCCAGTTCTAGTCAGTTAGAATAGTTTCACTTTGGAACAGAATTTTCTTTTCAAAAGGGGGCGTGTCCGGCCACTTACGCCTGTTTTCAAAGTTTCGTCAGTGAAAACTTACTCCAAACTAACTTAGAATGGAGTAAGTGAAAATTTTTGTATGCTCGAAAAAACCTTGTCTACACTTTAGAAAATCAGGCGTAGGTTACAAATTAGGCGTAGGGAACGAGGTGGTGGGGGGAAGGGAAGTCATTAAATTCTACAATCAATCCTTGGTTATACTTATACAAATATTATACAAATAAATCAAACCTGAATAAAAATGTATAAGCAAAGAAAATATTAAATAAACCATGTTCCTACCTGTATGAAACAGCAGCAGCATTCGAGCTGCTGTGCTTCAGGCAGGCCTTTCATGTTGGAGACAGGCAGGGGTGTGGCGTCAGTGTCTCGACGGCAGCGGTAGGCGGGAAGCAGCCTTCGAGCTGAGCTGCGGTGCTTGAGGCAGGTCTTCATTCCCCGCGAAGATGCAGCACCCGGACGGACTTGAGGCCATTCGGCCATGGGATTGCAGCGGCGTCAGTGGCTGGCCGACAGCCGAAGAAAGAACACAGGACACACGCAGCTGATCAAGATTCTTTAGGCCATTCGGCCACGCTTATGGGGCGGCGTCAGTGGGTCCAAGAAACAAATTTTCACTTTTTCTGCAGTCCTTTTAAAAATGGCCGAGTGCCAATGTTTGTTTGAGACTGCGCATGCGCGCACGCTCCAACACGCACGCGCAGGGTTGCCGGCACCACGAAGGCTAATTTAAATTGTAGCCGCCCCCTGCTACTTAGAAAATCGGCGCGAGTGTTAGGCTCCGCCCCCTGCTGCGAAGAGCGCGCCGCGCCAAGGAGCTCGAGAATATCGGACTTTTTTTTAAGCTCAGTTTTCGGCGCGAGAAACAGGCGCCCAGCTCGGAGGTGCGCCGTTTTCGCCGCGGGACGAAACTTGGGGCCTAAGAATCTGCCCTTATGTCCCGAATTTTGTCTGAGGCAAATGCTAAACAACAACCAAAGATATTGGGCCTGAAATTGCGGTCGGAGGCTTCGACCTGCAAAAAACCTACGCACTTACCTGATGGTCTGGATGGTCTAGGACTTGTGGTCCTAGGCCTCTACACGTAGGCCTGCGTAGAGGCCCACGTATCCCATGGGCGAATGCAGATCGCCAGCGCCCCTGGGATCACGTGGGCCGGCTCAACCAATGAAAAAAAGGAGATCTCCATTCATACTTGCAGCAAAGGCTCACCAGACTGATTCCCGGGATGGCAGGACTGACATATGAGGAGAGACTGGATCGACTGGGCCTGTATTCACTGGAGTTTAGAAGAATGAGAGGGGATCTCATAGAAACATAGAAAATACTGACGGGACTTGACAGGTTAGATGCAGGAAGAATGTTCCCGATATTGGGGAAGTCCAGAACCAGGGGACACAGTCTAAGGATAAGGGGTAAACCATTTAGGACCGAGATGAGGAGCAACTTCTTCACTCAGAGAGTTGTTAATCTGTGGAATTCTCTACCGAAGAGAATTGTTGATGCCAGTTTGTTGGATATATTCAAGAGGGAGTTAGATATGGCCCTTATGGCTAAAGGGATCAAGGGGTATGGAGAGAAAGCAGGAAAGGGGTACTGAGGTGATGATCAGCCATGATCTTATTGAATGGTGGTGCAGGCTCGAAGGACCGAATGGCCTACTCCTGCATCTATATTCTATGTTTCTATGTTTCCGTATGTATGGAACTCCCACAAGTATGAATGGAAATACCCCCAAAAATACACATATACTTAAAATAAATTTTAAAAAACATCACATATTTAAAATTAATCAAAATGGCATTTAATTAAATATTTAAGCCCAAAATATAATTTTTTGAAAAATATATTTACATATTTTACAAGGGCCTAAAAAGAAACTTGTCTTATTCCACAGGTTTTAAAATGTATAAATGATTGAAAAAAAATTATTATTCTGTCCTTTAAAAGTCCTACATTTGTAAAAGCAAGCCTTATGTCTGCTTTTAACAGGCATAAGAATTTCACGGGCATTCGCTGGGCAGAAGTATTGCCCAACTCTCTGCCTGCAGAGGCCCTTTTCCCGGGGATGCGTGTTTCGCATGCCCAAACACAGCACTTGCGCGGGCTATACGTGCGCGTGCACACTTCGTATGCAACCATAGGGACCGCAGATTATGGCCCATTGCATTTAATTATACTGTTTTCAGTGGGACTTCATCCCAGAACCCCACAATACCACTTCCCAATGACCCGCATCCCCTCCCACCCAATTCCCAGGTAAATTTCTCATCATGAATAGATCAGCATTTCTAACAATTCATGTTAGTTTTAAATTAAGGTGCTGGCAGAGCATGTGTAATCTGTCTACTTATTCACTCATGCCCCACAACCAATGAGTTGCATCCTACATTGTACTTAGTCTGCAACTATCCGCCATTCCAACCTCCCCTCGCCACACACACTTTTCATACCAAATGTTGCAGTGTTATCTGCAGCCTCTTGCCCTAAACTCTGAAGTTCCACACCAACTAATTTGTTTTTTTTTAATGGCTCTTGACAACTGAATGATGATGTGGGTTACTTCTAGCACTAGAGTTTAAATCCAGCCCAGATTGATAAGATGGAAATCTCTATTCTCTCTGATGGTTATAAAAATAGGCTGTTTCGAAAAAGGTCCTAGTGGTTCATGAGTACACAACACAAAACAGCACATTGTGGAATGAAGTAGCAGTTGCAGCAGACAGATGGAAGGACGGCTATATCCATATGAGGGATAAATCACCCATTTCGAGCACTGTCTGTTGAGGGTTTTGAACTCAGTTGTCATATGTTAATTTTATATCCAGAAATCTCAATGCTTTCAATATTCCATCAGGAGGCTTGTACAGCAGCAGTGAGCTATATTTGATATGGAGCAACTTGAAGTTTCATTCCTCCTTTCAGCCTTCCAGTGGATGTGTGAATACTTTAAGAGTAAGATATTTATTTTATGAGCATTCAAATGGCTGCCGTATTAGAGGTCTAAAAAGCATTGCTAATGTGGCGGTGACATGAGGAAAAAGTTGAAAGAAAAAAAATTGCAGGGCTACGGGGAAAGGATAGGGGAGTGGAATTAGCTGAAGTGCTCTTGCAGAGAGCCGGCATGGGCTCGATGGGCCGAATGGTCTCTTTCTGTGCTGTAACCATTCTATGATTCTTTTTCTCAAACCCTAATGATGAAAGGCAGTTTCTCCTCCAAAAAAATACAAAATCGCAATAATATTGGCGAGATTATCTTTTTAAAAAAAAAAGGTCTCCGTTGTGATGTCGGAAAATTACTTCAGAGAAAGCCTATTTGAACACATCACGCTTCACTGCCAAAAGCAATTTGACAACAGTCCCAGACATCCAGCCCAATCAGTTTGATGAGTTTAACCCTTTTGACTTGGTAGTGTTGGTATGTTTTTATTGTCCAAACATATATAAAATTTAAAAATATACCTGTACTTATCAGTTTTGCCAGATTGGGAACAGACTCTTTTTAAACGAAGAGATTAAATGGAGACCAAATGCTCTCCTTATCTTCGTTTAACAAGATATTTCACACACAGACCATTAAAACTATTTTTATCACATTTCATTTTTTAAATTTCTTTACAAAATCCTGGCAACAATCTGAAGCTCTTAAACGTCAACCTACTGTTGACCATTATTTTCTCACATTTGTTCTTAAGACATTACAGTACCAAGTTCTACATCTAAATAAGTTAGTGGTTTTGGACGAAAATGAAAGCCAAATGCTGTGCAATTGAAACCGCCCCCCCCCCCCCCCTTTGGATGTGGTTTAATCCAGTGTGACCTCAAACCATGATTGATGTCAAAGCATCATCAGGCTGGCTCAGCTGATGCCTTTTACTCAGTTATTTAAATGACAGGCAGTTGATTTTATTAACTGGAACTCGCGTATTTAATTTGCACCTTTTAAAAAATCTTTTCCTCCAAATAGTTTTGACAGCTTTCCTTTTTTTTTCAGTGGGATCATACGGCTGTTTGTGTCTGTTATGGCTTCGAGAGTGAGAGTGGACTGATGTTTGTAACTCTGCAGTTGTGTTGTATTTCTGTCTTCAAACCGATTAAGTTATATTCTTCTGTCTCAGTGGATAGTGATTTCTGGCTAACAAAACTTTAGTCAGAGTTTTGGTTTTACAATAGATTCAGAAATGTAGCTCAGTAGTAATTTCAAATTTTTTCCAAAGTTACAGCTGTTTTAAATAAAAATGCAATATGCAAGGTGTAGAATTATTTATATTCATTGAATTAAAAAATTATTTTAAATCCCCATCTTTTGATCCTGTCTTTTAACTGATGGTATTGCAAACAGACTCCAACTGACTCGGATTTGTGCTGTAGGCTGATCTGGGAGACATCTGTGGGGAAACTGGATTTGGTCTGCTTTGGTAAATGGAATAAACAATATAGATTAGAGCAAGGTGCAAGGGCCTCTGGGTATGTCTGTTTTATTATTATGAATTCCTTTGTCCACATTTATAATGGAAAATGCCTGTGCAACTTGTAATTCTGATTGTGCAGTCTGGTCACCAGGTTGCATGCTCTGGTTACTGGGACCCTACAATTCTTCCAAGATGCTTCATGAATTTTGTTTAAAATGCCATTTTTTTTGTCAGTACCTGAATTTTTTAATGTCTAAATTAAGAGTTTAACTAAAATAAAAGTATAACAATTTCACAATAACAATTACAGTTATCAATTAAATTGTCTTCTATATGTTTTAATGTCTTTATTAAAGTTTTTACTTGAAGACCTCCGCCTCTCCCAAAAGCCTGAACTTGAAGTTGTTATTTTTGCCTCGAGCTGTCGTGCTGTGAGCTGAATTTAGATTGTGCAGTGTACTGAATTTCCTAAGATGTATTCTTACCATTCACTCACCTATACTTAAGAATATTGTTTCTAGCAGTTTCAGCTCAAAATGTTCTGAATTATTTGAAGAAAAACTAGGGAAGAAATGTCTAAAACTTTACTGAGATAAATTCTTATTGAGTGTTCTTCTTTTTTAAAAAAAAAGCAAACAATGTATGTGTGTATATGTGTGTGTGTGTATATATATGTGTGAGTTTGTATGTATATGTGTGTGTGTATGTGTTTATGTATATGTGTGTGTGTATGTGTGTGTTTGTCTGTATATGTGTGTGTTTGTATATGTGTGTGTATATATGTGTGTGTATGTGTATGTGTGTATATATGTGTGTGTATGTATGTGTTTGTCTGTATGTGTGTGTGTGTGTATATGTATATATGTGTGTGCAGGTGAAAGAGAGAAATAAATGGCAATGTTCTGACATTGATAGAGTACTGTGTTATATACCAGAATATAATAATGCTCAACATCAAACTGGATAATCAACAACTTTGACACTGGACTGACTATAAGTGGCGATCAACAAAAATATTGGTTCTACTCTGTGTCAGGTGTCAGCCGTGGATCAGTGGGCAGCACTCTTGCCTTCTGAGTCACAAGGTTGTGGTTTCAGGTCCCACTCAAGAGACTTAATCACAAAAATCTAGGCTGACACTCCAATGCAGTACTGAGGGAGTGCTGCACTTTCGGATGAGGCATTAAACCGATGCCCTGTTTGCTCTCTCAAGTGGATGTACAAGATTCCCTCAAGGAAGATCAGGGAAGTTATGCCCGGTGTCCTGGCTAATATTTATCCCTTCGTCAACATAACAGAAACAGATTATCTGGTCATTATCACATTGCTGTTTGTGGGAATTTGCTGTGTGTTTCCTACATTACAACAGTGACTGCACTTCAACAGTAGTGTAAAACACTTTGGGATGTCATGACAGGCGCTATATAAAAACTGAATGGTGCTGTTGCAAAGATATTGTATACATATAATGTTCTAATTTATTAAGTATAAGACTCTGTTTCTTTTGTTTAAAACAATAAAATGATTGTCCGTTATTTTATTCTAGTATATAACACACACAACTCTATCACGCTTGCAAGCTATGTCACAACATTGTCATTTCTTTCTCTCACCCATATAAAATCTTTGTTTTGTATTCTTTAAACTTTAAAAAGTAAAAGAGAGAGACTGGGGTCAGAGGGCAAGAGAGACTGGGGTCAGCGAGAGACAGCCTGGTGTCAGAGAGAGACAGCCTGGGGTCAGAGAGAGACAGCCTGGTGTCAGCGAGAGACAGCCTGGGGTCAGAGAGAGGGGGTGGAAGAACATGTCTTTCTTTATGTAATGTTACTTCAATTTTCAATCAAAAATATCAGTCGAATTTTAAGTCCGCTAATTACCTCACCTGTGTTTTGACAGTTGGAAAAGATCAATGCTAATGGCTTACACCTGTGAGACAGATTCTAATTGCTAACATCTGTGTGACAGAGAGGGCGGAGAGAGAGAGAAAATAGAGAAAAAGGCAGAGAGGCAGTTTCTTTTCTCATTTTAATTTGATTTATTTTTTTAAAGTTGAATTTTGAAAACAAAGCCTATTTGAGGGAATAAATTAGGTAGGGAGCACAGGAGGGAAAGAGAAGGAGACATACTGGTTGTGGATGAGTGGGCAACTGGCCTCTTTTTACCTGCCTTGGGGCAGCGAGTGAGAATGGAGACAGTGGATGGAGGGCTCAGGATGGTGAGTGAAAGTACTGTTGGTGGCTCCTTTTTTCCATCACTCCATCCCATGCCATACCATATTATCCACCATCTCCCACCTGGTAAGAAAGAAGAAAATACGCAGAGAAGTAAAAAGAAGAGTTAAGAGAAGGAGAGAGTGTGAGAGACAGATATAACCAGAAAGGGGGCAATTCCTATTTCTACATTTATAATGGAAACAAATTGTTATTCCACCCCCTCTCCCCCCACCCACCCAGTGGAGGCCTGCAGCACCACCACTGTCAAGATGGTGTCATTACATAGAAAGTACAACTTGGAAACAGGCTGTTGGTCCCAAGCAGTCCATGTTGATGTTTATCCTCCACACGAGAAGTAGTTCCAATCCCACGTGCCCACGTTGTTAACATATCCCTTTATCCGCCTTTCCTAAATTCACCTATTTGAACTATTCTTAAATATTGGCATGGTCTCTGTTTTAGCCAGTAACTCTGGCAGCGTATTTTCACAGCCAGCCCTCGGCGTAAAAATGTTTCTCCTACTGTCTGTCTGAAATCTCTTGCATTTACTCTTACATCTATGACTTCTCATTCTAGACCCCTCAGTTACTGTCTGACAAGTTTACATAGAATGTTTCTGTTATATCTTGGATAAAGAGTCAGACTAGATACTGCGAGCTCAAAGTAAGGTGTGACCGTAGTCCTTTATTACAGATCTCAGAGTGCCTCTCCAGCCTGTAAGGCCTCCTTATATACAGGTGCTCCCAAGGGATTGTGGGATCCCTTGGGACCCCAGGGGATAAGCCCTCTGGTGGTTAGACATGGTAATTACAGGTTTACATACATAACAGTTTCCATTACAAATGTTGACATACGAAGTTATAATGCAAATCCAAAAATAAGGACAGAATGTATGACTTTAAAACGGGGTCAACATTACATCTGCACACCCTGGTTCAGTTATCCCCCCCCACCCCCTAATGGTGACACTTCGGAGTGAAATTGGTCTTCGGCGGTCGCACAAAATGGACACTAGCAAATCACCGGCTCAATTTATACCCCACGCCAATTTTCCATGGTGTGAAACAGCCTGCTGATTCGCTATCGCTCATTTTGCACTACCGCTGAAAACCAATTTCCTCCCTAGTCGTGGCTCTCTATGTGCAACACTACAGGAGATTGACGAGTGTTATTAATCAGTTTGACCTTCCAAGCAGATAGGATGTGAACAATAAACTGTCATACTGTTGGCTTAATTTGATTTTGGCACATAACTCCAATGTCATATCACTTGCCTGCTCTCGTGTAGTTTGGCTCCGACACGAGTCTGCAAGTCCATAATATATGTAAAGAATGAGTGAGATTCCGATGCAATTAACTTATGACTACATCTAACAATTATGAGTATCTGTAACAACTTCTCTGTGTCCTGGACAACCACATGTGCAGGAAATGTCGTCAGCTGGAGAAGCAGCAGTTGGTGTCATTACAATGCATCCGTAAGGCTGAGAGCTACGTGGATAGCACGTTTCAGGAGGTGGTCACCCCGCAGCTTAAGACTGTGCGGGCAGAGAGGAAATGGGTAACCATCAGACAGACAAGGAGGACCAGGCAGGTAGTGCAGGAGTTCCCTGAGTGTATCTTGGTACTGAATATTGGTGAGGGCGATGGTGCCTCTGGGGAGTACAGCCAGAGCCAAGTCCAAGGTATGGGGGGGGGGGGGGAAGGAAGGAAGAAGATCGGGAAAGCACCAGTGATAGGAGATTCGATAGTTAGCAGAACAGACAGGTGTTTCTGCAGCCGCAGATGTGATTACAGGATGGTATGTTGCCTCCCTGGTGCCAGGGTCAAGGATGTCACTGAGCAGTTGCATAACATTCTGAGGGGGGAAGGTGAACAGCCAGAGGTCGTGGTCCATATCAGTATCAACGACATAGGTAGAAAGAGGGATGAGGTCCTGCAGGCAGATTTTAGGGAGCAAGGAAAGAAATTAAAAAGCAGGACCTCTGGTTGTAATCTTCGGATTACTAATGTGAGTACGGAAATCAGAGGATAGAACACATGAATGCGTGGCTGGACAGATAGTGCAGGTGGGAGGGATTTCGATTCTTGGGACATTGGGACCAGTTCTGTGGGAGGTGGGACCTGGATAGGCCGGACAGGTTGCACTTCAACAGAGCTGGGACCAATGTCCTTGCGGGGAGGTTTGCTAGTGCTGTTGGGGAAGGTTTAAACTAATTTAGCAGGGGGATGGACACCGGGATGTAGCATAAGAGAGGAGAAACAAGATGCACAAAGGATTGGGAGAGACAGGTAGCACTAGAGTAAGAAATAGTAAGGTATTAGGTGGGGTCAGACTAAGAGAGAATAAAAGAGGGTCTATGATAGGTTTACAGTGCATGTGTGTAAACGTACGAAGCGTGGTAAATAAGGTTGGTGGCCTGCACTCGCAAATAGCCACGTGGGAATATAATGTTGTGGCGATAACAGAGATCTGGCTCAAAAAAGGGTAGGATTGGGCACTAAATGTTCCTGGATGTAAGGTGTTCAGGAAAGAAAGGAGGTGGGGTGTCGGATTGGTTAAGGAGAATACTACAGTGCTGGCGAGAGAGGATGTCCTGGAGGGGTCAAAGACAGAATCTATTTGATTAGAGTTGAGAAACAATAGAGGCGCCATTACACTACTAGTTTATTCAATAGGCCACCAACTATTGGGAAGGATATAGAGGAGCAAATTTGTAGGGAAATTACAGAGAGGTGCAAAATTATAGAGGAGTGATAATGGGGGACTTCATCTATCCTAATATAGACTGGAATAGTAATAGTGTAAAGGGCAGAGAGGGGGAAGAATTTCTGAAGTGTGTGCAGAAGAACTTTCTTGATCAGTATGTTTCCGGCCCAACGAGGAAGGAGACATTGCTGGATCTGGTTCTGGGGAATGAGGTAGGTCAAGTGGAGCAAGTATTTGTAGGGGAATATTTAGGGAACAATGATCATAGTATCATAACACTTAGGCTAGCTGTGGAACAGGACAGGGAGAAATCTAGAATAAAAATACTTATTTAGAGGAAGGCCAATTTCCGTCGGCTGAGAATGGATCTGGCCCGGGTAAATTGGAATCAAAGATTGGCCGGCAAAACTGTAATCGAAAATGGACTGCCTTTAAAGAGTAGATGGTTCAGGTACAGTCGAGGAACATTCCCACAAGGGGGAAATGTAGGGCAACCAAAGCCAGAGTTCCCTGGATGACGAAAGAGATAGAGAGTGAGATGAAGCAGAAAAAGGGGGCATATGACAGATGTTAGTTTGATAATACAAGTGAGAATCAGACTGAATATCGAAAGTTCAGAGCGGAAGTGAAAAAGGAAATAAGAGGGGCAAAGAGAGAGTATGAGAATAGAATGCCAGCTTACATAAAACGGAATCCAAAAGTCTTCTATAGGCATATAAGTAGTAAATAGGAAGTAAGAGAAGGGGTGGGGCCAATTAGGGACCAAAATGGAGACCTGCGCATGGAGGCAGAGGGCATGGCTGAAGTACTGAATGAATACTTTGCATCTGTCTTTACCAAAGAAGAAAATGCTGCCAAAGTCATAGTGAAAGAGGAAATAGTTGAGATATTATTGGGATAAAAATTGATAAGGAGGAAGTACTAGAAAGGCTGGCTGTACTTAAAGTAGATAAGTCACCAGGACTGGATGAGATGTATCCTAGGATGCTGAGGGAAGTAAAGGTGGAAATTGCGGAGGTACTGGCTATAATCTTCCAATTCTCCTTCCATACAGGACTGATGCCAGAGGACTGGAGAATTGCAAATGTTACACCCTTGTTCAAAAAAGGGTGTAAGGATAAACCCAGCAACTATAGGCTAATCAGCTTAACTTAGTTTGTGGGGAAGCTTTTAGAAACGATAATACGGAACAAAATTAACTTGGACAAGTATGGATTAATTAAGGAAAGCCAGTACGGATTTGTCAAAGGCAAATTGTGTTTAACTAACTTGATTGAGTTTATTGATGAGGTAACAGAGGGTGGTTGATGAGGGTAATGCGATTGATGTGGTGTACATGGACTTCCAAAAGGTGTTTGATAAAGAAGAAAGACTTGCATTTATATAGCGCCTTTCGTGACCACCGGACATCTCAAAGCGCTTTACAGCCAATAAAGTACTTTTGGAGTGTAGTCACTGTTGTAATGTGGGAAACTGTTGTAAAGTGCTACATAATAGGCTTGCCAGCAGAGTTGAAGCCCATGGAATAAAAGGGACAGCGGCAGCATGGATACGAAATTGGCTAAGTGACGGGAAACAGAGAGTAGTGGTGAACAGTTATTTTTCGGACTGGAGGAAGGTGGTATTGCCCAGGGGTCAATACTAAGATCATTGCTTTTCTTGATATATATTAATGACGTAGACTTGGGTGTAGAGGGCACAATTTCAAAACTTGCAGATGACACAGAACTTGGAAGGATAGTGAACAGTGAGGAGGATAATGATAGACTTCAACAACAACAACTTGTATTTATATAGCGCCTTTTATGCAGTGAAACATCGAGAAGACACAGACAGGCTGGTGGAATAGGCGGACACGTGGCAGATTAAATTTAACGCAGAAAAGTGTGAAGTGATACATTTTGGTAGGAACAGAGAGACCTGGGGGTATATGTGAACAGTCGTTGAAGGTGGCAGGGCAGGTTGAGAAAGCGGTTAAAAAAGCATACGGGATTCTGGGCGTCATAAATAGAGGCATTGAGTACAAAAACAAGGAAGTTATAATGAACATTTATAAAGCACTGGTTCGGCTTCAACTGGAGTATTGTGTCTAATTCTAGGCACCGCACTTTAGGAAGGATGTGAAGGCACAAATATTTACAAGAATGGTTCCAGGGATAGACTGGAGAAGCTGAGTTTGTTCTCCTTAGAGCAGAGAAGGATGAGAGGAGATTTGATAGAGGTGTACAAAATCATGAGGGGTCTAGACAGGGGAGATAGAGAGAAACTGTTCCCGTTGGCAGAAGGGCCGAGACCCAGAGGACACAGATTTAAGATGATTGGCAGAAGAACCAAAGGCGACATGAGGGAAAACATTTTTACGCAGCAACTGGTTAGGATCTGGAATGCACTGCCTGAAAGGGCGGTGGAGGCAGATTCAATCCTGGCTTTCAAAAAGAAATTGGATAAGTACCCGAAGGGAAAAAAAAATCGCAAGGCTACGGGGTAAGGGCAGGGGAGTGGGACTAGCTGAAATGCTCTTGCAGAGAGTCAGCACGGGCTCGACGGGCTGAATGGGCTCCTTCTGTGCTGTAACCATTCTATGATTCTATTCCAAGATTTGATGGAGCCCTGCTTCTATCACATACTACACTATGGTTTTGTTTTAGTTTGTGTGGCACATCTCACTTTTCTGCTCAATTATATTTATGCCTTATTCATTAATATCTAATTAGCATATTGGCAGAGCAATAATCAGAATTCCCCAATTGTACATTAAAATGATTTAATTTGGAGGCTAATTTAATTTAAAAATGGTAATGTGTACTATATATTTACAATGCTTATAGTGTCATTTAGCAAATTTTGCACCACAGTAAATTGTCATTTTGTCTCTTATCGCAGTGTAGTCCTTGCTGGCCCCTGGAATACAGTAATTTTGTTGCTCAGGGAAAGAAGGAATTACACTAATAAATATTTTGTAAATATTAGGCACGAGCTGTAACTCTCGACCTACGTTCTGCAAATAATTTGATTAGTTTCATGTAGAGTGCATCTTATTCATAGCCTAAAACATGCAAATAATTGTCTTGATGTAATTGGGATACGCATATATAGAATGGTAAATGCCAGATTTTTATTTGTTTATAAATAAATAATATTCCAGGTATCGGTGTAGGGCGCATAATTAATGCAATCTCATATATTCTGTGGATGCGTCGAGACTATGAAAGGTCATTGAGTCCTTCTGCCATTTTTGACATATAATTCACGGGGTGGCAGAGATGTGCTCAGCATTGCTGACAGAATTTTACAGCTGGCAGTGAGCTTGTAATCCTCAGCATTTCTGTTGGGAAGGTGAGTGTCAAATTGCTGCTGTTCTGTTTGCAGTCCTATTACATAGGGATAGAATGCCGACACTTTCTTTTGCCAGAGAAACAGCACATAACAGACCTCTTCTAGTTTTGCTTTTTTCCATTCTGCGGAGGCCTTGGACCTTGCAGCAGCATCTTGGTATTGGAAAGGGGATTTTTTTGGGGAGTGCCAATTTAAGTAGCTTAGTCCTGTGGTTGAGACCGCAGTCTATCACAGGTCTTCCAAGATACATATGGGTTTATGGGCCAATAAATTCTCAATTATACATTTAGGAATTGCCCTGTCTCCACCTAAAACTTTGTTTCCTTTAGGTATTGGCACAGTCTATGTCTCTCATTGCACCTTCAGCTGATGAATGGCTTCTATGTTACTTGGAATAAAATAAAACCAAGATTTTAAACTGCATCAGCAGTTATTGTGTTGCAAGTACAGGTTGAACCTCCCTTATCCGAAACCTTCGGAACCTGGTCTGGATAAGGGATTTTTCCAGACGAGGGGTGGTAACCTTAAATTGGATGGTACAGGTACTGAGCAAGGGGATAGTAGGGCTGGCTGGCTTGTGGCTGGGAGTGCGGCAAAGAGACCATGGGGGTGGGGGGGGCGGGGCGGTGGATCGCGGGGTCAGGCCAGCGATTGCGGGAATCGGCAGTGAGGAAGGACTTCAATTTGTTCATGTCGGAGTTCTGCTCATGTGCCACCCAGTGGCCGGGAATGGTTCTGGACAAGAGGTGGTTCCGGATGAGGGAGTTCTGGATAAGGGAGGTTCAACCTGCGGTACATTTAGAGTTGGCACACTTACAATGTCATCTAGTAGTGTCTATAATCTATTTCTAGGTCTTTCAAATACAGTAAGGGGACCTATTCCTCTGATCTCCTAGCTAGGCCCAAGCTCTGAAGAAGTAGCTGCGTGGCATTGGACCTGATATTTGTTGCATTTATTGATGTGAACTAAGAGAATTACTTTCATTCTTCAGTGAGACTATTCACTATCAGTGTTCAGTTGCATGCTTAATAGATGGATCCCTTAGTTTATTTATAGAGAAATTGTGAGCGATATAAATGAGTGGGGCAATGTGTTGGGCACCATTTCCTAATCTATTTCCACAAACATATTTTATACCTTTCAATTTGCGAATGAAGTCTGCACCCATGATAAGCTGTATTGTAGACCATGTCACCACAAAGTATTACAAAGTATTTACAACACACAAACAGGCCATTTGGCCCACAGGTCCACACTGGTGTTTACGTTCCACACGAGCCTCCTCCCACCCTTCTTCTTCTAACCCCATCAATATATCCTTCTATTCCTGTTCCCCTCATGTGTTCCTCTTAAACGCATCTATGCTAGTCGCCTCAACTACTCTTTGTGGTAGCGAGTTCCACATTCTAACCGCTCTCCGCATAAAGGAGTTACTCCTGAATTCCCTATTGGATATCTTATACCTATAGCCCCTAGTTTTGGTCTCCCCTGCAAGTGGAAACTCCATCTCTATATCTACCCTGGCAAACCCTTTCATAATCCTAAAGTATCAGATCACCCCTTTTTTCTAGAGAAAAGAGCCCCAGCCTGTTCAATCTTTCCCAATGAGTATAATCTCTCAGTTCTGGTATCAATCTAGTAAATCTTTTTTTCACCTTCTCCCATACCTCTCTATCCTTTTTATAACATGGGGACCAGATCACTTACAGTACTCCCAAGTGTGGTCTAACCAGGGTAAACATAACTTCTTTGCTTTTCAGTTCTATCCCTTTAGAAATGAACCCCAGTGCTTTATTTGCTATTTTTATGGCTTTATTAACCTGTGTCACTACTTTTAGTGCTTTGTATATCTGCACCCCAGATCCCTCTGTTCCTCAACCCCATTTCGACACTTATTTTCCAAGGAGTATGTGGCCTCCTTATTCTTCTTACCAAAACATACCACCTCACAATTATCTATTTTGAAGTTAATTTGCCACCGAACTCTCGTTACGTTTTTGGTGAATTACAATCCTAGCCCCTTTGGAACTATCCTGGATCAGGCCTACTTCTCGGGTGTTCACTCTCAACTTAAGGTTGAGGTAGCTGAATCCTAAAGACACTGAATGGGTCTCTCCTCAAAGGGAAGGGACAATCTGAGAATGTTACCTTCCTCCAGATAGCAGCTTTTAGCAAGTTCCAGCCAGATTATAATGTCCCGGCTATTGTAAGGGACCAGGGAGTTCTCAGTAATGTACCTCTTCACCAAAAGAGTGTATGGAGATGTGGTTCACAAGTAACTGATACAAAAGACCATGAGAGACAATTCTAAAATATACAGATTAAAGAACCAATCTGCAATTTACAGCTGGTGAGACAGTCAATCACAACCTTAACAGTTCTTTTTAAAAAAAAAGGTAAAAAAACGCAGGGGCAGAAATCCCAGCCTCCCCAGGTCTGTACAGAGTGTGTACGGTCCCGGGAAGGCATCACAATGCGCATGCGCTGAAAACCGGCTTTTCTGATCTGTCAGCTTGACAGATTCTCCGTATCTCAGGAGCGAGGACATTTGCAAGTGCAAGATTGCAGTATTTACCCATATCTTGCCCAGCAAATATCCTTGAAACTCTTGTGCAAAACATTTTAAAATAAAATTATAAACAGACATTTTATTGTTAAAAACCCTCCCCACTACGGTAAGTTTATTTTAAACCATAATTAAAGAAACTTTTTAAATATATTTTTAAAATACATAAATAATTTTAGTTTAAATTAATAAAAATATGTGCTGTATTTTTTCTGTTTATTGTTGATTTTGTGTGTTTTGGGGGCTGTTTCTCATTCATAATAATGGGAATTCCAACTTATGGAGTTCCCATTATTATGAATGAGAACATACTATACCTGATTGGCTGCCCAGAGCCAGCTCCAGGCCTGCACACATCCCGACATGCACGCGCTGCGATGCGCAGGGAGAGGAGGCCTCAGGACCTGGAACTCGAGTGGGTGCAGCAGGTTAAGGTAAGTGCGCATTTTTAAAAAGCCTGACCTCAGTAGTGGGTAAAATGATGGAATCAATTATTAAGGATGTCATAGCAGTGCATCTGGAAAATGGTGACATGATAGGTCCAAGTCAGCATGGATTTGTGAAAGGGAAATCATGCTTGACAAATCTTCTGGAATTTTTTGAGGATGTTTCCAGTAAAGTGGACAAAGGAGAACCAGTTGATGTGGTATATTTGGACTTTCAGAAGGCTTTCGACAAGGTCCCACACAAGAGATTAATGTGCAAAGTTAAAGCACATGGGATTGGGGGTAGTGTGCTGACGTGGATTGAGAACTGATTGTCAGACAGGAAGCAAAGAGTAGGAGTAAACGGGTACTTTTCAGAATGGCAGGCAGTGACTAGTGGAGTGCCGCAAGGTTCTGTGCTGGGGCCCCAGCTGTTTACATTGTACATTAATGATTTAGACGAGGGGATTAAATGCAGTATCTCCAAATTTGCGGATGATACTAAGTTGGGTGGCAGTGTGAGCTGCGAGGAGGATGCTATTAGGCTGCAGAGTGACTTGGATAGGTTAGGTGAGTGGGCAAATGCATGGCAGATGAAGTATAATGTGGATAAATGTGAGGTTATCCACTTTGGTGGTAAAAACAGAGAGACAGACTATTATCTGAATGGTGACAGATTAGGAAAAGGGAAGGTGCAACGAGACCTGGGTGTCATGGTACATCAGTCATTGAAGGTTGGCATGCAGGTACAGCAGGCGGTTAAGAAAGCAAATGGCATGTTGGCCTTCATAGCGAGGGGATTTGAATACAGGGGCAGGGAGGTGTTGCTACAGTTGTACAGGGCCTTGGTGAGGCCACACCTGGAGTATTGTGTACAGTTTTGGTCTCCTAACTTGAGGAAGGACATTCTTGCTATTGAGGGAGTGCAGCGAAGGTTCATCAGACTGATTCCCGGGATGGCGGGACTGACCTATCAAGAAAGATTGGATCAATTGGGCTTGTATTCACTGGAGTTCAGAAGAATGAGAGGGGACCTCATAGAAACGTTTAAAATTCTGACGGGTTTAGACAGGTTAGATGCAGAAAGAATGTTCCCAATGTTGGGGAAGTCCAGAACCAGGGGTCACAGTCTGAGGATAAGGGGTAAGCCATTTAGGACCGAGATGAGGAGAAACTTCTTCACCCAGAGAGTGGTGAACCTGTGGAATTCTCTACCACAGAAAGTAGTTGAGGCCAATTCACTAAATATATTCAAAAGGGAGTTAGATGAAGTCCTTACTACTCGGGGGATCAAGGGTTATGGCGAGAAAGCAGGAAGGGGGTACTGAAGTTTCATGTTCAGCCATGAACTCATTGAATGGCGGTGCAGGCTAGAAGGGCTGAATGGCCTGCTCCTGCACCTATTTTCTATGTTTCTATGTTTACCCGATCGCCCGTGAGAAGCAGCCAACTGGGATTTCTGGGCCTTATTTCATATACTCAAATCCTCTAACTATTTCTAGTCGAGAATCTAACTTTTAAATCTAAATGTTGTTACAGTAGTACAGTTCCTAAAATTGTTTAAGCAGGATATCCATCAATATTAACCTTAAATCCCCAAGTAGTAGAAGACTATAGAGCTTGGTGAGATGTCTCTGCCTTGCTCTGATAACGAGAGACGCTCCAGCAAATCTAAAACCTAACCCGAGCTCTCAGTATTTATACTATTCTTCCCTGTTGTTCTATCTTAACTGTGAGTGCTCTTGCTGATCAAACTAATCAAAGTTAGTCATGATTTAGCTGACTGCTGTATTAAACTGACTATTGTATCAACATATGTCTATTGAGAGAGGTTATCAAGCTATTCTCAAGGGCCCTCGGGGCTAGATTCCCTCACCTATTATACTAATTTTCTCTTCCTTGCATTTCCTAGAAGTGTTTAAGTTAAATGGATTGGCACACATTCACAACCTCTGTCTGTTTTTGACAAAATCATACAACCAGAATGAGTCTGAAATCATCTGCTGGGATTGGCTGATGCAGTAGCTATTAACGGGGAGGATGTTTCCCCTGGCTGAGAAGTCTAGAACAAGGGGTCACAGTCTCAGGATACGGGGGAGGAAATTTAGGACCAAGATGAGGAGAAATGTTTTCACTCAGCGGATCTCTACTACAGAAGACTGTGGGAGGCTAAGTCACTGAATATATTCAAGAGGGAGATAGATAGATTTCTAGAAAAGGCATCAAGGGATATGGGGAAAAGCATGAATATGGTGTTGAGTTAGAGGATCAGCTCTGATCATATTGAATGGCGGTGCAGACTCGAAGGGCCGAGTGGCCTACTACTCCTATTTTTTATGTTTCTAACAGAAAGCTAGTCAGAGTAGGAATCGCAGGATAGCTCAGATGAAAATGTGGCTTGAGGAGTGGTGCAGAAGGGAGGGATTCAAATTCCTGGGGCATTGGAACCGGTTCTGGGGGAGGTGGGACCAGTACAAACCGGACGGTCTGCGCCTGGGCAGGACCGGAACCAATGTCCTAGGGGGAGTGTTTGCTAGTGTTGTTGGGGAGGAGTTAAACTAATATGGCAGGGGGGTGGGAACCTATGCAGGGAGACAGAGGGAAATTCAAGGGAGACAGAGGCAAAAGATAGAAAGGAGAATAGTAAAAGTGAAGGGCAGAGAAACCCAAGGCAAAAAACAAAAAGGGCCACATCACAGCAAAATTTTGAAGTGGCAATGTGTGTTAAAAAGACAAGCCTGAAGGCTCTGTGCCTCAATGCGAGGAGTATTTAGAATAAGGTGGACGAATTAACTGCGCAGATAGCAGTTAATGGATATGATGTAATTGGCATCACGGAGACATGGCTCCAGGGTGACCAAGGTTGGGAACTCAACATCCAGGGGTATTCAACATTTAGGAAGGATAGACAGAAAGGAAAAGAAGGCGGGGTGGCGTTGCTGGTTAAAGAGGAAATTAATGCAATAGGAAGGAAGAACATTGGCTTGGATGATGTGGAATCGGTATGGGTGGAGCTACGGAATACCAAAGGGCAGAAAACGCTGGTGGGAGTTGTGTACAGGCCACCAAACAGTAGTAGTGAGGTTGGGGACAGCATCAAACAAGAAGTAAGGGATGTGTGCAATAAAGATACAACAGTTATCATGGGCAACTTTAATTTACATATAGATTGGGCTAACCAAACTGGTAGCAATGCGGTGGAGGAGGATTTCCTGGAGTGCATTAGGGATGGTTTTCTTGACCAATATTCGAGGAACCAACTAGAGAGCTGGCCATCCTAGATTGGGTGATGTGTAATGAGAAGGGACTAATTAACAATCTTATTGTGCGAGGCCCCTTGGGGAAGAGTGACCATAATATGGTAGAATTCTTTATTAAGATGGAGAGTGACACAGTTAATTCAGAAACTCGGGTCCTGAACTTAAGGAAAGCTAACTTCGATGGTATGAGGCGTGAATTGGCTAGAATAGACTGGCAAATGATACTTAAAGGGTTGACGGAGGATAGGCAATGGCAAACATTTATAGATCACATGGATGAACTGCAACAATTGTACATCCCTGTCTGGAGTAAAAATAAAACAGGGAAGGTGGCTCAATCGTGGCTAACAAGGGAAATTAAGGATAGTATTAGATCCAAGGAAGAGGCATATAAATTGACCAGAAAAAGCAGCAAACCTGAGGACTAGGAGAAATTTAGAATTCAGCAGAGGAGGACAAAGGGTTTAATTAGGAGGGGGAAAATAGAGTACGAGAGGAAGCTTGCCGGAAACATAAAAACTGACTGCAAAAGCTTCTATAGATATGTGAAGAGAAAAAGATTAGTGAAGACAAACGTAGGTCCCTTGCAGTCGGACTCGGGTGAATTTATAATGGAGAACAAAGAAATGGCAGACCAATTGAACAAATAATTTGGTTCTGTCTTCACGAAAGACGTGAAATTGTGTTGGGGAAATTGATGGGATTGAAGGCCGATAAATCCCGGGGCCTGATTGTCTGCATCCCAGAGTACTTAAGGAAGTGGCCCTTGAAATAGTGGATGCATTGGTGATCATTTTCCAACAGTCTATCGACTCTGGATCAGTTCCTATGGACTGGAGGGTAGCTAATGTAGCACCACTTTTTAAAAAAAGGAGGGAGAGAGAAAACTGGTAATTATAGGCCGGTTAGTCTGACATCAGTAGTGGGGAAAATGTTGGAATCAATTATTAAGGTTGAAATAGCAGCGCATTTGGAAAGCAGTGACAGGATCGGTCCAAGTCAGCATTGATTTATGAAAGGGAAATCATGCTTAACAAATCTTCTGGAATTTTTTGAGGATGTAACTAGTAGAGTGGACAAGGGAGAACCAGTGATTGTGGTATATTTGGACTTTCAAAAGGCCTTTGACAAGATCCCACACAAGAGATTGGTGTGCAAAATCAAAGCACATGGTATTGGGGGTAATGTACTGGCGTGGATAGAGAATTGGTTGGCAGACAAGAAGCAGAGAGTCGGGATAAACGGGTCCTTTTCGGAATGGGAGGAAGTGACTAGTAGGGTGCCTGAGGGCTCAGTGCTGGGACCCCAGCTCTTTACAATATACATTAATGATTTGGATGAAGGAATTGAGTGTAATATCTCCAAGTTTGCAGATGACACTAAACTGGGTGGCCGTGTGAGCTGTGAGGATGACGCTAAGAGGCTGCAGAGTGATTTGGACAGGTTCGGTGAGTGGGCAAATGCATGGCAGATGCAGTATAATGTGGATAAATGTGAGGTTATCCACTTTGGTGGCAAAAACACGAAGGCAGAATATTATCTGAATGGCGGCAGATTAGGAAAAGGGGAGGTGCAACGAGACCTGGGTGTCATGTTACATCAGTCATTGAAAGTTGGCATGCAGTTACAGCAGGCGGTGAAGAAGGCAAATGGCATGTTGGCCTTCATAGCTAGGGGATTTGAGTATAGGAGCAGGGAGATCTTACTGCAGCTGTACAGGGCCTTGATGAGGCCTCAACTGGAATATTGTGTTCAGTTTTGGTCTCCTAATCTGAGGAAGGACGTTCTTGCTATTGAGGGAGTGCAGCAAAGGTTCACCACACTGATTCCCGGGATGGCAGGACTGACATGAGGAGAGACTGGATCAACTGGGCCTTTATACACTGGAGTTTAGAAGGATGAGAGGGGATCTCATAGAAACATATAAGATTCTGACGGGACTGGACAGGTTAGATGTGGGAAGAATGTTCCCGATGTTGGGGAAGTCCAGAACCAGGGGACACAGTCTTAGGATAAGGGGTAGGCCATTTAGGACTGAGATAAGGAGAAACTTCTTCACTCAGAGAGTTGTTGATGCCAGTTCATTGGATATATTCAAGAGGGTGTTAGATATGGCCCTTACGGCTAAAGGGATCAAGGGGTATGGAGAGAAAGCAGGAACAGGGTACTGAGGGAATGATTTAGCCATGATCTTATTGAATGGTGGTGCAGGCACAAAGGGCCGAATGGCCTACTCCTGCACCTATTTTCCATGTTTCTATGTTTCTAAAGCCTGCCTTTCAGTAAAAATATTAAAAACAATTCATTTTCTCCTGCTCTTTCTGATTTTCATCCTTTTTTGATTTATTTTGATAATTGTTGCTGGGATATGGCCCTCTTGTATTAAGCTGAACTGGCCATTCTTTAAGTGTTTCCCGATGGTACGTCCATCCATCATCTCTTGGTCCACAGTCACTGTCAGCGGTACGTGCTGGTATTTCCAGCGATGTAGCTATTTGTACCGCACTTTTTTGACAGACAGACAACAAGCCCCGCCCTCCTCCCGGCCCCAATCATTCCGTGCACATGGTGCCGAGAAGCAGGACATGAGGTTCTGATGCTCTTCCACCCCGCCCCCCCCCCCCAAGCCGGCGTGGGCCCAAGAGCGGCCAGCGGGGGGGAGGGACCGAGAGCGGCTGGCGTGGGCCCGAGAGCAGGCGGGGTGGGGAGGGAGAGGGGCGAGAGCAGCTGGTGGGGGGCCGAGAGCAGCGGTTCTGGACCCGAGAGAGAGAGAGGAAGGCTGGGGGGGGGGGGAGAGAGAGAGGCTGGGGGGTGGAGAGAGAGGCTGGGGGGGAAGAGGGAGACACGTGTGGGGGGGTGGAGAGACACTGGTGGGGGGAAGACCAACCTCCTACAAGGGACATCGTTGGAGTGAATGATATCCAGAAGTCACGACACTGTCACTATTCACCAAAATAAAACAGGGAAGGTGGCTCAACCGTGGCTAACAAGGGAAATATAGGATAGTATTAGATCCAAGGAAGAGGCATATAAATTGACCAGAAATAGCAGCGAACCCGGGGACTGGGAGAAATTTAGAACTCAGCAGAGGAGGACAAAGGGTTTGATTAGGGCAGGGAAAATAGAGTACGAGAGGAAGTTTGCAGGGAACATTAAGACGGACTGCAAAAGCTTCTATAGATATGTAAAGAGAAAAAGGTTAGTAAAGACAAACGTAGGTCTCCTGCAGTCAGAATCAGGGGAAGTCATAACTGGGAACAAAGAAATGGCGGACCAATTGAACAAGTACTTTGGTTCGGTATTCACTAAGGAGAACACAAATAACCTTCTGGATATAAAAGGGGTCAGAGGGTCTAGTAAGAAGGAGGAACTGAGGGAAATCCTTATTAGTCGGGAAATTGTGTTGGGGAAATTGATGGGATTGAAGGCCGATAAATCCCCAGGGCCTGATTGACTGCATCCCAGAGTACTTAAGGAGGTGGCCTTGAAAATAGTGGATGCATTGACAGTCATTTTCCAACATTCCACAGACTCTGGATCAGTTCCTATGGAGTGGAGGGTAGCCAATGTAATCCCACTTTTTAAAAAAGGAGGGAGAGAGAAAACAGGGAATTATAGACCGGTCAGCCTGACATCGGTAGTGGGTAAAATGATGGAGTCAATTATTAAGGATGCCATAGCAGCGCATTTGGAAAGAGGTGACATAGGTCCAAGTCAGCATGGATTTGTGAAAGGGAAATCATGCTTGACAAATCTTCTGGAATTTTTTTTGAGGATGTTTCCAGTAGAGTGGACCAGGGGGAACCAGTTGATGTGGTGTATTTGGACTTTCACAAGGCTTTCGACAAGGTCCCACACAAGAGATTAATGTGCAAAGTTAAAGCACATGGGATTGGGGGTAGTGTGCTGACGTGGATTGAGAACTGGTTGGCAGACAGGAAGCAAAGAGTAGGAGTAAATGGGTACTTTTCAGAATGGCAGGCAGTGACTAGTGGAGAACCGCAAGGTTCTGTGCTGGGGCCCCAGCTGTTTACATTGTACATTAATGATTTGGACGAGGGGATTAAATATAGTATCTCCAAATTTGCAGGTGACACTAAGTTGGATGGCAGTGTGAGATGCGAGGAGGATGCTATGAGGCTGCAGGGTGACTTGGATAGGTTAGGTGAGTGGGCAAATGCATGGCAGATGAAGTATAATGTGGATAAATGTGAGGTTATCCACTTTGGTGGTAAAAACTGAGAGACAGACTAATATCTGAATGGTGACAGATTAGGTAAAGGGGAGGTGCAACTAGACCTGGGTGTCATGGTACATCAGTCATTGAAGGTTGGCATGCAGGTACAGCAGGCGTTAAGAAAACAAATGGCATGTTGGCCTTCATAGTGAGAGGATTTGAGTACAGGGGCAGGGAGGTGTTGCTACAGTTGTATAGGGCCTTGGTGAGGCCACACCTGGAGTATTGTGTACAGTTTTGGTCTCCTAACTTGAGGAAGGACATTCTTGCTATTGAGGGAGTGCAGCGAAGGTTCACCAGACTGATTCCTGGGATGGCGGGACTGACATATCAAGAAAGACTGGATCAACTGGGCTTGTATTCACTGGAGTTCAGAAGAATGAGAGGGGATCTCATAGAAATGTTTAAAATTCTGATGGGTTTAGACAGGTTGGATGCAGGAAGAATGTTCCCAATGTTGGGGAAGTCCAGAACCAGGGGTCACAGTCTGAGGATAAGGGGTAAGCCATTTAGGACCGAGATGAGGAGAAACTTCTTCACCCAGAAAGTGGTGAACCTGTGGAATTCTCTACCACAGAAAGTAGTTGAGGCCAATTCACTAAAAATATTCAAAAAGGAGTTAGATGTAGTCCTTACTACTAGGGGGATCAAGGGGTATGGTGAGAAAGCAGGAATGGGGTACTGAAGTTGCATGCTCAGCCATGAACTCATTGAATGGCGGTGCAGGTTAGAAGGGCCGAATGGCCTACTCCTGCACCTATTTTCTATGTTTCTATGTTTCTCGTCTGACGTTTATAGGTGGCCTTTCCAGCAAGAATCACTAGATATCGACCAAGATCAGGAACCCTTCTTTGTTCCCCCACCCCCACCCCCACCCCCACTCATGGGCGCTGTGACTAACTGGAGTGACCGTACGGTTATCCTGGCTGAAATGAGGTAACTGAACACAAATGCAGAATCAAACCTGGGGATGTTATGACATGTATTATTTAGACCTATACCAAACAGTTTTTTACCCACTAGTCAGTCAGGAGTGCCAGGAGAATACTATTTAATCAATGGAGTGTCTGAACAAAGTCTGTTTTTAAAATGGTGCCATTTTTTTGATTTGACTCTGAGCTTCTGATGCAGTCATTAAAGGACCCAATTCTCTGTAAATCCTTTAATGTGCCTAAAGGAGATAATCTCACAGTGTAATTGGCTTGGTGTGGATCAGATTTTTAATGATTAACCTTGACTACGCTGGGGGTAAAGAGTAGTTGGGATCTAACCAGACTCAAATCTAGAAATTGGTTTGAAAAATTCCTCCTGAACAGCAATTTTGTTTTTCTGTTTGTATGTGTCATCTTAATTCAACAATTTTCCCAGTAATACAAAGTAGGTCTGTCATACTAGGATTTCTTGATGATCAAATGATTATTAAGAAATTACTACATTGCAACAACAACTTGCATTTATATCGTGCCTGTAACTTATTAAAATGTCCCAAGGTGCTTTACAGGAGCGTTATCAGGCAAAATTTGACACCGTGCCACATAAGTTGATATTAAGACAGGTGACCAAAAGCTTGGTCAAATAGTAGATTTTAAGGAACAGCGGAGAGGCAACACATCAATTATTGAGACTGCAAAATGCATCCAATTCTTGAATTTACTCCCCCTCCAGAAGATAGAAGCACCCTTGCCCAGGGCTTTATTATGGTTTTGAATTTTTGTGAAATTGCAGATTTTATAGATTGTGTATGCGGGAATGAGAATATTGTGACTTTTTTTTTTAACTGAATGTTTTCAGAGGCACACGATGAGGTGGGGTTGGACTGTGCAAATGGTTGAGCACCAGACTCTCACCAGAAACTTGGACATACCAGAATGAATAGAAGCAACTCTTCCTGCTGACCTATCACTGGGAAGCTTTGGCGTGTATATATTCGGAGAATTTCCCAGCACAGACTGTCAGCTTCTTGGCTGGAGCAAAATACAAAAGTGGTGAGACGTCAGGAAATGGGGAAGCAGAAGAAGTAGAAAGGGAGACAGGAGTTTTACTAGTGGAAGAATCTAAAAAGATAGCAACTAATAGTTTTGGCTTTCATTAGTACAATATATTTATTAACTGTGAAGATCTCAGAATGACCATGTACAGTAATGGGTAAAGTTGGAAGCAACAGGGTGAGCTTATGTGCAGAGGGTAGGTGCTTTAAGATAATGTTCTCCCTTTTACCTCATTTTTACCATTATTGATATCCCCTGCTTAAAAAGGTAATTGATATTTTCTATGCCTCCCCATGGCTTGGCTCCATTCGACTTTTGCATCTCATTACATTTTAGATCCCAGTATGGTCCCCCCATTTTTCTGGATCTGGACTTTTGTGCTTTTCCCGCTCCCACCATGCTTCCCCAACATTGGCAGAGCCTCCACTCATCATGTTGGAACTTTCTCCTAAAACCACTTGTCCTCTCATCAACTGCAAAAGCCTCTTCCAATCTTAACTCGCCATCTGTATTTTTGTAAGAAATGAGAAAGACTTCATCACGGTGAATGTGCACTTCTTCAACCGGTGCAGCTTGTGTCTCTACAGAGGCTGGTGCGGGGATTGCAGTGGGAATGGCATTTGATTGGCTGGGCTGTGTTCCCTTATTGCAGCAGCTACCTCACACATGCCCTCCCTGATGGCCTGTGCCGTTGTTCTCACTGCCTCTGAAATTACCTCCTTCATTTCCCATGTCATTACTGCTATTTCTCCCGACAGTCCCGTTACCTCATCACCCACCCCACTGATGGTGTGCACAAGTGATCGGGTAAGGTCATTGCTCTCCACACCCAATGCCATCATCTGAACCACATCTATTGCACCCTGCATCTCAGGAGAGCGTGGTTGATTTCTCCTTCCCCTCGCCCTGGGTCTGCCTCGCGGAACCCCTCCAGTGGGAGGTGCAGGGTGGGACGGTGGGGCTCTGGGTGTTCCATTCTGCATCCCACCAGCACTGGGACCCGCAACCTCGGAACTTGGGAAACCATGGAATGTCGCACCAGAACTTAAAGCACTATACATGGATGGACACTGGGTGAAACCAAAGAATGTCGCACCAGAACTCATGGAAGTGTTTGGCAACGTGAAATCCTGTACCGTGGCCTCAACCATATTTAGTTCAACATTCTGATCTTCTTACATCTCCATGCCCACCCCCTCCCCACCTGCCAAGTTGGTCTGCAGGGTTAGGCTCGTACGTGTCTGAATCTTCTTCTGGATCTTCAGGATTGGCATCATGTTCTGCAAAATATAACAGAACAGTCAAATGGTTAGTAGCACAGGAAGGGGGCAGGATGGGTGGCATGAGTAGGCTCACACGTAGCAGGCCAGGCAGCAGGTTGATTTGGAGGGCCACAATGCATTTTCAGGACTTACCCTCTCCTTCGAGTGTGGGCCCAGCTTGTGCAGTACTGATTGCTTTTCTCCAGGTACGACTCATCAAAGCAGCGACCCTCTCTTCCAAGGGTGTCAGTTGGTGCAGATTTGACGGGCCTCCTCCTGTTCGAGTTTTTTTTTGTTGTGGGCCAATTTTTTCTGCAAAGATGAAAATATAACTTTTGTCGAGAGGGTGTCTTTCTGCTGGGTGGGACATCTTCACCTGGTCACATTTACAATTGCAATTCCATTGAAAAATGAAACTATTACTTACACTAACTACTTGACCAAGGTCCTGCCATTTCTTTTTACACTGGCTTCCAGATCTCGTGGTGTTCACCACTGTGCAGTAATCTTCTGCAACTTGGTTGCAGCGTTTCTTCATTTCTTTGCGTGGCACATTTTGGCGACCTCTGCTGCTGGTGTCCAGCTCCTGTTGTTGGTGTCCAGCTCCTGTTGCTGGTGTCCAGCTCCTGCCATCTCTTCTCAATGACATTAACTAGTATTTCCACTTTGTCATGTAAGAAATTCTTTGTTCTTGGTGCACGTTGTTGCATTGCTGTATTGAATTGACACTCAGTGATTTTTCAAAACACATAGTCCTTATTTTGCATGCACCTATGCAGTACTCCTTCTGGAAGTTTAGTAGCAACACAAAGCATTCACTGATTCCAGAAGCTGATTTCTTCCACAATACTGTTCATAGCACTCCTTCAGGCACCAAAAATCAATGAGAAGGCTTTCCACTCTTTCAGACACCAAAAATCAATGAGAAGGCTTTCCCTTTAAAAATAGCCGATTGCCAATGTTAATCCCCCATTGTGATGCGTGAACGCTCCATCGCACATGTGCCAGGCTGCCGGCACTGTTACAGACGCTGGGCCCTAGCGCCGCCCCCCTGCCGGCTCTGTTTCAACAGCACATCTCTAGCTCCGCCCCCCCGCCCCCACTGTGCTTGCCACGTCACGCCAAGCCCTAGGACGGTCCACGAAGCGGGGAGAATACGGAGCTACATTATCGGCGCCGTTTTGGGAGCAGAATGTCGGCGCAACTCAGGTAAGTGCGCCGTTTTAACCGGCGGGCCAAATTTGTACCTACTGTGTCCAAAGTTAAATACAATTTGATGGGCAGCCCTCGGGACAACTGAAAAGTGCAACAAACATCACCTTGTCTTTTGTAAAAAAAAATACTAAACTGCTTGGTTTGGGCCGAAGGCTGTCTCCATGACTGCTATAAGGTAACTCCTCAGCCGTTACACTTTGTGATCCAACTAGTTTTTCACCATCTCCATGATGGAAACATTTACTTGGCCTATTACAAAAAAAGGTTTGAAAATATTTTTATTTCAAAAAGTAAAAGAGATTGAGGTCTGATAACAGTCAATTTTGGGCTTTGGCCTGGGAAATCCAGCCTTATACCTCTGAAGAGACTATACTAGGATTTCCTTGAACACATGACTTATTAGTTGTACATTAATGTGAAGCAACGTGAGCTATTCTTCAAGCCTTTGATTTTTAAAGTTCACTATTTCCATATCCGTATGCCGTAAAAAGAAAAATGTATCACTTGAAAGGTTAGCAGTTGTGCGACGGGCTTTTGGATTAAATATAGATGTTTCTGACTTGAAGTCTGCAAGTCGATGTCAAATATAGGACCGGAGAAAAGCCACGCTACGTGTAAAGAGTAAAAAGCAAAATACTGCGGATACTGGAAATCCAGGAAAAAAAGAGAAAAATCTAGAAATACTCAGCAGGTCAAACAGCATTTGCAGAGCGAACAGGCAAGATCATGTTACAGGTGTAAATCCCTTATCAAAACTCTGACGAAGGGGAGAATTTTAACCCCAACAAAAGAGTAGGTTAGGTTTGAGTGGGTGGTTAGTGTTGTGTATTGCTCTGGTACATTAAATGTATGATGAGTACACTGGTGCACCACAGAGGGCGCTGTGGTTGGAGACCTGAAAGTACCTGCACGAGGCAGTATAAAAGGCTGCCCACCTCACCTATGGAGCACTCTGGAGCTGTTCAATAAAGGACGAAGGTCACAGCAGTTAGATCAACACCAGACCGTGTGGAGTCAGTGATTTGTGTGCTACATACACTACATTGGCGACGAGGAAGCGGATGAACACCACGCAACCATGGCTACTCTGGGCTCGCTAAAAGATTTTACGGTGGGCAATGATTGGGAGGCCTTTACGGAAAGGCTCGAGTACTACTTCACAGCAAACGACCTGACGGAGGACACGAACGCACTGAGAGAGAAGCGTAAGACGATATTGCTTTCCACTTGTGGCGATGAGGTTTACTGTCTCGTCAGGGATTTGCTGGCACCCAGGAGCACCAGGGACAAGTCATATGAGGAGCTGACTGAACTCATTCGTGACCAGTTGAAACCGAAGGAGAGCATCCTCACGGCCAGATACAAATTTTACCATCACTGCAGATCTGAGGGCCAGGATGTCACCAAATATGCTGCGGACCTCAGGAGACTCGCAGCGCCGTGTGATTTTGGGGCACACCTTGACGAGGCGCTGCGGGACTTTTTCGTCATGGGGATTGGCCATGAGGGCCTCCTTCACAAGCTGCTAGCCACGGAACCCACAGTCACTCTGATAAAGGCCATCACCATCAGCCGGGCATATATGACCTCGACGTGCAGCACCAAGCAACTGATCCACACAGTCTCGAACCCGGCAGGCACTGTCCACAGGATAGCGGCCACCATGGACAAAACTGCAGAACGTGGCTCTGCCCGGGGCAGAGAGCACGGACCTCGGGGTCCTGGAACTCAGAGTCCGCTGAGGAGGGCCAATCAAGCAGCACCATGCTGGCGCTGTGGAGAAAGCCATGGGGCTCACTGGTGCAGGTTTGCGGAGTACACGTGCAATACCTGCCACATTAAAGGCCACCTTCAGCATATGTGTAAAAGAAATCGGACTCGCCATGTGGCTGAGGAGATGGGGGATGATTCACTGTTCAGTGAGGAGCAGGCAGAAGAAGATGAGGTGCTGGGACTGTATATATGCACCGACGATTCGCCCTCAGTGCTAAGGGAAGTAAAAATTGACAGAGTCCCAGTGAGTATGGCAGTGGATACGGGATTGGGTCCGTCGTTGATGAGTCAGAGAACTTTTCATAAACTGTGGGGTAACCCGGCCGCACGACCCAAGCTGGTCCCGGTCACGGCAAAGCTGCGTATCTACACCGAGGGACTGTTCTCGGCAGAGCGGATGTGCAGGTATCTCACGGGGGCGAGACGCACGGTTTACCTTTATGGGTCATTGCAGGCGATGGGCCGACGCTCCTCGGCAGAAGATGGATGGGAAAGGTCCGTGGGAGCTGGGAAGACTTCTTCACTCCTCCACAGACTGCTGCTCCCCGGATTTCCAAAGAGCAGCGCCAACCGAGCTGGAGCTGCAGCAGCAGCCCAGAACCCCTGGCCCCAAGCAATCCTTCAGCCTCAGCCTCCACCAAAGTCACAGATGCGGGCCCATTGCTGGGGTGCGGGCCGGCGGGGCGCTGCGGGCGAGAAGCGGGAGGCCCATCGACAGCCGGCGGATCGGGGGGACCCACGCAATGGAGCAGTCGGGCGGCGGCATGCGGCCGCGATGGTAGCGGCCTCGGAGGCAGCAGGAGGGGCGGGCACGGCGGCTGCAGGAGGGGCGGCCACGGCGGGAGCGGGAGCGGAGGCTGCGGCGGGCGCGGCAGCAAACAAACCGGCCCTGCCGCTGATGTTTTTGTTCCTCTTTCTGTTTAGTTGGGCGGCAGCAGCAGCGCCAGAGGAAGATGATCTTGGACAAATGGAGAGAACTTTGTGCCGCAGTTGGCTGTACAATATGTGACCTGAAATTAATTGATTCTGGCATCGGGTGCCTGAAACCTTCCTAAAAACACTGCAAAATTCCCTTTCCCTCCTTCCTTGTTTCTTCTTCTCCTTTCTAGGACAGCAGAACACCTAAGGTGGCGGCGCCCAATGGAAGCCTTGTGGGAGCCACAAGATGGCGTCTTAAAAGGGAAATACTCCCGGGAGTCTTAAAAGGGCCTCACACCACTGCGGTCCCCACATAAAGACTTTTGGACTTTTGTAAGGCTAGAGTGAGTCGAAGTGTGCTATGTGAATGTAGGATGATGGATTCATGACAAGAAATAATATTTTAATGCTGGGTGGTCACTGTGTTTAAAATAATGGACATGAATTGCAAATTACGACAAGATTAAATATTTCAATGCTGAATATCACTGTGTTTAAATTCAGGGCCATGGATCCGT
This sequence comes from Pristiophorus japonicus, assembly GCF_044704955.1. Lineage (NCBI taxonomy): Eukaryota > Metazoa > Chordata > Chondrichthyes > Pristiophoridae > Pristiophorus > Pristiophorus japonicus. Next base: position 39,657,489 of record NC_091991.1, on the reverse strand, counting down.
GACCAACATTACCAATGGGTTAATGCGTTTTTCGATTTAGGGGATTCAAGCAACGGCTTTTTGAACTGTGGGGGGCAGTGATGTTGTGTATTGCTCTGGTACATTAAATGTATGATAAGTACAATGGTGCACCACAGAGGGCGCTGTGGTGGGAGACCTGAAAGTACCTGCACAAGGCAGTATAAAAGGCTGCCCACCACACCTGTGGAGCACTCTGGAGCTGTTCAATAAAGGACTCAGGACACAGCAGTTAGATCAACACCAGACTGTGTGGAGTCAATGATTTGAGTGCTACATACACTAGTTAGAGAGTTTTAAAAAAGCAAAATCCCACCTCCAACCTGCCCACTTTCAGTTTTAACAGGCATGATGGAAGACGGGCGGCCAACCCGCTCCCAGGAGATGTGTCATCAATTTAAATATTATAATGAGGCTGGCGTGCCTCATGGTGATCCACCACTACAAACTTACTCTGACTGGTCGGGTTTCCCAGGTCTCGGGGGAACCTGCCAGCTACAGGAAGGTGAGGAGTACTTGATCCAGGAGGTAAGTGCCTTTCCACTTACCTGCTGGATCCAGCATCCCTGCCGCACCCACGTCCCACGATCGGACACGTGCCGCCTGCCCCCCCCCCCCCCCCATGGCCTCTGATCTCCTCCCATGAGGACTCCGATCTCCCCTCAGACCTCTCCCCGAAGCCTCCCATCCCTCTCCACGAGGCTTCCTATCTCCCCCCAAATTGCCTCTCCCCCAAAGGCTCCGATCGCTTCCTGTCCGCTTCGCTCTCAACCGCTTTCTAGTCCCCTGTTCCCAACCTGCCTTCTGATTAAATTTCCGGTCGAACATGCAAGTCATCTGTTCGCTCTAATGATTCTGTTGGACCTGCTGATTATTTGTTTCAGGTCTAAAAAGTTTCTTCCTTATGCCTGTGGAATCACAAAATATGAGAGAGAAAACATGAAGTCTGTCAAGTTGACCTATTGGTCAGGTGAACATGGAATGACCATTGTGAGAAACTATTAAACAGCATGGGTAGTGAATTATTCTGTATTCCAAATGAGCACATTTAGACAATTACTTTTGGGAGCGATGTTGATTTTGACGACTATCAACATTTGCACAAAAATTTTCTGAACAACCCTTAAATGTTAACAGTGTCGTGCGATGTTTGATTTTGCACAAGAGTGAATGAGCTTTGTAACGCACATAGGGTAGCTATGTTTATTAAAATTTATGAATCAAATTAAAATAATTGAAGAGCAACACTCAACCATGGAATTAGTGTTTCTGTGAATTCCATTCTATAGATGTATATCATTTTTGAGTTTGAAGCTCAGTCCAAGAACAACAAGCACTTTCAAGCAGTGAGTATTTAAGAACATTTTCCCACATGCTGAAATGTTCATCTACAGACACCCGGCTAACCAGAAACAGCTAGGAATACACATCTATTTCCCTCCTCAAATAAAACTGAAATGTTGCTTGGAACAGTGTCTTGCACAAATATCACATGTGCATAGGCCTACATCTTTTCCGTTGCAAAAGCAGGTGAAGCTTGTAATGTTGCAGGACGCAGTAACAATTTTAATCCAATGTAATGCAATGGCCCTGATTTTGCGGTCGGAGGTATATATCTGGAGTACACCTCCAACCCGCAAAAAAAATCCGAAAGTACCTGGTGTCTCCGGAGCGTTATAGTCTTCGGGTCCTGGGCCTGCAGACGTATGCCTGTGTAAAGTCCCAAGGACCCCAGGGGCGCAGGCATTCGGAAGCGTCCCTGGGATTACATGGACCAAGCCAACCAATTAAAAAGGGAGATTCCTCATAAGCTTATAGGGATTCCATTTGCGAATGGAATCCCCATATGCTTATGAGAAATCCCTAAATAAATAAATAATTAACAATATTCTAATAAAAATAAATATTCCTATGTTCAAAATTAATTAAAAGTCCTTTTGATTAAGCATTTAAAATAAAAAATTTAATTTCTTGAAAAATAATAAAAACATTTTAATTCGGCCCAAAATTTACATGAACTAATGTTATATTTTTAATTTAACATTTATTTTAACCCTTACGCTGGCAAAAGCAGGCCCTATGCCTGCTTTAACCAGATGTAAGGGTTTCATAGGCATTCACTGGCAGTAGTTAACCCAACTCTGCACCAGCGAAAGTGATTTGGATGCGGACGGATTGCAACTCGACAGATCGCAAGTTCTGTGTTTTCGCACATGTGCAGCGGGCCATTCTGAAGACTTACAATATCGTATGCCATGTTTTCAGAAATGTTAAAGATGGGCCATTCTCTCCCTGCCTTCATTTCAAATGCATGCACATCTAACGAAAACCAGTGGGGCTTGAAAGGGGAAAAAATTAAAGAAGGAATTGACACTAAAAGATGAAACATGTTTAGAAAAGACATTTGTTCTCCAGAGCTTGTCTATAAAATATGGTGGCAGTCCAGTTCCTGTGTTTTGGTGCAAATAGATGGGCAGGCAACCGTTCACTCTTTTAATAATGGGTGACAGTAACTGGTGTGATTAAAATGGAGTACAGGGAGGGGGAAGAGGTTGGTGAATAGTTTAAGAATTTAATTTCTGTTTAATTTGTTTTCTTAACCTTTACTTTCATTCTTTGAATCTTTAGTTTATTCTTTGCTTCTGCCTTACGGAGGCTGCTGAGGTTGGAGATAGTTATAGATCGGAGCAAAGGTGGACATATGGTTTGGAGCTATTTCTACAATCACCATTCTGAATTTTATTAGCAGGCTATTTCATCATGGGGAGTAACACAGCCGAGACTGTTCCTGTCCACACATGAACATAAGCAGGGGTCACTGAATGTTGATCAGTAACAGAAACCCTGGCTGATTTGTTCTGATTTGCTCGAGTTGCTGAAGACAGTTGTAATACTCTCAAAGCTGTCCCAGCTGAGATCAACTCATTTAGCACTAGTGATTGAATCTGGAACCTTCCTGGTCTGATGACTTAATAGCACACCATATGCTGCCTTTACCCACTGAGCATCAGGAGAAATTCTTCTTTGTTGATCAACATTTCAAGAGCGGAATTCTTCAATTTGAGTATGTCTGCCCCAGGGGTCACAGATTACTGTTTTCTACGGGTCTTCACAACTAAATAGCAAGTTCAACAGCCATTGTGTAATTTTTGATGCATTATCACCACTAGTTTCTCCATTAAAACAACACTTCAATGAAAAGCATCTGGCATCTGGCAGCCTTTCCTTCCTTTGCACACGATGATTCATTTACTTTGAAATATGTAATTTGGTTCATTTGCATGTAATGCTTATGGCGGAGGAGCGGCGAGAGATCAGTGACGAGAGATCGTGGCGGAGGAGCGGCGAGAGATCGTGGCGGAGGTGCGGGAAATGAGGGTTCCGGGACAGCATGGGTCAGCCCACACTGCGATATGTGTGCGCACTCGGTCCATGCAGCAGAGCAGGTGTCCAGTCGTCCTGGTTTACTCTTGCCACTGGATAAAGGCCTAGCTCTGTCAAGCCCGTGTGGTGGCTGATGTGCAACGGTCACCACACGTTAAAAAAATCCATGCACAGGTATCTTCCACCCCTGGAGTTCAGGACTGGCATATCGGGTCCTCCGTTGAAACATCAGTGAACTCATCCCTATTGGTGGGGAAGCAAGTCATCCCCGTTCGAGGGACTGCCTATGAAGATGATGATATAATCTCCTCATTCCAGTGAAAATAACACACCACCCTTCTAGCCATTCTCCCTTCCTAAACAAAAATATTTGGGTACCTTTTTAAAAAAAGATTTTCGTCTTTGCTGCCTGGGCGGTAAGCTACCGAGATGCATCACACGCCATTCATAGAACCCGCCTGACTTTCATTCCATTGACTGCGCTGCCAGATTACCACCCATGTGGCAAAATAAACATCTATCCCATAATCTCTTTTCAATAATACTCCATTCTTTTCTTTCACAAGATAATTACAGATGAGGAAGGCCATTCAGCCCATCTTAATTCATCCATCCAGAGAAATCCCTGTGATCCCCAACTGTAGCATCCAATTGTTTTTTTTTTAATGATTCCAGAGTTTTTGCCTCCACTACTCAGTCTGCAAGCCTGTTCTACACTTTGTGTAAATAATAATTTCCTGATACCTGTGTTAAAGTTATTCTTTGCTAGTTTAAACTTGTGTTCATTGTTCTATTCTTGCATTTAATTTAAAGTAATATTCCGGGGTAATTTTTTCTATACCCTTAACAATCTTTTAAACTTTTTACGATCACCTCTCGGATACTGTACTTTCTCGGCTGAAAAGCCCATGTTTCTCCAATCGTTTCTCATAACCCTAATGCTAGGGACCAGCTTATGCCCTATCTTACCTGGGATCTTGTTTCCTCCCTGCCCTCCTCTCCTCACCTATCTAGTTTGAAGGATCCCTTTCCACTTCATCTTTAGTTAATTTTTCACCGTTCACAGTATACTTGTGACATCTATTTTTCCTTCCAATGTGTGCCTTATACTAGGCAGAATAGAAAAGGTAAAGAAAAACTCTTCACAGCTGCAACGTTAGTGAATCTGGCAAGTTTATCTTTGGTATTGTTTAACAGGCTTGTAAGCACAAACCTTTAAGCATGTTAGTAGTGCTGCACTAATTCTTTTGATAAGTGTCTGGAGCTGGTGGCACAAATACAACATAATAGTGACGAAAGAGGCATTTAGATGTTCTGGTTGGGGAGGGTAAGCTGTTTGGGCCAATAACCTGGATCTGTCTTTTCCTTTAGATCTTTGTGATGCTTAACAAAAGGGTTACATGCCGTTGGTCGGAGCACAGGTATGTAAGTTCTAGGCGTAATTTCAGGAGTGAGTGGATATATCGCTGTAGGGCAAAAAAAATAATCTGGAAATGCAAATCTATATATAAAATGTGTAAATAATACTTGCCAGCTTATCAAGGGCAAACAGGTGGTGACTGGCTGCATCCTTTGGGGAGTGGGAGCAGATTCACTTACAGAGGAAAGGTTTAGATATGCTAAGTTAATTCAAAAACATAATAAGCCAGATTGCCACCTATCCATGAAGCTCGAGCCAAAACAGGATCCACAGAAGCTGTGGTAACTGTGGAAGTGAAACATACAGCAAATGGCAAATTAGTGTTGTAAATTGGAATGCTTTTGTCAAGCCACACATTGAGGAAATCGGAACAGGACAGCAGCAAACAAAAGGCTTTGTTGTTAGCAGCCTGCTAAAGTGTTTCATTTATTACACAAAACTGGTACATTTGTTTGTCTAGAACGCAGTTTATTATACCACCCCAATCGTGCCAACTTCCTCAGTAGTTTTAATCTATTAAATTGTTATGCATTGTGTTTGTCGGGTGCTGCCAGTTTTGCTTTGTCAATTCGCAGATAATTACAGGGTGTTCAGCTAGAGCAGATGAGTTTTCAATTGGCTCACTTAAAAACGTATTACTGGATGAACATTTAAGATGAAGATGGTCCTGTTTGTTAGACATTTCTATTGTTTGAACCAAATAATTTAAAAACATATCTCTGATGCGTCGCTGTAGTAATTAATGTTTTTAGCTTTTGAATCTTTTGCAGCTTCTAAATGGTTTCGGGTAATTCTGTTTCTGTAGACAGGGCTTGATAGACTTCTGGGATGCAGCAGTACACTACCGCGAGGTAGGTAGTGGACTGGATTAGAGTTAATGGGTCAGATTTTGCTGTAGCAGGGCATCTAACAGCGTCTGTCGTTAGTTAGACTTGCCTCTGCACCCTTCAACTCAAAGATTTTTGCCCACAATGTTGCGAGCTGGTAATGACACAGCTGCGACCCAAGTCAACAGGGCAACCAACAGGGGATTTCCTTTCCCAGTGAGATTTAAGGATTTGGAAATAAACAGAGGAAACACTGAGAAGAAGGGTGAATTAGAGTGAGTGAATTCAAGGTCAAATTAGATACAGAAATAGCAATAAAGAGGGAAAGAAAGATTGGATTAAGAGAGAGAAAAGAGAGACAAGAGAGACAAAAAGGAAAAGTAAGAAAGAAAACAATTTCAATTTAAAATTTTACATTTTTAAAATCTCCTCACAAAATTCAAAATTTGAAGGAATGAGACACGCCAGTTACTCCAATCGTTACTTTTCAGTGCCAGGGATGGTGATTGGCAATTATTAACACTTGCCACGTCGTTCGAAGGTTACATGGTTGAACTTCAAATTCAGTTGGAGGGTGAGAAAGTTGGATCTCAAACCAGTGTCCTGATCTTAAATAAAGGTGATTACAAAGGTATGAAGGCAGAGTTGGCTAAAGCGGACTGGGAAAATAGATTAAAGTGCAAGACGGTTGATAAGCAGTTAAGGAGATATTTCATAACTTTCAATAAAAATATATTCCAGTGAGAAAGAAAGACTTTAAGAGAAGGGAGAACCATCCATGGCTAACTAAGGAAGTAAAGGATGGTATCAAACTGAAAACAATGGCATACAAAGTGGCCAAGATCAGTGGGAGGCCAGAGGATTGGGAAATTTTTAAAAACTAGCAAAGGATGACTAATAAAATAATAAAGAGAGGGAAGATAGATTTTGAGAGTAAACTAGCAAAAAATATAAAAACAGATAGTAAGAGCTTCTACAAGTATATAAAAAGGAACGAGAGTAGCTAAAGTAAACGTTGGTTCCGTAGAGGATGAGACTGGGGAATTAATAATGGGAAACGGAAATGGCAGAGATTTTGAACAAATATTTTGTATCGGTCTTCACCGTAGAAGACACTAAAAACATCCCAATAATGGATAATCAAGGAGCTATAGGGAGGGAGGAATTTAAAACAATCACTGTCACTAAAGAAAAAGTACTCGGTAAAATAATGGCACTAAAGGTGGACAAGTCTCCTGGACCTGATGGCTTACATTCTTGGGTCTCAAAAGAAGTGGCTGCAGAGATAGTGGATGCATTGATTGTAATCTACCAACATCCCCTGGATTCTGGAGAGGTTGGAAAATCGCAAATGTAACGCCTCTATTTAAAAAAGGAAGCAGACAGAAAGCAGGAAATTATAGACCAGTTAGCCTAACATCTGTCATTGGGCAAATGCTGGAGTCCATTATTAAGGAAGCAGTAGCAGGACATTTGAAAAAGCATAATTCAATCAAGCAGCGCCAGCATGGTTTTATGAAAGAGAAATCATGTTTGGCAAATTTGCTGGAGTTCTTTGAGGATGTAACGAACAGGGTGGATAAGGAGGAAACCAGTGGATGTGGTGTATTTGGATTTCCAGAAGGCATTCGATAAGGTGCCACATAAAAAGTTACTGCAAAAGATAAAATTTCACGGGTAATATATTATGGATAGCGGATTGGCTAACTAACAGAAAACAGGAAGTTGGGATAAATGGGTCATTTTTCGGTTGGCAAACGGTAACTAGTGGGGTGCCACAGGGATCGGTGCTGGGGCCTCAACTATTTACAATCTATATTAATGACTTGGATGAAGGGATCGAGTGTAATATAACAAGTTTGCTGATGATACAAAGATGGGTGGGAAAGCAAGTTGTGAGGAGAACACAAAGGGATATAGACAGGCTAAGTGAGTGGGCAAACATTTGGCAGATAGAGTATAATGTGGGAAAGTGTGAGGTTATCTATTTTGGCAAGAAAAATAAAAAAGCAATTTATTATTTAAATGGAGAGAAATTACAAAATGCCGCAGTACATAGGGACCTGAGGGTCCTTGTGCATGAAGCACAAAAAGTTAGTATGCAGGTACAGCAAATAATCAGGAAGGCAAATGGAATGTTGGCCTTTATTGCAAAGGAAATGGAGTATAAAAGCAGGGAAGTCCTGCTACAACTGTATTGGTGAGGCCACACCTGGAGTACTGCGTACAATTTTGTTCTCCTTATTTAAGGAGGGATATACTTGCATTGGAGGCAATTCAGAGAAGGTTCACGAGGTTGATTCCTGAGATGAAGGGGTTGACTTATGAAGAAAGGTTGAGCTGGCTGGGCCTATACTCATTGAAGTTTAGAAGAATGAGAAGTGTTCTTATTGAAACATATAAGATACTGAGGTGGCTCGTCAAGGTAGATGCAGAGAGGATGTTTCCCCTCGTGGGAGAATCTAGAACTAGGGGGCATAATTTCAGAATAAGGGGCCGCCGATTAAGAACTGAGATGTGCAGGAATTTCTTCTCTCAAAGATTGTAAATGTGGAATTCTCTGCCCAGAGCTGTGGATGCTGGGTCATTAAATATATTTAAGGTGGAGATAGACAGATTTTTGAACGATAAGGGAGTGAAAAATAGAAATTAGAAACATAGAAAATAGGTGCAGGAGGAAGCCATTCGGCCCTTCAAGCCTGTACCACCATTCAATAAGATCATGGCTGATCATTCAGCTCAGTACCCCTTTCCTGCTTTCTCTCCATACCCCTTGATCCCTTTAGCCGTAAGGGCCATTTCTAACTCCCTCTTGAATATACCCAATTAAACTGGCATCAACAACTCTCTCTGGTAGGGAATTCCAAAGGTTAACAACTCTCTGAGTGAAGAAGTTTCTCCTCATCTCAGTCCTAAATGGCTTACCCCTTATCCTTAGACTATGTCCCCTGGTTCTGGACTTCCCCAACATCGGAAACATTCTTCCTGCATCTACCCTGTCCAGCTCCATCAGAATTTTATATGTTTCTATGAGATCCGCTCTCATCCTTCTAAACTCCAGTGAACACAGGCCCAGTCGATCCAGTCTCTCCTCATATGTCAGTCCTGGCATCCCGGGAATCAGTCTGGTGAACCTTCGCTGCACTCCCTCAATAGCAAGAACGTCCTTCCTCAGATTAGGAGACCAAAACTGAACACAATATTTCAGGTGAGGCCTCACCAAGGCCCCTGTACAACTGCAGTAAGACCTCCTTGCTCCTATACTCAAATCCCCTAGCTATGAAGGCCAACATACCATTTGCTGCCTTCACCGCCTGCTGTACCTGCATGCCAACTTTCAATGACTGATGTAACATGACACCCAGGTCTCGTTGCACCTCCCCTTTTCCTAATCTGCTGTCATTCAGATAATATTCTGCCTTCGTGTTTTTGCCCCCAAAGTGGATAACCTCACATTTATCCACATTATACTGCATCTGCCATGCATTTGCCCAATCACCTAACCTGTCCAAGTTACCCTGCAGCCTCTTAGCGTCCTCCTCACAGCTCACACCGCCACCCAGCTTAGTGTCATCTGTAAACTTGGAGATATTACACTCAATTCCTTCATCTAAATCATTAATGTGTATTGTAAATAGCTGGGATCCCAACACGGAGCCCTACGGCACCCCACTAGTCACTGCCTGCCATTCTGAAAAGGACCCGTTTATCCCGACTCTCTGCTTCCTGTCTGCCAACCAGTTCTCTATCCCCGTCAGTACATTACCCCCAATAACGTGCTTTAATTTTGCACACCAATCTCTTGTGTGGGACCTTGTCAAAAGCCTTTTCAAAGTCCAAATACACCACATCAACTGGTTCTCCCTTGTCCACTTTACCAGTTACATCATCAAAAAATTCTAGAAGATTTGTCAAGCATGATTTCCCTTTCATAAAGCCATGCTGACTTGGACCGATCCTATCACTGCTTTATAAATGCGCTACTATTTCATCTTTAATAATTGATTCCAACATTTTCCCCATTACTGATGTCAGGCTAACCGGTCTATAATTACCCGTTTTCTGTCTCTCTCCTTTCTTAAAAAGTGGTGTTACTTTAGCTGCCCTCCAGTCCATAGGAACTGATACAGAGTTGATAGACTATTGGAAAATGATCACCAATGCATCCACTATTTCAAGGGCCACTTCCTTAAGTACTCTGGGATGCAGATTATCAGGCCCCGGGGATTTAATGGCCTTCAATCCCATCAATTTCCCTAACACAATTTCCCACCTAATAAGGATCTCCTTCAGTTCCTCCTTCTCACTAGACACTCGGTCCCCTAGTATTTCTGGAAGGTTATTTGTGTCTTCCTTCGTGAAGACAGAACCAAAGTATTTGTTTAACTGGTCCGCCATTTCTTTGTGCCCCATTATAAATTTACCTGAATCTGACTGCAAGGGACCTACATTTGTCTTCACTAATCTTTTTCTCTTCACATATCTATAGAAGCTTTTGCAGTCAGTTTTTATGTTCTCAGCAAGCTTCCTCTCGTACTCTATTTCCCCCCTCCTAATTAAACCCTTTGTCCTCCTCTGCTAAATTATAAAATTCTCCCAGTCCTCAGGTTTGCTGCTTTTTCTGGCCAATTTATATGCCTCTTCCTTGGATTTAACACTATCCTTAATTTCTCTTAGCCATGGTTGAGCCACCTTCCCTGTTTTATTTTTACTCCAGACCGGGATGTACAATTGTTGAAGTTCATCCATGTGATCTTTAAATGTTTACCATTGCCTATCCACTGTCAACCCTTTAAGTGAAGGGTTATGGGGGGCGGGCAGGGAAGTGGAGCTGAGCCCAAGATCAGATCAGGCATGATATTAAATAGCGAAGGAGGCTCGAGGGGCCAAATGGCTTACTCTTGCTGCTATTTCGTATGTTATGCTTGTAGTTACTAGCCCATGACATCTGCAGCGGGTTTAGGTTGTATATACCATGCAAATATAGCAACTTCACGCCATTTAGTGCATGTCAGTGTTTTCGTGAAGCTAACGGCAGCACTGCACAACTCGGACAGCAACTTTTTGGATACTGGCATTTAACCGCGCATCTGCTCCTCGCCTGAAGTTGCTGTACCATTTATGTATAAATAACGGAGAGCGCCATTGCAGCATATTTTACATCAAATTCTGGCCCATTAAAATTCTCCTTGTAAGAAATTAAGTACAAATGATTAGAGCTAGCATTTGAATTTCTGCTTTTTAAGAGCTGTTAGCATTGACGAAATTCAACAAGTGTCATTTATAATCAGATGGGTGATAGTATATTTCGCATTCAAAGCTTTGAATCTGATTATCCTTCTTTCCTAAGAATCTGTATCATTCATTCCTGACCCGAGGTACTGGAAGATAATGTAATCTATGGTTTAATAAAACATAGTAGGATGTGTGAGTAGAAGAGGATTTATTTTTATACAGGCAACTCTCGATTATCCGGGTCCCACGGGGATTGGGCTATTCCGGGTAAACGATTTTTCCATTTGGGTGAGTCTACATTTTAAAGTTAAAACTTTAATAAATAAATACAATCGTTAGGGCGAGTTTACATTTATAAGTTAAAACTTTAATGAATCAATACAATCAGCTACAAACAGTAACAAAAGATGGACATTACCAGCATGCATGGACAGGTTCTGTGCCTGGAACCCGATGCCGGCACTGCCCCCGTTCCCAACATCAGCGGCGTCCGCGAGCGACTGCGGCTGCAGCAGCGCACACACACACACATACCAGCAAAGCACGGGCAGAGGAGGGTGAATTTTACAGTGTGTGTGAGAGAGAGAATGTGTGTGAGAGAGAATGTGCAAGTGTGAGAAAGAGAGAGAGAGAGAGAGAGAGTGTGTGAGAGACAGAATGAGCAAATACAAATGAGCACAGTGTTTGGAAGGAGATTTTTCCAAATTATTTCGGGATGTCTTTTCACTTGTTAGCAACAGAATTTTAAATACCGTTACAACGGTTTTCCGTTGGATCTGTGTACGGATAATCGAGAGTTGCCTGTATTTACATTTATAAGACTTATTTTTGTACTTATATTTATAAGAGTAAATAAAGAAAACAGTTTCCAATGGATGATGGTCGATAACAAGAGGGCACAGATTTAAGGTGATTGGCAAAAGAACCAGAGGCGACATGAGGAAAACTTATTTTACAGTTAGGATTTGGAATGCACCGCCTAATAGGGTGGTGGGTACTGATTCATTAGTAGCCTTCAAAAGGGAATTGGATAAATACTTGAAGGAGAAAAAATTGCGGGAATATGGGGAAAGAGCAGAGGAGTGGGACTGACTGGATTGCTCTGCGAAAGAGCAGGCACTGACTCGATGGGCCGAATGGCCTCCTTCTGTGCTGTACTATTTTTATTTTATTCATGGGATGTGGGTGCCGCTGGCAAGGCTGGCATTTATTGCCCATCCATAATTGCCCTTGAGAAGGTGATGGTGAGCCGCCTTCTTGAATACAACTGAGTGGCTTGTGAGGCCATTTCAGAGGGCAGTTAAGAGTTAACCACATTTCTGTGGGTCTGGAGTCACATATAGACCAGACCTATACCAGGCCAGTCAACATATTCACTGAGGCGTACGAAAGCATGGGCCTTACACTAAACATCTGTAAGACAAAGGTCCTCCACCAGCCTGACCTCGGTGCACAGCAGTGCCCCTCAGTCATCAAGATCCACGGCGCGGCCCTGGACAATGTGGACCATTTCCCATATCTCGGGAGCTTCTTATCAAGAAGGGCAGACATTGACGACGAGATTCAACACCGCCCCTAGTGCAGCCTTTGGCCGCCTGAGGGAAAGAGTGTTCGAAGACCAGGCTCTCAAATCTGCCACCAAGCTCATGGTCTACAGGGCTGTAGTAATACCTGCCCTCCTGTACGGCTCAGAGACATGGACCATGTACAGTAGACATCTCAAGCCGTGGAGAAATAACACCAACGATGTCTCCGCAAATCCTGCAAATCCCCTGGGAGGACAAACGCACCAACATTAGCGTCCTTGATCAGGCCAACATCCCCAGCATTGAAGCACTGACCACACTCAATCACAGCTCTGCTGGGCAGGCCACATTGTTCACATGCCTGACATGAGACTCCCAAAGCAAGCACTCTACTTGGAACTCCTTCACGGCAAACGAGCCCAAGGTGGGCAGAGGAAATGTTTCAAGGACACCCTCAAAGCCTCCATGATAAAATGCAACATCCCCACCGACACCTGGCAGTCCCTGGCCAAAGACCGCCCTAAGTGGAGGAAGTGCATCTGGGAGGGCGCTGAGCACCTCAAGTCTCATCGCCGAGAGCATGCAGAAATCAAGCACTGGCAGCGGAAAGAGCGTGCGGCAAACCGGTTCCTCCCACCCTTGCCCTCAACGGCTGTCTGTCCCACCTGTGACAGGGACTGTGTTTCTCAAATTGAACTATTCAGTCACTAAGAACTAATTTTTAGAGTGGGTGCTAGTCTTCCTCGATTCCAAAGGACTGCCTATGATGATGATGATAGGCCAGACCGGGTGAGGACAGCAGATTTCCTTCCCTAAAGGACATTAGTGAACCAGATGGGCTTTTACGACAATCCGGTAGTTTCATTGTCACCATTACTAATGCTAGCTTTTTATTCCAGATTTATTTTTAACTGAATTTAAATCCTGCAGCTGCTGTGGTGGGATTTGAACTCGCGTCTCCGGATCATTAGTCCAGGCCTCTGGATTAATAGTCCAATAACATAATCCATATGCTATCGTTCCCATTGACCATTCTATGATTCTATTCTATGATTTTAGATAATACTGTTCTATAATAGAGATGGGACATTCTATATCCAGTGAGGTTTAATACATTTTGTGACATTTTGGCAGGTTTTTGAGTGTCAATGACAGAGATCTGAATATTTTAATGCAGTCCATAAGCGAATGAAAAAGGACCCGAGATGATTAGAACAAGAGGTTGCAAGTTTGCAATGCAAAAGGACCTTGGTTTTGTTTTAAAGTTCATTCCTAAAGTCTATCGTTGACAAATGTTTATTTAAACTTAACTCAGCAATGCACTACTCAGCGAATGCTGCACTGTTGGGGGTGCCATCTTTTGAATGAAAAATTAAATCGAGATCTTGCCTGTTTTTTCAGGTGGATGTTAAAGATCTCATTCATTAATCAAAGAAGACCAGGAAGTCCTCCTGGTGTCCTCCCCATCACTGATCCCTTAACCAAATCCACAAAAAAACCGTTAGCAGGACATTGATTTCTTTGTTTGCCAGTACATAATGGCTGCTGAATTTACCTACCTGATGAGAATCAGTGCACCTCAAATGCAATTTACTGTATGAGACTTTGTGAAGTTTTAATGACATATTAAGGGACTTCCAGTCTAAGTACTATCTGAGTTTAGGGTATCAGGCGTTTGCTTCACAAAGATGGCAGCTGAATGTCCATCCTTAGAAATGAACACCAATCAGGGGGTAGCATCATTATTTTACTTTGGGATCAATTGCATCAAATCTGTTTAATCACCTGCAATAAACTAGAAGGAAGCCTTTGATGGAATGTAAACGTTTCTTGCCTCTTAGCAGCTTTAAGCTTAAGTTAGCTTGCTGCCCTCTAGTATAACAACCATCAACAAAAAAAAGAGTTTCATAATGTCCCCTACAAAGTCCACACTGCAGCCTAACACTATGGCCCAGAAACTGCGGTTGGCGGCGTAGCTACAGAGTACACCGCTGACATACGAAAAGAATACAAACTGAGCTGATGCGAGGCCCAGCTTCGGTGCTGTAGTGGTGTGCACAGCATATTACATCAGGAAGGCTAGGAGCACAGTGTGCAGCCCATATGTAAAGGAAGACACGCCTACAAAATCTGTCAAAACAAAGTCACACCCACAGAAACGTCTTTCAATCTCTTACATTTAAATTACATTTTAAAAACTTCCGACATTTTTTAATTAAACTGGTTTATGTAGCAGCATTTTTCTTTTATCATCCGAGCTCACAATTTATTAGTCCCTATGTATACAATTTCCTGTTTTGATACTCAGTAAAGGTTTTATACCTCCTACAAGTACTGTAGTTGAACTTCAGAAAGAGATTCCAAGCCATATATTCAATATCAATTTTCAGGATTATAATATATTATTCAAACCTCATTTAGACTGGTAATAGATAAATCTATTTTCCTCATTATAGATGCATTATTTTGTTTGTCATGTTGTTTATTTTTGGGTTGAAAGGACAGAATTGGTCACTGAATGCCTGTCAGGAGAAAGCTCACTAAATATTTTTGTTCATCCTGCCTCGGGGACCTCGAGAGGCAAGTGCTGCACCAACCTGCATACTACTGGTGAAATCCTTCAATTAAGGACTTCTCCTTGTCTTCGATTACGTTCCTGCTCGTCGAGCTGCATTACACATTTTGTAAAGGAGCGGTGAGCTGCTCATAAATTGTAATCTGCAGTAAAGCCGTCTGATCCTGGAGAATTCCTTGCACCAGTGTGTTGGATTCCTCTTTTGCATTCTTCTAAAGTGAAGAGTGCCCCATAAATTTATTTTCAGATGCGTGAGTATGTAATCCTGGATATGATGGGCCCAAATTTGGCCAGGAGTTGCTCCGTTTTTTTTGGAGCCACTTGATTTTTCTGGAGTATCTTAAAAATCCCCATTCTGCACATTTAATTTGCGCCAGTGCAAGTGAGTTAGTTAGGATTTTTTTTTAGTTTAGTTTTTTTTTCAAAAGGGGGCGTTACCAGCCATCTACGCCTGTTTTGGGCATTTAAGCCAGTTTGGACAGCTAATAGCTGCTCCAAACTAACTTAGGCCAGTGTACGTGGCCACTTGTGGTCGCACAGAAAACCCTTGCGGAGAGTTAAGAAATCAGCGGAGGTAGCCAGAGATAGGGACGGGGGGGTGGAAGGGAAGCGGACAGGACCTTGCAAAGCACTAAACACCTTCACAACATTCAAGAAACATAAAAACCATCAAAAATAAATTTAAAAAAAAATTAAGTCCTATCTTCATAACTCGGCCCGGGAAGTCAGCGGGCCTGCCGGTGCGAGAGGCCACTCGGCCGGGGATAGATGCGGGTGGGTGGGACGCCCGGGGGGGGGGAGAGAGAGCACAGGGAACTGGCCACACACAACACACAGCAGGCTGGGCTCGCAGAACACAGAGGCTGCTGAAGTCAACTTAAAGTGGGGCTGTGCTCGGCAGGACACAAAGGCTGCAGGAATGAACCAGGCTGCAACAGGCTGGTGGGGTGAAGGGGGGGGTGGCGGTGGTGGATGAGGAGGGAGAGAGAAGTCACATGACTGAAAGGGGGAGGGGAGAGAACAAAAGACCTTTGGGTGTGGTCTATATACATACCTTGGGGGGGAGGGAGAAGTGCAAAACTGCTGTGCTGCCATTTTCCACCTTCTTTGACCTTTGAAAGTTTAACTTTTACTTTAAGTATGGGTGGAGCAATTATCAATGCCACGGATTTTGCAACGGTTCGGCATCATTATGCTATGTAGGAGAGAACTGATTAGAGCTCATCACATCAGGAACATCAGAGCCCGTAGGCTGCTGGGCAGGAGGCCTTACCCACCTCGGCAATTTCGAGTCAGGCGTTTGTACCTGGACCTGAGTGAGGCAGATTGTGTCAGAAAGTTGCGTTTCCGCAGAGAAGTTGTCCGTAAGATCTGTGAGTTGCTGAGACTAGATTTACAGCTGAGAAGCAGCAGGTGGACTGCCTTGTCTGTTGAAGTGAAGGCTACGGCTGCACTTTCCTTCTATGCCTCGGAATCGTTTCAAGGTACAACTGGAGATGTGTGCGCCGTCTCTCAATGTGGAATACATGTCTCCATTCACCAGGTCACGGCTGCACTGTATGCACGGAGGAATAACTTCATCAAGTTCCCAATGACCGCACAAGCGATCCATGACGGGGCTGTGGGGTTCTCAAGGATTGCTAGTTTCCCAAAGGTACAGGGCTGCATTGATTGTACCCACATCGCCTTGCAAGCACCTGTGGAGGATGCCGAGCAGTTCAGGAATAGAAAAGGCTTCCACTCCATTAATGTGCAGCTCGTGTGTGACGACATGCATCGCATCATGTCAGTCGATGCAAGATACCCTGGCAGCACCCATGATGCGTTCATCCTACGCGACAGCGTTATATCTGACATGTTTGAGCAGCAGCCAGAAGGGCAGAGCTGGCTACTGGGAGACAAAGAGTACGGCCTGGCCACCTGGCTCATGACGCCCCGACACGCAACCCGGACGGAAGCTGACCATCCATACAACATGTCGCACATTACAACATGCAGCATCATAGAGAGGACCATTGGCATCTTGAAACAATGTTTCCGATGCCTGGACTATTCCGGAGGCTACCTGCCATATTCCCCTGAGATTGTCAGTCAGTTCACTGTTGTGTGCTGCATGCTGCATAACTTAGCCATCATGAGGCAGCAGCAGCTGATAGTGGAAGAAGAAGACCCTACTGCGGATGAGAGTGGCTGATGATAATGATTCGGAAGATGCAGGTGACGAGCAGGAGGAGGTGGTGGAGGGGGACGATGACCACGATCAGGAAACCATGCAAGTGCCTGAGGCCGGAGCACAACGTCGGAGGAGTGCTCCTTTAACGATTGCTCGAGCCTTGCGCCAGCAGCTCATCTGTGAACGCTTTGCTGATGCCTGAGGGCTCAGCGACAACTATTCCACATGGACATGTTTATTTTTTGCAGTTGTTCCTAAATGTTGTGTTAATGGAACATGATTCAGTTTTAATGTAAAATATAATTTATTGAAAAGTTTACAATGTACTTTACTTTAGTGTAATAAAATAATTCTTGTTTCAAACTTTACTTTACTATGACTCTTTAAGTTCACTTATAAACTTGTAAAGTTACAAAACTTGCAAAAACATTTCAATTTGAAAAAACATACTCTAAGATCACTTAAAAACTTTAAGATCACTTATAAAGTTGGAAATTTACATAACTTACAAAAAACTTTCAATTTGAAAACAGTTACAACAGTAACATCAACAACAACAACAACAACAACAGCAGCAAAGAAAGGCTGCACTCACCTCATCCACATCTTGGTGAATGTGCACTTCTTCATGGGTGGGGGGGGTTGGGCAGATGTTAATGTGGAGGACCCGGCTTGGGTCTCCACAGAGGCTGGTGCGCGGATTGTCGTGGGAGTGGCAGTTGATTGGCCGGGCTGTGCTCCCTTATTGCAGCAGCTACCTCACACATGCCCTCCCTAATGGCCTGTGCCTCTGAAATTACCTCCTTCATTTCCCATGCCATTACTGTTATTTCTCCCAACAGTCCCGTTACCTCATCACCCACCCCACTGATGGTGTGCACAAGTGATCGGGTAAGGTCATTGCTCTCCACACCCAATGCCATCATCTGAACCACATCTGTTGCACCCTGCATCTCAGGAGAGCGTGGTTGATTTCTCCTTCCCCTCGCCCTGGGTCTGCCTCGCGGCACCCCTCCAGTGGAAGGTGCAGGGTGGGACGGTGGGGCCCTGGGTGTTCCATTCTGCATCCCACCAGCACTGGGACCCGCAACCTCGGACAGTGGGGCCCTGGGTGTTCCGGAACCAATGTCCTAGGGGGAGTGTTTGCTAGTGCTGTTGGGGAGGAGTTAAACTAATGTGGCAGGGGGATGGGAACCAATGCAGGGAGACAGAGGGAAACAAAAAGGAGGCAAAAGCAAAAGACAGAAAGGAGATGAGGAAAAGTGGAGGGCAGAGAAACCCAAGGCAAAGAACAAAAAGGGCCATTGTACAGCAAAATTCTAAAAAGACAAAGGGTGTTAAAAAAACAAGTCTGAAGGCTTTGTGTCTTAATGCAAGGAGTATCCGCAATAAGGTGGATGAATTAACTGTGCAAATAGATGTTAACAAATATGATGTGATTGGGATTACGGAGACGTGGCTCCAGGATGATCAGGGCTGGGAACTCAACATCCAGGGGTATTCAACATTCAGGAAGGATAGAATAAAAGGAAAAGGAGGTGGGGTAGCATTGCTGGTTAAGGAGGAAATTAAGGCAATAGTTCGGAAGGACATTAGCTTGGATGATATGGAATCTATATGGGTAGAGCTGCAGAACACCAAAGGGCAAAAAACGTTAGTGGGAGTTGTGTACAGACCTCCAAACAGTAGTAGTAATGTTGGGGAGGGCATCAAACATGAAATTAGGGGTGCGTGCAATAAAGGTGCAGCAGTTATAATGGGTGACTTTAATATGCACATAGATTGGGCTAACCAAACTGGAAGCAATATGGTGGAGGAGGATTTCCTGGAGTGCATAAGGGATGGTTTTTTAGACCAATATGTCGAGGAACCAACTAGGGGGGAGGCCATCTTAGACTGAGTGTTGTGTAATGAGAGAGGATTAATTAGCAATCTCGTTGTGCGAGGCCCCTTGGGGAAGAGTGACCATAATATGGTGGAATTCTGCATTAGGATGGAGAATGAAACAGTTAATTCAGAGACCATGATCCAGAACTTAAAGAAGGGTAACTTTGAAGGTATGAGGCGTGAATTGGCTAGGATAGATTGGCGAATGATACTGAAGGGGTTGACTGTGGATGGGCAATGGCAGACCGTTAGAGATCGCATGGATGAACTACAACAATTGTACATTCCTGTCTGTCGTAAAAATAAAAAAGGGAAGGTGGCTCAAACATGGCTATCAAGGGAAATCAGGGATAGTATTAAAGCCAAGGAAGTGGCATACAAATTGGCCAGAAATAGCAGCGAACCCGGGGACTGGGAGAAATTTAGAACTCAGCAGAGGAGGACAAAGGGTTTGATTAGGGCAGGGAAAATGGAGTACGAGAAGAAGCTTGCAGGGAACATTAAGATGGATTGCAAAAGTTTCTATAGATATGTAAAGAGAAAAAGGTTAGTAAAGACAAACGTAGGTCTCCTGCAGTCAGAATCAGGGGAAGTCATAACGGGGAACAAAGAAATGGCGGACCAATTGAACAAGTACTTTGGTTTGATATTCACTAAGGAGGACACAAACAACCTTCCGGATATGAAAGGGGTCGGAGGGTCTAGTAAAGAGGAGGAACTGAGGGAAATCCTTATTAGTCGGGAAATTGTGTTGGGGAAATTGATGGGATTGAAGGCCGATAAATCCCCAGGGCCTGATGGACTGCATCCCAGAGTACTTAAGGAGGTGGCCTTGGAAATAGTGGATGCATTGACAGTCATTTTCCAACATTCCATTGACTCTGGATCAGTTCCTATGGAGTGGAGGGTAGCCAATGTAACCCCACTTTTTAAAAAAAGGAGGGAGAGAGATAACAGGGAATTATAGACCGGTCAGCCTGACATCAGTAGTGGGTAAAATGATGGAATCAATTATTAAGGATGTCATAGCAGTGCATTTGGAAAGAGGTGATATGATAGGTCCAAGTCAGCATGGATTTGTGAAAGGGAAATCATGCTTGACAAATCTTCTGGAATTTTTTGAGGATGTTTCAAGTAGAGTGGACAAGGGAGAACCAGTTGATGTGGTATATTTGGACTTTCAGAAGGCTTTCGACAAAGTCCCACACAAGAGATTAATGTGCAAAGTTAAAGCACATGGGATTGGGGGTGGTGTGCTGACGTGGATTGAGAACTGGTTGTCAGACAGGAAGCAAAGAGTAGGAGTAAATGGGGACTTTTCAGAATGGCAGGCAGTGACTAGTGGGGTACCGCAAGGTTCTGTGCTGGGGCCCCAGCTGTTTACACTGTACATTAATGATTTAGACGAGGGGATTAAATGTAGTATCTCCAAATTTGCGGATGACACTAAGTTGGGTGGCAGTGTGAGCTGCGAGGAGGATGCTATGAGGCTGCAGAGCGACTTGAATAGGTTAGGTGAGTGGGCAAATGCATGGCAGATGAAGTATAATGTGGATAAATGTGAGGTTATCCACTTTGGTGGTAAAAACAGAGAGACAGACTATTATCTGAATGGTGACAGATTAGGAAAAGGGGAGGTGCAACGAGACCTGGGTGTCATGGTACATCAGTCATTGAAGGTTGGCATGCAGGTACAGCAGATGGTTAAGAAATCAAATGGCATGTTGGCCTTCATAGCGAGGGGATTTGAGTACAGGGGCAGGGAGGTGTTGCTACAGTTGTACAGGGCCTTGGTGAGGCCACACCTGGAGTATTGTGTACGGTTTTGGTCTCCTAACCTGAGGAAGGACATTCTTGCTATTGAGGGAGTGCAGCGAAGGTTCACCAGACTGATTCCCGGGATGGCGGGACTGACCTATCAAGAAAGACTGGATCAACTGGGCTTGTATTCACTGGAGTTCAGAAGAATGAGAGGGGACCTCATAGAAACGTTTAAAATTCTGACGGGTTTAGACAGGTTAGATGCAGGAAGAATGTTCCCAATGTTGGGGAAGTCCAGAACCAGGGGACACAGTCTAAGGATAAGGGGTAAGCCATTTAGGACCGAGATGAGGAGGAATTTCTTCACCCAGAGAGTGGTGAACCTGTGGAATTCTCTACCACAGAACGTTGTTGAGGCCAATTCACTAAATATATTCAAAAAGGAGTTAGATGAAGTCCTTACTACTACGGGGATCAAGGGGTATGGTGAGAAAGCAGGAATAGGGTACTGAAGTTGCATGTTCAGCCATGAACTCATTGAATGGCGGTGCAGGCTAGAAGGGCCGAATGGCCTACTCCTGCACCTATTTTCTATGTCTCTATGTTTCTATTCTGCATCCCACCAGCACTGGGAGGCGCAACCTCGGACAGTGGGGCCCTGGGTGTTCCATGCTGCATCCCACCACCACTGGGACCCGCAACCTCGGAACTTGGGAAACCATGGAATGTCACATCAGAACTTAAAGCACTATACATGGCCGGGACGGGGTGAAACCATGGAATGTCGCACCAGAACTCGTGGAAATGTTTGGCAACACGAAGTCCTGTACTGAGGTCTCAACCATATTAATTTCAACATTGTCCCCTTCAGACATCTCTATGCCTACCCCCTCCCCCCAACCCCCAAGTTGGTCTGGCTTGTACGTGTCTGAATCATCTTCAGGATTGGCATCAGGTTCTGCAAAATATAACATAACAGTCAAATGGTTAGCAGCACAGGAGGGGGCAGGATGAGTGGCATGAGTAGGCTCACACATAGCAGGCCAGGCAGCAGGTTGATTTGGAGGGCCACGATGAATTTTCAGGACTTACCCTCTCCCTCGAGTGTGGGCCCAGCTTGTGCAGTACTGATTGTTTTTCTCCAGGTACGACTCATCAAAGCAGCGACCCTCTCTTCCAAGGGTGTCAGTTGGTGCAGATTTGCCGGGCCTCCTCCTGTTCGAGTTCTTTCCCTTTTGTTGTGGGACAATTTCTTCTGCAATGGTGAAAATGCAACTTTTCTTTCTGCTGGGTGAGACATATACAGCTGGTCATATTTACAATTGCAATTCCATTGAATAAATGAAAATATTACTTACACTAACTACTTGACCAAGGTCCTGCCATTTCTTTTTACACTGACTTCCAGATCTCGTGGTGTTCACCATTGCACAGTAATCTTCTGCAACTTGGTTCCAGCATTTCTTCATTTCTTTGGGTGGCACTTTTGTGCGACCTCTGCTGGTGTCCAGCTCCTGTCATAGAAACATAGAAATATAGAAAGTAGGTGCAGGAGCAGGCCATTCAGCCCTTCTAGCCTGCACCGCCATTCAATGAGTTCATGGCTGAACATGCAACTTCAGTACCCCCTTCCTACTTTCACGCCATACCCCTTGATCCCCCGAGTAGTAAGGACTTCATCTAACTCCCTTTTGAATATATTTAGTGAATTGGCCTCAACAACTTTCTGTAGTAGAGAATTCCACAGGTTCACCACTCTCTGGGTGAAGAAGTTTCTCCTTATCTCGGTCCTAAATGGCTTACCCCTTATCCTTAGACTGTGACCCCTGGTTCTGGACTTCCCCAACATTGGGAACATTCTTCCTGCATCCAACCTGTCCAAACCCGTCAGAATTTTAAACGTTTCTATGAGGTCCCCTCTCACTCTTCTGAACTCCAGTGAATACAAGCCCAGTTGATTCAGTCTTTCTTGATAGGTCAGTCCCACTATCCTGGGAATCAGTCTGGTGAATCTTCGCTGCACTCCCTCAATAGCAAGAATGTCCTTCCTCAAGTTAGGAGACCAAAACTGTACACAATACTCCAGGTGTGGCCTCACCAAGGCCCTGTACAACTGTAGCAACACCTCCCTGCCCCTGTACTCAAATCCCCTCGCTATGAAGGCCAACATGCCATTTGCTTTCTTAACCGCCTGCTGTACCTGCATGCCAACCTTCAATGGCTGAAGTACCATGACACCCAGGTCTCGTTGCACCTTCCCTTTTCCTAATCTGTCACCATTCAGATAATAGTCTGTCTCTCTGTTTTTACCACCAAAGTGGATAACCTCACATTTATCCACATTATACTTCATCTGCCACGCATTTGCCCACTCACCTAACCTATCCAAGTCACTCTGCAGCCTCATAGCATCCTCCTCGCAGCTCACACTGCCACCCAACTTAGTGTCATCCGCAAATTTGGAGATACTACATTTAATCCCCTCGTCTAAATCATTAATGTACAATGTAAACAACTGGGGCCCCAGCACAGAACCCTGCGGTACCCCACTAGTCACTGCCTGCCATTCCGAAAAGTACCCATTTACTCCTGCTCTTTGCTTCCTGTCTGACAACCAGTTCTCAATCCACGTCAGCACACTACCCCCAATCCCATGTGCTTTAACTTTGCACATTAATCTCCTGTGTGGGACCTTGTCGAAAGCCTTCTGAAAGTCCAAATATACCACATCAACTGGTACTCCTTTGTCCACTTTATTGGAAACATCCTCAAAAAATTCCAGAAGATTTGTCAAGCATGATCTCCCTTTCACAAATCCATGCTGACTTGGACCTATCATGTCACCATTTTCCAAATGCACTGCTATGACATCCTTAATAATTGATTCCATCATTTTACCCACTACTGAGGTCAGGCTGACCGGTCTATAATTCCCTGTTTTCTCTCTCCCTCCTTTTTTAAA
The DNA here is from genome assembly GCF_044704955.1 of Pristiophorus japonicus. NCBI lineage: Eukaryota > Metazoa > Chordata > Chondrichthyes > Pristiophoridae > Pristiophorus > Pristiophorus japonicus. Next base: position 39,633,721 of record NC_091991.1, on the reverse strand, counting down.
AAGTGGGGTTACATTGGCTACCCTCCACTCGATAGGAACTGATCCAGAGTCAATGGAATGTTGGAAAATGACTGTCAATTCATCCGCTATTTCCAAGGCCACCTCCTTAAGTACTCTGGGATGCAGTCCATCAGGCCCTGGGGATTTATCGGCCTTCAATCCCATCAATTTCCCCAACACAATTTCCCGACTAATAAAGATTTCCCTCAGTTCCTCCTCCTTACTAGACCCTCTGACCACTTTTATATCCGGAAGGTTGTTTGTGTCCTCCTTAGTGAATACTGAACCAAGGTACTTGTTCAATTGGTCCGCCATTTCTTTGTTCCCCGTTATGACTTCCCCTGATTCTGACTGCAGGGGACCTACGTTTGTCTTTACTAACCTTTTTCTCTTTACATACCTATAGAAACTTTTGCAATCCGCCTTAATGTTCCCTGCAAGCTTCTTCTCGTACTCCATTTTCCCTGCCCTAATCAAACCCTTTGTCCTCCTCTGCTGAGTTCTAAATTTCTCCCAGTCCCCAGGTTCGCTGCTATTTCTGGCCAATTTGTATGCCATTTCCTTGGCTTTAATACTATCCCTGATTTCCCTAGATAGCCACGGTTGAGCCACCTTCCCTTTTTTATTTTTACGCCAGACAGGAATGTACAATTGTTGTAATTCATCCATGCGGTCTCTAAATGTCTGCCATTGCCCATCCACAGTCAACCCCTTAAGTATCATTAGCCAATCTATCTTAGCCAATTCATGCCTCATACCTTCAAAGTTACCCTTCTTTAAGTTCTGGACCATGGTCTCTGAATTAACTGTTTCATTCTCCATCCTAATGCAGAATTCCACCATATTATGGTCACTCTTCCCCATGCTTTTGCCTCATTTTTGTCTCCCTCTGTCTCCCTGCATAGGTTCCCATCCCCCTGCAATATTAGTTTAACTCCTCCCCAACAGCACTAGCAAACACTCCCCCTAGGACATTGGTTCTCTTCTCAATGACATTAACTAGTATCTCCACTTCGTCATGCAAGAAATTCTTCGTTCCTGGTGCACGTTGTTGCATTGCTGTATTGAATTGACACTCAGTGATTTTTCAAAACACATAGTCCTTATTTTGCATGCTGCAATGATTTTCACCTATGCAGCACTCCTTCTGGAACTTTAGCAGCAACATTGAGCACTCACTGATTCCAGCAGCTGATTTCTTCCACAGCACTCCTCACAGCACTCCTTCAGGCACCAAAAATCAATCAGAAGCCTTTCCCTTTAAAAATGGCCGATTGCCAATGTTATTCCCTACTGCGCATGCGCGACTGCTCCAATGCACATACGCAACGCTGCCGGCACTGTTACACGCGCTGGGCCCTAGCCCCACCCCCCACCGACACTCTTTCAGCCGCACGGCCCTAGCTCCGCCCCCCCTCCCCCCAATGGAATTGCCACGCTGCGCCAATCATAAGGACAGTCGACAGAGCGGGGAGAATACGGGGCTTTCTTTTCGGCGCCATTTTGAGCGTAGGAAGTCAGCGCACCTCACGTGAGTGCGCCGAAAAAACCGGAGGGCCAAATTTGGGCCCATTGAAACCAGTGTAGGAAGGGATAAAATCAAACCAGTGTAGGAAGGGTAATATGCGTAAAGAGTTTGTGGTATTCTCTGAATAAACTCTGACTTCCGCTGCTGTGTGAGATGTGCCACATGCTCACATACACCTGGCACAACCTTCTCGAGAGCTAATTGATCAACGATTTTTTTTCGTATTTAAAAGTGACCCTGTCAGTAACCTTTCCTGTCTCCTTTTTTCTAAGAAGTAACTATTAAGTACCAGCTTGGTTTTGTGATCACATTCTGAGTCAGCATGTTCAGGGTTCAAGCCCTGCTTTAAGAATTTGACTATATAATCTAGGCTGGCGCGTCAGTAACGTACTGAGGAATTGCTGCATTGTTGGAGATGCAGGGCCGAATTTTGGGTCTGTATAAGGCCCGTTTCCGCCGTGTTGCGGCGCCCATGCGTTGCAGTCCATTAGCCGCCCCGACCCAAATTCAGGTTGGGGAATTTTTGGCCGGCCCCCACTTCCGCTCCGCTGCTGATAACCGCCACAAGTGCGACATCAAAACGAGCAGCGCCGCTCTCCCTCACCTCCAGAAAATACACCGCCCGAAATTTAATTGAAAAAATTGCTATCCCACCAAGCGGTGTCCTCGACAGCTTTTTCTGTTGGTGCACCTTCTCTGCTCTCTCTCTGCCCTGGCGGTGCGGCGGCCATTAAAGGCGAGGGCCGAATGCCGCGGCCGCCATCTTATTATTTTTGCCCGCCGACTTCCATGACGGCCGGACTATTGTTCCCCCGAGTTCGACTGGGCTGCCAACAGAGGGGGGTGCCAGGCCGCTGGCCCGGCCGAAACCCTCCCTCGTGGCCCAGTGGCCGAATCGAAATAATCCCCGATTCTCTCTCCTTTTAACGGCGGGGAGAGAGCGTGGTGACGCACACACGAGCTGTGACGTCACCACCACTCTGCCGCTGAGTGACAGTGGCGGAGTCTCGACCCCGCCCCAACTTCCGTCCCTCAGCATGACTTTCCGCCGCACTTACGCCCCCGTTATGACCGACTTCTCGTCCAATGTTAAAAAAAGTACTAAGTCCCGAAAACCGATCCAAAGGCTGCCTCAACGCTCCCGGCGGGGAAAACTTCAAAAAAAAAGGTAGGTGCACCACTTTTCTGGCGGGCCTGAATCTCGGCCCTGCAGTCTTTCCAATGAAATATTAAACCAAGGTTACATCTGCCTGTTTAGGTGGATGCAGAAGATCCTTTGCACAATTTGAAGAAGAGCAGGGGAGTTCTCCTGGTCTTCTGGGCAACATTTTCCCCTAAAACAAAACCATCAAAACAAAACAATTCCTCACATTGCTGTGTACATATTGTTGCTGCATTTTCCTATATTACAACAGTGACTGCACTTCAAAAGTAATTAATTCGATGTAAAGTACTTTGGGGTGCCCTGAGCATGTGAAAGGCACTACATAAATGTAAGTTCTTCCTATTTACAGAGTGGTTTGCCATGGACTGCCCATAGCTAACAGAACTTTAATGGGAATCGTTCAGATGATGACTGTATTGTAAAGCAAATATTTACTGACAAAAAAGGGCTTCTATAAATATAGACCACCACATTGAGCAATGTTTATTTGCACCAGTAGCTGTACCAGTACAACATTGGACTATCTTTAAGACATTTGAGCTTGCCTGCATTCAATGGAGGGCACTTTAAACTAGCCTACTAGGTGGACACTTATGTTTCAAAGTAACAGTCTATTAAACTGTTCCGTCTTGGTAGGATGGGTAGGTGGAAGAGAAAGGGAGGAGAGAAAATAACTGGGCAGCTTGATCGCAGTTGAACTCCTAGTTATAGGACCTAGGTTTAACTTTAAGCCCTCACTGTCATTCAAACTAGAGAGCGGGGTGGGAGAAGGAAAGAAAGAAAGACTTGCATTTCTATAGCGCCCTTCACAACCTCAGGACATCCCAAAGCGCTTTACAGCCAATGAAATAATTTTTACATGGTGTCACTGTTGTAATGTAGGAATTGCGCACAGCAAGCTCCCACAGGCAGCAATGTGATAATGACCAGATAACCTGTTTTTGTGATGTTGATTGAGGGATAAATATTGGCCCGAACACTGAAGATGAATTTGTGCTCATCAAAGCATGGAATGTTAGCATTGAGGAATGGAACATTTCCTCATTTTTAACCTGGAATTGGTATCCAGAGTTCTCAGGCTAAGTAGAACAAAAGTAAGATACATTGAAAAGCTCCCTGTACACTGCTCCAACAAATGTGAATGAATTCCAGCCTTAGAAGTCTCATGCTATCAACGTGACTGTTTCAGTTTCCATACCAGCTATCTTTGTGACATCTCATGGATGTTTTTACAATACCTGGATGCAGCTGTTAGAAGGAAACCAGGTCTCCCTCTTGCATTTGTATTTTACAGGGTAAACAAGCCTATCTTTCTCATCCTAATCGCATCATAGGCCCATGGAAATGTTGAGCTTTTATAGGCCCTGCACAACTGCATGGGTCCAAGTGGTTGTTGGTTGGCCTCAAGGTCAGCACCAATCTCGATATGGATCCCTGCAGGGCTCTCTTCATGTTAAAGTTCTCATCTGACCAGAGAAGACAGTGTAAAGAAGTATCTAACCCTGGACTCAGAAGCAACAGGCTAAATGCTGCAGCTGTTTTTGATCTGTGCAGTGCATAACTCCACGTGATTTGCAGTGATCGAAAGGGTCACATGATTTTGTAACCAACAAGAGCGTAGCTTGCGAAATCACATGTTAACTATGAGAAATGAAATTCATTGGATAAGGTTTCTTTTCTGCAGTGAAGAAACACGAGATACAGATTTCTGGTTGAGTTAAAAGTCGGTTTTGAATTGCTCACTTGAATGAATATGTACAGTATGAAGTAGCTCAGCAATTGCAACTGATAATCTTACTCACGCAAACTTTGCTAACAGCAATGATTGTAAGCTGTCCCTAGTGTAAATCACAAAGGGTAAAACAGCATTCGCTCTTATCGAGTGTACTGTTCATATTTACTTTGTGGAATGACACACAACATTTCACTGGTTAGTCAAAATAAGGTTGGGCTGTCGTGTCGCTCTTACCTGTCTGTTTTCTTTGTTGCTTTTTCTTTCTCTTTCTTTGAACTTCTGCTTCTCTCTCTCTCTCTCTCTCTTCTCTTCCTCTCTGCTTCACTCTTTATATGTTTCTCTCTGTTCTTTTTTGTTTCTCCATGTTTTTTCTGTTCTTTTGGGTTGCAGCTAGTGAAGGAAGGGGTGTTGTATGGGAGAGCAAGGAGCTACCGATTGCTGTATGCTGCATGTTCCTGTCGGGGTGCTGGGTAAACACAGCCTACAGCCCTCAGCAGCTCCCGCCCCATCACTCTCACTTTCTTGCTCCCATTGCAGTATGTGAGCAGTTTCAAAACGATTTTTAACTCAACCCCTATGTAAGAACACAGGATTGGCAAATCTTGTAAGGAATATTAATCAAAGTGCATCAGCTGAACCACTTCTTCTTAACTCCTTGTGAAAGAGCCATCTGGGAAGCTACTGTCTACATTTTGGAGAGCACTAGATGCTTGAATTTGGCTTACTCGAACTATCTTTTATCAACTGGTCCAAATGATATTAACATTTACATTACCAATCTCCTATTATCTTACACAATTCATCAAAGAGAAATGCTATGAGATCACGAACTAACTAATTCAATTAGAAGCATTTTGATATCAAAAAGTAACAGTGCAGCAGGTACTTAGATAGAAGATAGATATTAACTGAGAATTAGTACAAGGTTACAAGGCAGTTCAAGTACTGCTTAATCATCATCATAAGCAGTCCCTCGGAATTGAGGAAGACTTGCTTCCACTCCTGAAGTGAGCTCTTTGGTGGATGAACAGTCAGATACGGGAGCCACAGACTCTGACACAGTTGGGGCAGATACTCGCCGAGGGAAGGGGTGGTGGGACTGGTTTGCCGCACACTCCTTCCTCTACCTGCGCTTGACCTCTCGCTCCCGAAGAGCTCAGCGCCCTCCCGGATGCACTTTCTCCACTTAGGGCGGTCTTTGGTCATGGACTCCCAGGTGTCAGTGGGGATGTCTCATTTTATCTGGGAGGCTTTGAGGGTGTCCTTGTAACGTTTCCGCTGCCCGCCTTTGGCTCGTTTGCCGTGAAGGAGCTCCGCATAGAGCACTTGCTTTTGGAGTCTCGTGTCTGGCATGCGAACTATGTGGCCCGCCCAGCGGAGCTGATCGAATGTGGTCAGTGCTTCAATGCTGGGGATGTTGGCTTGGACGAATCATGGACGAATTGTGAATGAAGAATAACATATCAGTGCAGTTTACAGCTCCTGTAAATGTGCAAACAAGTGAACAAGAGGTCTGCTGCAAGGCTGAAACTAATTTGGAAAATATTGTTCTCAATTTACAACAACAATAGCTGAGGTCTGCTGGAAGGATTTAGACTGGCATTTACACTGGCTAGCCTGTTTAGCAGGTAGCCTAGCATTTAATGTGCTAGGCCTAAGGGTATATAGTACAGAACTGAGTACATAACTGGATGTTACTCTTAATGTTCAAGAATTTATATAATCAGGCTCCACTAGAAATTAATATGAACAATTGGCTATTTTTTGTTGAAGCGGGAAGATCTGCACTTAGGTGGACTGCCTAGTATACTAGCTGCATTCAGAGTGTGGCCAGAGTTTAAACTGATCTGTAATGTTTTGGCTTCTGCCCCAGTTTTGAGATATGTCTTACTAAGATGAATTGCCGAGAGGGAATAGTCTGAGAATTATTTTGCCCCATTCAAATTAGATCATTAGTGCCCCCTTGTGTTGGCAGTGAGATGGTAGCAATTTTAATCCATTGCACAAATGTGATCTGCAGTGCATTGCCAAATGGGAATAATAGAATCTGTGAATTGAATGTTAAGATTTTTCTTTTAAAAGTTTGCTTTTCAAATCTTAAACCTTTAAAATCATATTAAACATATGCAAGTATTACCTTTTAGGCTCCTTCATTGATTTACTCAATTTGTATCTATTATCTTTTTGAAGGCTCAGGGCACACAACAAGATGGCAGCTGTCATCTGCTGGGTCCGAAGTGGGCAGGGAGAGGCACAGAGCTGTGGCTGTGGCCAGTACCTGACAGGGATAAGCTGAACCAGGAGCTGTTGCAGCACACATTCGTGAGGGAGAAACTAAACACAATTAGTTTGCCCTGACCGGGTAATTGATTTGTCCAGATAAATGTTGTAGATGTGTCAGTGTGGTTGGTCATCATCATCATAGGCAGTCCGTCGAAACTGAGGAAAGTCTTGCTTCCACTCTAAAAGTGAGTTTTTAGGTGACTGAACAGTCCAGTACAGGAATTACAGTCTCTGCCACAGGTGGGACAGACAGTCGTTGAAGGAAAGGGTGGGTGGGGAGTCTGGTTTGCCGCATGCTTCTTCCGATGCCTGAGCTTGTTTTCTGCATGCTCTCGGCGACGAGACTCGAGGTGCTCAACGCTCTCCAGGATGTTGGTTGGTACCTCAATCGTGGCCAATCTTCTTCAGATCTCCAAAATGTTGCTAGTTTTTAAATGGTATTTCAAGAAGTCTGCATCAGGACACGTGCAGCAGAGTTTTGAAGTACCTCAAATTTATGAAGGGTGGTAGATGGCAGGATGGCCAATGAGAGCATTGGAATAATCACATCTGGAGGTAACAAAAGCATGGAGGAGGGTTTCAGCAGCAGATGAGTAGAAGCGGGAGCAGGGATGAGCGATGTTACGGAGGTGGAAGTAGGCAGAATTTGTGATGGAGAGGTTATGGGGCGAGTGCAATATCTAAGGAACATTTAACACACATAGCCTCGATACAAAATGCTGTAAATTGGTAACATCTATACCTTTGAGCAGAATGCACTCACTACTGATGAATCGGTTCAGAATATTGTCTGAATTTGCAGCTATTGCCAGACAAGACTATTTTGTAGTCAATTTCTGTGTCCTTTCATGTGAAAGTCTAAGTCAGTTTGTGACTGTTCTCCAACAGCCAAAAGCTAAATATACCACACAGTGTAATATTAAGCCACACACACCAGAAAGGTCCATGTCTGGTTTCAGCTGTTAGCTAATCTATAACACGATATTAGTTGGGATACAGTTGGCCTCAGCCCTTGCACTAGGAAAATTCAGCAAGGCCTCCTGCTCCTTAGCACGATTCAATGACCAATGCAGGGCTTCCTGTCTGGGTGTCAAGTGAGGATAGAATTGGTCTTGAATGTGACATCAAATAGCTTGTAGACACCCACTACCCAGGCTCAGAAAATAGCCATTTGGGTGAGATGCCAGAGGACCACCAAGATTCATGGAACTGTGCTCCAGCAAGAAAAGTCTATATTTATCAATCCTGGGTATTTCTAATCCAGCTTGTTATAAGCCATGGGCTCAAGTCATTTAGCATCCAGTCCTTATAACGGTAAATGAGAAGCAGTGACCGGAATCTACATTGAGGATGTGATGCTGTGAATATGAACCAATCAATAACAGCAAAGAAGCAGAAGGTCTTTGTACCATTTGTAAATTGCTTAGTAATACCATTTGCAGCTTGCATTCGACATATGAGAACAATAAAAAGAACCTTGCTGAAGGTTATACTTCAGAACTAGATTTGATGCATTTGAATCAGCCTTGTTGAACACTAGTTACTGTCTGACTAGTAACGCCTTGGAATATTTAAAAGGCATTGTTGGTGCATCAAGGTTACATCTTTTAAAATAGATCGATCTTGGTGCAAGTATAATGGGGGTTGCAACCTGGCTTGTGAAATTTGTTGTTGCCCAAGTAATTATTCACTGGTTTGCATTCAGTAATTTCTGGCTTGTAAGCCAGGAGTTCCTGCCATGAAATGGCTCTTTTAACTTTGTAAAGTTCTGACCTGAGTTTACACTTGAGTGCATTTTAAAAGGCAAATGTTACTTAGCAGCGCACCTTTAACAAAATGGCAACACCAATGTATGGTGGGTCAGTAAGTGGTCTTTGGCTTTGCCCTTGTACTAGGTAAGCAGTCTGTAGCAGTCAGAAGTAAACTTGGTGGATACTCAACAGAGAATGATAGAATCTATTTCTGGAGCAAAGAAGATGTTCTAACTCATGAGTGGAGTAAACTGTGTCTAGCTTTGTGCCTGATTATAGAAACAATGGAATGTACAGGCCCAGATGAGGCCATTTCAATCCATCTGGCCAAATTCCGTTTATGCAATGTGTTTAATCTAAAAATAATCAACATGCACTGCTTAATTAACTATACAAACCTTAAGGCTCATGATAAGTATTTCTCGCCAGTAAATACGACGACAATGATCACACTCTATGCTCTTACACTTTTGTGTATCAAATGAGTTGCTTGGAAACTTCTCTCTAACAACTTTCTGTGTCTCCCCTTGTGCACATAGTGAGCCAATGAAGAAAGTTGAAAATAAAGCTGAATAGAAACATAGAAAATAGGTGCAGGAGTAGGCCATGCGGCCCTTTGAGCCTGCACCACCATTCAATAAGATCATGGCTGATCATTCACCTCCGTACACCTTTCCTGCTTTCTCTTCATACCCCTTGATCCCTTTAGCCGCAAGGGCCATATCTAACTCTCTCTTGAATATATCCAATGAACTGGCATCAACAACTCTTTGCAGTAGGGAATTCCACAGGTTAACAACTCTGAGTGAAGAAGTTTCGCCTCATCTCAGTCCTAAATGGCTTACCCCTTATCCTTAGAGTATGTCCCCTGGATCTGGACTTCTCCAACATCGGGAACATTCTTCCTGCATCTAACCTGTCCAGTCCCATCAGAATTTTATATGTTTCTATGAGATTCCCTCTCATCCTTCTAAACTCCAGTGAATACAGGCCCAGTCGATCCAGTCTCTCCTCATATGTCAGTCCTGCCATCCCGGGAATCAGTCTGGTGAACCTTCGCTGCACTCCCTCAATAGCAAGAACGTCCTTCCTCAGATTAGGAGACCAAAACTGAACACAATATTCCAGGTGAGGCCTCACCAAGGCCCTGTACAACTGCAGTAAGACCTCCCTGCTCCTATACTCAAATCCCCTAGCTATGAAGGCCAACATACCATTTGCCTTCTTCACCGCCTGCTGTACCTACATGCCAACTTTCAGTGACTGATGTACCATGACACTCAGGTCTGGGTGCACCTCCCCTTTTCCTTATCTGCCGTCATTCAGATAATATTCTGCCTTCGTGTTTTTGCCCCCAAAGTGGATAACCTCACATTTATCTACATTATACTGCATCTGCCATGCATTTGCCCACTCGCCTAACGTGTCCAAGTCACCCTGCAGCTTTTTAGCATCCTCTTCACAGCCCACACCGCCACCCAGCTTAGTGTAATGTGCAAACTTGGAGATATTACATTCAATTCCTTCATCTAAATCATTAATGTATATTGTAAGTAGCTGGGGTCCCAGCACTGAGCCCTGCGGCACCCCACTAATCACTGTCTGCCATTCTGAAAAGGATCCGTTTATTTAAAAACAAACATATTCTCAGGATGTGGCTGTCACTAGCAAGGCTAGAATGTATTGCCCACCCCTAATTGCCCTGAGAAGGTGGTAGTGGGCCATCTTTAACCGTAGCGTTTGATACATCGGAGTGGTTTGCTAGGCCACTTCAGGGGGCAGTTAAGAGTCAGCCAGTTGCATAAAAGGAATTAGTGAACCATTTGGGTTTTCACAACCATCTGGCAGCTTCATGGTTACTGAGACTAGTTTTTCATTTCAAGGCTTTTTTTTAACTAAATTCAAATTCTCAAACGTGGGATTTGAACTCAGGTTCTCTGGATTATTCATCCAGGCCTCTGGTTTAACTAATCCAGTAACAGAACTAGTACACTACCATACCCAGTAACTAATGCAGTAACAGAAGCAGTACACTACCGTACCTAGTTAAGCTCTGAGACGATTACGGTGTTCTAAAGAGTGTTTGTAATAGTAAATTGCAAGAAAATAAAATGAAACCTGTAATACATATATACCTATTCTGTACGTTGATGATTATATGAAGTTGGATAAAATTGTGGTACAAGAAATTTTATCAGTTTTCCGGAAATCCTGTAGAACTGTGCTTCTTCCTATGAAGATGAATGTTAATGCATGTTTCTCTTCTTTCTTTTGCAGTGAGTATGTTTTTGAATACATTAACCCCCAAATTCTACGTTGCTCTGACAGGCACATCATCTTTGATCTCAGGGCTAATTCTGGTGAGTAAATATCATCATTACAGATAATAATGTAGGCACAGTAATTGTTGCACAGTCAGATGGATGATTATCCAGACAGCTGTGGAAGGAGCTGGTGAGCTTGTCCAACACCCTAAACCTTGTCAGTTTCTTCCACCAGTTGTAATTTCTTCATTTTTCTGCCAGTGTTTTGACACTAAAGCTCCAATGGGCTCCAATGGTAAACATGTGGGGTTGCATGTCACTGGAATCAAGAAGGTTTCCAGGCTGCAGTTCCAGGAATACCTACTGCTGCTGAAATCAAAAAGGTCCCTGGGTCCCAGTCGCAGGGCTGCCTGTTGCTGAAACGGAGCATGCTCCTGACCTGCAGTTCCGGGCCAGCCTATCACTCAACTCACGATTCCCAGGTAGGATTCTTGGAGCTGCTTGTTGACTGGAACTGCAAGGTCCCTGGATTCGAGTCCTGGAACGGCCTGCCTTCTTTCCCAATTGAAAAGAAAGAAAGACTTGCATTTATATAACACCTTTCATGACCTCAGGACCCACCAAAGCGCTTTACAGCCAATGAAGTCATTTTGAAGTGTAGTCACTGTTGTAATGTGGGAATCGCAGCAGCCAATTTGCACACAGCAAGCTCCCATAAACAGCAATGTGATAATGACCAGATCATCTGTCTTAGTGATGTTGATTGAGGGATAAATATTGGTCAGTACACTGGGGATGATTCCCCTGCTCTTCTTCAAAATTGTGCCATGGGATCTTTTACGTCCCCCTGAGAGAACAGATGAGGCCTCGGTTTAAAGCCTCATCCAAAAGACGGCATCTCCGACAGTGCAGCATTCCCTCAGTACTGCACTGGAGTGTAAGCGTAGATTTTGGTACTCAAGTCTCTGGAGTGGGACTTGACAACTTTCCAACACCGAGATGAGAGTGCGTCGGCTGACAATTTTACAAGCGACTAAAGTAAAATATAAACAGCTTTAGGATGAAGAATAATTTGAAGAGAAGAAGTCACAGCAGTGGAAAGTATTTATTTCATTTAGTACAGTTTACAAAAGGACTGTTAGCACACTATTTTACTGGCACACTATTATACTATCTGTACTCCCTTTACACCTCTGCTGCTGATTTCTGGGCACTCCATCCTCAGCTTATTGAAGCATGATGATGTAACATTTCTATCTATTCCAAACAGTGCAGCAGTTCTTCTGAGATCAGACTGTCTCCTCCACAGAAATTGAGGTTGTCTTTAATGGGTTACGAAGCTTTCTGCCTAGACTGGAGCTGAGACTGCTGAAGGCTGTGCTATGATGCTAAATGTTATTGTTAACTTCTGCCAATCTAGATAGCGGAGAGGAAAGGGGTTATTAGCACAATTACCAGGGATATATGCTGTTCTGCTACAGTAAGGTTGAACCAACCTTACTGTAATCAGATGTTCCCGATGTCATTCTGAAGTTAGTATAGTAGCCTGTGTACTAATTATCCATGAGGGCGGAATTGCCCCGTGTCCCGTTTGGGGCACACAATTCGAATTAAATGAAAACTTAGCGCCCGGCGAGATGGGCAACTAAATGTTCTGGAATTGGGGTCTTTGAATCAAAAAAATCTGTGGGGTGGTATTAGAGGTGTAATTCACCTCAGCAGGGCAGTAGAAGGGGCGGTAGTGCCCTGCTGAACACATCACAATGTCCCTCCCCTTCTTGTAAAGGATAATGGCTTTATTGTCATCTTTGGAGCAGGACACTGGCATTATTGCCATCTCTGGAGCAAGACACTGGCATTATTGCCATCTCTGGAGCAGGACACTGGATTCTTGCGTTGCTCTGCTAGGATTTTGTTCGCTGGCTGGTGTGTTGCTTTATTTGTACTGGTCATTCTCTAGCTTGTCACAGTCTAGTTTCCCTGTAGTGAAATAGTCATGCTTACGGTCTGATAGTGGCAGTATTGTTGTGTTTGTGCTGCATTTACCTGCTTCACTTCTGTTTTATTTCTCAGTGGGTTTGTCTTGTAGGTCTGCGATACTATCATTTGCGAAATCTTGTTTGGATGGGTTTTAGGAGGCGGGCAGGGAATGTGAAGCTGTGGCATTCCAGTGCTTGTTTTTTTTATTACTTTGGAAACGATTTGCACAAAGATAACTTGAAACAACAAATGATTTGTCTTTTGGATTTAAGAGCTTTACTGTTATTTTGGAAAGTCAACAGCCACTCTCCACTAAACATACACCTCACTGCATGAAGCATAGGGTGAGCGATATATCTGTTGAAGACCCATTTTTGTGCAGTCTTTTCTTTTGATGTAATATTTTTAAACGTAAAGACATTTGTTGGGGCAGATAGTGGGTTAGTGGATAAGCTCACTGTATTCAGAGGTGGTAAAGTGGGCTGCCAGGCAGTAATGCACAAGAAGCGGTGAAGGATAGGTGCAATACAACTTATTTATTTGACCTGGGAGTATTTCACATCCATCACTAACGATGTAAAGGCTTCATATCCATAAGCAATGGATTAAAGATAATACCGTGTCATCTGACAGACTTCATAACTTGTGTTCTCCACAGGTTTGCATGTCATGTGAATGATATTGTAAGTGCTTTACTTTATGTAATTCATCGCTACTACACTGCTGGGTGTTCTTTGATTTATGCAGGATGTCAGGAAATTGCACATGAATCTTTTTGGTGTAAATACTTTTAAAAGTGATTTTGAAATGTCTGTTTTATTATAGAATCACATTCTGTTCTGAGATCCAGTGATATGGTCACAGTGTAAATGCTCCCTCCCCTCTGGCGACACCATGGATTATTTATGTTGGGTGGAAGTGTGGTGCTTACTATTAGATGTATTAAACATATTATGACGTGACACCAGAAACCTCCCCCCTCACACCTCACGCACATGCATACACACACAAACACACACTCACAAACTAAAAAGAGATTTACTAAACATTTTTTTAACCAAGATAGTACCTGTACAACTTTAATATCTTATTAAAGAATCGTTCCTAGCTAGTCGTTCCCCCTTCCATCCCCTATTGGGTGTTTCAAACACAATGGTAAATCCATTGGAGTAGAATTTCCATGGCTGTTATCCCTATCCCCTGCCATAACTTTGGCAGAAACCCCTGAGAAACACCATAATCCACCATTTACACTGTATCTCTGGGTTTCTGCTGAAATTACAATGACCATATGGGAGAACCCCCATTGAAATTTTACCCCATTGCCTCTTGCTGTACCATTGCCCACATATGAATGGCCATGCTGCGAGGATGCTAGGAATGCTGATCTAGTCAAAGATGGAGAAGAAATAAATTCTTTTTTAAGTGACATTTTTATTTGATGGGATATTCGAATTCTTGTAAGAAAGAACATGCTTGCATTGATCTTGCGCCTTTCACGACCTCAGGATGTCCCAAAACGCTTCACAGCCAATTACATACTTTTGAAATGTAGTCACTGTTGTAATGTATTTGTGCACAGGTAGGACCTATAAACATCAGTGAGATAAATGACCATTTAACCTGTTTTAGTGGAGTTGGTTGAGGGATAAATATTGTCTGGGACACACTCGTGCCAAATGAAGACTGGCCAAATCACACTAACACTTAAAGAGAAACGCACTGCGAAACAGAGAGGTACATTGCAAACAATACCATTCTAAGAAAAGCTAGAAAGAATTGCCAATATCTCTGACCTGGAGTTGACCAGTACTGAATTTTGTAGCTGTATCTGACTGTTGAGATTATCAACATCTCATTGCAGGCTAGTGGTTGGTGTTTGCTGCTGTTGCTGTACCATCTAATATTTAAAGCTTGAACTAAGATTTTGTGGATATATATAGAACTACTTCAGTAAACAAGCCTATCATAGTTGCGATACTTAAAAGATGAAAATTAAATGTCATCAGTTGATCTTCTCTGACTGTGGCAGTGTGTTAATGTGTGCCTTGTTGAAGGGTTTTGAAGATACGGGAGATAGCTTAGCATAGCGTGTATGCCGAGGAAGAACCAGTAAATGTGGCCAAGAGGGGGAACTAGTTGTGAGGGAAGTAACAGGTTTAGAGTATGTGAGTGGAAGTAGAACAGTGTAGTGAACTGTACCTTTGTGATTGAAGGAGAGGATTGGGAAGTGGGGAGGAAAGGATTGATATGGCTGGGCTAAAGTCTGGTGTTTTAGAGCTGTACAGAGATTAAGAGAGATGTGAAGAGGAGTGTTACGTTGGCAATGCTGCTAAGGTATTGAAATGTTGTCCTGCACAGTGACAGGTCCTTGGAACTATGCTCAGCCACCTCTCTCCATTGTTGCTGGCTAATTTTCCAGCCCACCTAGTTCCCATTGAACAGAAAGAGGACCTCCTCCTTGTTCCTCACTTGCTCTACATAAGAACATAAGAACTAGGAGCGGGTGCAGGCCATATGGTCCCTCGAGCCTGCTCCGCCATTCATTATCACCTAAAAACATTGGTACTTCAATGGCAATGAAAATTGGCAGAGATCTGCTCGTTACAACCTCTTTCTACAGTCAGGGCTAACCCTCCTTCTTTTCCATTTTGCCTATCTCTTCTAAATTTTAAGTATCCTGGAATATTTAGTTCCCAACCTTGGTCACTTTGCAACCACATCTCCATAATGGCTATTAGATCGAACCTATTTCTATTTGCACTATTAATTCATCTATTTTGTTGTGAATGCTTTACGCATTCAGCTATAGTGCCTTTAGCTTTGACTTTTCTTAATTAGCTTAACTTTTCTCTGATGTCACCATAGTCACTGATGCCCTATTACCTTTGTTACTCTCTCTGTCCCATCCTGACCCACTCTGCTTATTTTTACCCCAAACTCTGCTCTGCTCTAAAGCCTGGCTATGTATCTTGTGAGCTTTTAAGTTTACTCTTTCCTGGATCTCCTCACCCCTACTTCATTAGTTTAAAGCCCTGTCTCGATTCGCCAGGACACTGGTTCCAGCCCGATTCAAGTGGAGCCCATCCCAACGGAACAGCTCCCTCTTTCCCCGGTACTGGTGCCAGTGCCCCACGAAGCAAAACCTCTGCCTCCCACACCACTCTTTGAGCCACACATTTAACCTTCGATCTACTGATCCCTACGCCAATTGGCGCATGGCTCGGGTAACAATCCAGAGATTTTTACCTTTGAGGTTCTACTTTTTAATTTGGACCCCAACTCCTGAAACATTCTCGACAGAACCTCATTCCTTGTTCTACCTATGTCATTGGTTCCTACGTGGACCACAACAACTGCATCCTTCCCTTCCCACTCCAAGTTTTTCTCTAGCCGCGAAGAGATGTCTTTAACCCTGCCAGCAGGCAGACAACTCAACCTTGGAACTCCCGGTCGCGGCTGCAGAGAATAGAAGGATATGCTGATGGGGTTAGATGAAGGAGGATGCTTGTGTGGAGCATAAACATCGGCATGGACCTGTGGGGCTGAATGGTCTGTTTCTGTGCTGTAACTACTATGTAATACTATTTAACTTTAAAAAAAATGTTAAACCTGTTCATGCAAGGCGATGAGTCATGTTCTTTCTGTTGCCTGAAACCTTGAACTACTTTCATTTGACTGGTTGCACATATACTAATCCTCATTCACAGTCAGCAGAAACAATAGAGCCTCTTCTCATACCCTTTATCTTTGAGTACATTTTAAAAATAGTTACATTGACTTTATTTTGTGCGTGACTTTTTAATTCTAAAGATTTGCTTTAAATTTAGCGTGCATCTCAACGATGAGGCAATCTTAAAAGTTGTGCCGGATTTTCAGGTTTTAATCAATACATTGATTTTTTAAAATTGGTCCACAGATATTTGAATGGTGGTACTTTCGAAAGTATGGAACATCATTTATTGAGCAAGTTTCAGTCAGCCACTTACGACCATTGCTTGGTGGGGTGGACAACACGGCCCCCAGCAACTCCACCTCTAATAACGGAGATTCTGATTCCAACAGACAAAGTGTATCAGGTAACTTGCAGCATGACCTTCAGTCATAATTGCCACTCTTTGAGAATATTCCTTGTTTAATTTTTAAATGCTTTGGGCACTTTCTGTGTCTCCTAAGTCTCCAGGTTAAGATATTTTGCCCCAGTAAAAGGCCTGTTAGCCGTTAGTGATGCAGGGTACCATACTTGAGGTCAAACTGTACAGCTGATGTAAAGCTTGGACAGGAAGCTCCATCTATTCCACCAATCATGGCCATTTTTTCAGGCATTGTATTTTCTTCCTCAGAGCTTCCTTCCTCAGCACCTTCCTACTTTCAAAACTCTCCTTCACACCCTTCTCCTTGACTATGCTTTTGCCTCCTCCCCAAACCATTTCTCCTATTTTTTTCTTTTGCTTAGGGTCTACTATTTGTCCACCGTCCTGCAAAACCCTCTGTCCCTCTGTATGTAAGAAAGCATTATAGAAATGTAAGTTGTTGAGTGATGGATGGTAGAGAAGTAATGTTCATAGGGAATTAACAAGTGGCCAAGTGAATCTTAAATATCCTTTAATATTGTTAAGCGGATAATAACCATAGTAAAAATATATAGAATTAAGGGTATACTGTTGAATAAGATGTTGGTGTGTACAAGTAGATAGAATGTAACTCCAATGAAGTGCTGCTGATCGTCTGAAAATGATAAGTGGCATTTAATGTTGAATGCCAATATGCTAACTTTTGTATCGTTTGGCTGGTTCTGACCTTCTCACAGTTTCTCTGAGTTTGAGAAATTTAGGATGGGTAGATTTTACTAAAAACTTGGGGGTGCACTAATGGGTTGCAAATGGCTTTGCGACTGGGCGTGGCGCTGACATATTCGGTGGGAGTTTTGCGGCTGCGCTACAGCGTTGCGCCCCGATCTCCTTCGCACGGAGATCATGATGTCATCGGCATGCGTATCACCCGAGCAGCACCCCAGACCCAAAATTGACTTCCGTCCCCTGCAGCAGTGCCGGGTGAAAACACCAGCAGCTGCAGGAGGCGTGTATCGGGCGGCCGGCTGCTTTGGGGACAATGCTTAAAGGCAAGGTGGCTGAGGTAAGTAAAAAAAAAATTACTTTCTTGTTCCAGTTTTTTTCCCCGCAGGATCCTGCCCGCGATCGATCAGCCTGGCCCTCTGCTTGAGTGCCGGGCTGATCGCGAGGGATCGCGGCTGCCTTGGTGGTCCAGGTAGTTCCCTTTCATATTGCTGAACCTGCAGCAATGGCCCTTCCCTTTAAGGGAGGGAAGGAGCCTTTGAACACGACAGCACTGCACAGCCCAGCATGCAGCCCTGCTGAAGTCTCCACCCCGCCTGCTGGATTTAACACTCCACTTTCTTCTTGGAGTGCAAACGGTGCTAACTTTTCTAACTTTTTTAAATTAGCGCCCCCAACAGCGTGATATCAAATTTGTCCTCCTTTCAGTCTCTTTACTAAATGTGGCAAGTTGACACCTCTGCAAATATGAGGGCTGATTTTAACTGGGGGCAGGAATTGGAATGCAGACAGCGAACCCTCCCACTTTTAATGGGCCAACCCACTCCTACAACTGAAAAAGTGGGGTAGGCTGCTTCCTCCCAGGATATTTCCAGTGCCCTTAAGCGACGCTTCGGAGCATATTATACTGACACCAATTCCAATTTTGCTTTCCTGCATGGGGCAGCCTTTCATTAAAGCTCTCTCGGTAAGGTCAACTATTCAGCAAATAGCTTCACCTGTGTCCTCCATTCCTGATGGCTCTGTGATTAAACGCAGCGAGTAGCTGACCCATGCAGACAAGGACAATCCCAGACCCGATCTCTAGTCTGTGTTGGGTTATCTCTCTCTACCCGGGTGGCTGCAGGGATCTTACTTTTGGACTCAGAGCTCCTGGTTCAGGGAGGGGATAAGTCAGTCAGGTACCTTGTTCTTGTTTGCTATGTAGTGACCCCCATTTGAACTGCTTGTCTGGACAATTGGATGAGGTCAGGTTCTGGTTTGGCTGTGGTGCCCCGATGTTCAAATAGTCTACCAATACTCTTGGATAGGATTTATACATGATGGTCACTGTGGAACTGTCCTCCAGAAAGGTATTAACATACCAAAACCACACTTCAAAAGTATTTCATTGGCTGTAAAGCACTTTGAGATGTCCGGTGGTCGTGAAAGGCGCTATATAAATGCAAATCTTTTTCCTTTCTTAATGAGATGAGGGCAGAAACTTTGAAAAAAGATAGGTAGGGGGAAAAATACTCCATTCTTTCACTCCATGATACTCAGATGCACCGTGTTTGAATAATGAAGGTATGGCTAAGGTTGATATGGAGAAGTATTTTATGTAAATCCAGGAAAGCAGTAAACATGAGAATAAGTGGCAGTGCTGCAGTGTGATGACCACTGTGCCATAGAGCAGCAGGGAATGAGTTCCTACCTGAGAATACCTACTCTGATTTCAAACCTTGCCAAGGTTTATGTATAGCACTGACAGAAAATATATCTACTTAATGGAGGCAGTTTCCCCCCTCCCACCCCAAAATAAATCCACACAAAATAGCCACAAGCTAAACTTCACTTTAGAAATAACAATTGTAGACCTGCGGAATAGACGTGTTGTAAAATCTGAAGGGTTCACCAAGGAATTGGACTGATTCCTGAATGAACGAGGATCAGTGGGAAAAGGTCAGATCAATTCCTGAAACAGGACTCGATGAAGTGCATTGGAATCTCATTGCTTCATTCTTGTATTTTAAAAGCCTGTAAATTACTGTGCAGTATTATTATATGGCTGCTTCACACATTCATGTCAAATTCCTCAGACTCGTCATCATCATAGGCAATCCCTCGAAATCGAGGAAGACTTGCTTCCACTCCTGAAGTGAGTTCTTGGTGGCTGAACAGCCCAATACGAGAGCCACAGACTCTGTCACAGATGGGACAGATAGTCGATGAGGGTGGGTGGGACTGGTTTGCCGCACGCTCTTTCCGTTGCCTGCGCTTGATTTCTGTATGCTCTCAGTGATGAGACTCGAGGTGCTCAGCGCCCTCTCGGATGCACTTCCTCCACTTAGGGTTGTCTTGGGCCAGGGACTCCCAGGTGTCAGTGGGGATGTCGCACTTTATCAGGGAGGCTTTGAGGGTGTCCTTGTAGCGTTTCTGCTGCCCACCTTTGGCTCGTTTGCCATGAAGGAGCTCCGGGTAGAGCACTTGCTTTGGGAATCTCGTGTCTGACATGCAAACTATGTGGCCTGCCCAGCGGAGCTGATCGAATGTGGTCAGTGCTTCAATGCTGGGGATGTTAGCTTGGATGAGGACGCTGATGTTGGTGCGCCTGTCCTCCCAGGGGATTTGTAGGATCTTGCGGAGACATCGTTGGTGATATTTCTCCAGCAACTTGAGGTGTCTGCTGCACATGATCCATGGTTCTGAGCCATACAGGAGGGCAGGTATTACTACAGCCCTGTAGACCATGAGCTTGGTGGCAGTTTTGAGGGCCTGGTCTTCAAACACTCTTTTCCTCAGGCGGCCGAAGGCTGCACTGGCACACTGGAGGCGGTGTTGGATCTCGTCGTCGATGTCTGCTCTTGTTGACAGGAGGCTCCCGAGATATGGGAAGTTGTCCACGGTGTCCAGGGCCGCGTTGTGGATCTTGATGACTGGAGGGTAGTCCTGTGCACGGAGGTCAGGCTAGTGGAGGACCTTTGTCTTACGGATGTTTAACGTAAGGCCCATGCTTTCGTCTGAGCGGCCCCTGGCCTGCGAGCACCATCGGAGCAGGCCGGGGAGCGGAAGGAGCAGTGAGGTGGCGAACCACTCCAGGGAATAACACGTGCTGGAGCAGGAGAGCAACGGCAGCGAAGAGTGACGTCATCAAAGTCCAGGTCGGTGATTGGAGCATGGGCAGGTACTGCTGGAGCGGCAAGGTCGGGGCGAAGGAGCGGCGAGAGATTGTAGAGGGACGTGATCAGGGCCAGGAGAGGCGTGAGTTCGGAGCCCAGAAGAGGCGTGGGCAGCACGGGCCAGCCCACACTGCGATATGTGTGCGCACTAGGTCCGTGCAGCAGAGCAGGTCTCCAGTCATCTTGATTAATCTTTGCTACTGGACCAAGACCTCGCTCTGTCAAGCCCGTGTGGTGGCTGGTGTGCAACGGTCACCATACGTTAAAATATCTAAGCACAGGCATCTTCCACCCTTCAAGATTTAGTTTGGGCCTGGAATTTTAGGTCCATCATTGAAACACCTGTGAACTTTTTGACGTGGATGCAAGTCATCCTCGATTCGAGGGACTGCCTATGATGGTGATGCTTTTGTACGCCTCAGTAAATATGTCAACTATGCCCTGGAGTTCAGCCTCTATGTGCGCAGACGCAGGCATCGTCCGCATGCTGTAACTCGACGACAGAGGTCTGACCTGGAGACAGCGCAGGTTGAACAGGTTCCCATTGGTTCTGTAGTTTAGTTCCACTCCAGCGGGGAGCTTGTTGACTGTGAGGTGGAGCATGGCGGCGAGAAAGATTGAGAAGAGGGTCGGGGCATAAGCTGTTTATTTTAAATGGATTAATGTCTCGGTTAAAATAGTTAATAAAAGAATTTGCTACAAATGCATTAAATGCATACCATAATATCTCACTGTGTGATTTGCAGGCCAAAGTCTGTCAGAACAGTGAGAACAGTGGCCACTGCTGAGATATCTTGCATGGAGTCAGAATGGTTGATAATATAATTATAATTTCACTCAAAGGGTTTTTTTCAGCAATAAGTATTGGAGGCCTAATATATCTAAATTCTGGCAATATTGTGTAAGATGTTTATGCTAAAGGCAAGAAGTTCACAATACAGAAAAGAAAAGTACTTCTTAAGAATTCTATGAATCCACATTTTTTCATTCCTATTTAGAAAAAACATATGAATTACATAGGACATACAGCATAGAAACAGACTATTTAGCCCAACCAGTCCATGCCGGTGTTTATGCTCCACTCGAGCCTCCTCCTGTCTTTCCTCATCTAAATCTATCAGCATAACCCTCTATTCCCTTCTCCCTCATATGCTTGTCTAGCCTCCCCTTAACTGCATCTATACTATTCGCTTCAAACACTCCCTGTGGTAGCAAGTGCCACATTCTCATCACTCTCTGGGTTAAGAAGTTTCTTCTGAATTCCTTGGTGGATTTATTAATGACTATCTTATATTGATGGCCTTGAGTTATGCTCTTCTCCACAAGTGGAAACATTCTGCATCCACTCTATCAAAATCTTTCATAATTTTACAGACCTCTCAACCTTTTTTGAAGAGAAAAGAGACCCAGCCTGTTCATCCTTTCCTGATATGTATGCCTATGCATTTATGGTACGGAACCTCAACAATTCTTTCAGTTCCCTGCCCTCGCTTTTTAAATCTTGGCCACTAGGGGGAGCATTTGTATAGATATCAGTCAAATCCCCATTATTGGAAGTCTTATCAATCTAGACCTTTGCCTTTTAATCCTTAGCAGACATGGACACAGTTTAGGAGAAACAGTGTGTGGGTCACAGCTGTTGGGTAATGTCCTGTTTTACTGTCCTGAAAGTTGTTAGTGAATAAATACTGGAAGAATATTTGTCCTGTGAAGTACTATCTACAGAGTATGTGTTCAGCACATTTGAAAAGTAGCATTAGAAGGTTTATACTTTGGCTCCATTTAGTGATTAAGATAACGCAGCAGACTCCCTACAAAATTATTTTGAAAAATCTACAAAATGCTTGTTTTGTCACAAGGGGACTGTGAAAGAGAAATGTTAAGTCGACACCCTGTCAAAGCTAATGGCGTATCTGATATATTATTTACTTTGCCGGATAAATCTACTTAATAAATAAACATAGCTATCTTTCACAGGCTAATGTAGTTTAATGAAAAGTTCATATTTCTGGACAGTGCTGCAGCTGCTGCAATTTCCGATTGGAATGTAATTTTACCAGGCGTCCTTGATGAACAATACACTGATGTTCTGCTGTTGGGTCCTCGTTTTTCCTTGCAATTTAGTTTGGGATTATGAAAGCCAGGCTCATTTTTACACTGCAAGTTAATTCAACAATCAGGTAGCTTTTGTAGCGCTCCGTGACTAGAGTGAAGTCATCAAAAATCCCTTGATCTGGGAGGCTTTGATAGACATGCCTGCTACTTAACTGGCAGCGATGATTTACATATCGATCACCTTTAATCTTTTAAATCCAGCTTTGCTTGCAACTGGAGTGAAAGAAAAGACTTAGAAACAGGTTATAATGTTTAAGTGATTTAGACAGAGATTATGTGGGGCTGTTTGAATGCCTTGGGTGCTTGTATTGAATAGTAATTGAACTGGGAGGCCCCAGATAATGAAGAGACAAGTTGCAGATCTATTTCCAATGTATCAGTGATGCATGTTATCCGAAACACCGTAAATGTGCAAGTACTTAATAGTAAATTAGTTTTTCTGTGGGGTAATTGTTAAAAAATTATCCCTTCATTACCTGAAGGAGTCCAGTTTGTGTTGATGACGAGGCTGGCAATTATGAGATTGTAAAAAAGCCAATTTCTTGAATAATTGAGGTCAACTCAACATAGAAAGAGTCAGCAGTTGCATTTTGACTTGCAGCTCTCGAACCAGAATTTCTGAATTGAATGTTCCTTTTTTCTTATTCCTACTCCATTCTTTTCAGGTGGGAGGGTGGTGGAAGTTTGAGTGCATTCTCCCCATGCCTAACAGTTACCAGTGTTGTTCCATCTCCATTTTTGGCAGTTCATAGACATTTTGTGCAGATAAGATACTTACTTCAGTGAGATGCTCAAAAATGCTCACACTTGGCATTCCTCTCGGCTGTTAGTTTGTTCGTGAGACTATCATTCAACATTGATCAGCAAAGGGAATGTGCTGTCTCTCTCATCTGCCATGGGAGATTTCAAAGCAACAAACTCTAAATTTGACAAAGAACAAGCCATTCCTAGAAACATAAATAATTAGACTAGAATAAAAGGGTGAATTTCCGTTAAGAATCTTCCACTCATTTGGTATAACTTCAGAAGAGTTGTTGATACCTCAGAAAAACAGCTTAAACAGTGTTTGCATAATTTTCCTAGGTTCCCGCGGTTCTTTCGGTGAATTGTTTAACCTAATGTTAATGGGATCTTGAAACCGGATGTAACCATTCAGGCTTTCTCTCAATACATTTAACTACTGTCCACAGCAAAGCTAGATTTTAGAGGCAGAACGAGTCTGCTACGAACTAAAACCTGCAACGTACATTGGATACAATGCACCTGAGACCATGTGGGATTGCCACCATATTCCCCTGTCTAGTCCAAAAGCCAGTAAATACCACAGCCAGATCATTGCATTCAGGCTAAAATTAATAGTCAGATTTATTTTACAGAATAATTGCACAGATGCATGTAAACACAGCAAGTTACTGACAGTATAGTTACTTAGGTAAAATGAGTTCACAAATGTAATATCTCCTTCATAGCATATTTATTTCACTACCTGATAATGTGTAAGACATTTGGAGGAAGCAACCGTCAGTAGACTTCTTAATGTGATATGTGCATGTGAGTGAAGCGGTGTTTCTGCCCGATGCATGGTGTCCACCTGTCTATTGAAACTAAACTAAAAATATTCAGAAAAGTCTGCACTAAACCACAGCCCAAAAGGCTTCTGAACAAAGAGTTGCCAATCAGTCAAATTCAAAGACATCTGTTGCATTCTTTGTACATATAATCACTTAAACAGTAGGAGTTCCTATCTTGTCTAGACCTTGTAAATCTGTTAATGCTTTGATCAAATGTAATTAGATTAGCACCTAGGCCAAATCTTCTGTATCCTTGCTCATCTATAGATCAAGCAATCTGTTGTAAACAGCTAGGCTCCAACTTGTAAATAAAGACTGTTTTCACTGTAACTATAGTTATTTCTTTGTGCAATACAAGTCTTATAAATAGTGAAAAGCTGGTCTTTAGAGTATTCTTTGAAAATAAGATGTAGATTTATTTTTAAACTGCAACATTGAAAGCACTACAATTACTAGGCCGTGTGTTTTTCTATTTTCTCCTCTACCCCTTTCTCAGGTGAGAGGACGCTTGAGTGACTTGCCAAGCAGAGTGCGCCAGTGACCTGGGTGATTTTACATTTTATTTTTCCCTCTTCCACATCTTGCCTTTTCCCATGGGAAACCTGTGGTCTCTTCGGCAACTCTGCACGTAAAGGTCTAAAGGAACTTGCAAATGCAAACCCTTGCGTGACACTCCGGAAACTTTCTTTCCCTCCCTTTTGCCTGGTTGCCTGGCACTGTACACTGACTATGGCAATCCTGTTCCCAGAAAACTTGCAGTGTCACTCTGAATTGGCTTCTGAGAAATGTACCAAACCTGCTCATTTTTCCTCTTCCTCTGAAGGGAGTGGCCAAGACCCAACTTTAAGCCTTTCCACAATAACAGAACTGTGCTTGAGATGCAGGTGTGGAATTACAGAACCAAAGCTAGGCCTCATTACACGTGATTCTGTGTCTTTTTAACGTAATGTTTGATGGTCACAGATTTCAAATTGCATCCTTCCATTGAAAACCTCAATACCAAATGAGTGATTGGGAAAACAACACCCTGATGCCTGTAAATTTAAATAAATGTTGTTGCCCTTTCCATACTACAGTAAAATAACAGTGAGGGAATTCAGTCTTCCCTTTTTAACTTACCGCAACAGAGATAATGCCATGAGCATTTATTAACCCCGAGTGCCACGAGCTTTCATGAACCCACATTTCTCCCCCACAACCAGTCGCAGAAAGCAAATGGCCAAAACATTGATTAATGATGAAAAAAACAAAAGGAAAGTTTTAAAAAAAAGTATTGCTTTGCCCTCACCAGGAGGGACTGCTCTCCTCTCCAAAGCCCTGGATAAAATTTGCCTTTCCTTTTGTTTTCTTTTTCTCCCCTTGAGTTGACTATCCAGTTGCACGCATAAATGCCATCAACTTTCTGGACCCTGAGGGTTTACCCACTCCTTCTTCAAACTTGATCAAGTATCTTCAGTTCGTTGCGCTAAAAATCACTCATTCCAAATTAATATCTTGTCATTATTTTCACACAGTGAAATATCATATATTTATTTTTTGGTCCACCATCCTTCCTCGTCATTTGTCCTGTTGATTTTTTTCTTTTAAAAACAATCTTTTAGACAATACAGCTCAAGAGCAGTTTTGAAGTGTTGACCTGAAGTTCCAAAAAAAAAATCCTGGACACTTTTTAACCTTACCAACAAAGAGGATAGAGAAATCAAAACTTGGGGTGGGTGCTAAATTCTTGTTTATGGAAAGCTGTGCATCAGAAAGGTATCATTGTTGGATTAGTGTAGACTTCTGCTAACTGCTGCCTGCTTTGTTATGTAATCAGTTTATTTTCCCACCTCTTCCCCCATTTGTTTTTTCCCCCCAAGTACATATTTCCCCCATTGGGAGTCGTGCTGTTAAGAAATTCTAAATGGACTCTCTGTCATGAAATGCAGTTTTATGTACAACAATAATGTGTTAGATTCACTCCAGAGCAATGGATAATAAACAGATAATTGGTTTCTATTTACTCTGACAGAATGCAAGGTGTGGCGGAATCCACTAAATTTATTTAGAGGAGCCGAATATAATCGGTGAGTAATTCTGTATGCAGTGTTTAGTACCACAGAGTGTATGGAAGCTTCTCATTTTAATGTATATTTATTAACTTTAAGCATAAATACCTTTGTAATGCATGACATGAGCTATAATCCTCATATATTTCCTGAGTTCCTTGGTTTTCACTCAGCATACTTAATATGCAAAGGAGTCTGTTTACTATGGGCCCAAGTTTCGGGCCGCGCCTAGAACGGCGCAGCCCTGACCTGGACGCCCGTTTTTCGCGCCACAAAGTGCGCCTAAAAAAAACTTACAGATTCTCCGGCTCCCTGCTGGTTCTCTTGAGCCTGGCGCGGCGCAGCACGAGCTGTAGGGGGCGGAGCTAGGTCCCTGCGCTGAAAACAGTGCCGGGACCTCTGCACATGCGCGCTACAGTGGGCGTGCATGTGCAGTAGCTCCAGGCGCCCAAAACTGTGTGGGAGGGGCCTGAAGCACACAGTCCCTAGCCCTGGCCCAATGGCCTCACTGGGGCTACGTGCATAAGGCTCCTCTCACGCCCAGCTCCTGCTTCCTCCCGACCCGACTCGACTCCCGCTTCCCCCCGCCCCTGGACTGAACCCCGATCCGACTTCCGCTTCCTCCCCCCCACCCCCCGGACTGGACCCGACCCGCGCTCCCCCCCCCCCTCCGACCTGACCTCCCTCTCCCTCCCCCGACCCGACCCACGCTCCCGACCGGACCCGACCCACCCTGACTCCCTCCCCCCGAACCGACCCGACCCGCGCTCCCTCCCTACCCGAACCAACCCGACCTCCCTCCGTCCCCCGACCCAACCAGCGCTCCCGACCCGGACCCCGGACCCGACCCGACCCGACGCCACCTACCTGTAAATCTGATGCTGGGGATGGGCCCTGCACGAAGTCTTGGACACGGCCGGGCCCGGCCCGTTCAGCCTCCCTCCCCCGTCTCCTTCCCCCCCCCCTCCCCCGTCTCCTCCCCCCCCCCCCTCCCCCGTCTCCTCCCCCCCCCCTCCCCCGTCTCCTCCCCCCCCCTCCCCCGTCTCCTTCCCCCCCCCTCCCCCGTCTCCTTCCCCCCCCCTCCCCCGTCTCCTTCCCCCCCCTCCCCCATCTCCTTCCCCCCCTCCCCATCTCCTTCCCCCCCCCCTCCCCCATCTCCTTCCCCCCACCCCCTTCTCCTTCCCCCCACCCCCTTCTCCCTTCCCCCCCACCCCCTTCTCCCTTCCCCCCCTTCTCCCTTCCCCCCCCTTCTCCCTTCCCCCCCTTCTCCCTTCTCCCTTCCCCCCTTCTCCCTTCTCCCCCCTTCTCTTTCCCCTCTCCCCCTTCTCCTCTCCCCCCCCTTCCCTTTCTCCTCTCCCCCCATCCCCTTTTCCCCCCCTTTCCCCTTCCCTTCCTCCCCCCCTTCCCTTCCTCTCCTCCTTCCCCTCCTCCCCCCCGCCCCTCCTTCCCCCCCGCCCCTCCTCCCCCCCTTCCCCTTCTCCTCCTCCTCCTCCCCCCTTCCCCTCCCCCCTCCCCCTCCCCTCCCCCTTCCCCTCCCCCTTCCCCTTCTCCTCCCCTTCCCCCCCTTCCCCCCCTCCCCCCCTTCTCCTCCCCCTCCCCCCCTTCCCCTCCCCCCCTCCCCCCCTTCCCCTCCCCCCCTTCCCCCCTTCCCCTCCCCCCCTTCCCCTCCCCCCCTTCCCCCCTTCCCCCCTTCCCCTCCCCCCCTTCCCCTCCCCCCCTTCCCCTTCTCCTCCCCCCCTTCCCCTTCTCCTCCCCCCCTTCCCCTTCTCCTCCCCCTTCCCCCTTCCCCTCCCCCCCTCCCCCCCCTTCCCCCCCTTCCCCTCCCCCCCTTCCCCCCCCTCCCCCCCTTCCCCCCTTCCCCTCCCCCCCTTCCCCTCCCCCCCTTCCCCTTCTCCTCCCCCCCTTCCCCTTCTCCTCCCCCTTCCCCTTCTCCTCCCCCTTCCCCTTCTCCTCCCCCCCCGCCCCTTCTCCTCCCCCCCCCCCGCCCCTTCTCCTCCCCCCCCCGCCCCTTCTCCTCCCCCCCCCCGCCCCTTCTCCTCCCCCCCCCGCCCCTTCTCCTCCCCCCCCCGCCCCTTCTCCTCCCCCCCGCCCCTTCTCCTCCACGCCTTCCCCTTCTCCTCCCCTTCTCCTCCTCCCCCTTCTCCTCCCCCCCCTTCTCTCCCCCTTCCCTCTCCCTCCCTCCCAGAAACACAGACACTGACAGACAGAGAAAGACACAGACAGACAGGGAGATAGAGACACTGACAGAGACACGTTGGGGGAGGGCTCCCGGTGCTGCAGTCGGTAAGTAGAAAATGTTTTATTTATTGATTTTAAAAAAAATTATTTCTTATTAATTTTTTTGGATTGATTTATTGGTTGATTTATTGATGTTTTTATCATTTATTATTGATGGCTCTTTATTTGTAAAACTGAAGTCTTTAATGTTTGTAAACTTCCCTTTAAACCCCTCCCCATTCCCTACGCCTGATTTGTAACCTACACCTGATTTTCCAAAGTGTAGACAAGGTTTTTTCAAGCGTACAAAAATCTTCACTTACTCCATTCTAAGTTAGTTTGGAGTAAGTTTTCACTGTCGAAACTTTGAAAACAGGTGTAAGTGGTCGGACATGCCCCCTTTTGAAAAAAAAAATTCTGTTCCAAAGTGAAACTGTTCTAACTGACTAGAACTGGAGCAAACTAAATGCCGAGAATTTGAATTTCTAAGATGCTCCGTTCTACACCAGTTGCTCCAAAAAATCAGGAGCAACTGAGGCCGAAACTTGGGCCCAAAATGTGTGCAATAACTATGTTCCAGGAGTGTGATACTGACTTGACAAATATTTATTTTTTTAGTCCACAGGAAAGAATTGTGCGATTAAGCATTTGACTTGTCTCCTGCATCGATTATTTTCTGTTGCTACGGCATTATAGAATATTAGGCTTTTATTCTTCAAGAGATAGGAGAATAATTGAGCTTTCATTTTTGGGCCAAGTGCTTTTTTTTACACTTTCTATGATTAATCTTCAAGTTTGTTTCCGGAAGCGACAGAATTTCCAATAATCACCTTTTTACATTATTGATTGAGGCACTTTCTGTTCTTTCGATCTGGAAGTGGAAGCACAATTGTGAGGATTGTCAGTATTCAACTAATCCTGATTGTAGCATATAGTATGTTCTGTTCATTGTTCTCTTTTAATCTGTTTCATTCTTTTGAAGGTATACATGGGTAACAGGAAGAGAACCACTGACATATTATGACATGAATCTTTCTGCACAAGATCATCAGACCTTCTTCACGTGTGAGACCGACCACTTACGGCCTGCAGACGCGAGTAAGAAGGACTGTAAGATCTAGAATTCAGATATTTGTGAATATTGCTTTATTTATTTATTGTTAGTCCGTCTGACTTGTAATTCAAAAATCAAATTCATTTTCTAAAACCCCTCATAATTTTATGTGGTTTCTTTTCAGGCATTGCAAATTAATCTTACTTTTCACTCCATTAAGCTTGAGTATGCACTACACCCTCGAATTTTAAAAGTAGGAGCATCTCTGTGTTTTAAAATAATTTTAATTTGTTTTCTCCCTCTGTTTTTCCAATATTTATTTTATCCGCTAGAGATGCTGACTTGTTTTGGGTTACAGTTCCATGGGCTCTGAGCTCCCCGTGGGACCTTGCCCAAATTCATTCTTAATATGCGAGTAGAGTCAGCAGGCTATTCAACTGTGGGGGATCGCAGCCAAGCCCGTTTCTGTCCTATCCTGATGTCTACACATCCGCACTTTCCTGCAGGAGATTGGATCTTGATCTTGAGTGGAAACCCTTGACACATCAGTTCTTCCCCTTTCCTTGTTGGGAGATGTTTAGGCCAGTTATGCCACCGCAGGTGAGAACAGTTACTCAGCGTACACTTGGCAGCAAACCTACCCTGTTACTGTTCTGCATGGCTCAGTGCCATTCTAGTCTGTGCATTTACCAAGTTGCCATTGCGTCATCCCCACTGACACCTGGGAGTCCCTGGCCAAAGACCGCCCTAAGTGGAGGAAGTGCATCCGGGAGGGCGCTGAGCTCCTCGAGTCTCGTTGCCAAGAGCATGCAGAAAACAAGCGCAGGCAGTGGAAGGAGCGTGCGGCAAACCAGGCTCCCCGCCCACCCTTCCCTTCAACCATTGTCTGTCCCACCTGTGACAAAGACTGTGGTTCTCGTATTGGACTGTACAGCCACCTAAGAACTCATGCTAAGAGTGGAAGCAAGTCTTCCTCGATTCCGAGGGATTGCCTATGATGACGATGAGGATGATTTCAATATTAATCAAATTCATAGTGACAATTAACACTGCAAAGTGAAACAAAAGTTTTCCTTCTTTCAACAGAATTCCTCTTTCTTTCTCCAGTTTGTTTTGAGTAGTTAACTTTGTAATCGGTCAGTATATCAGGAGGTTAATTTTCGTACAAGAGAACTTGGGTGCATAATGATACACTACTGGGCAATGAAACTAATCTAAGGTAGAATGTTGGGTAATAGTGTGTTCTGATATCACAGAATCAAGCCCTCTAAAGATACTGTCCCCAAGACCTTGGAAATCAAATAGAATTGTACTACAGTATGTGCAAGTAAATCATTCTCTGAATGTCTTAATTCTCTTAAAACTACAGCAAAATCTTCCTCCTCCTTATTTGTGACTGATGGTGATCTTGTTTTGCTATGTGATGTCTCTGAAAAAATAGTGTATTTATTGAAATGCCGGTCCATCTTGTGTGCTTTCTGATAATTAGATTATAAATTCATAAATATCAGTAGTTATATATCTGTCAGAACTTTTCTCTATCTTACCCGTGCAGTTTGTAATCATGGGTGATAATAAATGCAGTTAAGTAAATACTTCCCTCCCAGATTTTTAAAAAGGAACATTTCACACAGCAGGATTTGAGGTTTACAAAAGCAGAAAAATTCCACAAGTCGCCATCAACTTTTGAAAATCAGATTATTCATTCCATATACACTGGTGTTAGCAGAATGTAACCTCCTTCTAACCCTGACATCTGGATGTGAAGTAATTTATGTTTTTTTAATACTGCTTGTACCTAAGTTAAACTACTTGTAAAAATTGAAAGAGGCTCAGAGATATGAAAATGGGAAAAGCTACCAGATGGTAAGTAACCTCCACATTGAAACTACAGGGCTGGATTCTATTGAGCTGTATCCCTACATTAAAGCTGCTAGTTTATTCAGCAGCATGCAGCATCAATTTGCATTGCTAAATAAATATTTATGAGTTCATTATATGTTTCTGGCATTTGTTAGTGGCAGTACACTGGAATTCTCTTTGTGAGGACATTTTTTATTAATTCATTCTCAGGAAACGGGTGTCACGGGCAAGGCCAACATTTATTGCCCATTCTGAATTGTCCCTGCGAAGTTGGTGGTGGGCTTTCGTCTTGAACCTTTACTGTCTGAGGGGTGAAGGTGCTCCCACAATGCTGTTAGGTAGGGAGTTCCAAGATTTTGACCCAGCAATGATAAAGGAATGGTCTGCTATACGCCCAAGTCAGGATGGTATGTAGCTTGGAGGTGATGGTGTTTTCATACCCTTCTACCAAAGTTCCCTCTAATTTTTTTTCCCTGTGCGGGCCCTTTAACTGGCTGCACGGCCCATTCAAATGTTCGCGCATGTAATGTATTTGCTTCATGGGTTCTTTACTTAAGAATTTATAGCAACACTTTGCTATTAAGAACTAGTTGGTTTATTAGCAAAGGTTTAACAATCACACTGCACATTACCAGTTCATCCACCAGGTTCAGAACCACCTGCTTCATCGTGGATCCCCTGAACCCAACTGGCTGGGGTTTTATTGAGTCTTGTGAACATCACGTGACTGACTAAGTCACTCACAACTCAACAGTGCATACGCTGTTTCTTCAATGTAAAAGCCAGTGAGTGGCCTGCGCAGATCCTCCAGACCGCTGCGCAGCCGCACAGTTTAGCAGGATCGTTGCCTGCTACCCTTGTCCACTCAAGTGGCGAAGATTGCAGGTATGGGAGGTGCTGCTGAAGAAGTCTTGGCGAGTTGCTGCAGTGCATCCTATAATAAACACTGCAGGAAGGGTACGTCGTTGCTGCATATTTATCCTAGTGAATAAGGTGCCGACCAAGTGGACTGCTTTGTCCTGCATGGTGTCGACGTTTTTGAGTGTTGTTGTAGCTGCACCCATCCAAGCAAATGGAGAGTATGCCATCACACTCCTTAGTTATATCTTGTAGGTGATAGAGAGGCTTTTGGGAGTCAGGAAGTGAGTCACTCAGCAAATAATACCCAACCTCAACCTGTTCTAATAGTGATGGCAATTGTGCAGCTAGTGCATTTGAGTTTTTGATCAATGGTGTCCCTCAGAATGTTGACGGTGGAGGTCTCAATGGTAATGCCATTGAATGTCATGGGGAGGTTGTAAGACTCTCTTGTTGGAGATGGTTAGTCCCTGGCACTTATGAGGCATAAATGTTGCTTACCACTTATCACCCTGGATATTGTCCAAATCTTGCCATATTCAGGCACGGACTGCTTCATCATCTGAGGCATTGCAAATGGAGCTGAACACTGTGCAACCATCAGTGAACCGTACTGACCTTATGATGGAGGGAAGGTCATTGATGAAGCAGCTGAAGATAGTTGGGCCTAGGAAACTGCCCTGAAGAACTTTTGCAGCAGTGTCTTGAGGCTGAGATGATTGGCCTCTAACAGCCACACCATCTTCCTTTGTGCCAGGTATGGTGCCAGCCACTGGAGAGATTTCCCCCAATCCTCCTTGACTTTAGTTTGAGTAGGGCTCCTTGGAGCAACATTTGGTCGAAAGCTGCCCTGATGTCAAAAGCAGTCACTCTCTCCTCACCTCCAGAGTCCAGTTCTTGTGTTCATGTCTGGCCCAAATCTGTAATGAGGTCTGTAACCAAGTGGTTCTGGTGGAACTTAAACTGAGCATTGGTGAGCAGGTGCGTTGTTGATGACTCCTTCCATCACTTTATTGACAATTGGGAGTAAGCTGATAGGGTGCTAATTGGCTTGTATTTGTCATATTTTTTGAGGACAGCACATATCTAAATGGCCTAAAATATATGTGGAAACCATTTCTGTCTAATGGGATCAGGTTCATAAAACCTTTTGAAAGTGACCGTACTCGCTTCCAAATTGCTGCCCTACAAGGCAGTGTCTTCTTCATGAAGATGCAGCCTAGTTACAGCTGCTGGTTTATCTCATCACCGGGTGGCTGGATTCAGTGAAATGCTGTAACCAGGGAAGTGAAGCTAATCTTGAGGTTAACATGTGTTTATTTTTCATGAGAGATTGTTATTTTAGAGTTTTGCTGCAGTCTGCATTATCACCTATTTTTTCATTCAGAGGAGTGCTACTAAAACTGAACCTTTACCAGATTTCACACAATGAAAATGGGTCAGTGCCACGTTGGATGAATCTCAGTTGGAATTTGTTTGTAGATTAGTGCCAGGGAAAGGGTAGGTGAGCTTTCAAATCCCAGTGACATGTGCCATCTAGGTCATTAATCTTATATAAAAACAGATGCTCTTATTTTGTTTGAACAGTAATGCAGAAAGCTTGGCGAGAAAGGAACCCGCAAGCAAGAATTTCAGCAGCACATGAAGCCTTAGAATTAAATGAGTGAGTGACTTTTTGGTATTGTGCATTCAAGTCCCTTTTTACATTAAGGTTTTCTTCATCCATTCCAGTGATTTGTTGTCCTTTTTACCGGGTATTTCTGCACTCCGCCCTTTTGTAGCATTATATATTTTACACATGCCGTAAGGATGGACACTCATTTTAATGCTGATGTAGTATGATCATTTTTTGTACAGTTTTCTAGTTTCCGCTGTGCTCTGACCAGACCACTGTCCACTTTTCACCCAGGGTATTTTACCATTGGCGTCCACTGCTACAGCCGCTGCAAGCAAAAAGAAGGACCCAAAATGGAATAAACTTCACAATGTATGTTCTTAAAAGTTACCTGGGAGTGATTTCAAGGCTGTGATCTGAGTTCAAAAGGTGGTTATAAACTGCTCGAGCTGTGCTCTTGTGATTTGTGACATTATCTGAATTACTCAAATAAATGGCTGCCTCTTAATCACTCCTGGGTGTCCTTATCCTCCATTTCACTTTATTTGCCTTGGCATCACACCAGCTGGTCTGAGAGTTGTACAATCTGGCACTCGCGTTTAATTCACTCAGACCCTGTTCCGCAGAAGACTTCTGACATCATTGCAGTAACAGAAAGGTTTCAGTGTTTGGCTTCTTAGCTGCTCATCAACGTGTATATATAAAAAACTAACAGCCAACTACAGCTTGTTCGGCATGACATCAACATGTCCCTGTGTGCACATTTAACAGGAGTTAATATTTTTATGACCCCTGTTTGATTAATTGTTTCAATAATCACTCAAACATTCATTGGCTAAAGCAGTTGGCAGTTGACACAGCCCTACTGTTGAATATTATTCCACTTTGTATTTCAAGATGAAATTTCTTAACATTGCTGAGATCCTGTATTCTGTTTTATTCCAGGGTCAAACATTCTACAGGTAGCTGGTAAATGGCTTAGTAGATCATTTTCCCCACTAAAATGACTCAAGTTACCATTCAAGTGTGAGCCTGTATAATGAAGCCTGTATTTTCCGATTGGAGTTAAAATAACGCCAAGTAGGAAATCTAGCCTTGAGTCGGCCTGAGTCTCAGCAGCCTGATGTTCGCACATTTTCTAGCTGTGATGCTACCCACCCAGGCATTTAGCAAACTTAGACCTAATATTTTTATGTTCAATAGAACTTACTCCTTTCTGATCTCTTCGGTCTGTGACTTGGAAAAAGGAGCTAGTTGTCAGGTCCTTGAGTAGTAACTCAAAAGAATGGTCTTAGATCCTGAATATTTGTCATATTTTGCAGGAAACAAAATTAGTCACATGGTACTATATATCATCTTCACTGCCATCTTCATTACCCTTTATCCACATCACAATGCCTCTGTCACACTCAGCGTATTCGCTTTCTAAGCGCGTTACAAATGTTCCCAATAAATTCAATTATAGAAGATATTGTAAAGAGTGGCAGTGAGTAATTAAGCAGTATGGTGCAGTGTCGGGGTATTGTAGCCTCACGGTTATGTTACAGGACTAACAACTCACAAATCATGAGTTCAAATCCCACCCTGGCAGGTTGTGAAGTGAATTCAATAAAATCTGATGATTTGTGGGCTGGCACCAGAAAAAAATGACCACAAAAAACCCTAAAAATCCAACCAATGTCCTTCAGAAAGGTAATCTGTAATCTATGCCCAGTCTAGTCTACATATGACTCCAATCCTACAATACATCATGCTTTCTGAAGTGCCCTCTGTAACTTTCTCAGAATAGCCAGGGTTGGATAATAAATGCAGCATTGCCTACAACCTGAGAATAAATAATTGCATTAAAAAAACGTCATTCTTGGGGGTTCAGCCATTGTTCAGAGAGTTTTAATTGAATCACTGCACTGCAACTCACTGCCACCTCTCTTACCCATGTGGAATGTACTTCTCCCTTGTGCTGTGATTCTGCTTTGCCTATGCAGGACATATTAAACATTTAAATTTGCAATGTACCCAGCCTAAAGCATGGGGCTCAATTTTCCCCAAAGCTTTTTCTTGACGTACTTGAAGAGTTATGCCCGTTTTTTTGGGACCCAAGTACGCAAAAAAAATTGTTCTTAAATTTCCTCGTTGGATTTCTTCATTTTGACGCAGCCTAACCTGTCCTTTAGATTTGAGGGTGGCGCCTTGATCTGCGCCAAAAAGATCAGGTTGCCACGGTAACCAGGGACACAATGCGGGCTGAGGCTGCAAAGTGAAAGATACAGCCAGCTCGCAACACATTAAAATACAGTGCAGCAACTTAAAAACACATTCGAATACATTGCAGCAACTTAAAAACACATTAAAATACATTGCAGCAACTTACCTCCAATTATTAAATTGTTCCCTCCCCCCCCTCCCCCCCCCCCCCCCGCCGATGCCGGAGCCGATCCCTGCTCTAATCCCAGGCTGAAGGGCCACCCAGTCTGCTTCCCCCTGCCTCCCGCTCCCCCGCCTGACCCTGACCCCGAGTGGCCTCTCGGTCCGCTCCCCGCCCCCCGCCAGCCCAGGCTGAGTGGCCTCCCAGTCTGCTACCCCACCCCTAGCCCAGGCCGTGTGGCCTCCCGGTCTGCTACCCCACCCCTAGCCCAGGCCGTGTGGCCTCCCGGTCTGCTCCCCCACTCCTACCCCAGGCCAAATGGCCTCCTCCCTCCCAGCCCCCACACATAACTATACCGAAAGGCTTCCCTCCCCTCCCCTCCCCCACCCCCCCCTCCTTCCCCTCTCCCCCCCGCCTTCCCCTCTCTCACCTCTCCTGCTGCTATTGCCGTCCGGGCATCTGCTGCACTTTTCTGCGCCGATTTCCTTAACTCTCCAGAAGGTTTTTCTGCAGAGGTTACATACGCTGACCTAAGAAGAACTGGAGTAACTCTCAGCTGGCCAAACTTGCTTAAATGGCCAGAATTGGCACGGGTGGCTGGTTACGCCCCCTTTGGCTGAAAATAAACTTACCTAAAAAAATCATAACTTACTGAGTTACACTGATGCAAATTGATCGGGGAAACAGTGTTTTTTTTAAAAACAGGCCAAAAAGAGCAGCCTGCTCCAAATAAACGGCGCAAATCATTGGGGAAAATTGAGCCCTTAGATTTGTGCTGTACATGATGTGTGTAGATTTATTCATTATCCATCAGTGTATGTTTAATGCGAGCCTTGCAGGATACAAGAGGAGCAGTTTAGAAATGGGCCTGCACGGGGAAGATTTCCTCTGTGAGCAGGTTGTAGTGAAATTCTAAACCCATTTATAAAGAATTATGTTCATAGAAACATAGAAAATAGGTGCAGGAGTAGGCCATTCGGCCCTTCTAGCCTGCACCGTCATTCAATGAGTTCATGGCTGAACATGCAACTTCAGTACCCCATTCCTGCTTTCTCACCATAACCCCTTGATCCCCTTAGTAATAAGGACTACATCTAACTCCTTTTTGAATATATTTAGTGAATTGGCCTCAACAACTTTCTGTGGTAGAGAATTCCACAGGTTCACCACTCTCTGGGTGAAGAAGTTCCTCCTCATCTCGGTCTTAAATGGCTTACCCCTTATCCTTAGACTGTGACCCCTGGTTCTGGACTTCTCCAACATTGGGAACATTCTTCCTGCATCTAACCTGTCTAAACCCATCAGAATTTTAAACGTTTCTATGAGATCCCCTCTCATTCTTCTGAACTCCAGTGAATACAAGCCCAGTTGATCCAGTCTTTCTTGATAGGTCAGTCCCGCCATCCCGGGAATCAGTCTGGTGAACCTTCGCTGCACTCCCTCAATAGCAAGAATGTCCTTCCTTAGGTTAGGAGATCAAAACTGTACACAATACTCCAGGTGTGGCCTCACCAATGCCCTGTACAACTGTAGCAACACCTCCCTGCCCCTGTACTCAAATCCCCTCGCTATGAAGGCCAACATGCCATTTGCTTTCTTAACCGCCTGCTGTACTTGCATGCCAACCTTCAATGACTGATGTACCATGACACCCAGGTCTCGTTGCATCTCCCCTTTTCCTAATCTGTCACCATTCAGATAATAGTCTGTCTCTCTGTTTTTACCACCAAAGTGGATAACCTCACATTTATCCACATTATACTTCATCTGCCATGCATTTGCCCACTCACCTAATCTATCCAAGTCGCTCTGCAGCCTCATAGCATCCTCCTCGCAGCTCACTCTGCCACCTAACTTAGTGTCATCCGCAAATTTGGAGATACTACATTTAATCCCCTCGTCTAAATCATTAATGTACAATGTAAACAGCTGGGGCCCCAACACAGAACCTTGCGGTACCCCACTAGTCACCGCCTGCCATTCTGAAAAGTCCCCATTTACTCCTACTCTTTGCTTCCTGTCTGACAACCAGTTCTCAATCCATGTCAGCACACTACCCCCAATCCCATGTGCTTTAACTTTGCACATTAATCTCTTGTGTGGGACCTTGTCGAAAGCCTTCTGAAAGTCCAAATATACCACATCAACTGGTTCTCCCTTGTCCACTCTACTGGAAACATCCTCAAAAAATTCTTTGTCAAGCATGATTTCCCTTTCACAAATCCATGCTGACTTGGACCTATCATGTCACTCTTTCCAAATGCGCTGCTATGACATCCTTAATAATTGATTCCATCATCTTACCCACTACCGATATCAGGCTGACCGGTCTATAATTCCCTGTTTTCTCTCTCCCTCCTTTTTTAAAAAGTGGGGTTACATTGGTTCCACTCGATAGGAACTGATCCAGAGTCAATGGAATGTTGGAAAATGACTGTCACTGCATCCGCTATTTCCAAGGCCACCTCCTTAAGTACTCTGGGATGCAGTCCATCAGGCCCTGGGGATTTATCGGCCTTCAATCCCATCAATTTCCCCAACACAATTTCCCGACTAATAAGGATTTCCCTCAGTTCCTCCTCCTTACTAGACCCTCTGACCCCTCTTATATCCGGATGGTTGTTTGTGTCCTCCTTAGTGAATACCGAACCGAAGTATTTGTTCAATTGGTCCGCCATTTCTTTGTTCCCCGTTATCACTTCCCCTGATTCTGACTGCAGGGGACCTACATTTGTCTTTACTAACCTTTTTCTCTTTACATATCTATAGAAACTTTTGCAGTCCGTCTTAATGTTCCCTGCAAGCTTCTTCTCGTACTCCATTTTCCCTGCCCTAATCAAACCCTTTGTCCTCCTCTGCTGAGTTCTAAATTTCTCCCAGTCTCCAGGTTCACTGCTATTTCTGGCCAATTTGTATGCCACTTCCTTGGCTTTAATACTATCCCTGATTTCCCTTGATAGCCACGGTTGAGCCACCTTCCCTTTTTTTATTTTTACGACAGACAGGAATGTACAAATGTTGTAGTTTATCCATGCGGTCTCTAAATGTCTGCCATTGCCAATCCACAGTCAACCCCTTAAGTATCATTCGCCAATCAATCCTAGCCAATTCACGCCTCATACCTTCAAAGTTACCCTTCTTTAAGTTCTGGACCATAGTCTCTGAATTAACTGTTTCATTCTCCATCCTAATGCAGAATTCTACCATATTATGGTCACTCTTCCCCAAGGGGCCTCGCACAACGGGATTGCTAATTAATCCTCTCTCATTACACAACACCCAGTCTAAGATGGCCTCCCCCCTGGTTGGTTCCTTGACATATTGGTCTCGAAAACCATCCCTTATGCACTCCAGGAAATCCTCCTCCACCGTATTGCTTCCAGTTTGGTTAGCCCAATCTATGTGCATATTAAAGTCACCCATTATAACTGCTGCACCCTTATTGCATGGACCCCTAATTTCCTGTTTGATGCCCTCCCCAACATCACTACTACTATTTGGAGGTCTGTACACAACTCCCACTAACATTTTTTGCCCTTTTGTGTTCTGCAGCTCTACCCATATAGATTCCACATCATCCAAGCTAATGTCCATTCTAACTATTGCATTAATCTCCTCTTTAACCAGCAATGCTACCCCACCTCCTTTTCCTTTTATTCTATCCTTCCTGAATGTTGAATACCCCTGGATGTTGCGTTCCCAGCCCTGATAATCCTGGAGCCACGTCTCCGTAATCCCAATCACATCATATTTATTAACATCTATTTGCACAGTTAATTCATCCACCTTATTACGGATACTCCTTGCATTAAGACACAAAGCCTTCAGGCTTGTTTTTTTAACACCCTTTGTCCTTTGAGAATTTTGCTGTACAGTGACCCTTTTTGTTTTTTGTCTTGGGTTTCTCTGCCCTCCACTTTTCCTCATCTCCTTTCTGTCTTTTGCTTTTGTCTCCTTTTTGTTTTCATGATTTAGTTACAACTTTAACCTAATTTAAAAACAACCATTGCTGAATATTATACAATAACTTTTATCAACCTGCAGTTACAAGCAAAGATGGGTAAACTTGATTGGTTCAAATATCAATCTGGGTAAACTTGATTGGTTCAGATACCAAACTGGATTCAGATTCTGAAATCTGTTCTTTTATTGCAATAGACAGCTTTACGTTTCAGTCACAAATCTAACCAATCCGAATGGAATCCTTTCAGGGTCCCAACTAACGTCAGGTCACCACACTGAGGAAAAGCTTTCCTCAAATCAATCAGTGAACTTTCAGACATTTGCAGTCTTTCGAAATCTCAGGCCTAAAATGAAAAGTTTGTTAAATACTGTGGTATCTTAATGTTTTTCCTGCTCCTTTCACAAAGCCGCTGACCCTTGCTCGGACTACAGTTCCATGAATGTTGAGATAGTTCTCAATACTTTGGACAAGTAGCCATTTTTTATGTGAGGACACAGACAGTGAATGTCGGCAAGGTATGCTAGCATGCGGGGCATTTCAGCCGCCTGCGATCCTGCCAGTACCCGATTGTCACGTAGAGTTTTAGTATTTTCCAACAGTGGGACAGATTAGTCATTGGGAATGGGAATCGTACCTCATTTTATTTCCTTCCCCTCTGCATCCGGGGGGCATTGAGGCTATTTCTAGTTTGCCAACTACTCCATTTTGATATCAACTAACTCAGGAATCGAACCTGGTGGATTTTGGTCCACATGAAATTAAAAGCAAATTTAAGCGCTCACATAGTTGGTGACACAATTATGTCATTATGGCACCAATTTGCATAATTTCTGCATTTCTTATTTACAATAAATGATATCACCATCTTTTCACTTGGATGATTACAGTCTTTTAGATAACACGCCACTGAACCTTCACTGGATTATCTGCTATGGTGTTCAGTGCATGTGGGAAGTGCAGCACACTATTAGATGCAGAGAAGTGGGCATGCAATTATTAACCGAGGCACTA
Source organism: Pristiophorus japonicus (assembly GCF_044704955.1). Taxonomy (NCBI): domain Eukaryota; kingdom Metazoa; phylum Chordata; class Chondrichthyes; family Pristiophoridae; genus Pristiophorus; species Pristiophorus japonicus. The sequence continues at coordinate 39,592,380 of NC_091991.1, read as the reverse complement.
ATTTAAGGAAAGAAAATCTACCTGTGGATGTTATTTTATAACTTTATCAGTGTAATAGCTTCAAGTGAGGCCAAGTGTAATCAGGTATGTATCTTTTTGCAGGTGTGCCACTGCCTACATTCTTTTGGCCGAAGAGGAGGCCACTACTATTGTAGAAGCAGAAAGACTTTTTAAGCAGGCACTTAAAGCAGGGGAGATTTGTTATAGACGGAGTCAACAACTGCAGCATCACGGAGCGCAGTATGAAGCACAGCACAGTAAGTACTCCGCAGCGAGTTAAAACCGCCCATTATGGTGACCAGCTATCTCATTTCTAGTTTGCTTCACTTGTGTTTTCTTCATTTCTTGGAGGTGTTGGATAGAGGTCACTATGTGGGGAGGGGGAGGAGGGAATAGAGGTCACTATGTGGGGGAGGGGGGGAATAGAGGTCAAGGTGTGGGGGAGGGGGTATAGGAGTTATTATGTGAGGGGGAGGGATAGAGGTAATTATGTGGGGGAGTGGGGATAGAGGTCACTATGTGAGGGGGGGAAATAGAGGTCACTATGGGGGAGGGGGATAGAGGTCACTATGTGGGGAGGGGGGATAGAGGTCACTGGGGGGTATAGAGGTCACTGTGGGGAGGGGGATAGGGGTCACTATGGGGGAGGGGGGATAGAGGTCACTATGTGGGGAGGAGGGATAGAGGTCACTGGGGGGTATAGAGGTTACTATGTGGGGGAGGGGGATAGGGGTCACTATGTGGGGGAGGGAGGATAGAGGTCACTGTGGGGAGGGGGGGGATAGAGGTCACTGGGGGAGGGGGATAGGGGTCACAATGTGGGGGAGGGGGAATAGAGGTCACTATGTGGGGAGGGGGGATAGAGGTCACTGGGGGGTATAGAGGTCACTGTGGGGGAGGGGGATAGGGGTCACAATGTGGGGGAGGGGGATAGAGGTCACTATGTGGGGGAGGGGGAATAGAGGTCACTATGTGGGAGAGGGGGGAATAGAGGTCACTGTGGGGGAGGGTGGAGGTTAGCGGTCACTATGTGGGGGAGGGTGGGGGTTAGAGGTCACTGTGTGGGGGAGGGGCGATAGGTGTCACTATGTGGGGGGGGTGGGGTGGGGTGGGGGGAGAAAATACGAAATATAAGTCACGCCTCAGTGACTACCCGGGAGTATTGTTAGTGATCGTGAAGCAGACTGTGTGCCCACTCGCCTGGCAGCAGAGGTGTGAGTGCCAGGAGGATGCCGGCAATGGGCAAAGAAAAATTGGGTAAAAATTTTTATTTAAAAATACTTTCCCAGTCACACTGCTGACCATTTGAAGTTCAGAAGCTTGCAGGTGTATTACTTACTGCCCAGTCAGCTGCTGTACAGAGTTGAAGAAGGCAGAGTGGCTATTTTTCTGTATACAAGTCAAAGAAAACTTTAAAAAGATACTGTACTCCCTTTGGGTGAATGGAGCTCCTTGAAAAATATGAATTTGGAGAGACTGGCATTTTCGAATTGGAGGAGAGTGAGACTCCACCAGCAAATCTGGGACGGAATGAGGAAGTCGCTTGAAATAAGACCTGGCATGTGGAGCTCCTTCACTGAGAAGAAGAAACTTCCTTATATATATTTCATCAAAATCCAACTGCCCCTCTTGGGATCAGAAAATGTAGGGGGACTATTATTGGGGGACACTAAATCTTTCAAGGGATAGAGTGGAGCACCATTTATTTTCCTGTTTATTGGGTTGTTTTAAAGGGTGGGAGAGGTGATGGGTCTTGTTGAAACTTTATTGGGGCATGGTTTGAAACATTGATATTCTCCATTTTGGGCTGGATAGCAATCTAGGCTTATACTATAGAATGTTTCTCCATGTAAAGTGGTTTAGTCGATAGGGTTGAACCTGAACAAATGTAAGAAATTTTTCATTAAAGAAATGCTTCAATACATTGAATCTCAGAGCTAACTACCCCTATCAATTCTGCAGCTGTATCCAATAGTATCTTGGCCTGAGATAGCCATGTTCATTTAATCTTCATTTAGGAGATTTGTAAGGAAGCTATTGGTCATTCCTTCAGAAAGGTGAGAAACAGATGACATAATGTGGACTATTAAAGCACCCGCTGTGTTTGTAATAACCCATTTAAAACTAAATAAATAAAGCTTCCCAATTAAATAGTCTTTGTGTTAATGTAAGACCATTGGGGTATTCTAAATTGAATCTGCAGGGAGACAGCAGTAAATATATTATCACCACAAGTCAGAGCATAACTCGCTTGTGGAAATAATGTCCTACTTCATTTCCCTCCACAGCATGTCATGTATTTATTTTACTTTTTATAAATATGTATTTTCACAACAGCTCATGAGAACATATTTTCTAGAAGTCATTTCACCAGCGAGTTCCAAATCCAATCATATTAAGTTCTGTAGTACTTAGGAGGGAAAACTAGAGGGTAAAGCAGCCCCTGTGTCTTCTCTCGCACTGCTGAAAGCAACCAAATTAAAAGCACCATGTGCAGGAGTCTGGGGAGTAGGCTGCCTGCAGCTGCATTGTCAGATAATGGGTTGAACTAAAAGAGTTGTAACATAGAACGAGCTGAAATGAAAAGAAAAAAACAAAGTGAGTAAAAACCAATCCCAAACAAAGAAATAATGACAGAGTGTAGGATGGAGAGTTCTGCAGCATTGACAGATGTCTCTGGCCATAATCTTGTTATTATTACATTAAGATGCACTCCAGCTTCCTCATTTTTATCCCAAGAGCAAGTGGTCATTGTTGGTGTGAGCAGTAATGCTGTTGTACCAAATATATAATGGGACGTTTATTTATTTTGGTTTCCACTTCTAACTCTTTGTAATCCCGGTAAATGAGTAAATAGGTGAGGGAGATTGTCAAATGGAGACTTTGTAAAGCCCTGCCTTTCTGTAGTGCCAGACTGGTTATTGAACACTTGGCTGTTAATTCAGATCAAGGGGCAAGTGAGCCATATATCCACTTGAGTATGGAATACATCCCTTGCAGCCTTCTGGGCAAGACACACTTTGTATTCACTGTGACATCAGTTCGTGCAAATTTGTAATAGTTACAAAAAAAGGAGAAATTGAAGAAAGCACAGAATCGATGAATTCTCTCAGGGCTACAGTAATCTAATAATTTCTCAAATCATTTTTTTAAATTCCAATGTCGTTCAAATGAAGCTCTTCAGTAGCTGTCAGTTTATCTAACATTACAACATAATATTTATCCTTTTACAAAGATAGAGAATGTTTTTGTAAATGCACATTTTTAAAAGAAAACCATACTTTGAAAGTGTAAAATATTTTCCAGGTACCCTTAGGGCTAATTTACAGCATTCTTTGACTAAAGTAAAGAAATGGTTGTTATTTTTTAAGATTGAGTTTTGGTGCAGGAAAGTAACTGAAGGATGGAGCAGTTCAATCAGCCATGATCTCATTGAATGGAGGAACAGGCTCGAGGCGCTGAATGGCCTACTCCTGTTCCTGGGTTTCTAGGTAAATGGCTGTCCTAATCTCTGAAAACATACTTGTACATACAGGATGTTCTGTCTTTCAGGGCGGGACACAAACGTATTAGTTTATATTAAAAGAAGATTGGCAATGTGTTCGAGAAAACTGGGAAGGACAAGAGAAGCAGTGAAAATGATGCGAGATGTGAGTAAAAGTAGACATTGTCAGAACATTGTGAATGTGGCAGGTTGCATGTGATACTCTGTTTAAAAGGGCTAAATGCTTGAACTGACTATCAGAAAGGAGGAGTATTCATACTCAGTCAGCAATCTGAAGATAGTGTGACCAGTTCCACCAGTCATTTGAGGCTGCTGTGAACTCTGGGACATTCCAGGCCGTGTCCAGTAATAACATTTAAACAACATTGCCCAGAGCACATGACTGAGAACATGCAGAAGTCAATGTGATATCATTGCCACTTGATGCTCTCCTTCTGGGCTATTTATCATGATGTATTCAAACAGTTGCAAGCCCCCAAAAATGGGCATCATATGGATTTCAAATTAAAAATGTTCCTCCAGAATAATTTTTGTAGCATGTTCTGCTTCTCTATACAACAACAACAAAACAATAAATATCACAATTTGAGCCCTTTGCTACATATTGTACCAGTCTCCTTCAGTAAGCCATTGATCTGTGACCTCAACATTATATACAGCAGATTAAGTACTTTAAAGAAGAGCAAAATAAACCATTCACATCTATTGAAGTTAGATTCTGGGACTCAAGCAAACGTGCTGAACAGACTAATCCAGTCTGTGCCAATTATAACATAGATATGTATATATGCCGCAGGATCAGCACAGAATCCAAAATCAAACTTGCATTTACTGATTTAAAAACTTAGTCTGTGAAATTCGGCCCATTGGCGCCGGCTGCTAAGGCCGGTTTCGGTGAAAAGATGGCGGCTGTCTTACTTCTGCCCGTTTCCAGCGCAGAAGGCCGGCGGCGCCATTTTGAGCAGATCGTCAGTGTTGCCTTGCCTGTGCTCGCTGCAAATATGGAAATTAGCCAGATTGTGACGTCAGTGTGCAATGCTGAATTGACGCAGAACCTACTATTTTGGACATCACCGCTCCTTTTAATGCCCTCTCCAAAGCACACACAGCAGAACGTGTACAACAGACCTCCCCTCCCCCCCCCCCCCCCCCCCAGCTCCTTAAAGGGGCACGCGCAATTTTCAGGTAAGTTTACATTTTTGCTTTTGTACTGGTTTCTTTACATTTTATTTGAGTAGTGGCTTGGTGTAAGACATTTAAAAAGTTGTTAAAGTTTGAAAGGAGTGCAGGAAGAGCTGCTAGACATTTTCAAGGCTTTGGCTCTTAAAGGAAGGCCTGTAAGAACACCACTTGCCCCCAGTCCTGGGGGCTTTAGTTGTCGTGCCCCTTGGGCTGCAGCATGACATGGAGATGGAGCAGAGGCAGCAAATGGGACAAGCTGCTTGCAGAGTGAGGAGGAGGAAGCGGAAGAAGGTGGCAACCCAGACAGCCCCTTTCTGGCCGGGATATCCAGAATGGAATGATCCGACTGCGGTACAAGTGAACACATCCCCAATTCCCCTTTCACCATTAGTGACAACCTTACCTTACCTCTCTCACTGACCATCACAGCGTCCTCATGGCCATAATGCTGAAATAAAAGTCACCACAAAGCATACTTTCCAATCCAACTTTATCCATATACGCATCCAATATTACATCAAAAAATCAACTAATCACCCTTGTGCATTCCCTTAGTGACTGTCTTGCGTGTGCCTTTGCCTATCCTAGCAATGTTAATGCAGTGCTATCCCAGTGGCTGCAGCATCGCTGGTGGAATGCTGATGACTTTCAGTAGGGGACACTGTAGATGGCCTTGCAGGACGATCTCGAAGAGCTGATGGCTGGAAGTATGAAATCGAGTGACAGTGTTTCTTCTTTTTCTTCTTCACTCTTCTCTCCCTCTTCTTGGTCAACCACTGGCTGGGCAGGCTGGATGTCTTGGGTGTCTGAAATAAGGAAGGCACAAGGGTAGGGTTGTGATGAGGGGAGGGGGTAAAGCAAGAGGTGCATGCTTACACCATGTGCACCTTGTAAATTAGAAGAAATTGTGGGATGAGGGGGAAGTGGTATGTGAGAAGGAGGGTAACGTATGAGATACTGGCATCTTGTAATCTTTCAGCCCCGCTGCTGGCCAAGAGCTCAGCCATGCCCCTGCCAAGAATGGCCAGTGTTGTCTCCTCCAAGGGGGTGAGCTGAAGCTAGGAATGTGAGGTGTGCCTCGTGTTTGATAGAGATTGTTGGTCGGTGAGTGATGGGGGGTGTCATGCATCGAGCAGTGTGTGAGGCTAATGGTGCAGTTGGTATGAGATGGCTTTTGAAGCTGCATTCACTGACCTTGACCATCGTATGAAGTCATGAAACTTGTTTGGGCACTGGAGCCAGATCCTGGGGGTGACACAAGACTTGGCTCCAGTGCTCAAAGTAAGCTTTTAAGTAAAGTAGCCTTGCACGAACATCAAGATCTTGGGCCCACTGCTGAACGCACAGCCTGTCAGCAGCACATTTAGCTCTGGGCTGTGCACTATAACTATTGTAATTAGCAGGCAGCACGAATTTGATGTGCTGCCTGAGCCCCTTTGAACGGGCGCAGAATATCACGCATCGTGGTGCCCTTGCCTGTTTATCAGCACTCTCGAACTTCACCCCTTTCAATTATCAACACAAATGGACAAAAGTTCTGATGTTTTGAAGATACATAACCCAAATGGGTCAATTTAATTTGCAATATTTTAATATTTTTTTTAAATCTCTAGCTTATTACCGATTTCTCAGTGTAACTCTCAGTCTGATTGTTTTACAGTTGATGAAGGAATTCCCTCTCCTCAGCATGTTCAACATACATGAAAATTTACTGGAGGCACTTTTAGAGCTCCAGGCCTATGCTGATGTGCAAGCAGTTTTAGCAAAATATGATGGTGAGTCCGTGTTAACTGTTACAATCTGAGCAATTTTACATCTTGGAGGAAAGATGAGAAAATACTTGGTAATATTTTGATTTAACAACAACAATAAGTTGCATTTATACAGCGCATTTCATATCGTAAAATGTCCCCAGATGCTTCACAGGAGTGTTAATGATATTGTCTGATATCAAATAAGTGCAGAAATACTTCTTTGAGCTTTTTCCTCAGTCAGGGTCTGAAGGTGCTATTCGTGTTCATATTTCTACCTTTATTTCCAAATGATTTTTCCTATCCCCAGTTTTCTCCCCAGCTCTCCTCAATCATAGAATCATAGAAATTTATGTCATTTGGTCCATGGTGTCTGCGTCAGCCGGAAAAGAGCTATTCTGCTTAATCCCACTTTCCAGCTCTTGGTCCGTAGCCCTGTAGGTTACGGCACTTCAAGTGCACATCCAAGTACTTTTTAAATGTGGAGGGTTTCTGCCTCTACCACCCTTTCAGTCAGTGAGCTCCAGAACTCCCAACCACCATTTGGGTGAAAGAATTTCTCCTCAACTCCCTTCTAAACCTTCTACCAAATACTTTAAATCTATGCCCCCTGGTTATTAACCTCTCTGCTCAGGAAAATAGGTCCTTCCTATCCATTCTATCTAAGTCCCTCATAATGGGCCCAAGTTTCGAGCCGCGCCTAGAACGGCGCAGTCCCGACCTGGACGCCCGTTTTTCGCGCTACAAAGTGCGCCTAAAAAAAACTCCATATTCTCCAGCTCCCTGCAGGTCCTCTGGCCCTCGGCGCAGCGCAGCAGGAGCTGTAGGGGGCGGAGCCAGGTCCCTGCGCTGAAAACAGTGCCGGGACCTCTGCACATGCGCGCTACAGTGGGCACGCAAGTGCAGTAGCTCCAGGCGCCCGAAACTGTGTGGGAGGGGCCGAAGCACGCAGCCCATAGCCCTGGCCCAATGGCCTCACTGGGGCTGCGTGAATAAGGCTCCTCCCACAGCCAGCTCCTGCTTCCTCCCGACCCGACTCGACTCCCGCTTCCCGCCCCCCGCCCCCGGACCCAATCCGACACCGGCACCCCCCCCCCCGCCCCCGGATCGGACCCGACACCCGCTCCCCCCCGCCTCCGGACTGGATCCGACCTGACCTCCCTCCCCCCAACCTGACCTCCCTCTCCCCCCGAACCGAACCGACCTCCCTCCCACCAACCCCCCGACCCGACCCAACGCCACCTACCTGTAAATGCTCGGGCACGGCCCATTCAGCCTCCCTCCCCCTTCTCCTTCCCCCCCCCCCCCCCCAATCTCCTTCTCCCCCCCCCCCCCAATCTCCTTCTCCCCCCCCCCCAATCTCCTTCACCCCCCCCCCCCCCAATCTCCTTCACCCCCCCAACAATCTCCTTCACCCCCCCCCAATCTCCTTCACCCCCCCCCCCAATCTCCTTCACCCCCCCCCCCAATCTCCTTCACCCCCCCCCCCAATCTCCTTCACCCCCCCCCAATCTCCTTCACCCCCCCCCCCCAATCTCCTTCACCCCCCCCCCAATCTCCTTCACCCCCCCCCCAATCTCCTTCACCCCCCCCCCAATCTCCTTCACCCCCCCCCCAATCTCCTTCACCCCCCCCCCAATCTCCTTCACCCCCCCCCAATCTCCTTTTTCCCCCCCCAATCTCCTTTCCCCCCCCAATCTCCCTTCCCCCCCCAAATCTCCTTTCCCCCCCCTTCTTCCCCCTCCCCCTTCTCCCCCATCCCTCCCTCTTCTCTCCCATCCCTCCCTCTGCTCCCCCCCCTCTCCTCCCCCTCCCCTCGCTGTCAGAAACACAGACACTGACAGACAGAGAATGAGAGACACACTGAGGGGGGCATCCCAGCACGTTGTTGGAGGGCTCCCGGTGCTGCAAATCGGTAAGTAGAGAATGTTTTATTTATTGATTTAAAAAAAAAAAAATTATTTCTTATTAATTTTTTTTGATTGATTTATTGGTTTATTTATCATTTATTATTGATGATGGCTCTTTATTTGTAAAACTGAAGTGTTTAATGTTTGTAAACTTCCCTTTAAACACCCCCCCCCCCCACCCCACCATTCCCTACGCCTGATTTTCTAAAGTGTAGACAAGGTTTTTTCGAGCGTACAAAAATCTTCACTTACTCCATTCTAAGTTAGTTTGGAGTAAGTTTTCACTCACAAAACTTTGAAATCAGACGTAAGTGGCCGGACACGCCCCCTTTTGAAAAAAAAAATTTTGTTCCAAAGTGAAACTGTTCTAACTGACTAGAACTGGAGCAAACTAAATGACGAGAATTCCGATTTCTAAGATACTCCGTTCTACACCAGTTGCTCCTAAAAATCAGGAGCAAATCATGTGGAAACTTGGGGCCAATATTATACACCTCGATGCTGAACCTTGCTGAGGGTACAGCTCCACAGACACTGGCAGCCTTTCAGTACCTTACCCACTTATAGGTAAAACCAGACTATAAGTATTGCAAGCTATTCATTCATGGAGGGTATGTCAGCTGAACTCAATCATGTTTCCCACCCGACATCCACAAATGTAAAGTTGCCAGCGGGGCTCCCTGGAAAACCAGCAGCATTGCGAATCTAGGCAATTTCTTTCTTCTCCCTAACCCAGGAGTGTAATACAGTGCTCCACTTGCTGCTGTGGTAGAGAGAAGCTAACTCAGCACAGAACAGAGATCAAGCTTGGGAACCTTTAGGCTGAATGTCTTAGTACAGAACCATGTGGTGCATTTTCCAACTCAGCCACGGGGGGATACACCTGGAGTTATTTTTAAGTTACGAATTAAATTCATATTGCATGTGAGAGTGGGAGGGTCATGATCAGCAGGAATGACTGTGATTTTTGAAGGCCAGTCTGTATCAGAAAGGTGAGGGACTTTTTAAAGCTTTGGTGTTTGTGAAGGAATGGACCCAAAATATGAAAAAGAACTGCCTATTTCACTTATAATGCCTAAACTTTGTTGTATTTTTGAAACCATTACATCTGCAGTTTTTGTGTCATATTTCAGTGTAGGACTGAAATGTAGTATTTGTTTATATGCCAGCCAATTAATTGTTGCCATGTTGGTGTGAGCTAGTTGCCAAGGTGATCGGTTAATCTTTACCTCATTCTGCTATTGGGCAGCTAACTCCACTCTGCTTTTTAGTATTTAATCAAGAAATGTTTTTCTGAGTAGAAAAATGTTCAATATCTGTTTTAATTATAAATATAAAACAATGATTATTCATCAGGTTAAAGCAGCGAGTGACACAGACCAGGGCAGTCTTTGGGTCAATCCTTAATCTTTGGTGTGGTAACTGATCTCAGCAGTGTGCTGGAAGGTGTGTTCTAATTGCCTCTGGCACCCTTGAGTCAGGGACGGGAAAATCTGCTGGGTTATTCGTTCGAAGGATGGGGTTGGGTTTAGCTCTGATGCCCTCAGTGATTGAATGGCCTGCAGACACTCATTGTTTAATGCCGGCATTGATGGCCACATGGGTGAAGTACCAGAGGGTGAGCAGTACTCAAGGAATCATATCTCCTCAAGGAGAGGAAAAAGACAAGGGGAGAAAATTGGCAGAGAAAGGATGATTACAAGTATTGAGCTACTCGGCTGTGTTCCACAATGGTCATTAATAGATTCATTACCTATTGTTTTGATTGGATGGACAGTTGGTACCGATTCCTGATGAGGTCTCACATTCTATTTTAAAATTGCACTGATTGAATGAAAAGGGACCAGATTTATCTGAAATTTTGGCTATATTGTCAGAACTGCAAGATGCATAGAGAAAGAGCCGCCCAGGCTGCTTGTACAGACCACTAAGCAGACAGCTTACTGCAAGACCCAAGCACCAAACTATTCAGTACAAGAGTATGCACTTTCTGCCAGTAGAACGTCTGACATGTCCAGGTATTTAAAAGAAAAATCGAAGCAAACATTTAGTAGTCTTTGGCCCCAATATTAGTAGGAAGCTCCTACCCTTGTGGGTTAGATTGTTGAAACCAGATTCCAACACTAACTCTCAATATAAGCAGAGTTTAATAGGCTGAACTCTAACCACGTAGCTACACCTGGAGACCTTGTTTACACAACAGCACTTTATTCCAGAATCCAGGTGGGCAACTTTTGCATTTAGTCCCAAGCAGTTCACATTTGCAAAGGATTATTAATGGCATCATGCTTGCTGTCATCGATGGCCGTGCCTTCGGCTGCCTGGGTCCTAAGCTCTGGAACTTCTTCCCTAAACCTCTCCGCCTCTCTACCTCTCTTTCCTCCTTCAAGATGCTCCTTAAAACCTATCTCTTTGACCAAGTTTTTGGTCATCTTCCGTAACTTCTTATCTGGCTCGATGTCAAATTTACTTTTGTGTCTTATAACACTCATGTGACGCGCCTTGAGAAGTTTTACTACGTTAAAGGCGCTTTATAAATATGTTGTTGTTGTTCATGCTTGAGTTTAGCAATATGTGGACTGCATGGCTATAACTCATGACTTCGATCTGAATTCAGACTGAAATAATTTGGAGTTGATCCACCAGAAGCCCTTCTAATTTGCCCCATTTTCCAGTCTGTATCTTAATCTTCAACAGTATCTACCAGCTCCACGACTCCTACCACCAAGAGCAACATTCACTCCAGGTCACACACCATCCTGACTTGGACCTGTATTGCTGTTACTTCATTGTTGCCGGGTCAAAATCCTGGAATTCCAACCAAACACCATCTTGTGAGCAGCATCACCACAAGGATTGCAGCAGTTCAAGAAGGCACCACCTTCTTAGGACAATAAAGGAGAGGCATTAAATCCTGCCTTGCCAGTGTCACCCACATTCTGAGAACAAATAAAACTAAAGATCCTAGTCTAGATCAAGCGTGAATTTGCAGAAATTCTGAGTATGTTTAAAATTACGTCTTAAGTACCAGTAGGCATATCAGAACATCTGGCTCCTTAAGTTCAAGTTAACAGAAAATATTTTAGCTTTAAGTTTTATGAAAAGAAAGTTTTTATTTGATTAATTTTTTTAAGGTGGGTTCAAATTGATGGAAGTTGTGCATTCATTTCAGAAGTTGAGGTATAGATACCTAGGTCTCTGAAGACTTGGTGGATGTTCTGTAGTCGTGATATACGGCTCGGAAGATGTTTTTTCACAAACAAAATATTTCCAATGTCACATAAACTGTTAACAGTGGGAAAATATTAAAAGTGCAGTTTATGATCAGCACAGACTGACAATCTCATTTTAATACTTAGAGTTATTTTTATACTTTAAAGATTTTGAAACTCTGCAGAACACAATAAACCAATAGAAATAACCAACACATTCAAACCCATGTAAGGTAATCCAGGCACCATGAATAGATGACTGATACACTCATAATAAACGGTCAGACTGAGTACTGTGTGTAATGAGCAGGTGTGAACTTAGCTCCTTTATTAAGGTTCCAGAGTGCAGGTACCTCGTGTGTGGCCTGCTTATATACTGTGCTCCCAAGGGATGCTGGGATCCCTTGGGACTCCAACAGGTAGGCCCTCTGATAGTCAGGTGTGATGCAGGTTACAAGGGGTTACAGACATAACATCGTCAGTGTGAGCAAGATGATCCATTTTCGTCTATGATGGGTTATTTATTGGATTCTTTCTGCATGGTGTGCTGTGTTTTAGACCAGTTGGGACAAATGATAAAAAGAACTTCTGAACAATAGTATTAATTGAGAGCAAGTGTTTTGTGGAAAAATTCACTTTATCATTAGAGAAATTAAGTATCTTGATTTTTGTGGTGCGCTGAGATCATATAATCATGGTTTCTTCTTTCTTTTGTGACAGATATTAGCTTACCAAAGTCAGCAACAATATGTTATACAGCGGCACTACTTAAAGCACGAGCAGTCTCCGACAAGTAGGTATCATCAAAGCTGTTAATACTCGGGTAATGTCAAGATTGAAATTTCTGATCAAAAAGACTGAAACAGATTAAAGGTGTAAGATTCATTTCTTCTACAGAGTGAAAAATATCAAAATAGATATTTAAACCATTCTGAACATGTCTCACTTCAAACAAGTGAAGGACATTCGACAGATATAGGAGTGGTTACAAAACTATAATCTCATCTCATTGTCCAGTATAGGGCTGAAACTCATTAAATGTTGTGCTCGTGGTTTATGACATATCTGAACTTGACAATGAGATTTATCCCATCAGTCTCTCCCACGGATCCATTATTTATTCTGTATATAAACCATCTGATAGATTGACGGTTCAAATAGAGATCGGTCCTCAGAACTGAAAAAGTAAGGCCAGATAATAGTCCCTTTATAGGACGGATCAAACGAAGGGGGAGAGAGAGAAACAAAAGGCAAAGTCACATGTCAATGGAATGGAAAATCAGACGTGCTGTAGAACGGGCAGCTGATCTGCTACCGTCAGTTTTCTGATGGTGCTCAAACTAAAAATTACCCCCTGATACTGTTTTGGGGCAACAGTCACTTATGACATTTTTTAAACTTCTGTAAGGGTTGAGCAATACCACATGGTGCAATCAGATGTACAGAGTCCCTGTCCTGTGTTACTAGACTTCCGGTAGCCCCGTGTGTCATCTTGTATGTTCTTCAGTGATTCACAGAGCCGAGTGGTTTCATGATATAAATTGTGATGAACGGTTTTGCTGTTGTAGATTCTCACCAGAGGCTGCCTCCAGGCGAGGGCTGAGTACAGCAGAGATGAATGCTGTAGAAGCAATACACAGGGCAGTAGAATTTAACCCACATGTACCCAAAGTGAGTGGTTGTTATTTTCTCCATTAGCTCTCATGCTAATAGCTTTTTTTTGAAAATGCTAATTTTAATGCTTCTGTGGAATATAATTGGCTTGCAATGTGTCAGTCGAGAATGCATTAAATAGAGTTGTTTCTAGTTGTGGAGATGTGGAAGGCAATGAGAGAAATCTCTGTGATTGACCTGTCTCTCTACAACTGACAGTTAAATTAATTCTAAAATAGTGCTATTAAACATTTGATGCCTGACAAGTTTAATAGCAGATTTAGTCAGTTTGCATGACAGAAATTATTTCATGTGAAACATGATCAGGTTTCAAAAATTAATAACTGTATTTACAATCCACATTCATCCAACACAGTGCCTTTTTAAAAAATGATTTTTACATTTTTTTTTAGTATTTATTAGAAATGAAAAGTTTAATACTGCCACCAGAACATATTTTGAAGAGAGGAGACAGTGAAGCAATAGCGTATGCATTCTTCCATCTTCAACACTGGAAACGGGTAGAAGGAGCTCTCAACCTATTACATTGTACCTGGGAGGGAAGTAAGTGCCTTTTAGAAGTAGTTTATCTGAATTATTTAATCCCACTCCAGTGTACTTCATTAGTTCTGTGATGTATTCCTTTCCCAGTTAAATTGCTACGGTCATTACCATAGTCCTGACGACCGCCACAAGTCCAAAGTCTGCTAATTGGAATGTACCAGTTGAAATGAAATTCTCCAATTTATCAGATTACTCCTGTTAAGTGAACTCAATTGTTGCCTTTGAAAATGTCCCCACCATCTCCATGAAATTGCCTTGCTTGTAAGAAAGAACGAACTTGCATTTATATAGTGACTTTCATGTCCTCAGGACTTCCCAAAGCGCATTATAAGCAATGAAGTATTTCTGAAGTATAGGCCCCAAGTTTCGACATGATTTGCTCCTGATTTTTAGGAGCAACTGGTGTAGAACGGAGTATCTTAGAAATCGGAATTCTCGCCATTTAGTTTGCTCCAGTTCTAGTCAGTTAGAACAGTTTCACTTTGGAACAGAATTTATTTTTCAAAAGGGGGCGTGTCCGGCCACTTACGCCTGTTTTCAAAGTTTCGGCAGTGAAAACTTACTCCAAACTAACTTAGAATGGAGTAAGTGAAGATTTTTGTACGCTCGAAAAAACTTTGTCTACACTTTAGAAAATCAGGCGTAGGTTACAAATCAGGCTACAAATCAGGCGTAGGTTACAAATCAGGCGTAGGGAATGGGGGCGGGGGGGGGTTTAAAGGGAAGTTTACAAACATTAAACACTTCAGTTTTACAAATAAAGAGCCATCATCAATAATAAATGATAAAAACATCAATAAATCAACCAATAAATCAATCAAAAAAAATTAATAAGAAATATATTTTTTTAAATCAATAAATAAAACATTTTCTACTTACTGACTGCAGCACCGGGAGCCCTCCAACAGTGTGCTAGGATGCACCCCCCCAGTGTGTCTCTGTCTCTCTGTCTGTCTGTGTGTGTCTCTCATTCTCTGTCTGTCAGTGTCTGTGTTTCTGACAGCGAGGGGAGGGGGAGGGAGGGGGGAGAAGGGGGAGGAGGGAGAAGGGGGGAGGGGAGAAAGGAGATGGGGGGGAAAGGAGATGGGGGGGGGGAAAAGGAGAAGGGGGGGGAAAGGAGAAGGGGGGGGGAAAGGAGAAGGGGGGGGAGGCTGAACGGGCCGGGCCCGAGACTTCGGGCAGATTTACAGGTAGGTGGCGTCGGGTCGGGGGGGGGCGCGGGTCAGGGGGGTGATGGGAGGGAGGTCGGTTCGGTTTGGGTCGGGGGGAGGGAGGGAGAGGGAGGTCAGATCGGGTCCAGTCGGGGGGGGTGGGGGGAGAAGCGGGAGTCAGGTCGGTGTCGGGTCCAGTCCGGAGGCGGGGGGCGGGGGAGTGGGAGTCGGGTCGGGTCCAGTCCGGGGGGGGGGGAAGCGCGAGTCATGTTGGTGTCGGGTCTGGTCCGGAGGCGGGGGGTGGGAAGCGGGAGTCGAGTCGGGTCGGGAGGAAGCAGGAGCTGGCTGTGGGAGGAACCTTATTCACGTAGCCCCAGTGAGGCCATTCGGCCAGGGCTATGGGTTGCGTGCTTCGGCCCCTCCCACACAGTTTCGGGCGCCTGGAGCTACTGCACATGCGCGCCCACTGTAGCACGCATGTGCAGAGATCCCGGCACTGTTTTCAGCGCAGGGACCTAGCTCCGCCCCCTACAGCTCCTGCTGCGCTGCGCCGAGGGCCAGAGGACCTGCAGGGAGCTGGAGAATCTGGAAATTTTTTTTAGGCGCACTTTGTGGCGCGAAAAACGGGCGTCCAGGTCGGGACTGCACCGTTCTAGGCGCGGCTCGAAACTTGGGCCCATAGTCACTGTTGCTATGTGGGAAACACGGCAAGATCCCACAGACAGCAATGAGATAATAACCAGATAATCTCTTTTTAGTGATGTTGATTGAAGGCTAAATATTGGCCAGGACACCGGGGAGAACTTCCCTGCTCATTTTTGAAATAGTGCAATAGGATCCTTTACATCCACCTCATCCGAAAGACAGCACCTCTGATAGTGCAACCATCCTTCAGTACTGCACTAAAGTGTTATCCTAGATTTTTGTGCTCAAGTCTCTGGAATGGGACTCGAACTCATAACCTTCTGACTCAGAGGTGAGAGTGCCACCGAGAGTGAACTACAGGCACCTCAAAGCACAGGCGAAGTACCACCAACGCTGCCTCCGCAAGATCACAAGAGTGTACAGAGCACAATTTCAAAAATTTGCAGCTGACACAAACCTCGGAAGTATAGTGAATAGTGAGGAGGATAGAGATAGATTTCAAGCAGACATAGACAGGCTGGTGGAATGGGCGGACACGTGGCAGATAAAATTTAACGCGAAAAAGAGCAAAGTGATACATTTTGGAAGAACGAGGGAAGGCAATATAAACGAAAGGGTACAATTCTAAAGTGGGTGCATGAACAGAGAGACCTGGGGGTATATGTACACAAATCGTCGAAGGTGACAGGGCAGGTTGCGAAAGCGGTTAAAAAAGCATACGGGATCCTTGGCTTCATAAGTAGAGACATAGGTGCCGAAATTGCCCCTTTTTTTAAAAGAGCCGTGATCGGCCACGAATCGGTAATGACTCTCTGCCTAGTCGGTGCACAGTAAAGACCTTTTTTGATGCCCTACCTGGGTTTTCTAGCAGTAATCGCTACTGCTCCGACTGCTCCTGCCCCGCCGGGCATGCGCGGACTAACTGCCGGCAACCACCTTTCGGCGATCCGCACGGGAAATTGCCCCGCGGGAGCGCCGCCGCCGGTCGGTGAAATTGACAGCTTTCCCCTGCGGGAAAAGGGAGGGCGCACTGCCGCGGACAGTGTGTTATTTTATTTGTTGGCCGGCGGTCAGGTCAGCCCGACATTGATGCCCACGGGTTCGGCCAGGCCGCCAATAGGCAGCCCGGCACACCCTCTTGGCCGCTGGCCCAACCAAAACCCTCCCCGGTGGCCTAGTGGACCTAATTTAAAAGTATGCAGAGTTCGCAGCGGCTCTCCCCTTTAACTGTAACGCGGCACCTCCGCATCGTGCTGACATTATCTGCTGCCGCAGCGCTGATGACTGGGCTGAGCGGCTGACCCGACCGAAGGCCACTTCTGCCCTGCACCTGCCCAGAGCACCGCCCCCCGCTTGGAAAAAAAATTCCAAGTGCTGAATTTTGCCGGATTGGGGGCAGAGAAAAACCAAAGGTCAGGAAGTGCGCCCCATTTGGGGCGGGGCTCGATTTCAGCCCCATAGAGTACAAAAGTGTGGAAATTATGATGACCCTTTATAAACTGGAGCATTTTGTCCAATTCTGGGTACTGCACTTCAGGAAGGATATGAAGGCCTTAAAGAGGGCGCAGAAAAGATTTACAAAAATGGTTCCAGGGATGAGGGACTTCAGTTACGTGGATAGACACGAGAGGCTGGGGTTGTTCTCCTTAAGAGCAGAGATGGTTGAGGGAAGATTTGATAGAGGTGTTCAAGTTCATGAGGGGTCTAGACAGATTAGATAGAGAGAAACTGTTCCCATTGGCGGAAGGGTCGAGAACCAGAGGACACAGATTTAAGGTGATTGGCAGAAGAACCAAAGGCGACATGAGGAAATACTTTTTACCGCAGCGAGTGGTTAGGATCTGGAATGCACTGCCTGAAAGGGTGGTGGGGGGAGATTCAGTTGTGGCTTTCAAAAAGGAATTGGATAAGTACCTGAAGGAAAAGAATTTGCAGGGCTATGGGGAAAGGGCAGAGGGAGTAGAACTAGCTAAATTGCTCTTGCAGAGAGCAGGCATGGGCTCAATGGCCCAAATGGCCTTCCTCTGTGATGTAACATTCTAAGATTCTATCATTTTTGATCTGCAATTTGTTGCAATTGATGTGTGAAAACCCAGAACTTGCGATCTGTTAAGGTATGCCTTGACAGATCTACCGAACAGACTGAGAAATCACTTTCACTGGTGCAGAACTGGACTATTTGCCCAACTACTGCCCAGAAATTCCTCACGAAACTCTTACAGCTAGTAAAATCATGGGGAATTAAACCCACATCCACCACTGCAGTTCCAATGTGCACCTTAAATGTAAAATATGCAATTAATAGGAGCAATAAAATATGATGATCCGCCTTCTGAATATTATTACTATAGTTAATAATGATTGTCAAATGTGGGGGTCTGAGAGACATTACTGTTCTTATTTTTAGCTTTAAATGTGGCTCTGAGATTTGCTGATGGCAGGCCTAGGTCAGAAAATGGGACCATGCTGCTGAATTTTGCAACACATGGTTTTTGAGACTAGAAGACTCATTCAAGTGTAACATTTTTATTAAATCAGGTCCCATGCTGAATTCCACAACTTTGGGTGAGACTTCACCCCATAGTGTTCCTTGCCTGTATAAAATGGGCACATGACAACTAAATAAAATAAGGTTGCTGGTGTTTGAGTGAATGTTGAAGTTTTTGGAGGCATTGAACATCTTGCATTCATTGCCTTCCTGTGTACTTATGCCTTTTAAGTATCAGCCAGTGGTTCAATGGGTAGTACTCTCGCCTTTGAGTCAGAAGGTTTGGGTTCAAGTCCCACTCCAGAGACTTGAGCACAAAAATCTAGGCTGACACTCCAGCGCAGTACTGAGGGAGTGCTGAACTGTCAGAGGTGCTATCTTTCAGATGAGACGTTAAACCGAGGCCCCTCAGTATGTTCTCTCAGTTGGATGTAAAAGATCCCATGGTACTATTTCGAAGAAGAGCAGAGGAGTTACCCCTGATGTCCTGGCCAATATTTATCCCTCAATCAACTTCACTAAAACAGGTTATCTGGTCATTATCACAGTGCTGTTTTGTGGGACCTTGCTGTGCGCAAATTGGCTGCTGCGTTTCCTACATTACAACAGTGACTACATTTCAAAAAGTACTTCATTGGCTGTAAAGTGCTTTGGGATGTCCAGTGGTCATGAAAGTTTTTTTTGCCAAGCCTTCAATTTGCAGCCAACACTTTACTGCTGCTCCCAGGAGAAGAACGAAAGGTCACTGCCCTTTAAACACCAGGAGGAGCTCTTTAAGAGCAGCTGGCTTGTTCAGTTTTGCAACTTATGTCCATCCATTGCCAGATCCCCTGCTCGTAACTTCCATGCGCTGTTAGATGATTCAAATGAAGTGGAGGCTTTGTCTTGAAAAGTTTAGGGAAGTAAACCCTCCCTAATTGCTGACGCAGGCCTACCCATACAGTGGGTGAGCATAGATCCAATATTGCGGTGTCTCAAAATCAGGACGTCAAGTGTCCTTTTCTCAAAGCTGCTCAAGGTGAAAGATTTCTCCTGTTAGCCACTTGGTGGCATTGTAGATTGTGTTTCCAGATTGTGATAGGTCAGTTACCACAAAACGCAATGAAGACCAGATCCAGCAGGCAATCCCTGGAGAACATTTTAAAAGCAGTTCTGTTTACAGAAGTTCAGATAGGCTCGTTTTCTTTTCGTGAACCTGTTGGAGTAATATTTCTGATCTTAAATAGAGACAGTTCCGTGCTACTGCTCTGCTTGTTGTTCAGAGCAAACTGTTGGTTACTTTCCTACTTTACCGAATTCAGTCCAGCCACCAACTCAATTTTAGGCCTGAGCTGGTTACAGTTGCTCTGTTGGTTGTATAAGAGTGAAAGTGGTACTTGCTTTTCTGCAAACATTGGCCCATAACATGCTGTCAAGTTAACGGCGAGACTCATTGGCAGTAATTAACAATTAGCACATGGTTAAAAAGAACCTCTGACAGCCAATCCCAGTTTAATTAAATATGCGCAGACCTAAAATGGTTCCAAAACAGGCTCCTTGTACCACTTCAGTCCAGCTCTAACTTTCTGTGGTGAGTTTAGTTAGCACCTGCCGTGCAATTACAGCAACTTCATACTGCTCAAGGTTTTTCAATGGTGAGCCGGACAGTAAACATGAAAATGTTGTGTGCCTCGACAAGCCAAATGGCAAATTCCTGCTCCTATTTCTTATGATACAATCCTTTTAGCTCTACTTTTATCATCGGTGTTCAAAATATCAATTTTATAAATATGCATGGTTGAAACAACGAATGTACTGTATTTTTTAAAATTGTGTGATACCTAAAGAGTGATAAATTTAAACTCCTCAAAAGCACTGAGAGTCAGCTGGCTCTCTTGGGTAAGACTGAACTTCTCACTGAACTCAAACCATTTAATTGTGTAGATGAAGGTATCAAAATAAGTTATCCTCAGAAAAGTATTAAACTAAAATGTAAAGCTAGTTTTAGATGTTAAAAAAAGCTAAAGCCTATGTTCATTTTAACTCGGTGTACTGTGGCTTCAGGTAACAGATCTAAAGTACAAACAGCATGAGGTGTCTTTTGAACATCCCACATACTTTCCTTCTTTGTAGTCTTCGGTATCTCAAGTAAGTTATCAGTTACTGGGTAGCATGGAATTTTCAATATTTACATAGTAAGGGAGCTTTCTGCATTATACTGGGAATTTGTTTTAGGACTAATATAATTTAGTTCATTTTTATATCGTGCATTTAACAATAATGGAATAAAACATTCTTTCCTCAGCTTTCCGAATGATCCCCTATCCCTTGGAAAAAGGTCATCTTTTTTATCCATATCCAATCTGCACAGAGACTGCAGACAGAGAACTGCTGCCATGTAAGTGCATGAAAAAACATGTTTTTATTTACTTAGAAATTTATTTTAATACAGTTATGTTAGTTATTTCTAAATTCCTATTTAGAATTTACATGAACCTGTTTACCTGCAAAACAAAGGTTAACCATTATATCAGGTTTGTTTCTAGTAACCTTTAAACTATGTCTACACACAAAGCTGAAGGATGAATGGACACCCACAATCTGTCTTGTACAGTTGGTTCTGCCATAGAATGTTATAGCAAAGAAACAGGCCATTCACGCTACTAATTCTGCACCATTTCGTCTAACCCCACTCTCCTGCTCAATTCCCAATCCATTTAATATTCTTTTTAAAGCAACTATCTAATTCTCTTTTAAAATAGTTTATGGAATCTACTTTAAGAATGGTTTATGGCAGAGAATTGCACCTTATAATCATCCTCTGTGTAAAGATTTTTTTAAATCTCACTTTTTAATTCTTTTTGTGATAATTTTAAATTTATGTCCTCTGTTTACCATGTTTCCAAGCAGTAGCGACAATCTATCACTATTTACCTTATCATAACCCTTCATAATCTTTAAGACATCTATCGAATCATCCTTTAACCTTGTGAACAAAGCTTTAACTTCACAAGATTTTCTTCATAACTGTAACTGGTAACATCCTAATGAATCCACACTGTATTTGTTCAGTTGCTTTTATATTCTTCCTATAATCGGGGGCACAAAACTGCACATAATACTTTCAACAATGGCCTAACCTAAGGTCTTATACAAGTTCAACATTACCTCCTTGAGTTTTCATTCTATGCCTCTAGATGCAAAGCCAAGGGTGATGCTTGACTTCTTATGGCTTTATTTACACATGTTGCCAACTTTAATGCCCTGTGTACCTACATGCCAAGTTCCCTCTGGCCTTCTATTCCATGTACAGTTTTACCATTTTGTATTTCATTTCCCTGTTTTACTTCTGAAATGTATATAGGGCACCTCATCTAGTAACTTTCAAAATGGAATTGGATACTTAAAATATTTGTCTCTTTAATAAAGCAATCTTCCATTTATTGTTTACTTTCATTTTAACTAATCATATGCTAGTGTGCGGAATACTTCCTACGGGGAAAATGGGATATTTACTGGTGATTCAAACTATGGCAATGACAAGACAGGATGGCTATTGGTATCTGTAGAGGAGATTATGTGCAGGCTGAGATTGAATGAGTGAAATGATAGAAGAGGGGGTGGGGTGGGGGCGGTGTTGTTTAGGCAAAGATAGAAGTCATGGAGATGAGAAGTTGCTTGCTGCAGAGGCTTAGGGATGTGGAGAAACCACAATGGGGATGGTGGCGGTGACGACAACGTGCATCATACAGCACCTTTAATTTGAAGAATATCTACAGCACTTCATATAGGTTTATGAAAAACAGAGATTAGAAAGGGTTACTGAAGACTTGGTCGACGAGATGGCTTTGATTTGATTTTAAAGGAGAAGAGGCAGAGCACATTAGGGAATGAATTCTAAAGAGTGAGGCATAGGTAGCTGAATTCTGAATGATGGGATGAAGGGCGAGAGAAGGCATAAAAAGTCAGAGACAGAACGTTGGAATGTTCAGCAGAGGGGTAGTGAGGGGGGTGTAGAGCTGGAAAAGATTGCAAGATAGGTTAGAGGAAAGCTGTGGAGAATTTAAAGACGAGGACAAGGATTTTAAATTGAATGTGTTGGGAGATCATAGAACGTAGAAGGAGGCCATTTGACACCTTGCCTGTGACCGAAAGAACCATCCAATTAGTCCCACCCCCCTGCTCTTTCCCCACAGACATGCCATTTTCTCCCTTTTAAGTATTTATTCAGTTCCATGTTGAAAGCTCCTAGATGGGGAGCCCATGTAGTTCAGTGAGAATAGGGATGATGGATAGTACCACAGAATATATGCAGCAAAGTTTTGAACAATTGGAGAGTATGGAGTATGTAACGAGGATTATGCAGGACTGCAGATGGACATAGGTAGCAGATGGGCAGATAGGTGACACGTACAGACAATGCAGAACATGCAATGCAATACAAATGGTACCGTAGTTTCTTTCTGCATGTCTTTAGTACATTTATCTTGACCTTTTTCTTTTCCTGATAAATTGTATTGGATTTGTTTATTGGATCCAATGATGGCCATTTATTTGTCTCTGAATTTAAAAAGACTAACTTAAAACAGTAAGGATTCTGCAGCAAAATGTTACATGCAAAGATATTTAGTAAAGATGTACTTGTATATCTGTCTTTGTTTCTGTCTCTTTCCTATCTTTTTCTCTCTTTATGTTTCTGTTTCTACACTTTGTTTCTGGGCACCTGTTTTCATTTTAATTTCTGTGCCTCTTTCTTTTTGTCTCCTTTCACTTTATTTCTTTCTCTCTATTTCTTTCTCTCTGCCTATCTGATGCTATCTGTTCATATCCAGCGTTTCATGAAGTTTCAGTGTATCCCAAGAAGGAGCTGCCATTCTTCATCCTCTTCACAGCAGGCCTGTGCTCCTTCACCGCCATGTTGGCCCTCCTCACACATCAGTTTCCAGAGCTCATGGGCGTCTTTGCAAAAGCTGTAAGTACCGGTCCAGGTCAGTGATAACACTGTAACACTAGCCTCCTGCACTTTACCAGCTCTGCAAATTTAAAAGATGTTTTCCTTGAATGCTGTTGGCAGCACAGTCAAGTATAGACAAGTATAGTCATTTGTTAGAACTGTGACATTGATCTTCTTCCAAGCATTTGAGAAATTGTGGGGGAGAAATTCGGGAGCATCCCAAAAGTTTGAAAAATTAACGGCAGGCGCTAATGTTTTCAAACATTAAAAAAATTTGGCGGTTGTGCTCCAGGAAGGAGCTCCACTTCCTTCCTGGAGCATAATCGGCAGCAGGCGGGACGGTGAGTGGAAAGGCTCCTTCTCTCCCTTAAAGGGAAAGGCCATCCCAGCAGGCTCTGCAAAGAAACAAATCTTGCCTTCTCCGCGATGGCAGCCGCGATCCCACCGAATCAGCCCGGCACTCGAGCAGAGTGCCAGGCTGATTGATGCGGGCTGGAACCCGCGAAAAAACCTGCAAGAGAGGAGGTAAATTGTTTTTTTTTTTTTTACTTCCCTCGGCCTCCTTGCCTTTAAGCATTGCCCCCGAAGAGCCAGCCGCCCAATGCACGCCTCCTGTAGCTGTCGGTGTTTTCGCTCGCCGCTGCTGCAGGGGCCGGACGCAATTTAGGGTCAGGGGCGATGCGCATGCCGATGACGTTACAATCTCTGGGTGAAGGAGATCGGGGCGCAATGCCGAATGGTCGCCGCAAAACTCCCGCTGAATTTAACATAGAAACATAGAAAATAGGTGCAGGAGTAGGCCATTCGGCCCTTCGAGCCTGCACCGCCATGCGATGAGTTCATGGCTGAACATGCAACTTCAGTACCCCATTCCTGCTTTCTCACCATACCACTTGATCCCCCGAGTAGTAAGGACTACACCTAACTCCTTCTTGAATATATTTAGTGAATTGGCCTCAACAACTTTCTGTGGTAGAGAATTCCACAGGTTCACCACTCTCTGGGTGAAGAAGTTTCTCCTCATCTCGGTCCTAAATGGCTTACCCTTATCCTTAGACTGTGACCCCTGATTCTGGACTTTCCCAACATTGGGAACATTCTTCCTGCATCTAACCTCTCTAAACCCGTCAGAATTTTAAACGTTTCCATGAGGTCCCCTCTCATTCTTCTGAACTCCAGTGAATACAAGCCCAGTTGATCCAGTCTTTCTTGATAGGTCAGTCCCGCCAACCCAGGAATCAGTCTGGTGAACCTTCGCTGCACTCCCTCAATAGCAAGAATGTCCTTCCTCAAGTTAGGAGACCAAAACTGTACACAATACTCCAGGTGTGGCCTCACCAAGGCCCTGTACAACTGTAGCAACACCTCCCTGCCCCTGTACTCAAATCCCCTCGCTATGAAGGCCAACATGCCATTTGCCTTCTTAACCGCCTGCTGTACCTGCATGCCAACCTTCAATGACTGATGTACCATGACACCCAGGTCTCATTGCACCTCCCCTTTTCCTAATCTGTCACCATTCAGGTAATAGTCTGTCTCTCTGTTTTTACAACCAAAGTGGATAATCTCACATTTATCCACATTATACTTTATCTGCCATGCATTTGCCCACTCACCTAACCTATCCAAGTCACTCTGCAGCCTCATAGCATCCTCCTCGCAGCTCACACTGCCACCCAATTTATTGTCATCCACAAATTTGGAGATACTACATTTAATCCTCTCGTCTAAATCATTAATGTACTCTTGCAATTAACGGGAGTCTCTGATCTCGCAATCTGTTAACGCCCCATTATCGCCCCCCCAGAGGCGCTAACAGGAAATGCAGAGGAGCCCAATTTCTCCCCCACATAGAGGTGTTCTCGTCATATTCTGAAAGTAGGAGCAGAGGAACTGAAGTTGGTCATTCAGCCCCTCGAGCCTGTTCCTCCTGTGGAGGAAATCAATGTACCTGTTCTCCTGAGATTACTTTGGGAACACAGTGCAACATTGTAGTTGTCATTTTGGTTGACTTTCTTTTGCCTGTATTGAAATAAAGAAAGAACTAGCTTATTTCACTACATCAGGTTGTCACAAGACGCTTTATAGCCAATTAAGTAGTTTTGAAGTGTATTCATTGTTGCAGTATAAGCAAAGGCAGTAGCCAAATTGTGCATAGCAATGTCCCAAAACAACAATGAAATAAATGGCCGGATCATCTGCTTTTAGGTGTTGGTTGAAGGATAACTGTTGGCCAGGACACTCAAATCCCTACCCAGACCCTTCAGCACTTCTCGACCCTCCTCCCCTCTTACTGCCGTCCCAGGCTTGACTCCCCCTTAAATAAGTCTGCAGCTTCCTTTCTTGACAGGCCCATCGAGGTACATGTTGCTGCCTTCTTATGAGCAACAACCCAACTATCCCATTCTACTCTCTCACCAACCTTCCCGCCCAGTGCGCCTGCAGGGGGCTAATCTTGCCAAGCTCTTTGCTTTCCCAGTCACCTCTGGCAGCACCGATCCTGTCGACTGTGCCAGTGGATCGGCTATCATAGCCCCTCTCCACAGCTCCCATCATAATGTCCCTTTACTTTTGAACAAGGCCCTTGCCATCCTTCAGCTTATTGTGGATGATTGCATTGACATTGTGGCCTTGGCGGAAACCAGGTTAACGGGTGATGACACCTTCCCCTTTAACGATGTCTCTCCTCCTGGCTATCACTTGCTCCGCCCAAACCACCGTGGTGGCAGTGTAGCTCTTATCACCAAATCACAATTTGGTCTATCCTGCTAATCCTTTGGTACCTCTTACCTTGTTCCACCCCTCTCGTCTCATTTAAAATCCTCGTTCTTTGCCACCCACCCAAGTTCCACAGCAAGTTTCTCATCGAGATATTTTCACTGCTTTCCTCCCTCAGCATCTGCACCGAGCGACTTCTCATTCTCAGTGATTTCAAAATACATCCCAACTCATCATGCTCTCTCTCCTCTGAGTTCACTGCCCTCCTATCCTCTCTTAAACTCTCCTTCCATATAACCTCCCGTACCCATAGTCACAGCCACCCCGTCGACCTTGACATCTCACGTGGCCTTTCTACTCCTGGCCTGGCAACGCCTCAATTTTAAAATTCTCATCCTCATTTTGAATTCCCTCCATGGCCTTGCCCCCTCCCTATATCTGTAACCTCCTTCAGACCTACAACACTCCGAGATCTCTGCACTCCTTCAATTCTGGCCTTTTGCACATCCGGATTTTAACTACTCCACCATTGACGGCCATGCCTTCAGCTGTCAAGGCCCTAAGCTCTGGAATTCCCTCCCAAAACCTCTCCAACTCTCTGCCCTTCTCTTCTCCTTTAACACGCACCGTAAAACCTACTTTTTTGACCAAGCTTTTGGTCATCTGTCCTTAAATCTCCTTATGTGGCTTGGTGTCAAGTTTTGTTTCTGTGAAGCACCTTGGAACATTTTACTACATTAAAAGCACTATATAAATGCAAATTGTTGTCGTTGTTGTTGAGAACTTCCCTGCTCTTCTTCACATTATGCTGTGGGATCTCTTTGACATCCATCTGAGAGGGCTAGGTTTAAGGTCTCATCCGAAAGACACCATCTCATTCAGTGCAGCACACCCTCAATACTGCTTTGAAGTGCCAGCTTATGGTTATGTGCTCAAGTCTCTGGACTTGAACTCATGACCTTCTGACTCAGAGGAGAGAGTGCTACCAGTGAGCCATAGCTGACTGTTAATGTTGTATCTGGTTCTCATGTTTTTTTTTACTTCTATGACTAGTCGTAAAGGTTTTTTTCACTTTTATTTTTCTGCACATAATTAGCTCCTGGTTTTATTACAAGGTCAGGTTAGAGAGTTTCTTGAGATGAGTAAGATGAGAATTGTACTCATTTCTTTGCCATCTCAAAGAAGTCAAGAATGGTGTCATGTTTGAATCTTGGATCACAAAAACTGCACACTTCTTCAAGAAGCAAGAGATCAGGAGAACGGAACCAATCTTCATTCAGCCTTTTGTCCAAATAGGTGGCATTCTTTCACGTAAATTTACTGAATAGATTTTTAGCAATACAGCTAAAACATCTGGACATCTCAACATCACAATCTAATATATATAAATTATTTCAAACAATCAAGAACTCATGATTATATACATTATATATATTAGAGATCACACAACATCCTTACACATTGCATGAAGAAACATGAATTTATATTTTGAAGGTGAAAAAATCTTTCAGTATTCATAAAGCTTATTTTTTTTAATGAGTTTCTTTTGGAGGAATGATGGAAATATCCAACAATGTGGCAAACTGTTTAGAGGTCCCAGTCGTACAAAAATACATGCTTTTATAACTCATGTTAAAGAAAAGGAACAAAGCCAGCCTGTGTTGATTGCCAGCGTAGTAAGCTCAATCAGTTGAGTGCATGACTTCAAGCAGCATGCTACAAAATTGAATGGCAGATAGTGCTGGGATTCAACCTATTTTCCAGAGAGGATGAGTTTCAGAGATTAATAGTCAGCCTAGTCATTGCCCCTTTTTGAGATTGGGTGAGTGGAGCAAGGAAGCAAATTGAGTTTTCAACTCTTGGCAGTCAGTCACAATGTTGCAACAATGATGGTTGCGTAGACACGACTGACTGGAGTTGAGTGCCTACAGCAGGTTGCCTGCTAAGGGAGAAACTTTAAAAAAAGATTGTACTTGAGGTATTGCAAAGAGCTGCTGGAACTTTCAGATCTCTAATTTTAATAATATGAACAGATCATATGAACCAGAGAACCTTGAGCTGACAAATTTATTTTACATAGTCTTCAATCTCGAGTAACAGCTGTGCTCTGATGTCAAAGTTGTGTCAAAATCTGAACCCAGGTCACAACATGAAAGTCTGCGACCTTAACGCATCGAACCACCTGAGCCCTGGGTGCATAGTTTTTGACTTTCTTGTCCGGAGTAGTGTGCGTCCATTGTGTTACTCAATAAGTCTAATGATAGAAGTTCCCTTGACTCCAAAGTGATGATGTTCGTGTGTGGGTGCCTAAAGGACCCCTGTGACTATTGTAGACATATCAACATCACCATTCTTTGATCTTTCGCTGACCCTTACCTTGGCTGGTAGCACCAGTTCCAGTAGAACTAAACTGTGTTAAACACACATGCCTCTTTTGAGTTAGACAGGTAAGATCTGATTTTGCAGCAGTGTGACTGAAGTAGTAGTTTACATTGACAAGTATTGAAAGATGGCTGTTGAATCACCGCCACTGCTGTTAAGAAAGTATCTAACCAGCACTTGTATATTATACAAAGCGATAGAATGACCGTCTACTTGAGAAATGGGATAGCTCTGACATAGAAATGGACACAAATCATTCACCATTTTACTGTAATGTAGATTATTTTAAATAATGCTTTTGCACATGGTCTTAATGGTGTGCAGTCTAAAGTACAAGACCTTTGTAGATCAATGGCATTAGAACATAGAATCAGCAAACAATTCAGAATTACTTTGTGTCCTAAAGGTGCAAGTCCTTTTTGATCTTACCCTTATCTTTCTGATCGGTTTTGCGAAGGCAAAAGTAAGATTTTGTTAGGTGACCCTTATGTGCAAAAGATGTTGGACGGAAATGCCACAAAATCACGTGATTTTTACCAACCAGGACTACTTAATTGCTGTTTTCTCATTTTTGTTTTTATCTTTTTCACATGAGGGTGACCTTATAAAATCCCACTTAGAGATGCAAAGGGGCAGTTGGAAAGATCAAGGAAACTCAGATCAAAGGATTTTTACCTTTGTACCATGGTTATCCTTAATTTGTGGTGTGAGCTCTGACTCCTGGGCGGAATATTGTTTAAAGTCTCAATAATACAAGCTGGTTGTTTTGGCTCTCTGGGTGTCGGATGCCCAACAACCTTTAAAATCACGGGGTACATGCTGTATTATGTAGCACCTACACATATGTATGTGGTGGTGCCCCATTTTCAGAGGAAGCCAGTGTTTTGTTACAGTTTCCTGAATAGCTTATAACTATCCAAATTTGGGAGATGAATATGGATAGCAAGATGCCAAGCTCACCAACCAAGTGATTTGGGCTCACAGTGGCACAGGTTCAAGCTTCAGTGAGATACAGATACCTTGTAGATAATTAGAGTTCTCTAGCCTGGCACAGAGGAGGGAATTTTAACTCCCACCACAACCGCTTCCCCCACTTGCGGAAACCAGACAGTGGGGCAATTAAAATGGAGTGAGAGATTTAGTCATTGGCTCCCCACCTGGTTGACTGCAATTTTAAATTGCAGGCGGCATGGACACGCGCCCAAAGCTGGTGGGGTCTTCCTTTAAATACGCAGATGGAGATCCCATGATTTCACTGAGGCCTGACTGCCATATTAACCTGCGGCCTGGGCAAGGGAGCAGCGCGGCCAGGCCAAACCTGCTGGGAACTAGATCAAGGACCGGAAAAGGTCCAGCAAGCTAAGTTTTTTTTTAAATGTGTTAAGTGTCTTTGTGAGCCTCCCTTGCCACGTGGGCCCTCAATGGCGACAAACTGAGGCCTGGTTGTTCAATTCGTCCGAGCCTTGCTTTGGACCCCCCATGCACCAATCCCGCTTGAACTTTTATCTTTAAAGTATAAGACCTTTTTGGTCTGTGCTTTCCATTTTCTAAACCTGTTGCCGAGTTTTGCAAGCTCGCCCTTGTGTGCAAAAGTATTGTATTGAAAAGTACAATTCATGTATGACGTTTTAGAAGAAACATTACAGATTGTTTAATATAAAAACAGAAAATGCTGGAAACATTGCAGGTCAGGTCAGATTGTTTAATATTTGGTGTCTATTCTTATCTATGCAGTTGTAGCCAGATAATCACCTGCAATGGTTTCTCTTCTCACTCCTGCACCATTACCTCTGAAGATCCCCAAGGATCTATCCTTGGTCCTCTACTATTTCTCAACTACATGTTGCTCCTCGGTGATATCATTTAAAAACACAGCATCAGTTTCCACATGTACACTTGACGACACCCAGCTCTACCTCACCACCACCTCTCACGACCCCTTCACTCTCTAAATTGTCAGACTGCTTATCCGACCTCCAATACTGGATGAACAGAAATTTCCTCCCAACTAAATATTGGGAAGACCGAAGCTGTTGTCTTCAGTCCCCACCATAAACTCCGTTCCCTGGCCACTGACCCTATCCCCTTCCCCTGCAACTGTGTGAGGCTGAACCAGATCCTTCGCACCTCGAGATCAGCTTCCAACCACATATCCATGCCATGACCAAGACCGCCCACTTCCACCTCCGTAACATCGCCCGACTCCACCCCTGCCCCAGCTCATCTGCTGCTGAAACCCTCATCCATGCTTTTGTTACCTCTAGACCTTTATGTGGCTCAGTTGGTAGCACCCTCGCCTCTGTCAGCAGGTTGGGGGTTTCAAGTCCCACTCCAGAGACTTGAGCACAAAAATGTAGGCTGACACTCCAGCGCGGTAATAAGGGAGTGCTGCACTGTTGAAGGTGCCGCCTTTTGGATGAGACGTTAAACCGAGTCCCTATCTGATCTCTCAGGTGGACGTAAAAGATCCCATGGCACTATTTTGAAGAAGAGCCGGAGAGTTATCCCCGGTGTCCTGGCCAATATTTATCCATCTATCAACATAACAAAACAAATGATCTGTTCATTATCACATTGTTGTTTTGTGGGAGTTTGTTGTGCGCAAATTGGTTGCCGCGTTTTCTGTGTTACAACAGTGGCAACAATTTTAAAAGTATTTCATTGGGTGTAAAGTGCTTTGTGATGTCCGGTGGTGATGAAAGTTGTTATGTAAATGCAAGTCTTTCTTTCTATTCCAATGCTCTCCTGGCAGACCTTCCAGCTTCCACCCTCCATAAACTTGAGCTCATCCAAAACTCTGCTGCCTGTGTCCTAAACTCACACCAAGCTCCGTTCACCCAATACTCTTGTCTTATAGACTCTTAGAATGGTTACAGCACAGAAGGCCATTTGACCTGATGAGCCCGTAGCGGCTCTCAGCTAGTCCCACTCCCTCGCCCTTTCCCCGTACGCTGCAAATTTATTTCCTTCAGGTACTTATCAGGTACTTATTTAATTCCCTTTTGAAAGCCACAATTGAGTCTGCCTCCACCACCCTTTCAGGCAGTGCATTCCAGATCCTAACCACTTGCTGCGGAAAAAGGTTTTTTCTCATGTCGTCTTTGGTTCTTTTGCCAATCACCTTAAATCTGTGTCCTCTGGTTCTCGAGCCTTCTAGCAGTGGGAATAGTTTCCCTCTATCTACTCTGTCCAGACCCCTCATGATTTTGAGCACCTCTATCAAATCTCCTCTCAATCTTCTCTGCTCCAAGGGGAACAACCCCAGCTTCTCCAGTCCATCCACATAACTGAAGTCTGTCATTCCTGGAATAATTCTCGCAAATCTTTTCTGCACCTTCTCTAAGGCCTTCACATCCTTCCGAAAGTGTGGTGCCAGAATTGGACACAATACTCCAGTTGGGGCTGAACCAGTGTTTTATAAAGGTTCATCATAATTTCCACACTTTTGTAATTTTATACCTCTATTTATGAAGCCCAGGATCCCGTCAGCCTTTTTAACTACTTTCTCAACCTGCCCTGCCACCTTCAATGATTTGTGCACACATATCACCAGATTTCTCTGTTTGTGCACCCCATTTCAGGATTGTACCATTTAGTTTATATGTCCTCTCTTTCTACTAAAATGTATCACTTCACACTTTTCTGCGTTAAATTTCATCTGCCCATTTCACCAGCCTGTCTATTTCTTCCTGAAGTCTATCACTCTCCTCCTCACTGTTCACTATACTTCCAAGTTTTGTATCATCTGCAGATTTTGAAATTGTGCCCTGTACACCCACGTCCAAGTCATTAATATATATCAAGAAAAGCAGTGGTCCTAGAACCAACCCCTGGGGAACACCACTGTATGGAGGGGGATGGAAGGGAGAGTGGTGGAGGTGGTGGGCAGAGAAACCCAGGGTGGGGGACAGGAGGGGCCACATTGCAGTGAATGTCTGGGGGGAGCAAAGTGTGTTGGAGGGGCGGGCCTGGGGGCTCTGTGCCTCGGTGCGGGGAGTGTTCGGAGTGGGGTGGACGGGTTGACTGCGTAGATGGCGGTTGGTGGATGTGGCTTCGCGGGGGTGTGGCTCCGGGGTGGCCGGGGCTGGGGGCTCGACATCCGGGGGTGTTCGGCATTTGGGAAGGATTCTGACGGGACGGGGCGGGTTGGGTGCGGGGGGAGTGTTCCCGGTGTTGGGTGGGTCCGGAGCCGGGGGGGCAGCACGCTCTTGGGATGGGAGGTGGGCTGTTTGGGGCTGGGATTGGGAGAGACTTCTTCACTCGGGGAGTTGTTGGCCTGTGGGGTTCCCTGCCGCGGAGAGTTGTTGATGCCAGTTCATTGGATGTGTTCGGGAGGGAGTTGGATGTGGTCCTTGCGGCTGGGGGTGTGGAGGGGGCGTAGGGGGGGGGGGAGTTGCTGGGGTGGATGATCAGCCATGATCTTGTTGAGTGGCGGTGCAGGCTCGAAGGGCCGAATGGCCTACTCCTGCACATATTTTCTATGTTTCTATGTATACCTTGCTCCAGTCTGAAAAACAACCATTCACCACTACTCTCTGCTTCCTGTCACTTAGCCAATTCCGTATCCATGCTGCCTCTGTCCCTTTTATTTCATGGGCCTCAACTTTGCTGGCAAGCCTATTATGTGGCACTTTGTCAAACGCCTTTTGGAAATCCATGTACACTACATCAACCGCATTACCCTCATCAACCCTCTCTGTTACCTCATCAAAAAACCTGATCAAGTTGGTTAAATACAATTTGCCTTTAACAAATTCGTGCTGGCTTTCCTTAATTAATCCACACCTATCCAAGTAACATACATTGGCTGACCTACATTGGTTCCCAGGCTGGCAACGTCTGTGGGGGGGGGGGGGTTTGTGCTGCTGAGGAGGGGGAGGGTTAGTGCTGCTGAGGAGGGGGAGGGTGGGGAGGGTTAGTGCCGCTGTGGAGGGGGAGGGTGGGGAGGGTTAGTGCCGCTGTGGAGGGGGAGGGTGGGGAGGGTGAGGGTTTGTGCTGCTGAGGAGGAATTTGACCAGTGGTCTGATATTGCATATAATCTTCCACTTACCAAGTTTGAGGAGATCACATGGCAGCAGCTGGTATGTTCAGTAAGCTGGAATAAGGGTTTTCTCACTCTGTTGACCCCGATGTTGGGCAAATAAAGGCACACTCTGGTTCTAGGATTGCCAGCCCTCCAGGATTGTCATGGAGCCCCCAGGAATTAGATCTTCATCTCCTGGTGATGGCTTGGAGCAACACAGGAGTAAACTGATGGGGGGCTTAAAAAAACATTTTTTTTTCATTTTCTTTGAACATTTTTGTTTCTTAGTTCTAAAACTATTGGAGATGGGAATAAAGGTTGTTTGACTGGGTGGTTATGTAATGAAACCTCCAGGAATATGTTAAACTAGAGTTGGTAACCCTATCTGGTTCATGGATGCAAAGTCTGTTTATGGGAGTGATCAGTATCTTTAGCATAAAACCTCAAATTTGTAGCAGCTTTCCTGAAGGCAGCAATATCTTTCGAGGGTCTGGTTCCACAGGTGCTAGTTGCTCTCCAGTACCTCACTAAGTGACAATTATTCCTGTGTGATCCTTGGCAGTGAGTGTTAGGAACTATTTTATCATGGAGGCACAACACCAACCCCATTACTGCCACCTGACACTCGCACACCTTTCCACTAGAAGCTGCTGCGTCGTGATTTGGAATGGGACTCTTGGCTGATTCTCCATCTTGGGTGGTTTTCCTTAACTCAGGGGCTAATTGTAACACTCTTACTGCCACCCCTGCTAAAGTCAACTAGCTCAGTATTAAGTAGGGATTGAAGCTGGGCCTTCCTGATTGCTATGGCTAAATTAATCACTGGGCTAATTCACTGATACATAGGGAACCCTCTTTGTTGATTTCTAATCTGTTCTAATTTATTGACGATGAAGAATGTTACCATGCAAGGTGTCAGAAACAATCAATTTAAAACTTAGCTTTAATTACTGACAGAGCAATTGAATCAAATTATAATGAACAGTAATTGCAAAAGTTTGGGCCAGCTTTTAACCCAGTTTAAATTTAATCTTAAAAGTCAAAGTCTCATACAAATTATATATCAGAGGAATTTGTTTACAAATCTGTTGTTTTTACTAAGTCCAAGTGAGATGGTGAAAATACAGGTGATCGTAATTGAAGTGTCACAATTGTGGGTCCAGATACTTGTGAATAGTGATGAAAATAAATTGGTTTTAGGAATTTAAGGAAGAGATACATTTGAATGACCAGATATGGCAACTCACTATTTTAAACTCTTTGGCGCTGAGCTATGTCCACAATTATTACCATGTTATGTGCTAACATACAAAGTGCAACCATGACTCTTTTCTAAAGAAAGAATGACTTGCATTTATATAGCGCCTTTCACAACCTCAGAACTTCCCAGAGCGCTTCAGAGCCAATGAAGTATTTTTGAAGTGTTGTCACTGTTATAATGTGTGGATTTGGTGTTAAGAATGAAAAGCCCTTTGTCTATTCTCAATCCTTGACAATCTTTTATATACAAAGTTTGCTGCTTTCTTTAAAGGGCATCACAAGAAAGGGCGTTGGCACAACGAGTAGGTTAGCGTCTGCTTCTACACTGGGTGTGTTGAGCCGCAATGGCGTGAATGTCAATATTGCCTGAGGCTACATGAAGCATCAAACTGTGGGTCCAGCAATTATCTGATTATTAATCTTACATTCTTGAATGGTATCTGAAAGATGTGGGGCTTTCCAGCCTGCATGTCGTGCGAGGAAACCTCAGTTGCTTTGAATAAGATCAGTCGTTTTACTCTAATATCTTATTCCTACTTTAGTGTCTCAATGGGGACTTAATTTGCTAGAATTAGATTACAATCTGATACACTCCTGCTTCGCTTTGCCCCCCCCGCTCCCCCCTTAGCTACTGAACAGAGTTGACTGGAAGGATTTGTAGCCACTTTTCCACTGCTTTGTGCAGCCACATTGCAGGTTTTCCCAGTGCAAAGCAGAGGAAAAAGGGCAAAGACCAATTTATGCTAGGTCTCTTCCTCTCTTGCACTTAGTACACATTTCCAGCGGTGTGCCTAGCTGTGGGTGAAATGTTTCCCTAAGAAACAGGTAGGAACATTTAAATTAAATGTGCGATTAATGTCAGACTGCATCCAGTGTCATTTTTCTGGGTTTCTGTCTGGCAGAGGGCCAAACATAGAAGACCAGGTGAAAATGGGCCTTGGAGGTTGCATTCTGTCCCCTTGGAGAAAGTTCTTTACATTTCGGGGCCAGTAGGAAAGATCAGCGGAGCAAGAGGCCTTCTAGTTGATTTTGGACAGCAGTCCCAGCGGGGCAGCCATCACCATGGCAGCAGATCTCTCAGGCCTGCAGCAGTGGTCGTGTTTACTTCCCCCAAATTTCAGAGTATTCTTGCTCCGCGGGTAGGCCGGAGCATGGAAAAGACTGGTAGCTGCCTGTGTTGTGTACAGTGGAGAATGGAACATTGGCCCTTTGAGGTTTCTTTACATTAAAATAAAAGTACATCTGCAAATTCTGTGAGTGTAGCCACGGGTCATTTTCCGGTTGGCAAACTGTAACTAGTGGGGTGCCGCAGGGATCGGTGCTGGGGCCTCAACTATTTACAATCTATATTAATGACTTGGATGAAGGGACCGAGTGTAATGTAGCCAAGCTTGCTGATGATACAAAGATGGGTGGGAAAGCAAAGTGTAAGGAGGACACACGAAAATGTGAGGTTATCCACTTTGACAGGAAAGATAGAAAAGCAAATTATAATTTAAGTGGAGAAAAATTGGAAAGTGCTGCGGTAGAAGGACCTGAGGGTCTTGTGCATGAAACACAAAAAGTTAGGGCTCAATTTTCTCCGAGCCCGTTTTCTGGCGTACTTGCCTGAGTTGCGCTGCTTAATTACGCCAGGAAAAAATCTTCGTAATTTCCCCGATGTTTGGCCTCTAATCTGCAGCCGTGGGTGGTGGAGCCTGCAGTCTGCGCTGGAAAAAGGAGCCAGGCCTTCTGCGCATGCGCAGGGGGGGGAAAAAGTGACGTTCTTGACGTCGCTGAAATGGCCGCGCATGCACAGTAGAGCTCCAAGTCTGGGAGACTTCCTTCGGCTTCATATAGTGAGTAACCTTCAAGGTCTGTCAACAAGTAATGGTTAGGTGACAGTGCAATAGATTTCAAGAAGCTGTAGATTATAATACACAGTCTCTTCCCCCACCCTGCCGAGCCTCTCCAGTGCCTTCCCGCCGCTCTGTGGCCCCTGATGCTGGCCAGTTCGCTGTCTCTCCACCCACCGCCCCCCCCCCCCCCCTCCGTGCCTCTCCGGTGCCTTCCTGCCACTCTGTGGCCCCCAATGCCGGCCAGTTTTCTCCCTCCCCCCCCTCCCGGCCTCCCGGTCTGCTCCCCTGCCCCTAGCCCTGGCTGAAGGGCTTGCCAGTGCGTTCTCCCACCCCTAGCCCAGGCAGAGTGGTCTCCTCCCTCCCGGTTCCTGCACCTAACTACACCCGAAAGGCTCCCCCCCCACTTCTCTCTTCCTCCCCCACCTTTCTGTCCCTCACTCTATTACCTTTCCTGCTGCTGCTGTCCAGGCATCTGCTGCACTTACCTGCGCCGATTTCTTTACCTGTGCAGATTTCCACAAGGGTTTTCTTGAGTGGTCACATACGCTGGCCTAACTAGAAATGGAGTAACTATTAGCTGGCCAAAGTTGCCTAAATGGCCAAAATTGGCGTAGGTGGCTGGTAATGCACCTTTTTGAGGGAAAAAAAACTTACCTAAAAAAAAACGTAACTAAGTCAGTTACTCTGGTGCAAATTGATTGGGGAAACTGGGGATTTTTAAGATAGGCCAGAAAATCCGCCTACTCCAAAAAAACGGAGCAAATATTGAGGAAAAGTGAGCCCATGATATGTAGGTATAACAAGTAATCAGGAAGGCAAATGGAATTTTGGCCTTTATTGCAAGGGGGATAGAGTATAAAAGCAGAGAAGTCCTGCTACAACTGTACAGGGTATTGGTGAGGCCACAGCTGGAGTACTGCGTACAGTTTTGGTCTCCGCATTTACTTGCATTGGAGGCTGTTCAGAGAGGTTCACTAGATTGATTCCGGAGATGAGGATAGGTTGGGCCTATACACATTGGAGTTCAGAAGAATTAGCGGTAATCTTATTGAAACATATAAAATAATGAGAGGGCTCGACAAGTTGAATGCAGAGAGGATATTTCCACTCATGGGAGAAATTAAAATTAGGGGGCATAGTCTCAGAATAAGGGGCCGCCCATTTAAAACTGAGATGAGGAGGAATTTCTTCTCTGAGGGTTGTAAATCTGTGGAATTCTCTGCCCCAGAGAGCTGTGGAGGCTGGGTCATTGAATATATTTAAGGCAGAGATAGAGAGATTTTTGTGCGATAGGGGTTATGGGAAGCGGGCAGGGAAGTGGAGCTGAGTCCATGATCAGATCAGCCATGATCTTATTAAATGGCGGAGCAGGCTCGAGGGCTCATATGGCCTACTCCTGCTCCTGCTCCTATTTCTTGTGTTCTCACATACTAGTTCTAATATAATTAATAACTTTTATTTATATAGCGCCTTTAACGTAGTAAAACGTCCCAAGGCGCTTCACAGCAGTGTTACAGACAAAACAGATAAATTAGACACCGAGCTACAAAAGAAGAAATTAAGGCAGATGATCAAAAGCTTGGTTAAAGAGGTAGGTTTAAAGGAGCGTCTTAAAGGAGGAAAGAGAGGCGGAGAGGTTTAGGGAGGGAGTTCCAGAGCTTAGGGCTCAAACAGCTGAAGGCACGGCCACTGATTGTTGAGCAATTATAATGAGAGATGTTCAAGAGGGCAGAATTTGAGGAGCGCAGATATCTTGTGGGGTTGTGAGGCTGAAAAAGATTACAGAGATAGGGAGGGGCAAGGCCATGGATTAATTTGTAAACCTGGATGAGAATTTTGAAATTGAGGTGTTGTTTAACCGGGAGCCAATGTAGGTCAGAAAGCACAGGGGTGATGGTTGATCGTAACTTGGTGCGAGTTAGGGCACGGGCTGCTGAGTTTTGGATGACCTCAAGTTTATGTAGTGTAGAATGTGGGAGGCCAGCCAGGAACGAGTTGAAGTAGTCAAGTCTAGAGGTAACAAAGGCATGAATGAGCGTTTCATCAACAGATTAGCTGAGGCTGAGGTGGTCACATTGCAGCTTTTTCTTAATTTTGACACTTTAAGTTTCTTCAGTGTTTCTCCCAATTGGGGGTGGGTCTCAAAACAAGATCTGAGATGGGTCTGGATCAGCTTGGAGTTCTGCTAGAGTTGCAAAATTGGGACATTAGGGTCCAAATCAATAGTTGGATTCAACAGAATCAGCATTCAAATCTAATGTTACTGTAGAATAATAGTAATTACTGATTAACTGCTTACAAACTGATCTGTCAGTGGGTTTATGAACTTGATTTTGTGATCTGAAATAGTATCTATCTGGTTGTACTGAGCAGGTGCCACAATTGACAAAGTTGTTCCTCAGGCAATAATGACTAATCTGAGATATTACCCCTTAATGCATCAGATGAAAGGAAAAAATAATTTGCATTTAATAGCAGCTTATCACATCCCAAAGCACTTCACAGCCAATCAATTACTTGAAGTGCAGTCACTGTTGTTTTAGTCGGCAAAAGCAGCAGCCAGTTGGTGCACATCAGGGGCACATAAACAGCAAATTAAATAATAGCCAGTTAATTTATTTTGGTGATGTTGCTGAAGGAAGAACTGTTGGGCAGGATACCAGGACAACTCCCCGCTGCTTTTCCATTAGTGCCAGCTTATCCAAACATTGGCACATCTGACGCTGCAGCACTACCTCAGTACTGCATCATTAAAGGAGATGTTGGGACCTGGGTCCCATTGAAATATTGTACTTAGAACTGCAAAGCTTTCTGAAGAATGAAACACAAACACAGATTGCACTTTGTAGCTCCAATGGAGCGTCTGTAAAAGCTCTTCAATTTTTATGTGCACTGAAGTAATTTGTGATTATTTGAACAAGACTCACTGAAATATCCCTTTAAATCAGTGTCTCCCAAGTTCACTGTCTGTATTATTGAGCATTTAGTTACTGCACTTATTCTAAATTCTCTCCTTCAATCAGTATTTTTCCATTACTTTTCTCCGCAGTTTCTCAGTACACTGTTTGCTCCATTAAACTTTGTGATGGAAAAGGTTGAAAGCATCTTACCTTCTAGCCTGTGGCATCAACTGACACGGATCTAAGAGAGGAGCTGTGATAGACTGACTACCATGACACCTGTGCCAAGCTCACATCTTGCAGCGTGCAAGCCAGCATGAAAAAAAAGGATGAAAATCTGTGACTTAAAGACTCTATATGTTATGTTTTGTTCTTATGTGAACATGTTTTCTGTTGTACCAAACAAAGTTGTGTGTTCTATTTTATTATTTTGCCATTAGCAAAATTCTACAAAAATAAACAAAAAAGGCCCCAAAAATAAAGTTTAAATTTTGTGTAAAACAAGTGGAATGGTACATTTCTTTGACGTTGTATTGTGCAATCTCTTTGTGCCATGTTCATTGTACTTTCTCCCCTCTCACGCAATGTACCATGTCTTACTCGATGGGGAGGACAGCCACTCCTGAGCCCTGCCAACTCCAGTCTTTGCTTTAATGGACTGCAGTCTTGGGGGAGGTTACATTTTTGAGCTTATAGAGATGCCAATGCTGGGGAGTGGAGCACTCGCTATTTCTGGCTTTTAGTGTCAACTATCACCATGGTCAAGTGCAAAATAAAACCCTCTCTACTGTGCCTTAATCTCAGTCTCACCTCACTATACCTATTCACAAGTCTGAACATCTCTATTTACCACACCAGTGTTCTGCATGGTCTCTGAGTAAGACTGCATTTTATAGAAATTAAGGAGCGATTTGTTTTGTAAGCCCTTGGCCAATAGAAACTGCTTGAATGCCAAATGAGCACCAATTCTAGTAGCACATTAACAGCTAATAGACAGCAGTCCATGCTGGATTTAAAAGGACAGTGTGCTAACCATTGTGCTACTTATTTTATCACGCTGGCACTCTTAATCAGGTTACAAGGTGGTGTGAAGAGCGAGTTGGGGTTCCTTGCCCAAGCCTTCAATTATTTTCTTCATTCCAATGGAGAACAGTTCAATCTCGGCTTGTAATCTCCTTCATAGTACAGCTGAGATCAATAACTCCCATGGTGAGCTTCATGTCAAATCTTTGTCATAACTTTAGTAGACTATTGGCTAGTATGTCACTTAGATACTATACTTTTAAACACTAGTGAATATTTTGAATGGAGTTCTCATTTTGAATGTGGGTGTGCATTTAATAGGAAATTTATATAACAATTACGGTCATTTAAAGAAAGATTATACAGTGGCCTTCACATTGTTGGGACATCCCAAATCACTTCACAGCTAATGAATTAAAATGTAGTCTCTGTTGTTTTGTATGCATGCAGCAAAGCCCCACAAACAGCAAATGAGATAAATGACCAGTTAGTCTGTTTTAGTGATGTTGATTGAGGCATAAATGTTGGCCAGAACACTTGGAAAAGTCATTGCTCTTTGAAAAATGGTACGGGATCTTTGCCATCAACTTGACTTGGCAGTTTAGGTCCTGGTTTAATGTCTCATCTGAAAGACAGGTTTGTGAGGTAGTATTGTTACTGTTTATTAGTGACCCAAGGGCTGACATTTGTAACGCAATGAAAATATTTGAAAACTATGTCTTTCACAACAATATGATTAGATTTACCTATATCATTTTTTTAAATTATTAGTAATCTGTAGAATGTCCTTGCTATACATGCCGCTAGGAATTCAGCTGTTAATATTTTGTTCAATAGTGTTCATTGTGGGGGTACAAAGGGGATAAAGAATACTGAGTGAAGGCACAGCAGGAGTTATGCTCTCCTAACTTCAGCAGTATGATATCAGTAATGGTCACCATGAAACTACCAGATTATCATAAAAACCCATCTGTTCACCAATGTCCTTTAGGGAAGGAAATATGCTGCCCTTACTTGGTCTGGCCAATATGTGACTCCAGACCCACAGCAATGTGGTTGACTCTTAACTGCCCTCTGAAATGGTCTAGCAAGCCACTCCGTGGTATCAAACTGCGAGGAAAACCTTCACCTCACAAACTGCAGCAGTTCAAGGCGGCGGCTCACCACCACCTTCTCAAGGGCAGTTAGGGATGAGCAATAAATACTGGCCTTACCAGCGACACCCACATCCCACAAATGAATTTTTAAAAGGTGGTTTTCATTTCCTTGCAGTTTTAGTTGATGTTTCTACACATGCAAGCAAATTTCAGAATCATAACTTGCTGCAATATTAAAAGAAAAACTGCATGTTTACTTCCTAAAACTATCAGATAAAAGAAAAAAAGTTGTTAATATTTATACTTGAAAGAGCATGAGGCATGTTTCAGGAAAGGATCCATACATAAATTACTTTTTAATTACTTCTAATTTTCACTTTTAAGGGTGATTTTACCAGCTATTCTTGGGCCTAATTTGAACAGAATTCAACAGTATAGTATCATTACTGAAATTGTAACACTACAAAAACCAAATTGATTTTTAACCTGATTTTATGGTTAGATTACATATCCCTGTAAGGGCGACAATTTCAAAGAAAGTGTGATAGCAGTTTCTGCTGCATTGCCTGTGCAATGAAGCATTCTCATCCCCGTGGTGCTGTATGTGTCCTATTACTACGGTAGAAATGAATGTTTCGTGTTGTGAATTGTGAGATAAAGTAATGGTCCTTTACTTTTTCGATTTAGTTTAACTTTTCCCAGTTCAAAATGTTTCAGTTTTTTAAAAATTGCCTCAAAACTGAGTACCGGACAATGGTGGAAGAATTTGAGGTCAGTGTTTTTACAGGTGGACATATATCAGTTAAACTGTAACTGAGATTTTGAAGCCCTCCTTGGCAGTGTGATTACACTGGCTTTCAGAAGGTGCAACGGAAATGGCTCAAAGGTAGTTTCACTCAATCAAAGTACTTGGCAACATTATTTATAAAGTGTTTCTACCAGCTTTGACCACCATCATTATTTGTGTTGATTTTAAGCTACACAAAACCACTCATAATTTCTGTCAAAAATGTGAATTATTGTGGGGGCTCTTCTGTTCATCCACCATAACTTTAGGGGATAGAGCTGTGGTAACCCTGGAAAACAGCAGAAACCCCCACAGAAATTCAGCCCCAATACTCCAAAAATAGGTGTGTGCAAATGTGCATTCTTCTTTAAGTGCAAAACTCTATCTATAGCTTCACCTAAACATTAGAAGTCTCTGATTTGATTCACAGCCAGAAAGATCATTCTGGGCAGTGACTTGACCAACAAGTGATTATATTACCAAAGACGGAAATTTGATCTCCACTAGCAATCGATTAAAGCAGGAGGTATTGTCTGGAAACTAGGCTGTTCGCAGCAGGGAAGGAATGGAAATCAGTGCATATCACCAGCACTTTTTTTTAATACTCCTTGGACTCAATTATAGAGCAACATTCATAGAATCCTGGGAACAGGTTGATTTATTTTACACTACTTGTAAATCACCTTAGGGAAACAGGCATTAAATATACTAGTTTTTATAAAGCAAAAGCAGCCACCCAGTGAACAATGACATTTCAGAAAACAATAAATACTCAAGGGTAACACAGCCTGTTTTGGGACAGTTTCATGGCCACCCAAAACATTACAGGGTAAGTCAGCAGGGGTAAGTGGGCAAAAATAAACCATCAATAAATACATAAGTCTCTCCATCAAAAACACACTTAGCCATCCACATTTTTTTGGAAGAACATAAATAAGCATGTAATGAAAAAAGTTTCGGTCCATACTCCATTTACAGACCATGTACATTCTACCCTGTCATGGACTTTGCCTAATTATTTAATCTCAGGGAAAGTTCTCTATAACTACTCCCTGATCTTGAAGTAGTTTACTGGCCAACTATTTCC
The DNA here is from genome assembly GCF_044704955.1 of Pristiophorus japonicus. Taxonomy (NCBI): domain Eukaryota; kingdom Metazoa; phylum Chordata; class Chondrichthyes; family Pristiophoridae; genus Pristiophorus; species Pristiophorus japonicus. The sequence continues at coordinate 39,549,271 of NC_091991.1, read as the reverse complement.
CCTAAAGAAATAAGGACTCATTATATTGCCTAAGCTGCTTGGACCTTGAGCACAGTTTCTGCCTCTTGTAGCACAGAGAAGAAAACAAAGGACAAGAAGCTGTGAGCATTAGCCAGGTGTGGTATCCAGTATACCGTACAGGCCCAGGCTCCAGAGACGGAAGCAACACTCAGCCACTCTCTGGTTGCAGGTGTAAATAATTTCATTCTCCAGTCACACTCAGGCCACAATTTTGGCAACAGTGGCATGTCCACGTGGGGAAGGCGCTCCTGGCTCCATCCTGCCCTCTCAACACAATCTTCCATTGATGCGGCTTGATAAGCCCGCCCTGTGAGGTTCCTGGCCAATTAACAGAAAGCGTGTCTGATGATGTCATTTGATGATGCGTCATCAGCCGGTTTCCTTAAAGGGACCATGGCCAACTTTCTTTTGATAGTTGTTCTGTCAACGTGATCTGGATTAGTTTGGATCGCCTGGATGTGTTGGAGAGGAATTTTCCCAGATTTTTTCCCCCTAAATTGGCCTGGGTTTTTAATCTGGTTTTTGCCTCTCCCAGGAGATCACATGGCTCTGGTTGGGGTGGAGTGTAGAATGTTTCAGTATAAGGGGTGTTGCAGTTGTGTGAGGCGAACTGGTTGGGCTGGATGCTCTTTGCCTTTCCGTCATTGTTCATAGGTTTATATGTAACCTTTAGGGCTGCTGATCAAGGGCCATGCGGCTCTTTGTCGGCCAGCGCGGACACGATGGGCCGAAAAGGCCGCTTTCTGTGCTGTAAATTTCTATGTTTCTATGTCGGTGTTCTACAGCAGTGAGGTGCTGCAAACACTGACAAGCATTGCATAAAGGTTCACTGCTGCAGCCAGGCTCTCCCATGACTCCCTCCAGATACTTAAGGAGGGAATCACAGCACGAAGTCCAATGAATGGAAGAGACCTCCTCAGGACACTAATGAGGCCTGGTTACACATTGCACAGGAGGACACAAACAGGGATGTTGTCAGGAGGACCTGGCTGCAGTGGTGCAAACCTTTCAATGACCTCAGTAGATCATGAAACGTTACTGCAAAGCCACACTCAAACTCATCCTGCTGTGCCACTCATCACATCCCCATCACTCTGCATTCCCTACCCTACTCCTGTACATCCTTACACCAACTGACCTTGCACCTCCACCCATCCCTCTATGTACATTATCACTTCTCCATCTCACGAGCCACCACACACCCTCATCCTTGTCCAATCATACCAACTAGCAACACTTAGGATGCACCAACATTAGCGTCCTCGACCTGGCCCCAGCATTGAAGCACTGATCACACTTGATCAGCTCCCCTGGGCAAGCCACATTGTCCACATGCCAGACACGAGACTCCCAAAGCAAGCACTCTACTCGGAACTCCTTCACGGCAAACGAGCCAAAGGTGGGCAGAGGAAACGTTACAAGGACACCCTCAAAACCTCCCTGATAGAGTGCAACATCCCCACTGACACATGGGAGACCCTGGCCAAAGACCGCCCTAAGTGGAGCAAGTGCAACTGGGAGGACGCTGAGCATCTCGAGTCTCATCGCCGAGAGCATGCAGAAATCAAGCTCAGGCAGCAGAAAGAGCATGGGGCAAATCTGTCCCACCCTCCCTTGCCCTCAACAACTGTCTGTCCCACCTGTGACAGGGACTGTGGCTCTCGTATTGGACTGTTCAGCCACCTAAGGACTCAATCTAAGAGTGGAAGCAAGTCTTCCTTGATTCCAAGGGACTGCCTATGATGATGATGATGATAATGCTTTAGCCAATGTTCGTGTGGAGTTTCTGCGAATGTGTTCTCAAACATTGAAATATTTATTTTGAACACTTTGGGGTCGAAATTCAGGTGCACCAGAAAGCTGGCGTGCCTATGAGTTTTAGAGTGGTACTTACCGCTGGAACTCCTGGTACGGTAATTCGATCCATTTCCAGGACTTTGACATTTTTTCAAAGCCCTACAAGAAATGGATCATGATGGGGGTGGGCCTTAGATTCAAAGTCAGGCTGACTGGCTGAAAATGGGTCGGTCGGAGCGGTGGAGTCGTTGTGATGTCACAGCACATGTGTGTCACCACGCTCTCTCCTCTCTGTTAAAGAAGAGAGATTCTATCATTTTTTAACTTTGGCCACTGGACCATCAGGGAGGGTTTCGGCTGGGCCAACGGCCTGACACCCGAGGGGTTGCCAAGCTGCCCGTTGGTGGCCCAGCCAAACCAGGGGGCCTGTATTTTGCCGGCCGATCGGCAAGTCAATTTTTCTATTGCGGCCACGGCAGTGGGCCCTCCCCTAAAGGGTAGCTGCACTGCCGGGCCGCACTCAGTGCGAAAATGGTGCACCTGCAGAAAAAGCGGATGAGCTGGGGCAAGGGAACACATTGGTGATGTTATGGAGGTGGAAATGGGCGGTCTTAGTTATGCTCCAGATATGTGGTTGAAAGCTCATTTCAGGGTCAAATAGGACACCAAAGTTGTGAACAGTCTGGTTCAGCCTTAGACAGAAGTTGGGGAGAGGGATGGCGTTAGTGGCTAGGGAGTGGAGTTTGTGGTAGGAACCGAAAACAATGGTTTTGATCTTTCCAATATTCAATTGGAGAAAATGTCTGCTTATCCAGAACTGGATGTCGGACAAGCATTTAAAAGCTCTCCCTGTAATGTTTTGGGTGGTGATGAAACTGCCCAAAAATAGGCTATTAGGTTTAGCATTCGTTGTCTCACGGGATAATACTTTTAGGTACAATATGGGGCCGAAATTGCCCTCAGCGAGAAATTGGTGAGGGCACTTTGAATTAGCTGGAAATTTAGGGCCCCGAGGGAAGAGGCGGGAAATTCGGCTGTTAGTTCAAGAAACAGTTTCCCAGCGTTTTCGGGCACTATTGGAGGCAATATCGGGGCGGTGTGGGGAATTGATGATGGCACAGGCTCTAAAGAGGATACAGTTTTATTTCACAGCACTGATTTACAGAGAACAGAAGATACCATAACATTTTTAACTTTTATCTGATTCATTTCTAAGCAGTATCAAATACATGTGTATTTAAGATACAATCTGACTGCTATCTAATTTATGTTTATGCAATGTTTGTGTGTATGCAATGTTCCTTCTAATATTTTTGCGCATGGTCCCTTTAAATTTGTTGTGCGACCAGCCACTACACAGCCGCACATGCGCAGTATCTCTTCCAGCGGCAGGAGCTGGGCAGCGGCCTACGCGGGACCGTGCGATTGTTGCTTAGGGGGAACATTAGTGGGTGGCCCTCATCAGCTCACCAAAACTGGTTCAGTGGCTCTCCAGCCCAAATAATTGCCCACCCCTGTACTAGCACATTAGTGCAATAAAAACAGAAAATGCTGGAAATACTCAGTAGATCAGGCAGCATCTGTGGAGCGAGAAACAGAGTTAGTGTTTCAGGTCGATGTCCTTTAATCAGAAAATATTAGTGTAGTCTGTAGATTAACACAGCTAACCTGCTTGACTAACTACCCAGCATAGCTTTGGAAGCAGATTTCATGCTGTTGGTGACTAGTTTACAGCATCATTATAGGAGGAGACCAAGAAATAAAATGGAGTCAATAAAGCATGGACATTAAAATCCTTTAAATGCTGCTCAGTAGTGCGAGAAGTAGATGGAAATGCATTCCTCGGTATACAGCTGCCCTGTTCTCTTTTTATCTCTACTTCACCGATTCCCTCCCTCCCCACTCTCACAGTTTGAAGACCATCTCCATTTGAATGTCACAACCCGATTATATTGACCTGGCTAAATTAAGCTCATCGTGCCTTTTGTTTGCTCATACTGGCACTTGAAATTTTTTTTGCTGGTGCCACTGTAAATGTTTCAGAGCAGTACGGGTGGAATTCAGAAGTGAAGGACCCATAGAGCTAGGTTTCTTATTTCAAACAAATATTCCTGGGTATTAATATCAATAGAGAGCCGATCTCTCCACAGGAAGACAGGAATCATTCATCTTCTTTAACTTTTCCCTATAACTGGATCGTTCAGGGCATTCTGAGATAAACAACATATTTTGAAAGAAATAGTTATTTGAACTTTCAGCATTAATGAAGACAAGGCGTTTTGAGTAGCTTTATGAGGTAAGAGTTATGATCATCTCGTTCTATACCTACTGAGTCTTTGATAGCAATTGACAGTACAGAATAATAGCAGGTCAAACAATGAGCAGCACTGATAGCATCAACTTTCCTTTAGTTGATAGTATACCGTATCAGGAGTAATGTGGAAAAATGTGGTATACAATTTAAAGTATTTTACCCATTTTTCTGGTAAATTCAGTTTTAAATGATTGGAGTGGGTCAGACTGGAGTTGCTGGAAAGGTGACCACGGAATTTTGAGGTGACAACACGTTCAAAGACTTTTGAGAGGAAAGGGAGTTTGTCGATTGGGCAATAGTTTGCAAGGACTGAAGGATCAAGAATATTTTTTGAGGGGTGTGATGATGGCAGATTAAAAAGGACAGTGACAGTACCTGAGGAGATTGTGAACGGCTTACAATGTCAGCTGGCATGGGGTCCAGGATGGGTAGTTGGGTGGTCAACAGTTAAGTAAGAATAGGGTCGAGAGAGCAGGAGATGGGTCTCATGGACAAGATGAGATCAGAGAGGACATGAATGGAAATAGAAATTAGAGAAAGAAGTGAGTTCAGGGCTAGGGGAGGGGCTAACCTTGGTTGAATCGAGGCTTGGTTGACAAGGGGAAGGGGAAATGCAGCAGAGGCAGCTGAATGGATGGTCTCAATCTTAGTGACAAAGAAGCCCATGAGCTCCTTGCACTTGTTGGAGGTGAGGGTGGAGTGGGGAAATGGGGTTTCAGGATACATTTGGTAATGGAGAAAATGAGGGCTCATTTTTGCATTCCAGGACAATCCTGGAGTAGTGAGCATTTTTGGCAGAAGAGAGTGGGGCCCGATAGTGCTTTCAGTGGTCCAGCCAGATCTGGCGACGAATGGCTAAACCGATAGCGCCCATATACATTTAAGTCTGCACCTCTTGAACTTAAGGGAGCAAAGATGTGGGGTTGTACCAGGGGAACGACTTGGGTGGGGGAGAGCAAAGGTTTTACACAGCCCAAAGGCATCAAAAGACGAGATGAGGGAGTGATTAGATCAACAGCCGCAGAAGTGTCATGGTGAATGTACGACTCAGGGCTAGATCGGTGGAAGTTTGAAAGTGCCATTGTAAGTGCCCTGGGAGAAAGTTTTTTCTAGATGTGGACATAGAAGGAAGGGGGGGGTTGGATAGGGGATGCGAGTGGTAAGGAATACAAGGAAGTATTTAGATAAGGCCATGTGTGTGACTGAATCCCCCCCAAATTATATTCTTTTCTGGGCTTATGCTGAATGATCAGGAAAACCCCACAGAAATCCGTAACAATTTTTATCGGTGTCCTAACAAATGTATAAATATTCTATTCATTATTTATATTGAATTGGCATTGCAGGGTTTTGCAAACAGTTTTATAATGGAATTGACTGAACTTTGATTTTCTTCAAATGATTTTATTTATTTGTTTGAAGTACAATCTATTCTGCCTGTGCTGTGCATGTTGTGGGACAAGGGGAAGTTTCTGTTTTTGCTGGAAAATATTTGCTGCATTTACATACTGGGGGAAAAGATGAGCTTGTGAACACCAGGGAAGCTTGAACAAGCAGTTGGTGTGCTTTTATTGCAATTTGAGGTCCAGTTTACAAAAGTGAAACCGTATTTGTGCATGTATATTTTTGTTTAACTAAGGATACACAACTAGCTGCAGACCCAGGACTTGTTCACATGTGATTTATAAATAAAAAAAGCAACACATTTGTGAGCAAAAAATAGTTCCTGCCAATCACTCACATATGATAGGCAATACTTCTTAGAATTAAAGCAACTCTTCAGAGTTGAGATCAAAATTATAATATATTTTCAGATTGTACAAAGTACACTAATCTATAACTTTGACTAATTTCAAACCAAGTATATCATGGAAAGATTAGTCTTCAAAATGATTGCTGATTATTTGGTGCAGTGGGACAGGGAATTATCAATTTAACACTGATTCCAATCTTCGAACAAATATTTTCATTGCATTAAATGAAGTTCAAAAATTCATTTTGGTAGAATTTTGAGAATATTAAAAAGCTGTGATTTCATGTTTTTCCTCATAAATAGCAAAATGCACAAAAACACAACAAATGCAATCTTTTAAGCCATTTTCTGCAGAATCACAGTCAACCACCATCCAACAGGCAGGTTAAAATCTCCATAAAACAACTGATCACACAATAATTTCTATCTTTCTTAGTAACTATTACAAGTTTATTTAGGAGAGGAGTAATATTGTTTCGATAGTTGGAACACTTGATTGTTCATATTTCCACAGTGAGAGAAGACTGAAAATGACAAAACTATTCTTAAATAATACAATATGCACAGTAGTTACTACATGACAAATGTTTATAATGTTGGCACATTGCAATATTAATCCAATGATTTCAAAACAAATTTATGAAGTAACTGTGCTTTATTTTTATGGATATTTTTCAACTTAAAGTACACATTTTTGAAGTGTTATTGGTTTACTTATTCAGCAATAGGGAATAATATGGAATGATATATAAAGCAAAATTATCACCATGATTACAAAAATTGTTTGATTTCAATACCAGACAACTGATGAAATAAAACTGTAAGTATCTCACTTCAACAAAGCCCATCAGTTTGATTGAACAGTGCTGAGAATCAACTGGTGCCGGAGAAAATATTCAGTATAAGTTATTTTCCCTATTAACCATGCCCTCAATAACTGGCATCAACTTTTTCATTTATAGTAGTTATTAAAATTACTTTTTAAATTTAAGTGCAGAAAAGTCTTTGCATTCCTCAACGAAAATTTTTCCAAATAGAACTTCTAAACTCGTGCATCAAATTTAAACATTACAGGAAATTGAGTAATTGAGTGATTTCCTGAGTGCGTTTGTGGGTTTTACATTCATATATATTAAATATGTCACCCATTGGAGTGGTTTATGGGGAGCAACTGCTCTTACAGGGTTAATATTGAGGGTGCATTAATATGAAATGATTGCCTTTGCCTTGTTCTGGAGCTACCATTGGCTTATCTGTGCTTGCCCATAAATCAGCAGATTCAAACTTCCTGAACTCTAAATGTAGCTTGCGATCAGAGCTTTAGTGTGCGACTGATTTAATTATCAGTAAAATTAATTATATAACTTGTGACCACAATTTGCAATATTAAAATATTATCTCCCTTTCCTGGCGGCAGTGATTCAAGCTGGAATATGGGTCCATGGACAGTGGCGGGTCCCCAGTACCTGAAATAATGGGCCTTCTTCATGTGCGAGCTGAGACAGAGAACAGCAGTGAGCTGCTTGACTGCTGTGGGAGGAGGAAGAGGGTCTTTAAGCCCAATTGTGCGCTCAGCTGATGTCTCTGCACACATACTTTCTAGCAGAAGTAACTAGATAGCAATCAGGAGCAGGAACACTGGATGATCTTTCTTCTCCCTAGGCCAAGAACATTGAGATCAATAAATGTCACCACCATTGCCCTGGCAGAAATCAACAGATTGGTCTTTATGACTCAGTGCCATTAGTGTATTTATCCTAAAAGGCACTGTGAGACCTCATGATTGGAACTTTAACATTAAACAAACAGATCTACCTGAAACAAAATGTTGAGTGAGCACCAAAATCACAGCGCACCGAAAAAAAACCTGACTGAAATGCACAACAATTCCTGCTGGAACAATGAGCTGTATATGAGCCCAGATGTGAAAGAAGTTTAACTGGAATATGACCCAACAACATACGACAACAGAACATTTAAAATAAATTGGTCACCAGGCCACCTGGACTGTGTCTTCACATGCTGCTGCATGATATGTAGAATCTGGCTCTGAATTTAGTTTGTTACCCGAGGTCTTCCTGAATTGATGCAGAAAATTGACAAAAATGAAACTAATTTAATCAGTCGAGTAAATGGTTGGGGAACATGCTTGTTTCAGGCCAGATTTGTGGAAAGCAGATCATGGCATATTGATCGATCTAAAATAGGGCCGCAATATCCCATGGATGATGGCCAAAACATTTACCTGAATTAAGATGCTCACCATCAAAATAAAATCAATTCAGCACTTTTATGTTTCCAAGAATTTTCCATATCAGGAGCAATTTGCTGTTTTCAAAATCTTTTGACTTTACACCCAACTATGATTTACCAAGAATAAAATACAGATTGAACCTCTCTTATCCAGCACCCTCGCGACCTGGCCTGTCTAGATAAGGGATTTTGCTAGACGAGGGGTGGTCACATTAAATTGGATGGTACAGGTACTGAGCAAGGTGATATTGGGGCTGGCTGGCTTGGGGCTGGGAGTACGGCAGAGAGATCATGGGGGGGGGCGGTGGATTGTGGGGTCAGGCCAGCGATTGCGGGAGTCAGCAGTGAGGAATGTCTTGGATTTGTTCATGTCGGAGCGGCTGGGAATGGTGCCGGACAAGGGGTGGTGCCGGGTAAGGGAGTCCCGGATAAGGGAGGTTCAACCTGTACTACATTTCTAGTAAGGAAAAGAGCTCATCCTATTTAGTTACCTCTTCATAATAGCCTTGGTCCAATGACTTTCTAACAAGTACCCTGTATACACTGAAAACGATGTCAATCTTCAGTATGTAAAAATAATTTAGGACTTTAAGAAAAGTAGACACTGTTGTAGATTCAGAGGATAGAATGAAGACTGGAGACAAATTTGTTTAAACAATAATGGAAAAACAGGTAAGAGTGTTGTCTGTCCCATAGTGAACATCCAAGTTTCTCCCTGCCATTCATGTCTGATCTAGCCAATCAGCATTCTTGGGAGCTTTGCACGTGTGCACATCTGTCATTTCGTGGCATTCCTTACAGCGGACCACACAACACCAGTGAAATTTACACTCGCATTTTGTCACTCGCATGACACGGGATGTGTCATAGCCCCGTCCGCAGCACATCACTTCGCATCCGTCCATCCCACGAGAGGTCCTGTTACACACTCTGCCCGCTGTACCCAAGGAACCTGGCAAATAAGGGATAAATATCACAGATCTTTACGACATTGAAAACAGGTAACTGATAGTTGACACACAAATTTCCCCTTAACATTGAAGAATATGTTCTCACACAAGAAGAACCTGCAGGGTGTTTAAGAATGCTGAGCTATATGAACCATGCTAAAGATTATATTTCTGCTGTTTCAGAGTCCAGTTTTCAGTATCTGTTTAGCATGCAGCTGTGTGATATATGATAGCACACAAAGATATCAAACTGTGCCGCGTCATTCTATTTGACTGTGAATGATTAATGAGGCAATTTATCTCCACTTTTCATTGTAATGTTAAAGTTGACAGGTGATCCATTATAAAAATGGAACATTTACTAAGCTCGTTATAAAGTAAAACGGTATCTTCTCTGGTAGAAAACAATGTGTGATTTGATCATGCAGGAAAATAAAGGCTGTGACTTAGTTTTATAAAAAGGTGTTCAAGGAAAGCACACAGAACACCTTGACCAGAATCTGCCTCAATATATTCTTGAGTAAACTAGAGGTGATCCAAAACTCGGCTGCCCGTGTCCTAACTCACACCAAGTCCCGCTCACCCATCGCCCCTGTGCTCGCTGACCTACATTGGCTTCCCGTTAAGCAACACCTCGATTTCAAAATTATCATCCTCATTTTCAAATCCCTCCATGGCCTCACCCCTCCCAATCTCTGTAATCTCCTCCAGCCCCCCCCCCCCCCAAACCACCAAGATGTCTGTGCTCCTCTAATTCTGTCCTCTTGAGCATCCCTGATTGTAATCGCTCAACCACTGGTGGCCGTGCCTTCTGTTGCCTAAGCCCCAAGTTCTGGAACTCCCTACTGCTCTACCTCTCTTCCCTCCTTCAAGACACTCCTTAAAACATACCTCTTTGACCAAGCTTTTGGTCACCTGCGTTAATTTCTACTTATACGGCTCGGTGTCAAATTTTTATCTCATGATACTCCTGGGATGTTTCACTACTTTAAAGGTGCTATATAAATACAAGTTGTTGAGTATGTATGTGTTTTTTCCCCCTCAATTGCTTCCCTCCTCCCCTGAAGTTACTGCCTCTTGCTGGGCTATTCATCAAAGCCCTCTGGACTGTCACCCATTTAGCCATTCTTCATCTAAGAACATGGGCAGTGGGTCACAATAAGCTCATTTACCATTAAAAACATCACAACTGAATCCCATCTTTTTTCTCACCCAATAACCACGCCACATGGGATTTCCAACGGTGGTCACTGGACAGTGATCAGGAGTAGCAGCAGAGTGGAGTGTCTCCAGAGATCCTGGGTTGAGATTAGCAAATGCAAGACAGACAGAACGTTGAGCCTGGCACTTTCCTGGTTTGTATGGCTATGATTGGGGGTAATATATTAGCATGGATAGATGATTGGCTAACTAACAGAGAACAGAGTCGGGATAAATGGTTCATTCTCTAGTTCGCAACCAGTAACTAGTGGGGTGCCACAGGGATCAGTGCTGGGACTCCAACTATTTACAATCTACATTAACGACTTGGAAGAAGGGACTGAGTGTAACGTAGCCAAGTTTACTGATGATACAAAGATGGGAGGAAAAGCAATGTGTGAGGAGGACACAAAAAATCTGCAAAGGACATAGACAGGCTAAGTGAGTGGGCAAAAATTTGTCAGATGGAGTATAATGTTGGAAAGTGTGAGGTCATGCACTTTGGCAGAAAAAATCAAAGAACTAGTTATTATTTAAATGGAGAAAGATTGCAAAGTGCCGCAGTACAGCGGGACCTGGGGGTACTTGTGCATGAAACACAAAAGGATAGGATGCAGCTACAGCAAGTGATCAGGAAGGCCAATGATATCTTAGCCTTCATTGCAAAGGGGATGGAGTATAAAAGCAGGGAAGTCTTGCTACAGCTACACAAGGTATTGGTGAGGCCACACCTGGAATACTGCGTGCAGTTTTGTTTTCCATATTTACGAAAGGATATACTTGCTTTGGAGGCAGTTCAGAGAAGGTTCTCTAGGTTTATTCCGGGGATGAGGGGGTTGACTTATGAGGAAAGGTTGAGTAGGTTGGGCCTCTACTCATTGGAATTCAGAAGAATGAGAGGCGATCTTATCGAAACGTATAAGATTATGAGGGGGCTTGACAAGGTGGATGCAGAGAGGATGTTTCCACTGATGGGGTGGAGACTAGAACTAGAGGGCATGATCTTAGAATAAGGGGCCGCCCATTTAAAACAGATGAGGAGGAATTTCTTCTCTCAGTGGGTTGTAAATCTGTGCAATTCGCTGCCTCAGAAAGCTATGGAAGCTGGGATGTTGAATAAACTTAAGACAGAAATAGACAGTTTCTTAAACGATAAGGGGTTATGGGGAGCGGGCAGGGAAGTGGAGCTGAGCCCATGATCAGATCAACCATGATCTTATTGAATGGCGGAGCAGGCTCGAGCGGCTGTATGACCTACTCCTGTTCCGATTTCTTATGTTCTTATGACTTTATGACTAGTCACAATTCCAGCCATTTTGTGATAGAGCGCAAATTGGTTAATTATTTAAATTTATACATGAGAATATTAGGCATTTGCTAAATCAGCAGAATTGAGAATTGCCATTCAATTATAATCTTGTATTTAATATTAACTGCTTAGTGAATTTTCTAATGGCAGATACTGGGCCAGATAGTGCTAATATTACAACAGAACATATACTACTACTTTCTTTTCAGGATGAATCCATTTTTCACAACTATGGCATCCTGACAAATTATCAAAGATTTTCTTATAAAGACATCGTGGACATTACCATGTAAAACTTCTGACAGTGGACTAATTCTCAGGTTTTGCAATCTTATTTAATTTTTTTGATATCAACTGTAAATTACAATGCCAGTGTTGATTTGTTGACTGTTCAAATATATTCAATTGGAACCTTCATATTAAAATGTGCCTGTAAACTCCTCTATTTGGGCTGATTTTCAACCCATAAGCTAAAAGCGTCTGTTCCGCCAATGTTTGAAATGTTTCGACAGTCTTTTTAACATCCATTTTGTACCTCAGTAATGTTTCTCTTCATTGCTCAACCTTTTTGATAAGCCTGCTGATATCTCAAACTTGGCAGACACTTTGGATATAATAATTTGGTTCCACTATGAGAGGAAAAGGCCAACTCCAGATTAACTCCTACATCCAGTACTTCTGGGTGCTGTCATGGGTTAATCAAATGTGATGTGACAACAGTCCACAGAGAAATAGTCTGAGAATGGGGCTTTTGAAGAGCATTGCTTCCTGTGCTTCGAAATCCATGTAAAGTAACGCTAGTATAAAGTAACGTTAGTATAAGTAATAACATAAGCTTGATTTTCTCATCATGGTAGCACTGCGTGCTTTGTTTTTGGGGCACACTGGAGTCATAAAATTAAATCACGAGTGGTATCAACGGCTGGATTTTCGAGTGGTTTGCAACCGGGTTTTCACTGCGTTTTGACCGTATGTGGCAAAAACCCGGTTGCTAAGCCCAGTCACGATCCTCGGTTCCTTGTTTGCAGCGGCGCTTGGGGAAAGCTGTGCCGGATGGTAATGACTCAGATTGCATTACCGTCAGACTTTCGGCACTCACCCAACTAGTACACCGCGCTCCGAACACCAACAGGTAAAACCTAGTGGTGCAGCTCTGCCAGCAACAGTAAGTTAGAAAAAAGCTAAGTTAATATTTTTATTTTTTTGCAGTGATTTATTAGGTAAGGGTCTTGGTAATGTTTTTTGAATTTTTTTTCCAACCCTCCCAAAGCCTCTCTCGCAAGACGCAATCCTCGCCAACTTTAGTGCGGGACCTCTCTCGCAGCCCTCTCCCAGCCCGCACTAAAGTTGGCGAGGATTGCGTCTTGCGCCGTGAATAATTGTGCAATGCCTCCTTTTACAATATGGCACAGACCCCAATGGCCGAAAGTTAAGCCTTAAATCGGTAATGCAGCGAAAACGGAAATTTTCACGTATCGCTTACGTTTTCGCCCAAAAAGCGAAAAACCCAAAAATCCAGCCCCAAATACTTTAAAATGCATGGAGTTCTAAGCACAGAAAACCAGATTCCCCTTACTTTGGACTCATACTGCATGCAAGCAACAATTAAAAATAATGTAATAAAATGAAGATAGAATGTGTAAGGGAACAATGTAATTAGATACTGATTTTACAAAAGAATTACATTACCGTTTCTGTTGTGTATGGAGAAAGAGTCAGACTGAACACTGTGAGCTCAAAGTAAAGTGTGGCCGTAGTATTTTATTGCAGGTCTCCAGAGTGCCTCTCCAACCTGTGAGGCCTCCTTAAATACCTGTGCTCCCAAGTGATTATGGGATCCCTTGGAACTCCAGGGGATGAGCCCTCTGGTGGCTGTACAGAGTAAATGCAAGTTTACATATATAACAACAAACACTCCCCCCCCCCCCCCCCCCCTCTCAAAGTCAATAGTGTAACTATTTACAATGTGAGTCAATCTGGGGCCCTTCTTGCCCTGGTTCATCGTCTCACTGTGAAAGCTGGTGTTGTTGAATCATTTGTTGGGCCCTCGCTGGGCTGCTGTGCAGCTGGCCTTGCTGGGCTGCCTGGTGTGTTGGGCCCTGCTGGGCTGCTGTGGATGATGGGTTCTGCTTCGTGGTCAACTGTGGTGCTGATTGCCACTGGTGTATGTTGGGGGATCAAAAAAGGTAGGGTCCAAGGTGGGTTGCTCAGGATAGTCCATGAATCTGAGTTTGATTTGGGTCAAGTGTTTCCGGTGAATGAGTCCATTTGAAAGTTTGACCCGAAATACCCTGCTCCCCCCTTTGGCCACGACAGTGCCGGGAAGCCACTTGGGACCTTGTCCATAATTTAATACAAATACAGGATCATTGATTTCAATCTCGTATGACACATTTGCGCTATCATGGTACTTTTGTTGAAGCCGCCTGCTCTCTATCTGTTCATGTAGTTCAGGGTGAACTAACGGGAGCCGTGTCTTATGTGCTCTTTTCATGAGCAGTGCAGCAGGTGGAATCCCAGTGAGTGAGTAGGGTCTCGTGCGGTAGCTAAGCAGGACTCGGGATAGGCGAGTCTGCAGTGAGCTTTCAGTTACCCTCTTCAAGCCTTGATGATGGTTTGCGCTGCTCTCTCTGCCTGACCATTGGACGCTGGTTTAAACGGGCCACAAATGTGACATGTTTGATCTCGTTACGGGTCATGAATTCTTTGAACTCAGCACTGGTAAAACATGGCCCGTTGTCGCTCACTAGGACATCGGGTAGGCCGTGTGGCAAACATGGCCCGCAGGCTTTCAGTAGTGGCAGCGGATGAGCTAGCCGACATTATCTCACATTCAATCCACTTGGAGTACACATCTACAACCACGAGGAACATTTTACCCAAGAACGGGCCTGCATAGTCGATGTGTACCCTAGACCACGGTTTGGAGGGCCAAGACCATAAACTTAGCGGTGCCTCCCTGGGTACATTGCTTAACTGCGAGCATGTATTACATCTGTGAACGCAGGACTCTAAATCCGCATCGATACCGGGCCACCACATGTGGGATCTGACTATCGCTTTCACATTACGATGCCTGGGTGGGTACTATGGAGGTCATTGATGAAGGTGTCTCTGCCCTTCTTGGGGCCCACTACTCGATTGCCCCACAGAAGGCAGTCTGCCTATATAGGCATTTCATTTTTGCGCCGCTGGAACGGCTTTAATCTCTTCCTGCATTTCCACTGGGACACTAGACCAGCTCCCGTGAAGCACACAGCTTTTGACTAGAGATAATAAGTGTTCCTGGCTTGATCTGCCGGGCAGTGACGGGTGATTGCTCACTCTCCAATGCTTCCATAACCATGGCTAGATCTGCGGGCTGCACCATTTCCACCCCCGTAGTGGGCAATGGCAGCCTACTGAGAGCATTGGCGCAGTTTTCTATGCCTGGCCTGTGGCAAATTGCGTAGTTGTATGCGGACAACGTGAGCGCCCATCTCTGGATGTGGGCTGATGCGTTGGTATTTATCCCTTTACTCTCGGAGAACAGGGATATGAGTGGCTTATGGTCAGTTTCCAATTCGACATTTAGCCCAATCAGGTATTGATGCATTTTCATTACCTCATAAACACACGCTAACGCTTCTTTCTCAATCATGCTGTAGGCTCTCTCAGCCTTAGACAGACTCCTAGATGCATAGACAACCGGTTGCAGTTTCCTGAAATCATTAGCTTGTTGCAATACACACCCAACGCCATATGACGACGCGTCACATGCTAGTACCAAATGCTTACATGCATCATACAACACAAGCAATTTGTTTGAGCATAACAATTTTCTCGCTTTTACAAAGGCATTTTCTTGGTTTTTGCCCAAACCCATTTGTCCCCTTTTCATAGTAAGACATGCAGTGGTTCTAACAGTGTGCTGAGAACCGGTAAGTAGTTCAGGTGTCCCAGAAACGACCACAGCTCCGTCACGTTCTGTGGTCTCGGTGCATTCTCGATTGCCTCTGTCTTCACATTGGTGGGCCTGATGCCGTCCGCCGCAATCCTCCTTCCCAGGAACTGCATTTCAGGTGCCAGGAAAACGCACTTCGAGCGTTTTAACCTGAGCCCCACGCGGTTGAGTCGATTAAGAACCTCCTCCAGGTTCTGCAGATGCTCGACTGTGTTCCGACCTGTGACCAAGATGTCATCCTGGAAGACCACGGTGTGGGGGACCGACTTCAGTAAGCTTTCCATGTTTCTCTGGAATATAGCCGCCACTGATTGGATTCTAAACAGGCATCTGTTATAAACAAAAAGACCTTTATGCATGTTGATGCAGGTGAGGGCCTTCGATGATTCTTCCAGTTCCTGTGTCATGTAGGCTGAAGTTAGATCCAGCTTCATGAACATCTTTTCTCCCGCCAGCATTGCAAAAAGGTCGCCGGCCTTTGGTAGTGGGTATTGGTCCTGCAGGGAGAAACGATTGATAGTTACTTTGTAATCGCCACAGATTCTGACGGTGCCGTCTCCCTGGAAGACTGGGATGAAAAGACTGGCCCACTCGTTGAACTCGATCGGGGAAATGATGCCCTCTCTTTGCAGTCAGTCTAGCTCAATCTCTATCCTTTCTCTCATCATGTACGGTACTGCTCTCACCTTGTGATGGATGGGTCGCGCCCCCGCAATTAGATGGATCTGCACTTTTGCTCCTTGAAATTTCCCGATGACTGGTTTGAACAGTGAAGGAAATTTAAGACCTGGGCACATGAAGTGTCATCAGCGGGCAATAGCGCTCGGATGTCATCCCAGTTCCAGCGTATCTTTCCCAGCCAGCTCCTGCCAAGCAGCATGGGACTATCGCCCGGTACCACCCAGAGTGGTAGCTTGTGCACCGCTCCATCGTAGGAGACCTTTACGGTAGAACTGCCGATTACAGGTATCAGTTCTTTCGTGTAAGTTTTTAATTTTGTGCGAACTGGAGTTAAGACTGGCCTTGAGGCCTTGTTGCACTACAACCTTTCGAAAGTCTTTTTGCCCATGATGGATTGGCTTGTGCCCGTGTCCAGCTCTATTGATATCGGGAGTCCATTTAGTTCAACATTCAGCATTATCAGGGGACAATTCGTGGTGAATGTGTGCACCCAGTGTACATCTGCCTCCTCGATCTGAGGCTCTGGTTCAGCGTGATCCTCCGTGGATCTGTCCTCCTCTGCAACATGGTGGTTTTAAGGTTAGCAGGCTTTGCAGCTCGCCTGCTCACTCGTTGGAGGTGTCCCATTGTTCCACAGCCCTTGCAAACGTACTCTTTGAATCAGCATGAATGGAAATGATGATCGCCCCCGCAGCGCCAACAAGGTGTTAATGGCCTTGCATTCATCACCCTTGATGGTGGACTCAGACATCTGCAGACGTGTAGCTGCAGGTATGTGTGACCTGTCCTGTACTTTACGATTCGAAAACAACATCACTTTATTCACAGTACTTATAGCAACACTTGTGTGCTGAGAGATTTGCTACGTATTGTCACTGGTGGCAATGAACACCTGGGCTATCGCTATGACTTTACTCAAGGTTGGGGTCTCTACAGTCAAAAGTTTGCGAAGTATGGCTTCGTGGCCAATGCCAAGTACAATAAAGTCTCTGAGCATGTGTTCCAAATGTCCTTCAAATTCGCAATGTCCTGCAAGGCATCTTAGTTCAGTGACATAACTTGGCACTTCCTGGCCTTCAGACCTTTTGTAGTTATAGAACCGGTACCTTGCCATCAGAACGCATTCCTTCGGGTTCAGAGTGCACAAATCGTCGTACGATTTCTCCGTGGGTTTCGCTGGAGTGAGCAGATTCTTCATGAGGCATACTTTGATGCCCCACAGATGGTGAGGAGGATCGCCCTTCGTTTTGCAGCGTTCTCTTCCCCATCTAGCTCGTTGGCCACGAAGTATTGGTCGTGTCGCTCCACAAAAGTTTCCCAATCATCTCCCTCCGAGAATTTCTCCAGGATGCCCACTGTTCTCTGCATCTTTAGGTTCGCTATCTGTATCTCGTCGCCAGTTGTTATGTATGGAGAAAGAGTCAGACTGAACACTGTGAGCTCAAAGTAAAGTGTGACCTTAGTCTTTTATTGCAGGTCTCCCGAGTGCCTCTCCAACCGGTGAAGCCTGCTTAAATACCTGTGCTCCCAAGGGATTATGGGATCCCTTGGAACTCCAAGGGATGAGCCCTCTGGTGGCTATACAGAGTAAATACAAGTTTACATATTTATAACAGTTTCCATAGTGTATTTTCACCACAACCCTAACTTAAAGGCGAGTTATTATCATCAATGTCCGCTTTGCAACACAACTTTCTGCCATAAGAGTGCTAAATGTATAATATTTTTACTTATCTTGCAAGACAGTGATATGACTTAATACCACTGGAAGCAAAATGCCTATTGGGATTCATATATGAAGGCACATATCATTGCTAGAGGCAGAGATGTATCTGTGTAGGGTAGCACAGTGGTTATGTTACTGGACTAGAGGCCTAGAGTAATAATCCAAAGACGTGAGTTCAAATCCCACCATGGCAGCTGGGGGATTTAAATTCAGTAAATTTTTTAAAATCTGGAATTAAAAGCTAGCAATGGTAACCATGAAATGATTGTCATAAACATAGAAACATAGAAACTGAGAAAATAGGTGCAGGAGTAGGCCATTCGGCCCTTCGAGCCTGCACCGCCATTCAATGAGTTCATGGCTGAACATGCAACTTCAGTACCCCATTCCTGCTTTCTCGCCATACCCCTTGATTCCCCTAGTAGTAAGGACTACATCTAACTCCTTTTTGAATATATTAATGAATTGGCCTCAACAACTCTCTGTGGTAGAGAATTCCACAGGTTCACCACTCTCTGGGTGAAGAAGTTTCTCCTCATCTCGGTCCTAAATGGCTTACCCCTTATCCTTAGACTGTGACCCCTGGTTCTGGACTTCCCCAACATTGGGAACATTCTTCCTGCATCTAACCTGTCTAAACCCATCAGAATTTTAAACGTTTCTATGAGAACCCCTCTCATTCTTCTGAACTCCAGTGAATACAAGCCCAGTTGATCCAGTCTTTCTTGATATGTCAGTCCCACCATCCCGGGAATCAGTCTGGTGAACCTTTGCTGCGCTCCCTCAATAGCAAGAATGTCCTTCCTCAAGTTAGGAGACCAAAACTGTACACAATACTCCAGGTTTGGCCTCACCAAGGCCCTGTACAACTGTAGTAACACCTCCCTGCCCCTGTACTCAAATCCCCTTGCTATGAAGGCCAACATGCCATTTGCTTTCTTAACTGCCTGCTGTACCTGCATGCCAACCTTCAATGACTGATGTACCATGATACCCAGGTCTCGTTGCACCTCCCCTTTTCCTAATCTGTCACCATTCAGATAATAGTCTGTCTCTCTGTTTTTACCACCAAAGTGGATAACCTCACATTTATCCACAATATACTTCATCTGCCATGCATTTGCCCACTCACCTAACCTATCCAAGTCACTCTGCAGACTCATAGCATCCTCCTCGCAGCTCACACTGCCACACTGTCATCCGCAAATTTGGAGATACTATATTTAATCCCCTCGTCTAAATCATTAATGTACAATATAAACAGCTGGGGCCCCAGTACCCCACTAGTCACTGCCTGCTATTCTGAAAAGTACCCATTTACTCCTACTCTTTGCTTCCTGTCTGCCACTCAGTTCTCAATCCACGTCAGCACACTACCCCCAATCCCATGTGCTTTAACTTTGCACATTAATCTCTTGTGTGGGACCTTGTCGAAAGCCTTCTGAAAGTCCAAATACACCACATCAACTGGTTCTCCCTTGTCCAATCTACTGGAAACATCCTCAAAAAATTCCAGAAGATTTGTCAAACATGACTTTCCTTTCACAAATCCATGCTGACTTGGACCTATCATGTCACCTCTTTCCAAATGCGCTGCTATGACATCCTTAATAATTGATTCCATCATTTTGCCCACTACCGATCTCAGGCTGACATGTCTATAATTCCCTGTTTTCTCTCTCCCTCTTTTTTTAAAAAGTGGGGTTACATTGGCTACCCTCTACACCATAGGAACTGATCCAGAGTCTATGGAATGTTGGAAAATGACTGTCAATGCATCCGCTATTTCCAAGGCCACCTTCCTAAGTACTCTGGGATGCAGTCCATCAGGCCCTGGGGATTTATCGGCCTTCAATCCCATCAATTTCCCCAACACAATTTCCCGACTAATAAGGATTTCCCTCAGTTCCTCCTTCTTACTAGACCCTCTGACCCCCTTTATATCCGGAAGGTTGTTTGTCTCCTCCTTAGTGAATACCGAACCAAAGTACTTGTTCAATTGGTCTGCCATTTCTTTGTTCCCCGTTATGACTTCCCCTGATTCTGACTGCAGAGGACCTACGTTTGTCTTTACTAACCTTTTTCTCTTTACATATCTATAGAAACCTTTGCAGTCCGGCTTAATGTTCCCTGCAAGCTTCCTCTCGTACTCTATTTTCCCTGCCCTAATCAAACCCTTTGTCCTCCTCTGCTGAGTTCTAAATTTCTCCCAGTCCCCGGGTTCTCTGCTATTTCTGGCCAATTTGTATGCCACTTCCTTGGCTTTAATACTATCCCTGATTTCCCTTGATAGCCACGGTTGAGCCACCTGGCCTTTTTTATTTTTACGCCAGACAGGAATGTACAATTGTTGTAGTTCATCCATGCGGTCTCTAAATGTCTGCCATTGCTCATCCACAGTCAATCCTTTAAGTATCATTCGCCAATCTATCCTAGCCAATTCACGCCTCATATCTTCAAAGTTACCCTTCTTTAAGTTCTGGACCATGGTCTCTGAATTAACTGTTTCATTCTCCATCCTAATGTAGAATTCCACCATATTATGGTCACTCTTTCCCAAGGGGCCTCGCACAACGAGATTGCTAATTAATCCTCTCTCATTACACAACACCCAGTCTAAGATGGCCTCCTCCCTAGTTGGTTCCTCGACATATTGGTCTAGAAAACCATCCCTTATGCACTCCAGGAAATCCTCCTCCACTGTATTGCTTCCAGTTTGGTTAGCCCAATCTATATGCATATTAAAGTCACCCATGATAACTGCTGCACCTTTATTGCATGCACCCCTAATTTCCTGTTTGATGCCCTCCCCAACATCTCACTAATGTACTTTAGGACCTTCCGTCCTTACCCGGTCTGGCCTGTCTGACCCTTAAATGCCCTCTGAAATGGTCTAGCAAGCCTCTGAGTTGTACCAAATCTCTGCGACAAAGTCCGCACTGTGGGAGTAACACGGACTGCAGCGGTTCAAGGCGGCGGCTTACCACCACCTTCTCAGAGGTAATTAGGGATGGGCAATAAATGCCGGCCTTGCCAGAATGTGTCAGATTCTGACATTTTACATTTGTAAAATTCTTCATTCAAAATGTCCTTTATGACAAGTACACAATATCTGGTAACACGAGGCTTCTAAGTTTAAAAAAAAACGTCAACATTTGGTGGACCCGAGTTTAAGTACAGACTAGGTGGTGGTGATTGAATGCATTGACAGATCTGTGGAATGCGTGTAGGAATTTAATTTTCTGATGAGGAAAACTAGAGGCCATCAATATAAGATAGTCACTAAGAAATCAAACAGTGAATTCAGAAGAAACATCTTTACCCATAGAGTGAGGAGAACCACGGAACTCTTTACCACAGGGAGTGGTTGAAGCGAATAGTATAGATGCATATGAGAAGGGAATAGAGGGTTCTGCTGAGGATGAGGAAAACGGGAGGAGACGCGAGTGGAGCATAAACTCCAGCATGGACTGGTTGAGCCAAACGGCCTGTTTCTGTGCTGTATATCCTATTAAATCCTATTTGCCAGTGATGCCCACATCCTGTGAACGAATAAATGTTGGGCCTGAAATCCCGGCCTCCCCGGGTCCGTACGGAATGTGTACTCCAACGCGCATGCACCGAAAACTGGCTTTTCTAATCTGTCAAGTTCTGGCTGGACAGATCCAACGCATCTCGGCAGCAAGGACATTTGCATGGGCAAGATTGTGCTATTTGCCCATTTCCTGCCCAGCAAATGTCCTTAAAACTTTTGCGTCTGGTAAAAGCAGGTGCATAGCCTACTTTAACCAGCGTAAGAGTTTTAAAACATATAAAATACATATAAAAATAAAATTTAAAAACACATTTTTATGTTAAAAACCCTGTCCACTAAGGTAAGTTTATTTTAAACCATAATTACAAAACATTTTAAAAAATCCAAAAAATATATACTTTGTCCAACACATTTATTAACTTTAATTTAAATTAATGTTAAATATGAATTTTTTCTATTTTTTTATTTGTGTTTTGGTGTGGGGGGTGGTGGGGGTGGGGGAGGGTTCTCATTCATAATAATGAGAATGCCTACTTACGGAGTTCCCATTATTATGAATGAGAATACTTTACCTTGATTGGGTGTCCAGGCCCACGTGACTCCAGCTCCAGCTCTACATACGTTCAGACATGCAGCGCTCCGATGCGCAGGCAGAAGAGGCCTAAAACCGCAATCGCTGGTGGGCGCCCGAGCAAATGCGCATCTTTTCTCTTTTCAGGCGACCGCCCGCAAGAAGCCCAGAACCGGGATTTCAGGGCCAATAAAAACCCTGAAATAATCAACCCAGGTTATAAATCATCATAATATGGAAACCTGAAGTCGTTGACAAGAACCTATCGATGTTCTGAGTTTGCAGGCAATCTGAGAATTTAAATTGGTGCTCCTGCACCTGAACTGAGCCAGACAAAGAAGGATTGGTAACAAGCTGGAAAAGTACAACATGGCTTTAAGTGGCTGAACTCAGCATTATTTGAGTTATAATTTCCTATTCCTTTAACAAATATCCCAGTGTGACACATAGTATTCTCGCTTGGTTCTTGTCTGTTTCGAACAGATGCAGCATCATTTTAATAGCCAACAAATAAAAGCAATCAGTGAGACACCAAGTCTCATTATGGCTTTCCTGCATCGAGAGATGGAAGGCAACTTAAAAATATAGCTACTCAACTCAAATGCAATAATTCATGTTTAATCCAAACAGAAAAAAATTATAAATGCTCGAGCGCCTAGAGTAAACAAGCTAAGGAAGCTGTGGATTGTGGAATCTTTAGGGCTGTGTGAGTACTGGCTGCCTATAGAGGTCTCACCAAGCCAAGTCAGAGGTAAACGTTCAAGCTTTATGAATAAGACAGGGAAATGACCCAAGCACACCCTCTCTGGGACATGAATTCTGAAGCAGCTAGGGTTGATTTTGAAATAACACTGCCATGAAACAGATTACTGTATTAAACTAGAGTTTTAACAAGTGAGATTATTTTGATGAAATTACAGAATGGAAAAATGGAATATACCTCTTGTTATTTTGATTAAAGCCTTTGATACAAAAAAACCTCAAAAAGTTGATCGTTCATAAATCTGCCAATAATGAGTACGTTGGCACAAGCTGAGAGAGCTTGGTGCCCGAGTGGCTGCAGTATCTCATCAATGGGTAGATGCTGTTTTAACGTTCCACAGCACTATTATCATCAGACAGTTAATCATCACTCGTAACTTCAGACCACAGAATTATTATCGGACTCCCAAATAAATGATCAGTTATGTGAACTCAATAAATTTATTACTACGTCTTCTTGGGATGTTCATAGAATTTTTAAAAATCAATAAAAAAATAGCTTGGGCAGTGGTGGAAAGGCCTCTCCTCTTCTCTCCCGCAGTCTGTATGGAAGACTATTAAGAGAAAATGCTTTCAGGAATGTAGAAAACCTGACCAATGATGGACATTCCATTGTATCCATTGGAATAAAATATGAGACAAAGGCCATGGAAAAGGGTGTTACAACACTCAGTAAAATCAATAATACAGATTAAATGACACACGTCCAACAGGCCAGTTATACTGCTCACAGTGGTTTCAAATATGCATTAAGGTAAAACTGGTAGTATGACTGGAGAGTCAGTTTGGTGATCTTACTACAGAGTACATTATGACAAGAGGTGCAATGCCCCAACTGCAGCCCTGCTTGGAATGAGTTACCTCAGCACTTACGAAAAGTTGAACTGGAGATCTTATGATTAGCATGGTTTAATCCTATACATTGCTTTCACCCATTATATGTACTTTTAAATGTTTTAATGCTAGTGGAGAGTCAACAGCCCTACCAATCCTGCCCTAACAATAACATTTATCTGGCATTCAGAAATCAGTGAGAGGAATTCTTCAAGCACAGATGCATTGCGCACTGTTGTCTTTAGACAGAACACAACTTGGGAGCCAGCAATATGAAGTTGCTATTTGTGGTTATCAGCCAAGGACTGGTACCTGCAATATAACTGGTGTCAAAATGGTTATATACTGTAGATAATATCAACATATGTTTATAATTCGTAAATGTCAAAGTCAGTCATAGTCTCGGAGGTCTGCTAAATGCTTACATGTGTGGACTTCTTTATGATTACTGCTCATTAGAGTGAGTTATCTGTCCAGTGAAGGATTCTATAACTTATTTACCCTCTCTTTTCTCGCAATGTAAAAGTAAGTGACTATCTGATGTGGTGGAGGGAGGACATTTTAGGAAATTGGAATGTTCAGCAGTGAAGTTGACCAGATGAAAGTAAATACAGTATACTAAATATAGGATGCTACTGACCACACTCTGCACCATAGAATCATAGAATAGAATCATAAACTGGTTACAGTGCAGGAGGTCAGTATTCGGCATGTCGAGCTCGTGCCAGCTCTCTGCAAGAGCATTTCAGCTAGTTTCACTCTCCTTTCCCCATAGCCCTACAATTTTTTTTCCTTCAGACATCGTCTCTTTAATATCTTTCTGCCATCAGTGCTCAGAAATGATCAAAAATCAGATGATTTCTGGTGCTTCTATCATCAGACAGAATCCCGAGTTATTGTTGTAACATGGCGCCCAGCTATTACTATGAGGAAAATCTCAGAAAATCTCTCATTCTTAGGATGGAAGGGAGAAAGCTTTGAACTGTATATAACCCGTGCTACACTTGATTTGGAGTGCTCAATGCTAATGTTGCAAATAGTTGAATTTCCTGGCACTGACATGTCTCATTTTGAGTACAAGTTGCACTATAATTTTTAAAATTCTGAAAGTGATCTTAATTTAATGCTGAATGGAAGACTTTCACTCTAATGCAGGAATTCAGGTAACAATTCTTCTTTGGGATATAGCAGCCAAAATATTGCTTGGAAAGTTAGGGCTTTTTTTCATTAGAACAATGTAGCGTGAAATGATAGAAGTATTTAAAATTATGAAAGGATGGAACAGGGTAGATAGAAACAGAGAGTTTCCAGCAATTCAAGGGTCTAGAATGAAGGACCATAGATCTAAGATTAAATGCAAGAGAATTAGAACAGTCAACAAGAGAAACTTCTTTACCTAGAGAGTTGTGAGATTGTGACTTCCGGTGTTAGTGTTTGAAGGAGAAACTATGTCAACATTCAAGATTAGATTGGATAGGTGGATGAAGGAAAAAGGAACGAAGGAATATGGGAATATGGGTAAATTTAATTAGAACTATTTTGCTTGGACAGAGGGTAAATGCCAACATGGAATGGTTGGGCCACAGGGACTATTTTCAGGTTGTAACTTCTATGTATTTCTAAATCCATTATTTTCAACTGGATTTAACAACCACTAATGGGAGCTTTGGGTTAGGAAAGGGTTAAACCTATGATGTTCCATTTTACAATTAACATTTTCTAGTCAGGTCCAGTTGGTGGTATTACACCAGTAGAAGCTTTTATTTTATACCTACAATACATTGTTGCCAATTCTTGACAGTTCTTTGCATTTCATGGTTCGGTGTGTTGGTGTCGAGCAGATCTGACTGTGAAATTTGTCTTTGACACATTACAGTTCTGTCAGGTCAAGTGAAAGGTATAAAGGAAAGGAAAATCATCAGCAGATGTTGTGGTGGAAATATTCCACAGACATTCTTCATTTTCAACACATTTACTGCTATTTGTATGTAATGAAACTAACAGATGTCACAAAAATAGACTCAACACTTATATTCTTTTTTTAAAAAGACCATAAATGTCAACTCTTCATGAATGTCATAAATTATCTTTTAATCTTGTTGGTATACATTTTATACCCATATCTATATTTGAATGAAATGGTATACTGTTTAAAATTTAGTACTGTCCCAATATTTTTAATCTAACCAACTGTTGTCTGTATCATTGAACAGTTACAGTTCCCATGGTGTTGCAAAACAAAAGTGTATATTTTAGTGTCAGCTACCCTTGGCAACCGAGAACACTGCTGGAAAAGAAAAAATAAGTTGTGAGAAAAACTGTTTTTAATGAAGTAATATTTTCCTGCATTTCATAAGTAGCAGTTGCATTCTGGCACGCTCGACAGAAGATTGTAATATATTCTGATGGATTACCGCATGGACTTTAAAGAAAGCAAGCGTGTGCCAACAAAAAGTGTGAGCAAAACAAAAGCATGAATTTGCAAGATGTTATGCAAACATTTCCAGGGAACACCAATGTTTGCTTTAGGACTGTAAAATTTGCAGAGATGATTGAACAGTGTATCTTTGCCAAGAATTATGTAGACGTAACCTAGTGTTCGAAATACTGTTCTCACTGTCAAAAGACTGCCACCCACAGTTATTCAAGACAAAACAGTATTAAAATACAAACTCATTTCCTTTTTTTCCAGCAGTCACTACATTTAAAAATATTCAAAAGACAGGAATTTGTACTGTGGAGTAATACAATGCACTTTATTTTCACCATCTGGGAAAACCTGTTGTTGCATGTGGTCAAATTCAACCACTGCTTAAGTTGTCCACGGGATAAAGTTCATAAATGAATACATGAAATGGTGCAACTGACACTCACTACTGCAAAGTGGGGCCGCTGAATCCAAACTGATATCATGGCAAAAATTCTACAAAACTGTATGTCGAGATTGAAAGGACTATACTCGTGTTATCATTTGACCTCCATTTTGAATGCAACGCTTTCCTAACCATCCCAAAAGCTCTAAAAAAAAACCTATATGTGCACAATATTATGGAAGTATATGCTTTTATAAAAACAGACACAAATATTTCAATAATTCTAGGCTGTTAAACGACACCGAAGTAATATATGGGGTCTGTTTGCTGCCCTAATTCAATTCTTTCCTTTGAACATCATGAAAGCTGGCTTCCTAGATTTTCTCTTTTAAGGAAGCCAAAAGTGGCATTTACTGGAGTAAAAGCACATCAGCACTGCCACCAACATATTTCTGTCTGCTACATTAAATGAACAATTTTATCAAATAAGTCCAAAAAGCAATTCTGTAGTGAGCATGGAGATACTTTCTATTTTTTTGTAAATTATGTCCTCACAACAGAAATATTGGCACTAAAGATTGGAACAGTTCCTAATTATTTGTGCTTTCTGGTAGCTTCACTGCTTCCTGGTTAGTTATTCGCTGGAATTTAAATGGTTAAGGGGCGATTTGATCAAAGTTTTCAAGATATTAAGGGGAACATATAGGGTAGATGGAGAGAAACTGGTTCAGAAGTCTAGAACTAGAGGGCATAGTCTAAAAATTAGAGCCAGGGTGGTAAAAATTCTCACAAATAGCAATTGATGCTCGGTCAATTGTTAATTTTAAATCTGAGATTGATAAATTTCTGTCAACCAAAGGTTGCAGTGGTGATGCCTGTCCTCCTATATGGCTCAGAGGCATGGACTATGTACAGTAGGCACCTCAAAACACTGGAGAAGTACCACCAACGCTGTCTCTGCAAGATCCTACAAATCCATTGGCAGGATAGGTGCACCAACATCAGTGTCCTTGCTCAGGCCAATATCCCCAGCATCGAAGCATTGACCACGCTCGATCAGCTTCAATAGATGGGCCACATCGCCCACATGCCTGACACAAGACTCCCAAAACAAGCGCTCTACTCAGAGCTCCGACACAGTAAGCGAGCTCCAGGTGGGCAGAGAAAATGCTTAAAGGACACCCTCAAAGACTCCTTGAAAAAATTTAACATCCCCACCGACACCTGGGAATCCCTGGCCCAAAACTGCCCAAAGTGGAGGAAAAGCATCCGGGAAGGCGCTGAACACAGAGTTTCTTCGCCAAGAGCAAGCTGAAGCCAAGCATCGACAGCGGAAAGAGTGCGTGGCAACCCATTCCTTCAACCATCATTTTCCCTACCTGTGACAGAGACTGTAGGTCCCGCATTGGACTCTTCAGTCACCTGAGAACTCATTTCTAGTGTGGAAGCAAGTCATCCTCAACTCCGAGGGACTGCCTACGATATTGATTAAGGGATGTGGGGATGTAATATGAATTAGTGTTAAATTTAAGGTCATTAAAGCCATAAGCTTGTATCTATTGTTAATTTGATTGAAATTTCCCAAACTCATTTCATTCAAGAGCATTACTACCAACAGAAGGTGAGTACTTTTATCCCATCAATTTGAGTTGGATTCAAAGCCAAGTCCCACCGGAGAAAGGACATCACTCTAACTGACTGCACCAGTCAGTCCCCAAGTATAGACAGCAAACCATTTAGTTATAACGCTTCCCATTTAAAGCTATTCTGATACTAATAGGAAACTTCTAAGATGGATATATACTGCAAAGTAAGAACAGTTTTATAATTTCAATACGAATACATATAAAGGCTCAGTCTAGCTTGGGTCACACTATGAGTATCAGCAACTAGACTGGGTTTCTATTCGTTGAAATAAATAGTGGAGACACAAATTACCTGCTTCTCTGTCCATGACGCAATAATCTGGAGAGTTCTCAAAATATACCAGGTCATTCTTTGTTGGCTTTTTAAAGTTCTTATTTGCTACAGTAAAACCAGTCCCATCTTGGTTCATGATCACCTGGATAGCTCCATTGTATTTTCTCCGCAGGTAATTACCAGTTTTTTGAAAGTCTGCCATAGCAAGCCAGCAAGTTCGCAAAGTACATGATCCGCTAACTCCATGGCACTTACATTCAAGTTTCAGAAAGCGCTTTACAGCCTAACAGGAAAATAACACAATATCTTCAGTACTCAATAACAGTATCAGTGAAACATCAGTTCACTGGAGATATCAGCAGCAATATTTACCGTATAATATTAAGTAGACAGATTTTTGAACTATAAGGGAGTCAAGGTTTATGGGCAGCAGGAGGGGAAGTGGAGTTGAGGCCAGGATAGATCAGCCATGGTCTTATTGAATGGCGGAGCAGGCTTGAGGGCCAAATGGCATACCCCTACTCCTATTTCTTATGTTCTTATGCAAGTAAATAACTGATCCTAATTAACTCAACTGCAAATTAGATAGTAAACATAATTGCTGAAAACGATTCCTATTTTATTCCTGTCATAACTCAGGGCGAAAATAGGTACAATGTTGTTCTAATCCTAATTTTTGTGAATGCATGTGTGGGAATTAGTTTTATTTACTATTTATGAAGTACTTAAAAGACAGTATATATTTTTTTCTGTCTATGTTATTTCACTGGAATCCTGGAAATAATGAGCATGAGAAACCGGATGGTTACCACCAAGAATTCTTATTGCCACTGTGCTGATGTTTATGAGGTTATCAGCAACATTCCCACTCACAAAAATGAAAGATCATTTATTACAAGCAGCTGATCTCTTCTCTAACCTATGAGGTGGAGAATTAATTGATTGTTATACTTGGCCAGTCTCCTAAAAGTCAGTCACACACTCCTTTCCAAGAGCTGAGAACATGTTAATTCTTCTCGGAGCACCACAGTGTGATTTTAACACTGTGGATTTGAAACAAAGCAGTTAATATATTGAATAAAACCAGATAATATTTGAAACACATAGCAGATCAGTCAACATCAGAAAAAAGTTGTTAACTTTTCAGGGTTTGACCCTTCATCAAAACTGACAAAGGGTCTACAACCAAAACAATCTTTCTCTTTCAAATGCTGGTGTATTCCCAGCATTTTATGTTTTTAGTTCAGAGTATTTTAAGTTTTTTTTTTCCTTTTTATTTGTGCAGTTAATATACAAAACCACTTTCAGGAATGAAATGAATTGGACCACAATCAAATTGGGGTAATTGGTAAAGGTCCAACTTTCAATCTTTTTGAGCTTGTGGAAAATCTATTTTGGTGCCTTTTTCTGCAGCAAATGTGTTTTTCTGTCTAGCACGAAACTTTTACATTTTGCTGTCAGTGTGGCCAATGACTGCTAATGCACATCCTGAATGGTACTTGGACAATCATGGGCAATCTCACCCCGACCAGCCACAGTGCGGCTGGTGCAGAAATAGAAAAGGTATTAGGTTAATCAAGACACATTGTTGGAATAAAGTAGAACGAGTTTTACTTTTAATCTAACCTTGTTATACCTGAGCTGAACGTCCTTGATGTTGATTCTGGGTGCTTGAAGTGAGGAAAATATTAATAAGCACAACAATTCACCAAATTTTAAAAATACATCATATCACTTCCATGTGATGACACTGTGACAATGTAACAATGTGATGTATATCTTTTCTGTTTTGAAATCGTAAAGGTTTAGCAAATACTTTTTTTATGAAGAAATCCGCTTCCCAACCCCAAATCACATGGAACAAGTACACAATCCATGTTTACAATAAGCTGAAGAGTAAGAATGAACACACCTTTCTACCAGCTCGGTTATTATGCAGGTTCATCAGTGCCCTGGCATCCTTTCCTTTCTTTTCCTTGGCATCCACAAATGCTTTCGCAAAACTAATACCGTAATCAATGTTATCACTGCATCCTCCCCAGTCAAAAGTTCCCTTGTTGTCCTTGGAGGTGCCTTTTTTTTGCGGGTCGCAGGAACAGGAGCTGAGTTCTCCCTGACTACAGGCTCTTGTTATGGCAAACACCACCCCAGCCGAGGAGATGGCATAAACAAAGGCGGCTTCTCTACTACCTGTACCAGGATAGCACAAGACGACTGGTTAAAATGTCTACTGACACAAGGCAAGCAAACATAAACAGAGCAGAACATCACTTCCAGAGGAATTTTTACCATCACTGTTCCTTTAAAATTAGGACATTAAAAACAAAATGACACTTAACTTCAATGATGGGATCTCCAGCAGAACCAGGAAAATTCCAGTCTCCCTGGGCTGAATGGGTTTATAGGTTTTCAGCTCACACAGTGTGATACTGAAACAAACAGGAATACAGTAATAAAGGTACTTAAATGTCAGGAGTAGCTTTAGCGGTATAGCGTTGGTTTCACACAATGAAAATAAAAACTAATAGTTTAAAAATAATGAAAAAAGGAGGCACAGATTCATAAAAATTGATGACAAAAGTATCGGTATAAACCAATGTAGTAATAGTCATCAGAAGTAGAATTATTCTATAAATCAAGATTCAGAAAAACCTAATTTCTAATTATCAATGGAAAATGAAGCAAATTATGTAGTTTACATACAACAGCTGTCTGGCATTGTATGGTTGTAAACCACTCAGACTTCTCTCTTTGTTTTGACTATCTGAACCCCTCAATAGTCTTATTCACGTGTAACCCACTCCCAGCCTGACATTTGCATTTAGTTCATATATAATGCAGTTGAGCTTAATCCTGCATTCAAAGGAACCATATATTTAAAATTTACATATATAACCTTTAATTAAATGTTCAGATAGGTATTTTTTTAATTGCATTATTAATTAAAGAACATAAAATATTCCAAGGTCAGCAATATAAATAACTAAGTATATGCCATGCACATAAAATCCCAATTTGGTAAGGGAGCCGAAGATTTTAAAGACCATTCTATTGTAAAAATGGAGTTAAACACAAAACCAATATGCATGTTTGTGCTTAATTATTCTTCAAGTAAGGACCCAGATTCTCTCAAATAACTTGAGTCAGCCCTTTTCATTTAAAAGTATTCATAATTCACTGTTTGAGAGGGCAGTCCTCCTGTGAAGGCTTTTATTTTGTATGCACCTACACATGAGTGTACTGAAAGCATAGAAATAAGTTAGCATGTAATGCAAATGTGCATTTTGTAATCAGAACAAATAAGACCCTACACTGCAGATTTAATTCATATAATCACCTACCTATAATCTCCTGACATTAAAGATTAACAGCCCAGTGAATAAAATTCTATGCATGTGTCCATATGTGAGCATACAGTTCATTTGTGGCTGACTTTACTGTGACCTGGACAGCTATCAGTATAACTTTGGTCTGCCATCTCTTCATTACACTTCTCAGGTATCATTCTGAGGCCTGTAGCTATGGTATAACGGCAGCCTTCAAAGACCACCAAATAGAATAGACCGACAGTAGCAGTTGTGAAGATAAATACATTTCAGCAAATAGTTTGTCTTCAGATTCCATATTTTACCTACTTCTGAGCATGACTCTACCAAAAAGCGTGTGGTCTCTGTCCAGGGTGTTACAGTTCCAGCGGTGATGGCGGAATTGATGCTGACATTCTGCGATCCACTCTTTGGCCCCATCTCCAATTGACTGCATTGTATTGGGATGTTTGTGGCAAAGTTGTCTCTGTCTGCTCACCAAACCTGGGATATTGTCACAAATCACTCGGGTTCCTAGAGCACCCATATACCTGCCAGAATTGGTAGAAATAATCAGAGACAGTCATATTCAAGCTACGAAAAAAGAACATTGCTGGAGAAGGATTATTTTTTTGCACATTACAGCCAATGATGATAATAAGATGTTAAATCACATATTCAACTTCCCTCTCCTACTCCACTCCTCTTCTCTTCTCCACTGCTTATGCCTTCCTCTTCTCCCTTCGTTTCCCCTCCTTCTCATCCCCTCTCTCTCACCCTCCACTGAATGAAAAATAATCAAGTCTCAAAGCATCATGGCCCATGTTTTAAATAGCTAATAGGATTTATTATGCAGTTATTGTGATATATACTTACAGGAGGACCTCATTACTGTATCCTATGTAAAGTATGTTGCTTAAAGCTGAAGTATAGTCATCTGTGTGGCATTCTTGATAAGAGCTGGTAATTATTTGACTGATCATCCAAAAAATCCTTACAATACTTTGCAGCTATCGCATTTAGTGGGAAACAAAAATCTTAATTCCATGTATCTGCTACCCTGTAGGAGAAAGAATTTCTACTCATTTTTAGTCTCAATTGAGGGTTGTTAGTTTAGCCTCCATTTTCTCCAGGCAAGTAGATAGCACCTAATGAATTATCAGCTGTTCACCAAATGGTTGGTGCTACATTTAGATAGAACCTTGGGACCCATTGAGACCTCTTTTGGCAGTCACTAACCTGTAGTTCTCATGGAGTACCTCATTTAGCTGGATCCCAAGAGTTTCAGTCCTCCACACTCCCGATGTAGAAAGATGTAGGTAAGTTGATGGCTGCACCAAATTAGTTCTGTTGCCTCACCATTTGGCTTTGTTGTGAACGTTGAGGCACTGGTGCTCTTGAAGAGCTTCACTGTAACAACCTTGTTCACTTTCATGACTCCTCATTTGATCTTTTCTCCATGCCAAATCAGACTGCTAGCTAGCAGACCTTTAAAATAATTCGCTTTTGTTGTTTTTTAAAGAAAACAGTGAGAGTTGGTTCAGACTCCAAGCTTTGGCATTGAATCTGTAGAGATAGCCATTCGCGGATGAAATTTGCATATGGGAGTGAAAAGGTGATTACTTGAGATCTGACTTTTTTTAAGAAACCATCAAATCAGCAACCAGGGATCTGATAACTTGAAGAAAACAGAGTCTTTTTTCTTGAACGTTTCTTCAATGAGCTAACACATTTACACCAAGAAAATTATAGTCCAGGAAAGCACACTAGAGAACAACTTGTAGTTGTGGGTTAGCAGAAAGCCCTTCTTGTAGTTAATACAAATCTCAAAACCAGGACTTAGCATAATACAAATATTTGCAGGAAAATACTGGAAATGAACTGAAAACTAAAAATAAATGTAGGCTTTTCTTCCCCTTCTCCAATATAAGGAGTGGGTAAGCATACAATCTTGGTGAAAGCCTTTTTTTTGTTAACTGTAATAGTCCTAAATTAAATGAGTTTGGCCAGTCTCACTTCATTATTCACAATAATGGTGGGGATAAAGCATTGTTGGGTGAGTTGGAGACCTGTACTCTGTATCTGACTATGATGTACCTGAACTCCCTGGGACTCCTGGAGTCTGTCACTGGCTGCTCTAATGTTGAAAACTGTCCCATTCCCCAACATTGAATTTCCCCTCCTTGACAAGTAGAAAAAGTTCATTCCAAAATGTAAAAATGCCCTATAAGTTGCACTGTTAAAGGGTTCAAAGCAGGATTTCCATCCCAGGCCAAATGGAACTTTGGCATCTGGCTACACTATACCTGAATTGTCCTCCAAAATTGAAAAAGTATTCCGCAATATTAAACAAAACTTATGCTGTATTTAAAAACCATAAAGTACAAATGTATGGACAGGCGACACAGTACATGTATGCTCCGACATGTTGCCGGAGAATGGGAAGGTGAAATTCATCCTTGTAAAACTCCCCCAAGGCAAGATCCTGAATGTGATCAATATGTTAGAATGAAGTTACATTCATTCCCATGGGAAGAGAAAGAATCAGAAGGCTAACCACCCTAGTTCATTCTGGCACATTTCAGTGCTGTCAAAAAGGCAGCGGGAGGAGACCATAATCCTTAACCAAGGGTAAAAAAAATAGTGCATGGAATGATAGTCTTAAAAGGTGAGAGAAAACATGTTAAAAGATGTAATTGATGAAATTAGACACTACAAATTACAACACAAAAACTTCTTCCTACAGCTGTTGGCACAGTGTACAAGTGATTGATGCAAAAAGAAAAACAAAAAGTACCATGTGAGCGTGTTCTTGTATGTTTGAGGAAGGAAACATAGAACATAGAAAATAAGTGCAGGAGTAGGCCATTCGGCCTTCGAGCCTGCACTGCCATTCAATGAGTTCATGGCTGAACATGCAACTTCAGTACCCCATTCCTGCTTTCTCGCCATACCCCTTGATCTCCCTAGTAATAAGGACTACATCTAACTCCTTTTTGAATATATTTAGTGAATTGGCCTCAACAACTTCCTGTGGTAGAGAATTCCACAGGTTCACCACTCTCTGGGTGAAGAAGTTTCTCCTCATCTCGGCCCTAAATGGCTTACCCCTTATCCTTAGACTGTGACCCCTGGTTCTGGACTTCCCCAACATTGGGAACATTCTTCCTGCATCTAACCTGTCTAAACCCATCAGAATTTTAAACGTTTCTATGAGATCCCCTCTCATTCTTCTGAACTCCAGAGAATACAAGCCCAGTTGATCCAGTCTTTCTTGATATGTCAGTCCCACCATCCTGGGAATCAGTCTGGTGAATCTTCGCTGCACTCCCTCAATAGCAAGAATGTCCTTCCTCAAGTTAGGAGACCAAAACTGTACACAATACTCCAGGTGTGGCCTCACCAAGGCCCTGTACAACTGTAATAACACCTCTCTGCCCCTGTACTCAAATCCCCTCGCTATGAAGGCCAACATGCCATTTGCTTTCTTAACCACCTGCTGTACCTGCATGCCAATCTTCAATGACTGATGTACCATGACACCCAAGTCTCGTTGCACCTCCCCTTTTCCTAATCTGTCACCATTCAGATAATAGTCTGTCTCTCTGTTTTTACCATCAAAGTGGATAACCTCACATTTATCCACATTATACTTCAGCTGCCATGCATTTTCCCACTCACCTAACCTATCCAAGTCACTCTGCAGCCTCATAGCATCCTCCTCGCAGCTCACACTGCCACCCAACTTAGGAAGGTCTATGTCCTTTTACCTGAAAAAACTTTTAGAAGGACATCCCTGGGATTGCTGGTTGCAAAGTTAAACTTACCTATGACATAAAGGAGGAATGTTATGATGTCATACGGGGCTTGTATTATAGTTCCACCTTATGGACTACTGCTCCATCTGGTGGATTACTGTGGTAATGCAGCAATTGCTGTAAATGCAATAAAGACATCAGATGACAGGTCACCTGACAAGTTCCTTTTAGAAGAGCCATCTTGAAGTCTGTGTGTTATGATGTAGTAGAGAATATACCACAGAGCTGTGAAATTCTGTTTGTTTTTGTTCTTTCCTCCATCCTTCCTCTCTCATTTGACCATTTTAAGGCCATTATTTATGATTGGTACTGAATATCTGTAGCTATGAACTTCGAAGTTCAGGTATATGTAAATATAGCATCTAACGGAGGGACATCTCCACTAGAGTTAAAATTGGGGTTTGCTCCATTCCCGTTGTCTGACAAGGCTATTGGGCGCTTTACAATCAGCTATTCCCAATATTGACGATCAAAAATATTGTGATGTGCAACTTGGATTAGGCCAACGCATTTAAAAAGATTTTTATGGAAGGGTTCAGAAGGCTCCAACATTGGTTCATCCAGGGCACTTGTAGAAATTGGTCATTTGCTGCATTTTTGCTAAGTCGAACACTTGCTTCGGTCACATTTACAAAGGCGCACTTCACTCAAATGTAGTTCTTAAAACACAGCATGTTTGTTTTATTATTTCACAACTTTATATTTAGCGTTAAGCGAGTTTAAACTATTGTCAGTTTGTGAATGTAACCAGTCGGATGCTTTAGAGAGGGGGTCCTCTCACCTGTTGTTGTGGACGGTGCGACATGTTTGACACCGAGCTGTGATCCTTTGTGGCCCCAGTGCAACAAAGCTCCTTCTCAACAAGATGGATCACAGAATACTTCCGACTAGTTTAATTCCTATGCTCACGTCCAATCTACCTGCAGCCGTCAGATTTGTATTTCATTCAGAATTTCATCGATTGATATTTAAATCGACGGATTAAAGCGAACACTTGCAGTAGAGGATTTGCAGCTGACTTTAATGGTCACAGCTACTGCACGGGGGCGGGGAGGTTATAAACAAGTCCGACAAAAGCAGGGCAAAGAATTTCCCGAGTCTTGCAAACCGCTGCTTCTCACTTCACGATGTCCTAGTGGGGACAGAGGACCAGTACTTCCAATCGTGAAATGTAACAGCAGTGTATTGCACTATTTACTTGAGTCTGGGGAATGCTGCCGCTGTCTGCTTTATTCGGGGTTTTTGTGCAGGGTGCCGCTCGATGATCAGAAAGGAACAAACAGTTCCGTCAGCCTGCTGCGTGGAGTTTGACTTGCGGCTTGTGGAGTAAAGTCTGGGGAGATGTCTGACGTGTGTAACTTGTAGTCCTTCTCAACATATTCAATATTATTACTAGTGTTACTACTGCCCACCGCTACACCCAGACCCGCAGACGTTATCCGCCTCTCGGAGAGGAGAGGTTCTGGTGGAAAAGAATTCTATTTTCGGATTGAGTGTCTGCAGGCACATGAGCCCAGAGCCACAAACACCGAGATTACACACAACCAGCCGCTCTGTTCATCGCCGGGGGAGACTAAATAAAATATCAAAGTTTTAATCCGCTCTTATTCAAAAATTGGAATAGATTATCGACGTTTCAAGTAGTGTGCGGAGATTGCAGAATCAGTTAAAATTACCACAAAAAAAAGTTTGCACAAAAACTAAATTTAAACCGTGCCTTCCTGCTCCAGGCTGCTGGCAGAGGCTGAGTTGTGTTTGTTTTTGCTTTCAGCACTGTCGAAAGAGGAGAGCGAGGAAGTGGAGTGTGTTGCAAGTGGAAGGTGTAAAACAGCAGGCTGTGTGGCGCCTGTGAGTGGAGGGGCTTGACACGAGCAGTCGCTGTTTGGGCACTTTGTGTTATTCTTGATTGCGGGACTTACCACCATGACGAGTATACTCGAGGTGCGACCCACAGGACCATCAAAGGCAGGGACAGCCAGAGCCCCCGGAGCATGGAGTTCATATTAAAACGCTTTAATCCGGATCCTGGCCAGATCGGTCATGGTTTGAGAAGGAAATTCCATTGATTGGCGCTTTCAGATGATCAAACGCCAGTACCAATGACCGAGTGGCTCTTCAAATTCCCCTCGAGTCTTGGCAAAAGCTCACCAATATTGGGGTCGAAACGGATCCCTTTCCACGGACATTCGGACTTTCCGTTGTAACTTTGACATCAAGAGCATTTGGTAAAAGCCGTGCGACTGGTCCGGCTTACAGATGCGGTAACGCTAAGTGCTTGTTGTTGGACATACCAGTGGTTTTGGGAGCAGTTGTTGGCTGCCTCCAGCCCTATGGTTAGAGACGGGGTGGGGCAAGCCTGTCCTGATGGATGAAGGTTCGGGCTGAAATTATGTCAACCAGCCTCGCGGCAAAAACCCCAAACCGAGGCGTCAGCAGTCCCGTCATTCTCATAGGAGGGACAAAACCCGTCATCTTTTAACTGGACGGGACCACTTCCACAGAACGGATCTTCCCCAGTCAGTCAGAGGACACCACATTAACCCCTGCTAACCGACCCAAGGGACGAGGCTTCAATTGAAGCTTCTTCGAATGCAATCGGGAAACGGGGATTTAGAATAGACCTGATAACGTGCGACTAAACTGCAATACATACAATACCTTACATTTGACAAGGTGGCAGTACTCCCGGCATATTTTACAGGGAGTCGATTATAGAATAAAGTCTGTGATCGTAATACATTGTCGGATTGTATGTTCGATCATGCGGAGCAGACAAGACAAAACATCGTATCTTCAAAGCTGCTGATAAAATGTGTACATCGAATCAATGCGGCTTGAAAGTCCCGATGTTAATGAACGCTACATGAATACATACAATCAACACAGTTAATGAATTAGTAAACGTGATGGATACAGCAGACCTAACTATGAATTAATACTCGTGTTATTAATACTATTTGCCTTCTTAGAGATAAAGGGAGGCAATATTTCTGTGATACAGCCAGTCAGTGCATGGGGCTGCCAGATCCTTTGAACTTGCAGAGTATCCCGAGGTTTTGTCGCAGGTCATTAGATCAGTCTTTGATCTCGGTTTTGGAAAAATGGACAACATTTAGATTTCGAAGAATTCCGTTCTGTAGTGCTGAAGGAAGGAAGGGATATACAGGTCAGT
Source organism: Pristiophorus japonicus (assembly GCF_044704955.1). Taxonomy (NCBI): domain Eukaryota; kingdom Metazoa; phylum Chordata; class Chondrichthyes; family Pristiophoridae; genus Pristiophorus; species Pristiophorus japonicus. The sequence goes on along the minus strand of NC_091991.1, from coordinate 39,510,594 downwards.
TGCCAGTCCTGACGACCAGTCTGGTCACTCAGTGTCCACTTATCCCCAATCAAACAAAACCGCCATGGTTGATGCCCTGATCAGCGACGTGACAGATAAATCCATTACCACCCACACACACATATATAACCGTGGAACAATAGTGCATCGATGTGATGTTTCCAAGCGTTAACACACAATATAGCAATATCAGAAACATTTATTTAACAGCACTTATCTAAACCCCTGAATTGTTTTAGTTGGAATGCCATTTGTTTGCTGGTATTATCCTCTAATTATAGCACTCTTTACTATAGTCCATTTAGCATTGGTCGCTGGTGAATGTCAGATGGCCATATTGGAGTTTCAATGTAATCGATTCCCACATTCAAGTACATTAATATCACCCACGAGGATCTGAAACTAACAAGTAGACATTAGAAAAACAAACATTCTGGAATGTTGTATTGGTTCATATGTTTTCATATTTATTTGGGTTAGTAGGTTTCCATCTGTAATAATGTAATAAACTTTCAGGCATTTTGTTTTAAAGAGGGAAACAAAGGCATGGATGAGGCAGGATTTTGTTCCCACTCAATCTGACATGCTTGCAGTTTTGTTGTTGGGCTGTGCAGGCGGATTGGCAAAACCGAGCAAGTTAAAGCGCGTTTACTAAAACTTACTTGGATAAATAAAATAAGTAGTGTTTATAGTTGCCGCCAATTTTGGATGTCCAGAACTGAAATTCAAGGATGAATAAACACACAGGCTCCGGTCAGTTATGTTTCAGTGACTGGCCAATTTAAACACTGCCCGTTTGCCTTAACACTCTCGCCTCTCTTATCAGCCAGTTTTGTCGAGAACATTTGTATGTTGTGGTTCAAAACTAGTCATACACTGTACATAATCTGTACAAATGCCGATTTTTTAATACATCCCAAATTATGTTTTAAAAATTATTTTATTAAGAGCTAGAAAAACTTGGCATTTAGTGCAAAATGATTTCATAGTTCTCATCGAAGCCCTGCTCTCCCCTCTAAAAATAATGAATTTTCAATTTCCCTCCTGGCTGAACTATGGTTGCATAATATAATCACAGGGATTTCAATACTTCGATTAATATAAAATATGGTATATTCAAAGCATAGAAAATAGGTGCAGGAGTAGGCCTTTCGGCCCTTCGAGCCTGCATCACCATTCAATAAGATCATGGCTGATCATTCACCTCAGTACCCCTTTCCTGCTTTCTCTCCATACCCCTTGATCCCTTTAGCCATAAGGGCCATATCTAACTCCCTCTTGAATATATCCAATGAGTATTTTATTCATTAGTAAAATTGCATGAATTTTCACCAAAAGTTCACCACCAATTTGCAGAAGATAAATGAAAGATGCAAGCCTGAATCGAAACATTAAAGTAATTCACTGTCATTTTAAGAACATAAGAAATAGGAACAGGAGTAGGCCATACTGCCCCTCGAGTCTGTTCCACCATTCAACAAGATCATGGCTGATCTGATCATGGACTCAGCTCCACTTCCCCACCAGGCTTGCATCTTTCATTTATCTTCTGTAAATTGGTGATGAACTTTAGGTGAAAATTCAGGTGAAAAATTTAGGTGAAAAAGGTTTGGCAGAGGGAATACAATGTCAGAAAATGTGAGGTCATCCACCTTGGGAAAAAAAACAGTAAAAGGGAATATTATTTGAATGGGGAGAAATTACAACATGCTGTGGTGCAGAGGGACCTGGGGGTCCTTGTGCATGAAACTCTTTTGAGTTTACCTGCGAAAACATAAAACATTAAACGGTGCCACCCGACCTGGGTGACACTCCAGACATTGACAAGGCCCTTTTTTTTTTTTTTTTCCCCCTTTTTTTTGTGTTTTTCTTTTTTTGGTTTTTTTTTTGGGCACTAAAATCACAATTTTCCCCAGTGCCCCCTATAAAAGGGAAGGGGGACACTAAAAGCACTAGCAATTAAAACAAATTAAACTTAAAAAACGTAAAATCAAATTAAAATTTGGTTGCCGGGCGTGATGATGCACTCCAGTCCCTCCGGTGCCCACCTCTCGCGGAAGGCCGCGAGCGTACCGGTGGACACCGCGTGCTCCATCTCCAAGGACACCCTGGACCGGATGTAAGAGCGGAAGAGAGGCAGGCAGTCAGGTTGAACGACCCCCTCGACCGCCCGCTGCCTGGACCGGCTGATGGCACCCTTGGCCGTGCCCAGGAGCAGTCCTACGAGGAGGCCCTCGGACCTACCCGCTCCCCTCCGCACAGGGTGCCCAAAGATCAGGAGAGTGGGACTGAAGTGCAGCCAGAATTTCAGGAGCAGCCCCTTCAAATAGTGGAACAGGGGCTGCAACCTTGTGCACTCAATAAAAACATGGAACACGGACTCCTCCAGACCGCAGAAATTGCAGGCGGCCTGGGAGTCCGTGAACCGGCTTAAAAATTTGTTGCACGGTACTGCTCCGTGCACCACCCTCCAGGCCAAGTCCCCGATGAATAGTGGGAGGACCCCTGCGTAGAGTGCCCTCCATCGGGGACCCCCGCCTCCTCCGGACGGCAAGATGGTACGCCATGGCGTGTCCGGACGGCCGGCGAGGATGGCAAAGTTGAGGGTGTGCAGGAGCAGCCCGTACAGGAAACCCCTCCACGCGGAACTGAAAGGCACGGAGGGGATTTCCCCGAGGCGGCTCAAGTTGTGAGGCGCCGGCCCCCGAGGGAGGTTCCGGGGTTTGGCGCCGATGAGGAATTCCGTCCGGACGGGGGTCAGTTCGGACGGGATCTCCCCACGTGCTTGAGCCTCCTCGATGCACCTAACGGAGTCAGGGCCCAGAGCTGTTTTTAGCGACTCGATGGCATCGGCCGCGTGGCGGACGTTGGCAGAATTTATGCGCCGCGCCAGCGTGTCTGGCGCCATCCAGCCCGCTCCTCCGCCATCGAGCAGGTCCCTGACCCTGGTCACCTCACCAGCCACAGCCCTCTCTTCCGACCGCCACATAAAACCTCGGCCGTGGAGGTACGGATTCCCGAGCAGCGGTTCCTGCAGGACGGCCGCCACTCCAGCCGGCGGAGAGCTGCGCTTGGTGGAGACTTTGTTCCAGACCCTGATGAGTTCCCTGTAAAAGACAGGCAGCTCCCGGAGGGCGGTCCTGGCACCCCCCAAGTTCACAAACAGGAGCTGCGTGTCATAATTGAGGTCGCGCTGCTGGCGGAAGAAATACCTCGCCAGAGCGCACCACCTAGGAGGGGGCTCGACGTAAAGGTATCTCTGCAGGGTCTGAAGACGGAAAGTCGCGAGCTGGGCACTGACGCACACCAACGACTGACCGCCCTCCTCAAGCGGGAGACTCAAGACCGCGGCAGAGACCCAGTGCTTCCTGTTGTTCCAGAAGAAGTCCACCAGCTTCTTCTGTATCTTGGCGACAAACGCAGGGGGAGGGGTCAAAGTGACCAGCCGGTACCACAGCATTGCGGCCACCAGCTGGTTTATGACTAGCGCTCGACCCCTGTAGGACAGCACTCGGAGCAGTCCTGTCCAGCGCCCTAGGCGAGCGGCGACCTTGGCCTCCAGCTCCTGCCAGTTCGCCGGCCAGGCTCCCTCGTCGGGGCTAAGGTAGACTCCCAGATAGAGGAGATGGGTCGTGCTCCAGGCAAAAGGCCTGAGCTCCTCCGGCAGGGAGTCCACCCGCCACTGACCCACCAGGAGTCCGGAACATTTCTCCCAGTTGATCCTGGCGGAGGACACGGCCGAGTAAATCTCATGGCACTCACGCATCCTCCGCAGGTCAGCGGGATTCCTTGTGCATGAAACTCTTTTAGAGTCTACCTGCAAATCATAAACATTAAACTGTGCCACCCGACCTGGGTGACACACCAGACATTTACAAGGCCCTTTTTTCCTTTTTTTGGTTTTTTTTTTGTGTTTTTTTTTTTTGTTTTTTTTTTGGGCACTAAAATCACAATTTTTCCCCAGTGCCCCCTATAAAAGGGAAGGGGACACTAAAAGCACCGGCAATTAAAACAAATTAACTTTAAAACGTAAAATCAAATTAAAATTTGGTTGCCGGGCGTGATGATGCACTCCAGTCCCTCCGGTGCCCACCTCTCGCGGAAGGCCGCGAGCGTACCGGTGGACACCGCGTGCTCCATCTCCAAGGACACCCTGGACCGGATGTAAGAGCGGAAGAGAGGCAGGCAGTCAGGTTGAACGACCCCCTCGACCGCCCGCTGCCTGGACCGGCTGATGGCACCCTTGGCCGTGCCCAGGAGCAGTCCTACGAGGAGGCCTTCGGACCTACCCGCTCCCCTCCGCACAGGGTGCCCAAAGATCAGGAGAGTGGGACTGAAGTGCAGCCAGAATTTCAGGAGCAGCCCCTTCAAATAGTGGAACAGGGGCTGCAACCTTGTGCATTCAATAAAAACATGGAACACGGACTCCTCCAGACCGCAGAAATTGCAGGCGGCCTGGGAGTCCGTGAACCGGCTTAAAAATTTGTTGCACGGCACTGCTCCGTGCACCACCCTCCAGGCCAAGTCCCCGATGAATAGTGGGAGGACCCCTGCGTAGAGTGCCCTCCATCGGGGACCCCCGCCTCCTCCGGACGGCAAGATGGTACGCCATGGCGTGTCCGGACGGCCGGCGAGGATGACAAAGTTGAGGGTGTGCAGGAGCAGCCCGTACAGGAAACCCCTCCGCGCGGAACTGAAAGGCACGGAGGGGATTTCCCTGAGGCGGCTCAAGTTGTGAGGCGCCGGCCCCCGAGGGAGGTTCCGGGGTTTGGCGCCGATGAGGAATTCCGTCCGGACGGGGGTCAGTTCGGACGGGATCTCCCCACGTGCTTGAGCCTCCTCGATGCACCTAACGGAGTCAGGGCCCAGAGCTGTTTTTAGCGACTCGATGGCATCGGCCGCGTGGCGGACGTTGGCAGAGTTTAGGCGCCGCGCCAGCGTGTCTGGCGCCATCCAGCCCGCTCCTCCGCCATCGAGCAGGTCCCTGACCCTGGTCACCTCACCAGCCACAGCCCTCTCTTCCGACCGCCACATGAAGCCTCGGCCGTGGAGGTACGGATTCCCGAGCAGCGGCTCCTGCAGGACGGCCGCCACTCCAGCCGGCGGAGAGCTGCGCTTGGTGGAGACTTTGTTCCAGACCCTGATGAGTTCCCTGTAAAAGACAGGCAGCTCCCGGAGGGCGGTCCTGGCACCCCCCAAGTTCACAAACAGGAGCTGCGTGTCATAATTGAGGTCGAGCTGCTGGCGGAAGAAATACCTCGCCAGAGCGCACCACCTAGGAGGGGGCTCGACGTAAAGGTATCTCTGCAGGGTCTGAAGACGGAAAGTCGCGAGCTGGGCGCTGACGCACACCAACGACTGACCGCCCTCCTCAAGCGGGAGACTCAAGACCGCGGCAGAGACCCAGTGCTTCCTGTTGTTCCAGAAGAAGTCCACCAGCTTCTTCTGTATCTTGGCGACAAACGCAGGGGGAGGGGTCAAAGTGACCAGCCGGTACCACAGCATTGCGGCCACCAGCTGGTTTATGACTAGCGCTCGACCCCTGTAGGACAGCACTCGGAGCAGTCCTGTCCAGCGCCCTAGGCGAGCGGCGACCTTGGCCTCCAGCTCTTGCCAGTTCGCCGGCCAGGCTCCCTCGTCGGGGCTAAGGTAGACTCCCAGATAGAGGAGATGGGTCGTGCTCCAGGCAAAAGGCCTGAGCTCCTCCGGCAGGGAGTCCACCCGCCACTGACCCACCAGGAGTCCGGAACATTTCTCCCAGTTGATCCTGGCGGAGGACACGGCCGAGTAAATCTCCTGGCACTCACGCATCCTCCGCAGGTCAGCGGGATTCCTTGTGCATGAATCCCAAAAAGTTAGTTTGCAGGTGCAGCAGGTAATCAGGAAGACGAATGGAATGTTGGCCTTCATTGCGAGAGGGATGGAGTACAAAAGCAGGGAGGTCCTGCTGCAACAGTACAGGGTATTGGTAAGGCCGCACCTGGAGTACTGCGTGCAGTTTTGGTCACCTTACTTAAGGAAGGATATACTAGGTTTGGAGGGGGTACAAAGATGATTCACTAGGCTGATTCAGGAGATGAGGGGGTTACCTTATGATGATAGATTGAGTAGACTGGGTCTTTACTCGTTGGAGTTCAGAAGGATGAGGGGTGATCTTATAGAAACATTTAAAATAATGAAAGGGATAGACAAGATAGAGGCAGAGGTTGTTTCCACTGGTCGGGGAGACTAGAACTAGGGGGCACAGCCTCAAAATACGGGGGAGCCAATTTAAAACCGAGTTGAGAAGGAATTTCTTCTCCCAGAGGGTGGTGAATCTGTGGAATTATCTGCCCAAGGAAGCAGTTGAGGCTAGCTCATTGAATGTATTCAAGTCACAGATAGATAGAAGTTTAACCAATAAGGGAATTAAGGGTTATGGGGAGCGGATGGGTAAGTGGAGCTGAGTCCACGGCCAGATCAGCCATGATCTTGTTGAATGGCGGAGCAGGCTCGAGGGGCTAGATGGCCTACTCCTGTTCCTAATTCATATGTTCTTATGTTTACGTTCACTCCCCATAACTTAGTATCCCCTTATTATTTAAGAAACTGTCTATTTCTATCTTAAATTTATTCAATGTCCCAGCTTCCACAGCTCTCTGAGGCAGCAAATTCCACAGATTGACAACCCTCAGAGAATAAATTTCTCCTCATCTCTGTTTTAAATGGGCAGCCCCTTATTCTAAGATCATGCCCTCTAGTTCTAGTCTCCCCCATCAGTGGAAATATTCTCTCTGCATCCACCTTGTCAAGCCCCCTCATAATCTTATACGTTTCGATAAGATCACCTCTCATTCTTCTGAATTCCAATGAGTAGAGGCTCAACCTACTCAACCTTTCCTCATAAGTCAACCCCCTCATCCCCGGAATCAACCTAGTGAACCTTCTCTGAACTGCCTCCAAAGCAAGTATATCCTTTCGTAAATATGGAAACCAAAACTGCATGACTTCCCTGCTTTTATACTCCATCCCCTTTGCAATAAAGGCCAAGATACCATTGGCCTTCCTGATCACTCGCTGTACCTGCATACTATCATTTTGTGTTTCATGCACAAGTACCTCCAGGTCCCACTGAACTACAGCACTTTGCAATCTTTCTCCATTTAAATAATAACTTGCTCATTGATTTTTTTCTGCCAAAGTGCATGACCTCACACTTTCCAACATTATACTCCATCTGCCAAATTTTTGCCTACTCACTGAGCCCGTCTATGTCCTTTTGCAGATTTGTTGTGTCTTCCTCACACATTGCTTTTCCTCCCATCTTTGTATCGTCAGCAAACTTGACTACGTTACACCCAGTCCCTTCTTCCAAGTCGTTAATATAGATTGTAAATAGTTGGGGTCCCAGCACTGATCCCTGCAGCACCCCACTAGTTACTGGTTGCCGACCAGAGAATGAACCATTTATCCTGACTCTCTGTTCTCTGTTAGTTAGCCACTCCTCTATCCATGCTAATATATTACCCCCAACCCCGTGAACTTTTATCTTTTGCAGTAACCTTTTATGTGGCACCTTGTCAAATGTCTTCTGGAAGTCCAAATACACCACATCCACTGGTTTCCCTTTATCCACCCTGTTCGTTACATCCTCAAAGTACTCCAGTAAATTTGTCAAATTAGGACCTGTTTGTCAATACTCACTGGATCTTAAACATTTGTGACCTTACAATGAAGCCTAAAATATAGCGTTGCTATTTTTAAACCTTCAGTACTTCACAGATAGTTTACAAGCTGCCTAGAACAACATTCTTTTAAATTTAGAGAGCGGCTTCAAACTTCCTGTCCAATAGTTCCATCAGATTTTCAAGAAAACATAGTGGAATATTGCAACTTCAATAAAAAAAAAGCTGCTAACTGGATGCGTTACTTTTCTCTGAGTTCAATAAACAGTTTAAAGGGGTCCTTGGATTTTAGCATATCCCCTGCAGAAAACTAGATCGGGTTTCCCACAAAAATCTACAATATCCAGGATGAAATAAGCAGCATGGCAATAATGGATACATTGGCTGAGTAAAGCTCGTGTTGCCATAGTATTGATTCATCATCATAGGCAGTCCCTTGAAATCGAGGAAGACTTGCTTCCACTCTAAAAGTGAGTTCTTAGGTGACTGAACAGTCCAATGTGGGAATTACAGTGTCTGTCACAGGTGGAACGTTGAAGGAAAGGGTGGGGAGTCTGGTTTGCCGCACGCTCCTTCCGCTGCCTGCACTTGCTTTCTGCATGATCTCAGTGATGAGACTCGAGGTGCTCAGCGCCCTCCTGAATGCTCTTCCTCCACTTAGGGCAGTCTTTGGCCAGGGACTCCCAGGTGTCGGTGGGGATGTTGCATTTTATCAAGGAGGCTTTGAGGGTGTCCTTGAAATGTTTCCTCTGCCCACCTGGGGCTCGCTTGCCGAGTAGAGCGCTTGCTTTGGGAGTCTTGTGTCAGGCATGCAAATAATGTGGCCCGCCCAACAGAGCTGGTCGAGTGTGGTTAGTGCTTCGATGCTGGGGATGTTGGCCTGATCGAGGACGCAAACGTTGGTGGGTCTGTCCTCCCAGGGGATTTGCAGGATCTTGCAGAGACATCGTTGGTGGTATTTCTCCAGTGATTTGAGGTGTCTACTGTATATGGTCCACGTCTCTGAGCCATACAGGAGGGCTGGTATCACTGCAGCCCTGTACCATAAGCCTGGTGTCAGATTTGAGGGCCTAATCTTCGAACACACTCTTCCTCAGGCGGCCGAAGGCTGCGCTGGCGCACTGGAGGTGGTGTTGAACCTCATCGTCGATGTCTGCCCTTGCTGATAATAGGCTCCCGAGGTATGGAAAATGGTCCATTTTGTTTAGGGCTGTGCCATGAATCTTGATGACTTGGGGGGAGGGGGGCAGTGCTGTATGGCGGGGTCAGGTTGGTGGAGGATGTTTAGTGTAAGGCCTATGCTTTCGTATGCCTCGGTGAAGATGTTGACTATGACTTAGAGTTCAGTCTCGGAATGTGCGCAGACGCAAGCATCGTCCGCGTACTGTAGCTCAACGACAGAGGGTGGGACGGTCTTGGATCTGGCCTGGAGGCGACGAAGGTTGAACAGGTTCCCACTGGTTCTGTAGTTTAGTTCCACTCCAGCGGGGAGCTTGTTGAGTGTGAGTTGGAGCATTGCAACGAGGAAGATCGAGAAGAGAGTTGGCGTGATGATGCAGCCCTGCTTGACCCCAGTACGGACATGGATTGGGTCTGTGGTGGATCCGTTGGTCAGGATCATGGCTTGCATGTCGTCATGGAGCAGGCAAAGTTTGCCGTCATACTTTTGGGGGCTGCTGAAACGGAGGAGGACACTCCATAGTCACTTGCGGTTAACAATGTCAAAGGCCTTTGTAAGGTCAAAGAAGGCCATGTACAAGGGTTAATGCTGTTCCCTGCATTTCTCCTGTAGTTGTCGTACCGTAAAGATCATGTCTGTTGTACCCAGTAGTGGACGGAATCTGCACTGTGACTCGGGAGGAGCTCCTCAGCCACAGGGAGAAGACAGTTGAGTCGTCATCTAGCGAGGACCTTCCCAGTGCCTGATAACAGGGAGATTTCTCTGTAGTTGCCGCAGTTGGACTTGTCCTATTTTTAAAAGATGGTCATGATTACTGCATCTTATACTAAAATATAGCGTCGCTATTTTCAAATCTTGGGTACTTCACAGATAGTTTACAAGCTGCCTCGAACAGCGTTCTTTTAAATTTAGAGAGCGGCTTCAAACTTCCTGTCCAATAATTCCATCAGATTTTCAAGATTCAAAACGTAGTGGAATATTGCAACTTCAATAAAAAAGCTGCTAACTGGATGCGTTACTTGGCGTTCGGAGTTCAATAAACAGTTTAAAGGGGTCCTTGGATTTTAGCATATCCCCTGCAGAAACTTAGATCGGGTTTCCCGCGAAAATCTAGAATATTCAGGATGAAATAAGCAGCATTGCAATAATGGATACATTGGCTGAGTAAAGCTCGAGTTGGCGTAGTAGTTGAGTAATCACTTCATAACAACTTGTATTTATATAGCGCCTTTAATGTAGTGAAACGCTTCAAGGCGTTTCACAGGAGTATTATGAGATAAACATTTGACACCAAGCCCAGTAGAAATTAGGCAGGTGACCGGAATCATTATGTTGGGACATGCAGTCAGAACACAGCCATCGTTATTGCCAGTCTGGTTACTATCATTATCCTGCTTACTACGCTCGCGAAATGATTACATTTATTCATCAGAAGCTTTTAGTCAATCCGAGTTTTGCTCGGAATCACTGGACGTGTTCCTTCGAAAAACACTCGAAACCATCTCTGCAAATCCCGTTCATGTTCAAAAACGTACAACACTTCGCAATTTATTTTTTATATATGCCGGTGGATATTTCTTCAGACGGATCTCTAAATTCTTCAGTTCTGTAAAGGCCTCACAGTGAACAGCGACAATATTGGCGACAATATAAATATTCAATTTTTAAAGGACCCGTATAATGGCAATTGGAATCGGCCTTTAAGCATCAATAATTTAATACATAGCTAATCTACTGTTCCAAGGGATTACGTGTTACTTGATCTTGAGTTTTTAAAATTCGAGCTGCTTCCAGTGAGTGGAAAATAATCAAATTCCGACCAGGAATGAGCGTGCTGCCATGTATACCTAACTGCATGGCTTGTGTGTGTAATCTTCCAGTTAGATTTGCCTACCACTGTTTTACAATTATTGATTGTAAACTTTTAATGAACCCTTCCTATGTCTAGTAATTCAAGACAATTTTATAAACAGGAATGAACATCTTTAAACGCCACGCATTTGCTGCAAATGTTTGCACACACTTCTTATCGAAATGACGATGCTAACTCAACGTTAGAATAAATAAGAACATAAATTGAACCGTGGGATTCAAAATGCACAGAATGTTCAGGATGAGCCGCGAATTTCACATCCTCTTATGTTAAAGTCATTAACCACAGGAAATGCACAATGAATTTCTTGCCCCGATCCTCTGAAACTTTAAGAGTTTAATGTTATACTTGCAGTTATTATACCTAGACTGCTGTACTGAAATTACACGTGGAACTACAAAACAGTAAGTTGTAAAAAAAAATCTAGAATCAAATGTCTTACAAACTGTGGTAAAGAAAGGAATTGGTATCAAATCCATCCGAGCTAAAAAAAATAATTGCAAAGTATCATCTTCCAGGAGCCAAAATCGCTTAATTTGCAATCGATATTTTAGATTAATTGCTATTGGTCACCTTTCTTATATATTTTCATCGGGTTAGTTGTAAATGTATAGAGATATTTATTTTTAACTGGAATGTCACCGTGTTGTGAACAAGCATTCGGGCCAGGGCGGCCTGCAGTGAGAACACTTCCACATTTCAAACAGAACATGGTTTCAAGGAAAGGAACAATTTGTCACTTCTACCCAATCTTAGAACAGCTCTAAAACCAGAGAGTGAGTTTTGACAAGCCATGAAATAGGGCACACGCGGAAAGCTCCGAGAATGGGGGAATGTGCGAGGCGATTGATACTGAGGGGCGGGGAGCTTTTACTTACGAGGTCGTCCCATAAGTCATAAACTTTCCTGTCGTCAATCAAAATGGAACATTCGAAACAAACTCGCACATATTCAAATTCAGAGCACATAAAATGAGTACATTATGTGGTTGCAGGATACGCAAAGCCATAGTCAGTAATAAAGAGTCGATTTTATGCTCTTCAAGCTCAGCACGTTGTACATGTTACAGCATGACAGGAAATAAATACGTGGACGAATTGTGTGTTTATTTAAAGTTAACCTGGATTCAAATTCTAATAATGATGTAATAATTCATAGAAATAAATGTTTCATAGAAGTAATTATTTCATAGAAAGAACCCCGCTCAACATTAAACGCTACCAAAAACCGCCAATTCTTCTGCCTGTTTAATCTTTAGTGGGGAACATGTGCTTCTATCAGTAACTTGGCGGATTTTGTCAGATTAAATAGCAGGAGAAAGTACTTGTCAGGAACTTCTTTCGATAAAGGATTAAAAGCGTTAAACCGTATTAAGGATTTGGGCCTGACAAGAACAAACGAGGTTTATGCCAACACTGGGACCAATTAAGGACATTTAAATCCCCCTGTCTGGCCCACCCGGCACACGCACTCATCCCACACTCAGATCATTGGCACATCTTCAGTTCTGGTATTCGCCCTCCCAGTTACTAGGCTTTCCTAACGCTCGTCATTTGTAAAATGTGCATTTTGGCGAAAGAATATATCGTATTAGGCAGATATTAATGTATTCATTTCCAGGAAAAGTTTGCAATAAACGACGAACAAAACATGCAGTCAACAGACCTGCACTTTGCAGATAATGCTGTGCGATGGATGGACAATATTAACATTGAAAAAACTATCAGGGAGGGGAAAGCTCGATCACCGATAACGGTTTACGTTCGCTTTGAAACGACTGTGTCTATTTTATAACAAAGCGACTAACTGAAGTGGACTCAGGAAGGAGCTAAACGGCGACATTAAAAAGAATAAAAAGACAACTGCACAACTAGGTCACAAAAAAATCAGACCAGCCACTTTTCAAATAACTCGTCCATCAGGTGGCGGTTTCAGGGTGTGGGTGAACGGAGCATGTTCTTTTTACATACATTAAAGCCCAACTCCCGTGTATCGATTGAACTGAACCCAGTCTTGGAAAAGTACCCAGTTGAATTCTCATCATTGTCGGAGTTTCAGACTTCACACCGTTTTCTTTAAAATTTACTCAATGCTGATTTCTAGTATGAGCTTGGCTAATCTAAAACCGGCAACCACTTGGATCAATTAAGGAGGATTAAAGTCGATTAATTTATCTGTCCCGACAACTAGTCTTTCAAAACTGGTTGCCCCTGTCCCAACTCGCATCAAGTCCTGTTCAGCCATCCCTGTGCTTGCTGACCAACATTGAATGCTCCTGGTTAAGTCTCATTTTTAAAATTCTCATCCTTGTATTCAAATCCCTCCATGGCCTGCGCCCTCCCTATCTCTGTAATCTTATCCAGCCCTACAACCAATGTTCCCGTTAGCTAGCTGCCTGAAGCTCCCACGCAGGTCGCTTACTGGTTTCTCAATAGAAAAACCACTCATGCGCGGAAGTTTGAATGGGCCACAATTAAAAATTAGGCGGAACATTGCCTACAACCTTCCGAGATGTCTGCGCTCCTCCAATCCTGGCCTCTTGAGCATCCCCGATTTTAATCACTCCACCATTGGTGGCCAGCTGCCAAGGCAAGCTGAAATTCCCTCCATAAACCTCTCCGCTTCTCTTTCCACCTTTAAGATACTCTCTAAAACCTACCTGGTCTGCCCATATATCTCCTTATATGGCTCGATGTTAAATTTAATTTGATCAGGCTCCTGTGAAGTGCTCAACTGCGTTAAAGGCTCCATACAAATATGAGTTGTTGTTCAAACTAACCCTCACCATACTGAGGAATATAATCTGAAAGGTATAGCAATTGGTCTACTGATGATGAATACCGTCATTTTATATCATAAGACCAAAATTCCCTGGATTCTGGAGAGGTCCCAGCGGATTGGAAAACCACAAATCTAACGCCCCTATTTAAGAAAGGAGGGAGACAGAAAGCAAGAAATTATAGATCAGTTAGCCCAACATCTGTCATTGGGAAAATGCTGGAGTCTATTATTAAGGAAGTAGTAGCAGAACATTTAGAAAATCATAATACAGTCAAGCAGAGTCAGCATTGTTTTATGAAAGGGAAATAATGTTTGACAAATTTTCTGCAGTTCTTTGAGGATGTAACGAGCAGGGCGGATAAAGGGGAACCAGTAGATGTGGTGTATTTGGATTTCCAGAAGGCATTCGATAAGGTGCCACATAAAATGTTACTGCACAAGATAAGGACTCATGGGGTTGGGGGTAATATATTAGCATGGATATAGGATTGGCTGAGTAATGGAAAACAGAGTCGGGATAAATGGGTCATTTTCAGGTTGGCAAACTGTAACTAGTGGGGTGCCACAGGGATCAGTGCTGGGGCCTCAACTATTTACAATCTATATTAATGACTTGGATGAAGGGACCAAGTGTAATGTAGCCAAATCTGCTGATGATACAAAGATAGGTGGGAAAGAAAATTGTGAGGAGGATGCAAATAATCTACAAAGGGATATGGATAGGCTAAGTGAGTGGGCAAAACATTAGCAGATGGAGAATAATATGGGAAAATGTGAGGTTATCCACTTTGGCAGGAAAAATAAAAAAGCAAATTATTATTTAAATGGAGAGAGATTACAAAATGCTGTGATATAGAGGGATCTGGGGGTCCTTGTACATGAAACACAAAAAGTTAGTATGTAGTTACAGCAAGTAATCAGGAAGGCAAATGGAATGTTGGCCTTTATTGCAAGGGGGGTGGAGTATAAAAATAGGGAAGTCCTGCTACAACTCTACAGGGTGTTGGTGAGACCAAACACCTTAAGTATTGCATACAGTTTTGGTCTCCTTATCTAAAGGAGGGATATACTTGCATTGGAGGCAGTTCAGAGAAGGTTCACTAGGTTGATTCCTGAGATGAAGGGGTTGTCTTGTGAAGAAAGATCGAGCAGGATGGGCCTATACTCATTGGAGTTTAGAAGAATGAAAGGTGATTTTATTGAAACGTAGAAGATTCTGGAGGCTTGACAGGGTAGATGCAGAGAGGATGCTTCCCCTCATGAGGGAATCCAGAACTAAGGGGCATAGTTTCAGAATAAGGGGTCGCCCATTTAAAACAGAGACGAGGAGGAATTTCTTCTCTCAGAGGGTCGTGAATCTGTAGAATTCTCTACCCCAGAGAACTGTGGTGGCTGGGTCATTGAATATATTTAAGGTGGAGAGAGACAGATTTTTGAACATTAAGGAAGCCAAGGGTTATGGGGAGCGGGCAGGGAAGTGGAGTTGAAGCCGATCTTATTGAATGGCAGAGCAGGCTCAAGGGGCCAAATGGCCTACTCCTGCTCCTATTTCCTTCTTTCTTATGTAATACATTTGTCCCAAAACAAGTCTAACTTTAAACAAATTAATTACATGAGAAATGTTTAAAGTTCAAACCAGCAGTGCACATTTTCTATTTTCTATATAATACTATATAATACTATCCTGTTATCTCACTGGCCCACATTACAGCTGTTAGACAAACATAAATGTGTTGCTCCTTTCAGTTTGCCAAACCAGGGCTTGTCGGGGCACTGGACACCCTCGCTGCTAGTCAACATAATGTACACTCAATAGACTCACTTTCCTATTAGTGCATGCAACTCATTTATCTCGAGGGACAGGAACTCGACAGGTAAAGGACCATTACTGAAAGTCAGTAATCCATAAAATTAATCTCATGTTTCCCCTCAGATATACCCAGCAAAGACCCCAAACATCGCAGAAATGGTTTCTGAGATCGATTAATGGATTAATGGCACTGTTCTAAAGAGGAGTTGTACAGAAGCTTGTCCTTCTGGTTGATGCATTGTGCCCACAGCTTCACAAGCACCTCCCTAAAGCTGGAATTTTCTGCGCTCCACAGATACAAGCTCAAACTAAAAATTGGAATAGCCCGAGATGTGGCTGTATGTACTTGCCTGTACAATTACTTGACCTTTTCAATAGCATAATCTGCAAAACACAAGGGAGTTTGTTTTCTCTCTTGCACCACAACCTTACCTATGGGATTAT
Organism: Pristiophorus japonicus; assembly: GCF_044704955.1. Taxonomy (NCBI): domain Eukaryota; kingdom Metazoa; phylum Chordata; class Chondrichthyes; family Pristiophoridae; genus Pristiophorus; species Pristiophorus japonicus. The sequence continues at coordinate 39,494,842 of NC_091991.1, read as the reverse complement.
TAAAGTCACTGCCTCCCTCAAGCATTTCTATTCATCAAAGGACAGCTTAATTATGAAGTTCTGAATGTTAAGGGATATTTCTGAAATACTGTAGGATGGAAAAGTGATCTGTTACTGGTGACACATTAGCAGTTTTCTGCACTTTTTTCTGGAACTGGCCCACTGTATTAGAAATTTCTATGTTTGGTATTAAAATTCAGTGCACTTAATAGGGGGAAGTGTACTTGGATCAAATATGAAACTGTGGGTTCAGCGAAAAGATTGGTAAAAAAAGATAATGGCCCGGAATTTGCAATCAAAGCAAAGGTGTTCGCTGTTGGCCCCAAAGTATGCTTCGCACAAGATTCTAGTGATCCCCGTGTTGAGAACTTCAGGTTTTCCGACCTTCAATTCAAATCAATGGAAGTTAGTGGAAATTCCCTTGTGTGAACTGCTGTGATGTCAACAGGCTGTCTCAGCAGCCAATTCTCACAGACAGCAAACAAGGAAGCAAGTAAGTTTTTAAAATTCTAACTTTTCTAAAATGTTAGAAAAAGCAAACCAAAGACTGGGGCTCTCACAAATAAAGGTGGACAAACTTAAAAAAAATTAAAACTATTTTTTAAAAGTTTAACAATTAAATTTATTAAATTAAAAGGGACAAATTAAAAGTTAGTTTTCCAGGCCCTTAACATTTGTTTAGCAGTAATAACACTCAAAATCCCAGTTACACCTAATCCCTTTGAGTCTAACTTTTAGTGAAGAATTTAATGACATACTTACTGTGGAATAGTTGAAGTTTTCATCAGTTTCAATGATTTGGCTGATTATACAGATTTCCGGCTCTGTGGAGGGTGGGCCTAGTTTGGAGGGGTCGATAACTGACCGCAACATCGGGATTTCCTCATGCACCTGCACATGTCCAAATCCCGAAGTTGCGGTCAGTTTCAAAGGCAGAATGATGATGAATGCTGCCAGATCACCGTCATCCTGACCGCAAATTCTGGACCATTGAATTGCGTCCGAGAACTCATGCTCGCATCTCAAAATGCCTCACAGAAAACCACTTTTGAAATGTAGTTACTGTTATGTAGAGAAACTAGGAGCTGGTGTACCAACATGGTGCCACAAACAGCAATAAGATATATAACTAGTTAACTGGTTATAGGAGGTTGGTTGAAGGATCATCATCATCATCATAGGCAGTCCCTCAGAATTGAGGAAGACTTGCTTCCACTCCCAAAGTGATTTCTTTGATGGCTGAACAATCCGGTACGAGAGCCACAGACCCTGTCACAGGTGGGACAGACATTCGTCGAGGGAAGAGGTCGGTGGGGCTGGTTTGCCGCGCGCTCCTTCCACGCTCCACCTGCGCTTGGCCTCTTTGCGTCGAGACTCGAAGAGCTCAAAGCCCTCCCGGATGCACTTTTTCCACCTCGGGCAGTCTTCGGCCAGGGTTTCCCAGGTGTCAGTGGTGATGTTGCACTTTACTAGGGAGGCTTTGAGGGTATCCTTATAATGTTTCCGCTGTCCTCCTTTTGGCTCGTTTACCACGCAGGAGCTCCGCATAAAGCATTTGCTTCGGGAGTCTTGTATCTGGCATACGAACTATGTGGCCTGCCCAGCGAAGCTGATCGAGTGTGGTCAATGCTTCAATACTGGGGATGTTATAGCCTGGTCGAGGACACTGATGTTGGTGCGTCTGTCCTCCCAGGGGATTTGCAGGATCTTGCGGAGACATCGTTGGTGATATGTCACCAGTGACTTGAGGTGCCTTCTATATATCATCCATGCCTCGGATCCATACAGGAGGGTGGGTATTACTACAGCCCTGTAGACCATGAGCTTGGTGGTAGATTTGAGGGCCTGGTCTTCAAACACTCTTTTCCTCAGACAGCCGAAGGCTGCACTGGCGCACTGGAGGCGATGTTGAATCTCCACATCAATGTCTGCCTTTGTCGATAAGAGGCTCCCGAGATATGGGAAATGGTCCACGTTGTCGAGGGCTGCGCCGTGAATCTTGATGATTGGAGGGCAGTGCTGTGTGGCGGTGACAGGCTGATGGAGGACCTTTGCCTTACGGATGTTAAGCGTAAGGCCCATGCTTTCATATGCCTCAGTGAATACATTGACTATATCCTGAAGTTCAGCCTCAATGTGCGCAGACGCAGGCGTCGTCCACATACTGCAGCTCAACGACAGAGGTTGGGGTGATCTTGGACCTAACCTGGAGGTGGCGTAGGTTAAACAGCTTCCCACTGATTCTGTAGTTTAGTTCCACTCCAGCGGGGAGTTGGTTGATTGTGAGGTGGAGCATGGCAGCGAGGAAGATTGAGAAGAGGGTTGGAGCGATGACGCAGCCCTGTTTGACCCTGGTCCGGACGTGAATTGGGTCTGGAATGGATCCGTTGGTAAGAATCACAGCCTGCATGTCATTGTGAAGCAGGCGAAGGATGTTGACAAACTTTTGGGGGCACCCGAAACGGAGGAGGACGTTCCATAGACCCTCACGGTTGACAGCGTCAAAGGCCTTTGTAAGATCGAAAAAGGCCATGTATAAGGGCTGGCGCTGCTCCCTGCATTTTTCCTGCAGCTGTCAATCTACAAAGATCATGTCTGTTGTGCCCTGTAGGGGACGAAATCCGCACTGTGATTCCGGGAGGAGCTCCTCGGCCACAGGGAGAAGTCGATTGAGGAGAACTCCAGCGACAACTTGCCCAGTGGCTGATGGCAGGGAGATTCCACTATAGTTGCCGCAGTCGGACTTGTCCCTTTTAAAAAAAATAGTCACGATCACTGCATCTCCGACATCCCTCGGCATGCTCTCCTCCCTCCAGATGAGAGAGATGAGGTCATGTATCTGCACCAACAGCGCCTCTCCGCCTCAGCAGGGATTCCATCCGCACCGTAGCTTTGCTATTCTTCAGCTGTTTTATGGCTTTGCCTACCTTATGCAATGTTGGAGTTTCACTGAGTTGGTGGCGGGTCGCATGCTGCGGGATGGAGTCGAGAACACTCGAGTCAAAGGCAGAGTCTCGATCAAGGAGATCTTCAAAGTGCTCCTTCCATCGGGCCCTGACAGCCTCAGTGTCCTTGATGAGTGTTTCACCGTTCTTGGCCAGGAGTGGGGTGGGACCTTTGGAGTTTGGACCCGTAGGGGCCTTGACTGCAGTGAAGAATCCTCGCATATTGTGTCTGTCGGCCAGTTGTTGCATCTCCTGTGCTTTCTCCATCCACCACCTGTTCTTTAGGTCTCGGGTTTTTTGTTGGATCTGAACCTTGAGCCGTCTGTAATGTTGTTTCGCAGCTCCCGAATTGGGTTGTTGCTCAAGGCTCAGAAATGCTTTGCGCTTGTGATCTATTAGTTCTTTGATCTCCTGATCATTTTTATCAAACCAGTCCTAATGTTTTCTGGTTGAGTGACCAAGTGTCTCTTCACAGGCACTGGTTATAGAGGCCTGGAGGGCAGACCAAGCGCCGTGGGCATTCAGCATCTCAGGGTCATCAAGGCACGCCAGATTGGCTGTGAGACGCTGGCTGTATAGGGCTCTCTTAGCTAGGTCTCTAAGTGTCTGGCATTAACTTTTTTGCGGAACTGCTTCTGCTGTCCCCTCTGCTTTGGGGCAATGTTAATGTTGATGATGGATCGGATTAGGCGGTGGTCCGTCCAGCAGTCGTCAGCTCCTGTCATGGCGCGGGTGATGCGCACATCCTTGCGATCCCTGACTCGGACGATGACATAGTCAAGCAGGTGCCAGTGTTTAGAGCGAGGGTGTTGCCACAATGCCTTGTATTTGTCCCTCTGGTGGAACAGGATGTTGGTGATGAGGAGTTCATGTTCTAGACATTTTGTCAGGAGTAGGGTACCACTGGAGTTGACTTTCCCTATCCCCTCTCTGCAAATCACGCCTCCCCAGAGGGCTGTGTCTTTGCCGACCCTTGCATTAAAATCACCCAGGAGGATCAATTTGTCACCTATGGGAACGCGGGACAAGGACGTCGCGAGGTTGGAATAAAAACCCTCTTTAGCCTCATCCGTTGTGACGAGCATAGGGACATATGCACTGATGACTGTGGTGCATTGGTTCCGGGATAGGGTAATACGAAGAGTCATGAAGCGTTCGTTAACCTGGGGAGTCTTTGAGGCGGTTGACCAGCTCATTCTTGACGGCAAAGCCGACTCCATGAAGGCAGCATTCTGCCTCTGGTTTCCCTTTCCAGAAGAAGGTATAACCTCCACCATGTTCCTTCAACTGGCCTTTCCCTGCCTGCTGGGTCTCGCTTAGGGCAGAGATGTCAATGTCAAAATGTCCGAGTTCCCGGGCAACTATCGCGATGCGGCGTTCCGGCCTGTTGCTGTTGGGATTGTCCATGAGGGTCCTGACATTCCAGGTCCCGAACTTCATATTAGCGAAGTGGAAGATGCCTATGCGTGGGTTCTTTTAACGTGGGGTGGCCGCTGCACACCGGCAACCTCATGGGCTTAGCTGAGCAAGGTCTTGGTCCAGTGGCAAGGGGGTCCAAGACAACTGAAGACCAGGCACAGCTCTATAAGCCTAATTGCCTGCGGTGAAGTGTTGGCTGCACGCTCGGCGCCGAGTAGCGCCATTGATGATGGATGGCCCGAGGCTTGGTTGGGGGGCAGGCATTAGAAGGGTGACTTGCAAAGTTATTTTAAAAGTTAAAAGTTGATAAAGATTCCCAATTTGTTTAAAAAGTTTCTAAGAGTTGTTAAAAAGTCTAAAATGTAAATCAATAATAGATTATAAAGTTTCCCCAATTTAAAAGTTTCTAAAAGTTGTTAAAAAGTCAACTTTGAAGGATAAATGTTGGGCAGGACACCGGGAAAACTTCCCTGCTCTTCGAACAATGCTACAGTGTCTTTCATGGTGAATTAAAATGGCGAGCAAACTGAATCTCAGGGTCACACTTGCGGACTTAACGGAAGTGTTTAGCAAAGTGATCACCCAATTTGCGATTGGTTTCCTCAATGTAGAGGAGACTGCATCGTGATTAGCAAATACAGTACACTACATTGAAAGAAGTATAAGTAAATTGCTGTTTCACCTGGAAGGAGCGCTTGGGGCCCTGGACGGTGGGTAAGGAGCTGGTGAAAGGACAGTTGTTGCATCTCCTAAACTTGCATGGGAAGGTGCCAAGAGACGGAGAGCAAATCTGCAAGCGTGACCCTAAGCTTCTGGTTGCTTGCCTTTTTTACGTCTCCATCCCACTCCCACTCTGATCTCTCTGTCCTCAGCCTCCTACACTGTTCCAATAAATCTCAACTGAAGTTCATCTGTTAATTAGGCACTTTACAACCTTCCGGACTCGACATCGAAATTAACAATTTCAGATAACCACAGCGCCCATTTTTTCAGACAGCGGGTGCTGGTAATGATTTCTGCTGTTGCCTTTGCTTCCTGGCTCCCGTGTTAGCAGTTCTCACTCCTCCGGTATTTTCCCCTTTCCTTCCAATCTGCCGTCATCAGCCTGTTCCTCAAAAGAACAAAACTTAACCCCCCCCCCCCCCCGCCTTGCAAACTACCGCCCCATCTACAATCTCCCTTTCCTCTCCAAAATTCTTGAACATGTTGTCGCTTCCCAAATCCCATCTTTTCCAGAACTCTTTGTTTGAATTCCTCCAATAAGGCTTCTGCCCCGCCACATTACTGAAACTGCTCTTACCAAGGTCACAAATGACATCCTACTTGACTACGACAAAGGTAATCTAACCTTTCTTGTCCTTCTGGACCTGTCTGCTGCCTTTTACACAGTTGACCACAAAATTCTGTTCCAACACCTCTCCACCGTCGTCCAGCTGGATGGGACTGCACTCGCCTGGTTTCATTCCTATCTTTCCAGCCGAAAACATAGAATCACCTGCAATGGCTTCTCTTCCCTATTCCGCACTGTCACCTCTGGCGCCCCCCCCCAAGGACCAATTCTTAGCCCCCTCCTATTTCTCATCCACATGCTGCCCCTTGGTGACATCATCTGGCAACACAACTTGAGTTTTCACATGTACGCTTCCTACTTCATATCCATTCTATCACTAAGACTGCCCATTTCCACCTTCATAACATTGCCCGTTTCTGGCCTTACCTCAACTTATCTGCTGCTGAAACACTCATCCATGCCTTTATCACCTCTAGACTTGACTATTCCAATGCACTCATGGCGGGCCTCCCTAATTCTACCCTGCATAAACTGGAGGTGATCCAAAACTCTGCCACCCATATGCTAATTAGCATCAAGGCCTGCTCACCCATCTCCCCTGTGCTTGCCAACCTACATTGACTCCCAGTCAAGCAGCACCTTGATTTTTAAAATTTTCATCCTCTTTTTCAAATCCCTCCAAGGCTTCGCCCCTCCTTACTTCTGTAATCTCCTTCAGTCCTATAATCCCCCAAGACCTCCATGCTCTGCCTATTCTGGCTTTTTGAACATCCCCGATTTTAAATGCTCCACCATTGGCAGTCGTTCCTTCAACTGTCTCGGTCCTAATCTCTGGAATTTCCTCCCTAAATCTCTCCACCTCTCAACTGCTCTTTCCTCCTTAAAGATTCTCCTTATAACCTACCTCTTCGACCAAGCATTTGATCATCTGCCCCAACATCATATATGGCTCGGTGTCAATTTTTTTAAATAACACTTCTGAGAAGGCGCTATATAAATGTAAGTTGTTGTTGCCATTTACTGCTCCTTTGGACCCATCTTTTGTTTCTTTACTTATCCCGTTACCACCCACCTTCGCTTTGCACCACCATCCCTTTTGTCATTTAATCAGTCCTGCCTTCCACCCTATTACAGACCTACCTTTTGTTCTTTCCTTCCCTGCACTTGCTTAAAATGTGTTATATCTGTAACATTTTTCAGTTAACTATTTCTCTCTCCACAGATGTTGCCTGACTTGCTGAATATTTCCAACATTTTCTGTTTGTATATGAGCAAGTCACTTCTGGTTGACTTATAGTAATAACCAACTTGCTTTTAAAGAGCGTCTTTAACATAGTAAAATATCGCATAAAATCTTGTACATATTAAAAATAAGGTTAGGAGGTGCTTTCAACATAAAATATCCCTCAATATATTATATGTATTGAAAGACCTGTCAATTTGGAGATGGTTGTCGTTTTACTGATTGACCTTTTCCATGGTAATACACCATTTTGCATCTCCATTTAACAGGGAGAACATAAGAATTAGGAGTAGGAGTAGGCCATACGGCCCCTCGAGCCTGCTCTGCCATTCAATAAGATCATGGCTGATCTTCAACCTCAATTCCACTTTGCTGCCCGATCCCCATATCCTTTGATTCCCATAAGAGTCCAAAAATCTCGAGCTCAACCTTGAATGTACTCAACGACTCAGCATCCACAGCCCTGTGGGGTAAAGATTCACAACCCTGAGTGAAGAAATTCCTCCTCATCTCAGTCTTAAATGAATGACTCCTTCTCTGAAACTATGCCCCCTAGTTCTAGACTCTCCAGCCAGGTGAAACCTCTCAGCACCTACCCTGTGAATCCCCATCAGAATCTTATTTGTTTCATTGAGATCACCTCTTATTCTTCTCAACACCAGAGAGAAGAACTAATGAACCTTCATTGCACCGCCTCTAAGTCATGTATGTCCTTTCTCAGATAAGGAGACCGAAATTGTGCACAGTATTCCAGTTGTGGTCTGGCCAAAGCCCTGGACAATTGTAGAATAACTTCCTTACTCTTGTACTCCAACCTCCTTGCAATAAAGGCCAACATGCCCGTTGGCTTCCTAATTGCTTGTTGTACCTGCATGCTAACTTTGTGTTTCCTGTATGAGAACACCTAAAACTCTCTGAACACCAATAATTAATAGTTTCTTACCATTTAAAAAATATTCCTTTTTTTATTGTTCTTGTGTCAGCTGTGGCTCAGTGGGCAGCACTCTCACCTGAGTCAGAAGGTTGTGGGTTCAAGTCCCACTCCAAGGTCTTGAGCACAACAATCTAGACTGACACTAGATCGGAAGAGACGTCAAACCAAGGCTCTGTCTGCTCTCTCAAGTGGACGTAAAAGATTCAATGGCAGAAGAGTAGGGGAGTTATCCTCGGTGTCCTGGCCAATATTTATCCCTCAATCAACAGAACAAAAACAGATTATCTGGTCATTATCACATTGCTGTTTGTGGGAGCTTGCTGTGTGCAAATTGGCTGCCGCGTTTCCTACATTACAACAGTGACTACACTTCAAAAAATACATAATTAGCTGTAAAGTGCTTTGAGACATCCGGTGATTGTGAAAGGTGCTATATAAATCCAAGTCTTTCAAGTCTTTCTTTATTCATTCTACCAAAATGAATAACCTCACATTTCCTCACATTATACTCCTATGGAGCTATTGAGCTGTAGTGGAAATCCTGCGGGTAGGTGTCTTTACCCATTGCAGTTACCAAAGATGCAGTACAATGGGTATTTGATGGAAGAGCCACAACACCAAGCAGAAGAAATGATGATCCCTGGTAATATATGTGAAACAAGAAAGTTCACACATTGGGAATAGAAACTCCATTCCACATTGGGATGCTGAATCAAGCAGACGGTACAGGATCTACCATTTTCAATCCTTCAGACTCATCGCCATGCGCGCCGACCCTTTTTCGTTCTGTGGTGGGAATCGGCCAGCGTTCCGCGAAGCTTGAGCGAGTGGAGCCAGCGCCATCCTCGCGGGTTGCGAACTGATCCGACATCCGCACGTGGGGCAGAAGTTAAACATAAGAACATAAGAAATAGGAGCAGGAGTAGGTCAATGACCCAGCCTCCACAGCTCTCTGGGGCAGAGAATTCCATAGATTTACAACCCTCAGAGAAGAATTTTCTGCTCATCTCAGTTTTAAATGGGCGGCCCCTTATTCTAAGCCTATGTCCCCTAGTTTTAGTTTCCCCTATGAGTGGAAATATCCTCTCTGCATCCACCTTGTCGAGCCCCCTCATTATCTTATATGCTTCAAGAAGATCACCTCTCATTCTTCTGAACTCCAATGAGTATAGGCCCAACCTACTCAACCTATCTTCATAAGTCAACCCCTCATCTCCGGAATCAACCTAATGAACCTTCTCTGAACAGCCTCCAATGCAAGTATATCCTTCCTTAAATACGGAGACCAGAACTGTACGCAGTACTCCAGATGTGGCCTCACCAATACCCTGTACAGTGGTAGCAGGACTTCTCTGCTTTTATACTCTATCCCCCTTGCAATAAAGGCCAACATTCCATTTGCCTTCCTGATTACTTGCTGTAGCTGCATACTAACTTTGTGTGTTTTATGCACAAGGACCCCCAGGTCTCTCGATACTGCAGTACGTTGCAATTTTTCTCAATTTAAATTATAATTTGCTTTTCTATTATTTCTGCCAAAGTGGATAACCTCACATTTTCCCACATTATACTCCATCTACCAAATTTTTGCCCACTCACTTAGCCTGTCTATATCCCTTTGCAGATTTTTTGTGTCCTCCTCATAATTTGCTTTCCCAGCGGAGGTGGGGAGCAACGGGTGCCGCCATTTTGAATGTTTGGCCGACCCATATGGCTGCTCCGTTGCGTGGTCCAGGCCGCCATCGAGTTGGTTGCCGTCCCAAACAGGGTGCTTCAGAATTTCACCCCCAAAGTATGTTTACTTTCTCTGCAATTTCCTTATTACCCATTATAATTTCTCCTGTCTCGGCCTGTAAGGGACCTTACTTTCATTAATCTTTTCCTTTTTACATACCTATAGAAAATTTTACTGTCTGTTTTTATGTCTCTCGCTAGTTTATTCTCATTCTATTTTCCCTTTCTTTATCAATTTCTTGGTCCTCCTTTGCGGAATTCTAAAATCCTCCCAATCCTCAGGCTTATTGCTCTTTTTGGCAATATTATAAACAACTTCTCTTGTTAGCCATGGTTGAACCACTTTTTCTGTGGGTTTTTCGTGCCTTAAAGGAATGAATATTTGTTGTAAATTATGTATTAATTATTTAAATACTTGTCTACCATCATACCTTTTAATGTAGTTTCCCAATCTACTTTAGCCAACTTTCCCCTCATACCTACGTAGTTTGCTTTGTTTAGATTTAAGACCCTAGTTTTGAATTTAATAAAATCACTTTCAAACCTAATATAAAATTCTATCATATTATGATCACTCTTCCCAAAGGGCCTTTTTACTACAAGGTTATTAATTAACCCTTTCTCATTGCACAATACTAGATCTATAATAACCTATTCTAGTTGGTTTCTCAACATACTGTTCTAGAAAACATTCCATGAATTTATCCTCCACACTATTACCATAAATTTGGTTTGCTCAATTTATATGTAGATTAAAGTCCCCCATAATGACTATATTACCCTTGTTACATGCATCTCTACCACTACTGTTCGGGGGGCCTATAAAAAAAAACTCCCACCATTGTTTTCTGCTCCTTGCTTCTTCATAGCTCCACCCAAAATGATTCTACTGCTTGATTTTCGGAGCCAAGATCCTTTCTCTCTCCTATCCTTTATCAGGGCAACCCTTCCCCCTATTCCATTTTGCCTATCTTTTCTAAAAGTTAAGTATCCTGGAATATTTAGTTCCCAACCTTGGTCACTTTGCAACTACGTCTCAGTCATGGCTATTCGGTCAAATGTATTAATTTCTATCTGCGCTATTCATTCATCTATTTTGTTGTGAATGTTTTACGCATTCAGCTATAGTGCCTTGAGCTTTGACTCTTATTTTTCCCTGATGTTGCCCGAGTGACCTTTGTTACTCTCTCTGTCCCACTCTGCTTATTTTTACCCCAATCTCTGTTCTATTTTAGAGCCTTGACTTTGTTAATACAAGTGCAAAATCCAGTGTTCCGGAATACGGAATGTTCCGGATTCCGTGACGATCCATGGCAGGATCGTCCAGAATCCGCAAAATGTTCCGGAATCCGGACACCCTGCCAAACCATTATCGGCGCCAGCGCGGGCCGAGTGAAAAGTCAAATAATGAAATCCAACTACTGTACAGTGATAAAAATTGGAAGAATAAAAACGCCAATCCTACCTGTTTCAGGCCAGGTCTTCACAGTCACCGCACTGCTGCTCCTGGGTCCGCAACAATTCTGCACAGCACACAAGTCCCTTCGGCCAGAATCAACCAAGCTCCTGCTCGCAAGTCCCCCGTCCACCCACCGTCTCCCCGTCTCCCCCCACCCTCCCGCGCAAGTCCCCGGCCAGAATTAAACTCTGCATAGCACACTGCAGCTCCCCAAGGCAGCAACCACGCAATTGGCTCGCCACGACCCATGACTCCGAGCGGAGCTGACCCGACCTGATTGCGATTTTAAGTTTGCACATCTTTACCTGTAATAAAAAATACTACCTGCACCTGCACTGCACATGCACTTTTAAATTCAGCATTTAAAAAAAATTAATGGCATTAAACATTATAGGGCTACCCCAGCTGACCCACCTACACCCCATGATCAGGCCCCACCCAACCTGACTCCATTGCTGTGGTGTTTTTCCCGATTTAAAGATCTGCACAGGTAAAGATTGTGAATTTGTGTTGTGTCATTGCAAACATGTCAAAAAGGCCAACATATGAGTTCAGATAAAGGAGAGGAAGAATAGTTCACTTTCAATTGCCATGAAAGTGGAGTTACTCCAGAGATTAGATAGAGGTGCTTCAGTGAGGAGCATGGTGTTGGACTCTCCACCATCCACGATATCAGAAAACAGAAAGAACAGCTCATGAAGTTTTATGCGGAAAGTGATGTTCATAAGGAAATGAGTAAGAGAAAAAGTATGCATAAGCTGAAGTGTGATGATGTGGATCGAGCAGTGATGGAGTGGTGGTGACAGAGGCGAAGTGAAAAGGTTCCTTTGTCTGGCCCAATGGTGTGCAACAAGCTAAAATATTCCATGCACAACTGGGGATTGAAACTCCATGCGAGTACTCTTCTGGTTGGCTAGCCAAATTTAAAAGGCGTCATGGCATCAGACAACTGAAAGTATGTGGTGAGAAAGCCTCAGATCATGCGACAGCTGAAAATTATATTGATGAATTCATCAAACTAATTGCTGACGAAAACCTTTCACCTGAGCAAATGTACAATGCTGACGAGACAGCACTATTCTGGCACTACGTACCGCGAAAGACATTAGCAGCAGAAGAAACACAGCCAGCAGGTGTAAAAGACGCCAAGGATAGGTCGACTGTGCTTGCTGCTGCAAATGCGGCTGGGACACACAAGTGTAAGCTTATGGTCATTGGGAGAAGCCAGCGTACAAAATGTTTCAAGGGTTTGAGACTATTGCCAGTGCATTATTATGCCAATAAGAAAGCATGGGTAACCAAGGTAATCTTTCTGAACTGGTTTGATAAGAGTTTTGTCCCTCAGGTGCGTGCTCATTGCACGGAGGCTGGCCTTGAGGAAAACTGCAAAATATACTTGCTGCTAGACAATTGCTCAGCACATCCCGATGCTGAGCTTTTGGTAAAGGATATCCATGGAATCTACTTACCTCCAAATGTTACATCACTGATACAGCCAATGGACCAAGGAATTTTGAGATTGATGAAGTGTCTCTACAAAAACGAGTTTATGAGGTGTTTGCTTAATGCTGTGAACACAGGCATGGGAATAAAAGCATTCTCAAAAGCTTTCTCTATCAAGGACGCCATATGGTCAGCTGCAGATGCATGGAACTTGGTAACTGCAGACACCATGGTCAATGCATAACATCTGGCCATCAACTATGTTTGCTGACGATGATGCTGTAGATGCTCCTCAGGACTTTCAAGGCTTTCATGTGTCCAGGGAGAAAGCAATGATCGCTCAACTTTTAGATTATGAAAGAAGACTGACTTGCGAAGCTGCGCAGGAATTGAATAAGGACGATGTCGTAGAAGTCATGGACATAGACAACGATGCCCCCATTGTGCATGCAGTGACAGATGAAGAAATCATGCAGAGGGTTTTGCATCCAGAAGAAAAGGATGAAAGCAGTGAGGATGATAATGCCTGTGATCAAGTCGAAAAAGTGCCGATTGACAAAGCAATCAATCTTTGTCAAGAATTAATTCACGTCCTAGAGCAACGAAGCTTCATAAAAGAAGAAGAAATACTGCAGGTCTATAGAATTCGGGAAAGGTTAGTGAAAGAAAAGCCCAAATTATTTCAACAAACAACAATATTAAATATCTTTCAAAAGATGTTGCATCAGAAGACCCAAGGCCTACAGTGTGCAACTACACCAACAATTTCCACATTTGATAATCCTATTGCTGGCTCATCATCAGCCCCAGGCATCATAGCTGAGTCCTCTACCTCAAGCACAACCTCCAGCCAATTGTAACTCTACCTGTTTATTTTTACTCTAACAAATGAAAGCCTTCATTTACTGTTTTATATTTCATAATTTAACTTTTTTTTACAAATAAAAAACCTTTACTATATTTCATGCTTTGAGTACTGAACATTGCTTTTGAAATTTGAAGATGGTAGAAGATACAGGTCGGGAAAGCTCACATTAAGTACAGTTACTGCGTTGCAAAAACAAGAGAGGGAGGCTTACTCTGCGTTGTGAAGAAGTGAGGACTACAAGGCCTGCGAAGAGAACTACAAGATGACGTCCAAAAACTGGAAATATCGCAACCTGCGCCCAGGCATTTCCGGACTCGGGACACGCTTCTGGTGTTCCGAAATCCAGAAATACCTGAACCTGGGCTCAGGTGTTTCCGGACTTCGGACATCAGAAACACGTTCCAAAGTCCGCAAAAAAACGAAAACCGGCACGGCCTCAGTCCCAAGGTTGCCGGATTTGGGAGGATGTACCTGTCCTGTCTTCTGAAGCGACTGACTCCTCACCAGAGTCAGCTACTGATGCCCTCGTGTCTTGTTCAAATGCTCATTTTCCATGTTTGAGACGAAACAGTGTGATATGTCCTTACTATACAGTATAAATGCACACGAGGCCCATGCTTGAGAGAAGGTCACTCTGTGACCAGTAATCTTTATTTCTAGCACTCAAGTGATGAAGGTGGGTGGAGCTTCCCCTTTTATACCTGAAAGCCCAAGTTAGGAGTGTCTCTTACAAGTTCACCACCTAGTGGTCATTGTTCTCACAGTGTACAACTTAGGTCAGTTTATACATGGGTTACAATGATAGTTGAATACATGACATCACCTCCCCCCCCCCCCCCCCCCAAAGTCTTATTGGGATCACAGGTTGAGTCTCTCTGGTGGTCTACGCTCCCTTGTAGCGCGCCTGAGTTGGGGCTCTGGTTATTGGGTGCTGACCTGAGTGTCTGCTGTTTGCGGTGCCTCAGGCCTGTCCGGACTGCCCACAGTGACTGGGCTCTCTTCCACTCGGTTCCGGTGTTCGATCACCTGTGATGGAGTGAACTCTACATCGTGTTCTTCCTCTGCTTCTTCTATGGGGTTGCTGAACCTCCTTTTTGTTTGATCCACGTGTTTGCGGCAGATTTGTCCATTGATAAGTTTAACTACCAGAATCCTATTCCCCTCTTTGGCAATCACAGTGCCTGCGAGCCATTTGGGGCCTGCAGCATAATTAAGGACAAAAACAGGGTCATTTACATCAATACATCGCGCTCTCGAATTCCCGTCGTGGTAATCACATTGTAACCGGCGCCTGCTCTCAACAATTTCTTTCATAGTAGGGTGTATAAAGGATAACCTAGTTTTGAGCGTCCTTTTCATTAGCAGCTCTGCGGGTGGAACCCCTGTGAGCGAATGTGGTCGGGATCTGTAGGCCAACAGGAGGCATGATAAGCAGCTTTGTAGGGAACCCCCTTGGATTCTGAGCATCTCCTGTTTGATTATCTGCACTGCTCGTTCTGCCTGGCCGTTTGAGGCCAGCTTGAACGGTGCTGTTCTGACATGGTTAATTCCATTGCCTGCCAAGAAGTCCTGGAATTCAGTGCTTGTGAAGCACGGGCCATTGTCGCTGACCAAGACGTCCAGTAGACCATGGGCGACGAACATTGCCCGTAGACTTTCTACCATGGCAGAGGATGTGCTTGAATTTAAAATGTCACACTCAATCCATTTGGAGTAGGCATCTACTACAACCAAAAACATTTTTCCCATGAAAGGACCTGCGTAGTCCACATGGATGCGTGACCATGGCTTGGCGGGCCAGGACCAGGGGCTAAGGGGGGCTTCCCTGGGCGCATTGCCCAGCTGGGCACACGTGTTGCACCTGCAAACACAAAGTTCCAGGTCTGCATCTATCCCTGGCCACCAAACGTGTGACCTGGCAATTGCCTTCATCATGACAATGCCCGGGTGCTCATTGTGGAGTTCTCTGATGAGTACCTCTCTGCCCATCTGGGGCATGACTACATGGTTTCCCCATAGTAGGCAATCGGCCTGAATCGAGACTTCATCCCTGCGCCTGTGAAATGGTTTAAATTCCTCAGGGCATGCCCCGTACGTGGCTGCCCAGTCCCCATTCAGGACACATTTCTTGACTAAAGACAGTAGCGGGTCTCTATTTGTCCAGACTTTAATCTGACGGGCTGTCACGGGTGAGCCTTCGCTTTCGAAAGCTTCAACAGCCATGACCATCTCAGCAGCATGCTCGGTCACCCCCTCAGTGGTGGCTAGTGGGAGCCTGCTGAGTGCATCGGCGCAGTTTTCGATGCCCGGTCTGTGCCGAATTGTATAGTCATAGGCGGCTAATGTGAGTGCCCACCTCTGTATGTGGGCCGATGCATTTGCATTTATGGCCTTGTTGTCGGCCAAAAGGGATGTTAGGAGTTTGTGATCTGTCTCCAGCTCAAATTTCCTGCCAAACAGGTACTGGTGCATTTTCTTTACTGCATATACACATGCAAGCGCCTCCTTTTCTACCATCCCGTAGCCCCTTTTTGCCTGGGACAGACTTCTGGAGGCATAAGCTACCGGCTGTAACTGACCCTTGGCATTAACATGCTGCAACACATACCCGACACCATAGGACGACGCATCGCACATTAAAACAAGTTTCTTACATGGGTCATGTAGCGTTAACAGATTGTTTGAGCATAACAAATTGCGTGCTCTATCAAAAGCCCTTTCCTGGCTGTCCCCCCAGACCCATTCGCGACCTTTGCGTAGGAGCATGTGTAGCGGCTCTATCAGTGTGCTCAAATTTGGGAAGAAAGTTACGAAAATAGTTCAGGAGCCCCAGGAACGAACGCAACTCCGTCGTATTACTGGGTCTGGGTGCTCTCTGGATCGCTTCCGTCTTGGACGCGGTAGATCTGATCCCATCTGCTGCTACCCTCATCCCCAGGAATTCTACCTCTGGAGCTAGAAGACGCACTTTGCCTTTTTCAGTCGCAGCCCTACCCAGTCCAGTCTGCGTAGCACCTCCTCCAGGTTGTGGAGGTGTTCTTCAGTATCGCAACCCGTGATGAGGATGTCGTCTTGAAAAACCACCATCCCTGGAATCGACTTGAGGAGGCTTTCCATATTTCGTTGAAAGATCGTGACGGCCGAACGAATCCCGAACGGGCATCTGTTGTACTCAAACGTGTGTGTCATGATGGTGGTCAGCTTCTTTGACTCACTCACCAACTCCTGGGTCATGTAAGCTGAGGTCAGGTCCAATTTTGAAAAAAGTTTGCCACCAGATAGCGTCGCAAAGAGATCCTCTGCTCTCGGTAGCGGGTACTGGTCTTGGAGTGACATTCGATTGATGGTGGCCTTGTAATCACCACATATCCTGACCGACCCATCCGCCTTGAGCACCGGCACAATCGGGCTCGCCTAGTCACTGAATTCGACTGGCGAGATGATGCCTTCCCTCAGCAGGCGGTTCAATTTGCCTTCTATCTTTTCCCGCATCATGTACGGCACCGCCCTGGCCTTGTGGTGTACTGACCTGGCCCCCATGAAAGTACCAATGCCAGTTTGAAGTAGTGAGTCAAATTTGTCCAACCTGTGAGCATGGTACTCGCTCCACAGAAGAAATTGCATTGACATCTCCCCATTTCCAGTTCATGACAGCAAGCCAACTCCTCCCTCGTAATGCGGGACCGTCCCCCGGGACAACCCAGAGTGGCAACCTGTTCTCCGAATCTTTGTGGGTCACGACTACCGTGGCGCTGCCTAGCACCGGAATGATCTCCTTTGTGTATGTCCGTAGCTGTGCGTCAATCGGCGATAATTTTGGCCTCCTGGCCTTGGACGCTCACAACTTGTTGAACTGTTTGATACTCATCAGGGACTGGCTGGCCCCCGTGTCTAGCTCCATTGATACTGGGATGCCACTGAGGAGCACTGTCATCATTATTGGTGGCGTCCTGGTGTATGAACTGTATATGTACTCCACATGAACTCGCTGAACTTCAGCTTCCAGCGATTTCCCCCAGTGTTCATTTGGCCTCATAGGGCTTACATCGGGCCCGTCCTCCTCGTACATCACCTTGGCTGCAGGCTTCCTGCACGTACGCGCCAAGTGACCGCTGACGTTGCAATTTCTGCAGGAATATTGCAGATACCTACAAACTCTGGCTGTGTGTGCCTCCACACCTCCAACATGAGCTGTTGTTGGAAACAAAATGTCCATTACCAGTCGATCGTCTCTGACTGTCTCTGTGACTGTACTTAAGTGCACCATTAACAAGTGTTGATGGCTCCATTGTCCCTTGCGATGGCGTGAATCGCCGCTCAGCTAGCCATTGTTTCTGTTGAATTCCTCCTCTGGGTTGAACAACATGTTGGGGCATGTCCGATTACCCTTGTCTGCCTGGAAAACTGTGTGCCGCATTAACAATGTTGACTCCCTGTCCATTTGCTGCATTTGAGCCCAGAATTTTGTCAAACATCATTCTGGTCTCTTCCTCCCCTGAGATGAAAGTCTGGGCCATCAAGGCCGCCGTTTCCAGGGTCAAGTCTTTGGTCTCAATCAGTTTCCTGACAACCCCAGCGTGCCCGATGCCCTCAATAAAAAAGTCTTGCAGCATCTCCGTTCTGCATGCATTTGGGAACTTGCATATGCTCGGCAGGCGCCGGAGATCTGCCACGAAGTCTGGAACGCTTTGCCTTTCTCACCGCCGGTGCGTATAAAACCGATGTCTCGCCATGTGCATGCTGCTCGCTGGTTTAAGATGTTCCCCGATCAACTTACTGAGCTCTTCAAACGTCTTGTCCGCCGGCTTCTCTGGCGCTAGAAGGTCCTTCATCAGGGAGTACGTCCTGGATCCACAAACCGTCAGATGAGTCCTGCGTTTGTCGGCCGACTCCTATCCCAACCATTCCTTAGTGACGAAACTTTGCTGTAGTCTCTCAATAAAATTGTCCCAATCATCCCCAACACGGTACCTCTCGTCTGTGCTGATAGTGGCCATGCTCGCGTGGTTTAAATCCCAGTTTCCCTTCGCCAATGATATGTCCTTACTATACAGTATAAATGCACACGAGGTCCATGCTTGAGAGAAGGTCACTCTGTGACCAGTAACCTTTATTTCTAGCACTTAAGTGATAACGGTGGGTGGAGCTTCCCCCTTTATACCTGAAAGTCCAGGTTAGGAGTGTCTCCCACAAGTTCACCACCTAGTGGTCATTGTTCTCACAGTGTACAACTTAGGTCAGTTTATACGTGGGTTACAATGACAGTTGAATACATGACACAGTGAATACCAACTTGCAGTAGGTATCCCAGCCAAATTGGAACCCATCATCAATCGACATGCACACACTTCCTAGAGCAGTTAGGGTGGATAGTGATCAAGAGTAGGAAACCTCACAATGTTTCTTTCCTTAATCCAGTGGTACTGTGGCCAATTGTTGCACCCCTGCCACCACAGCAGTTAAGATAATCTGACTGAGGACCAGGGATCGACCCTGGAACCTTCCAGTCTGTATTACTCAGCTACTCACTACCGAATCCAGTTGAGCCATGAAGGGAGCTGATATGGCTTGATACTTAAACAATCTGAGGAACCATAATATTTTGAATTGGAAAAAATCATCATCACGCTCTTATGAATTCTCTGGTAATAGCTCTGCCCAACTCAACCGAGACTTACAAAGGCAGCAAAGAAATGTTACTGATCCAAAGATTACACCTACATCTCTCAGATCTGGAGTTCATTCTTAGTTCTTACCGTCCACAGATGGAAAAATTCAGACTCTTCCAAGTTTAAGCATGGTAATTGGAAAAAAGCACATCATGCTATAGGTGATATTCTACAGTCCAGAGAAACAGGACTGATTTCAACAGCTGATATTGTCCACAGTACCAGTGTTACTGGGGAGTTGGTGCAAATCATGGTTGGGATTTATGCTTGCATTTAGTATAAGAGCAATATATTCTGGTGTACCTATTGCAGAAGTCAGGATATGGACCGACAAGTTGCCCACCAGATTTCTGAGAGAGCGATCAGAACTGCTGTATTCCAAGCAGTATACTTTTCATTAGATCTAACATTAAGATGAATGCTTCCATTTGAAGATAAATCCATTGACTTTTGAGCTTGAACTGTACCAGGGTTGTACTTCAAGTTGCAAAAAAGCTACTTCCCTAACTGAATTTGAATGAAGGAATTGAGTGTAATATCTCCAAGTTTGCAGAAGACACTAAACTGGGTGGCGGTGTGAGCCATGAGGAGGATGCTAAGAGGCTGCAGGGTGACTTGGGTCAGGTTAGGTGAGTGGGCAAATGCATGGCAGATGCAGTTTAATGTGGGTAAATATGAGGTTATCCACTTTGGGGGCAAAAACACAAAGGCAGATTATCTGAATGGCGGCAGATTAGGAAAAGGGGAGGTGCAATGAGACCTGGGTGTCATGGTTCATCAGTCAT
Organism: Pristiophorus japonicus; assembly: GCF_044704955.1. NCBI lineage: Eukaryota > Metazoa > Chordata > Chondrichthyes > Pristiophoridae > Pristiophorus > Pristiophorus japonicus. The sequence goes on along the minus strand of NC_091991.1, from coordinate 39,475,052 downwards.
TGGAAGTTGGCATGCAGGTATAGCAGGTGGTGAAGGCGACAAATGATATGTTGGCCTTCATAGCTAGGGGATTTGAGTATAGGAGCATGGAGGTCTTACTGCAGTTGTACAGGGCCTTGGCGAGATCTCACCTGGAATATTGTGTTCAGTTTTGGTCTCCTAATCGGAGGAAGGACGTTCTTGCTATTGAGGGATTGCAGCGAAGGTTCACCAGACTGATTCCAGGGATGGCTGGACTGACATATGAGGAGAGACTGGATCAACTGGGCCTTTATACACTGGAGTTTAGAAGAATGAGAGAGGATCTCATAGAAACGTATAAGATTCTGATGGGACTGGACAGGTTAGATGCGGGAAGAATGTTTCCGATGTTGGGGAAGTCCAGAACCAGGGGACATAGTCTTAGGATAAGGGGTGGGCTATTTAGGACTGAGATGAGGAGAAACTTCTTCACTCAGAGTTGTTAACCTGTGGAATTCCCTGCCGCAGAGAGTTGTTGATGCCAGTTCATTGGATATATTCAAGATCGAGTTAGATATGGCCCTTACGGCTAAGGGGATCAAGGGGTATGGAGAGAAAGCAGGAAAGAGGTACTGAGAGAATGATCAGCTATGATCTTATTGAATGGTGGTGCTGGTTCGAAGGGCCAAATGGCCTACTCCTGCACCTATTTTCTATGAAGTTCCTTCTCCTTCATTCTTGTTTATATCAGGCCGTTGGGGTAGCAGCTCCCTAGGGAGCTCCCCAGCCCTCAAACGCCCCCCCCCCCACTGTCTAAACTTCCCCAAGCCCCAGCCCTAACAGACCCCAATAGGGTGTCTTAAAGACTTAAATCCCCACCCTAACCCCAACCCCGCGAATCCCAAAAGTTCGGGCCTACCCCAGGCCTCCCGCCACACCGGCTGGTCCTCCTGTGGCGACTCGGGCCTCCCGGCTGGACCTCCTGCACGGCTGGATGACTCTACGTGACTTGGACCTCCTGCGGTGACGCGCCGCGACTTGGGCCTCCCGGCTCAACGCAACCTGGACCTCCCCGCTGGACCTGGCTATTGGGCCTCCACCTCCTCCCCCCTCATCTGGATCTCTCCTTCCCCACCGGTGGCCTGGTCTCCTCTTCTCCTCCAGCACGTGGTGAGTACAATGGCTATGACACCCCCCTGCACCCCCATTCTGAACCCCAGTGCACTGCTGGCCCCAATGCCTACCCCCCAACCAAACCTTGGACCACCTACCACCAATTAGGCCCATATAGCAGTGCCTGGTCTCCAGTCGTCCTGGACCCCCTTGCCACTGGACCAAGATCTCATTAAGCTACTAGCCGGCGTGCAATGATCACCCCACGTTAAAAGAAATCACGCACAGGCATCTTCAACTTCTCTAACATGAAGTCCGGGACTTGGAACGTCACGACTCTCATGGATGGATGATTCCAGAAGAAAAGACATTAAAAAATAATTTTCGGGTAAGCTGGACAGCATTGCGGCCTCTGATGCAGCAAGCACTGGAAATTGCTGCAGATTTAGCTGCTCCATCATCCTTTCTTTCTCACAATTCTGAAAGGATGTGAGTGTAAAGTTCCAGTAGAAGAAAAGAAACACCACTTGTGTTCAGAAATTAGAAAAGCTCTATTTAATGCTTAAAGGCTAAAGGTGCTGCTTAACAAACAAGAAAAGGTTACACATTGGAATTTAGAAGTATTTAGTAATTTTGTAACACAACAATTTTAGGCTGGATTGTGTTATGCCAAGAATTGAAATTGAAAGTTTATTTATTACAGTGATATTGCAAAAGCTGTAGTTCTGACAGTGATATGTGTTTTGCTCTGGCTGTTTATCTGGAGTTCTACATTTAGGCTAATCCTATAGTAAGTGGAGAAGACCTGAAAATAATGGTGTGACTTTAGACTAGATTTGATGGGAGACCATTCCTGGAGTCTGTGTGGCCAAAGCTGTTCCAGCATAAAGCTTTCACATCAACTGAGGATAAAGCTCAGAACATATTTTTAAACATACAATACAGTACCTAGGTGCTGCCAAGTTCAGAGTGAAGGCTGAGATTCAGGAAATCTCATACACAAATCATATGATATTTGAACATGTTTTCAACTATTTATTTATATCAATATAACTGTGAAATAGCTTTTTATATTCTATAACCAAGTATTTGAAATGTAAGTCACATTATTTTTTTTTAACAAAAATATCTGATGGCCAAGATAAAAACAATTTCAATTGGACCCGAATATGTTTTTCCCTTATACATTGGAAGCAATCATTCTGAAAGTTCTTTTGAATGTTTTTTAATCTTACATAGCTGGAAAGTAAACACATAACTACCATGTTTACATTCTACCCTGCTAGACTGAATAATTCCTGATATTAATGAGATAGCTGAATATCAGGTATTGGCATTTTTACAGCCCAACATACATTTAGTAACATTATGGATCAAATTTAACATGCCTGCCTCAAGTATTTATTGACTGTACAGCAAACTATCAGATTAAAAGTCTGTTAGTTCTACTATATCATTGGTTTTCAACCTCAGTTCCCAGACTCTAGGATGTCTGCATGATGATTAGAAATCCGTCAGTCTATCATCAGACTTCCTATTGACTTGCTCGTACACCATTTCTGTTACTGTATGCAAATAAAAATATTTTCTGAATGATCATTTTTTTTTCAAATAGCCAACACTGTTTATTATTTGGCAGTTAGGACAGTGAGTCGCAGGAGTGTCTCAATATTTGCTGGGGTGGGGGCTCACACAAGGAAAAGTTTGAAAACCTCCAATGCAAGAAAATATATTATGCATACTCAGCAGGTGTTTTATGCAAGAATAATGTTGTAATCAGAGTTATAGCAACATTCACAACCATGTTTTCATCCTATAGGTACTACAGTAATAATGACTAAAATATTGTTTTAACCTGTACCAGTGCACTTAACTTAAAGCAAAAACTCACATACAATGTAGTTGTTGAAAAATAACAAAGCATTGTTTGTTTTTGTCATCAAATTGATGTTAACAAGTGTCAAATATTTTTAAATAAATCAAAAATAAAACTTCTATTTCCAGCTAATTTCTCAGAATACGGAGTTTTATGAGGAGAAAAATAAATCCAGTTCCAAACAGGCCAATTGCTATCTTCTTGAGGAATCGATTATGATGAAAGTAAACTTGCGATGGTGGCATGCGATTGGGAGCTCGATCTTGGTTATTCTGTAACTAAAATGGAAAAGTGTGATAACATGGTATTTTTGAAAAATGCACAGATGCAACACTTTTTGAAATCCTGAATGATGAGATTATCAAATCAGTTTGCGTTATTTCATAATAAGAACATAAGAATTAGGAACAGGAGTAGGCCATCTAGCCCCTCGAGCCTGCTCTGCCATTCAATATCATGGCTGATCTGGCCGTGGACTCAGCTCCAATTACCTGCCCGCTCCCCGTAACCCTTAATTCCCTTATTGGTTCAAAATCTATCTGTCTGTGACTTGAATACATTCAATGAGCTAGCCTCAACTGCTTCCTTGGGCAGAGAATTCCACAGATTCACAACCCTCTGGGAGAAGAAATTCCTTCTCAACTCGGTTTTAAATTGGCTCCCCCGTATTTTGAGGCTGTGCCCCCTAGTTCGAGTCTCCCCGACCAGTGGAAACAACCTCTCTACCTCTATCTTGTCTATCCCTTTCATTATTTTAAATGTTTCGAAAAGATCACCCCTCATCCTTCTGAACTCCAACGAGTAAAGGCCCAGTCTACTCAATCTATCATCATAAGGTAACCCCCTCATCTCTGGAATCAGCCTCATGAATCGTCTCTGTACCCCCTCCAAAGCTAGTATATTCTTCCTTAAGTAAGGTGACCAAAACTGCATGCAGTACTCCAGGTGCGGCCTCACCAATACCCTGTACAGTTGCAGCAGGACCACCCTGCTTTTGTACTCCATCCCTCTCGCAATGAAGGCCAACATTCCATTCGCCTTCCTGATTACCTGCTGCACCTGCAAACTAACTTTTTGGGATTCATGCACAAGAACCCCCAGGTCCCTCTGCACCGCAGCATGTTGTAATTTCTCCCCATTCAAATAATATTCCCTTTTACTGTTTTTTTTCCCCAAGGTGGATGACCTCGCACTTTCTGACATTGTATTCCATCTGCCATACCTTAGCCCATTCGCTTAACCTATCTAAATCTCTTTGCAGCCTTTGTGTCCTCTACACAACCTGCTTTCCCACTAATCTTTGTGTCATCTGCAAATTTTGTTACACTACACTCTGTCCCCTCTTCCAGATCATCTACGTATATTGTAAACAGTTGTGGTCCCAGCACCAATCCCTGTGGCACACCACTAACCACCGATTCCCAACCCGAAAAGGACCCATTTATCCCGACTCTCTGATTTCTGTTCGCCAGCCAATTCACTATCCATGCTAATACATTTCCTCTGACTCCGCGTACCTTTATCTTCTGCAGTAACCTTTTGTGTGGCACCTTATCGAATGCCTTTTGAAAATCTAAATACACCACATCCATCCATCCACCTCTATCCACCATGCTCGTTATATCCTCAAAGAATTCCAGTAAATTAGTTAAGCATGATTTCCCCTTCATGAATCCATGCTGCGTCTGCTTGATTGCACTATTCCTATCTAGATGTCCCGCTATTTCTTCCTTAATGATAATTTCAAGCATTTTCCCCACTAGATGTTAAACTAACCGGCCTATAGTTACCTGCCTTTTGTCTGCCCCCTTTTTTTAAACCGAGGCGTTACATTAGCTGCTTTCCAATCCGCTGGTACCTCCCCAGAGTCCAGAGAATTTTGGTAGATTATAACGAATGCATCTGCTATAACTTCTGCCATCTCTTTTAATACCCTGGGATGCATTTCATCAGGACCAGGGGACTTATCTACCTTGAGTCCCATTAGCCTGCCCAGCACTACCTCTCGAGTGATAGTGATTGTCTCAAGGTCCTCCCTTCCCACATTCCTGTGACCAGCAATTTTTGGCATGGTTTTTGTGTCTTCCACTGTGAAGACCGAAGCAAAATAATTGTTTAAGGTCTCAGCCATTTCCACATTTCCCATTATTAAATCCCCCTTCTCATCTTCTAAGGGACCAACATTTACTTTAGTCACTCTTTTCCGTTTTATATATCTGTAAAAGCTTTTACTATCTGTTTTTATGTTTTGCGCAAGTTTACCTTTGTGATCTATCTTTCCTTTATTGCTTTTTTAGTCATTCTTTGCTGTTGTTTAAAATTTTCCCAATCTTCTATTTTCCCACTAACCGTGGCCACCTTATTTTTTAATTTGATACTCTCCTTTATTTCCTTGGTTATCCACGGCTGGTTATCCCTTCTCTTACCACCTTTCTTTTTCACTGGAATATATTTTTGTTGAGCACTATGAAAGAGCTCCTTAAAAGTCCTCCACTGTTCCTCAATTGTGCCACCGCTTAGTCTGTGTTTCCAGTCTACTTTAGCCAACTCTGCTCTCATCCCACTGTAGTCCCCTTTGTTTAAGCATAGTACGCTCGTTTGAGATACTACTTCCTCATCCTCAATCTGTATTACAAATTCAACCATACTGTGATCACTCAGTCGGAGAGGATCTTTTACTAGGAGATTGTTTATTATTCCTGTCTCATTACACAGGACCAGATCTAAGATAGCTTGCTCCCTTGTAGGTTCTGCAACATACTGTTGTGAGAAACAATCCCGTATGCATTCTATGAATTCCTCCTCCAGGCTACCCCATGCGATTTGATCTGACCAATCGATATGTAGGTGAAAATCCCCCATGATTACTGCCGTTCCTTTTTCACATGCCTCCATTATTCCCTTGATTATTGCCCTCCCCACCGTGAAGTTATTATTTGGGGGCCTATAAACTACACCCACCAGTGACTTTTCCCCCTTACTATCTCTAATCTCCACCCACAATGATTCAACATTTTGTTCATTAGAGCCAAAAACGTCTCTCACAACTGCCCTGATATCATCCTTTATTAACAGAGCTACCCCACCTCCTTTCCCTTCTTGTCTATCTTTCCGAATCGTCAGATACTCCTGCATGTTTAATTCCCAGTCTTGGCCACCCTGCAACCACGTTTCTGTAATGGCCACCAAATCATACCCATTTGTAATGATTTGTGCCGTCAACTCATTTACTTTATTTCGAATGCTGCGCGCGTTTAGGTAGAGTGTTTTAATACTAGTTTTTAAACCATGATTTTTAGTTTTGACCCCTCCTGCAGCCCCTTTATATTCAGTGGCCCTTTTTGTTTTATGCCTTGGGTTTCTCTGCCCTCCACTTTTACTCATCTCCTTTCTGTCTTTTGCTTTTGTCTCCCTCTGTCTCCCTGCATTGGTTCCCATCCCCCTGCCATATTAGTTTAACTTCTCCCCAACAGCACGAGCAAACACAGACCGTCCGCTTTGTACTGGTCCCGCCTCCCCCAGAACCGGTTCCAATGCCCCAGGAATTTGAATCCCTCCCAGCTGCACCACTGCTCAAGCCACGTATTCATCTGAGCTATCCTGCGATCATGTATGTAGATCAATCCACAAGTTTTTTCTGTTGGATTAATTTCATGAATATAACTGCTGTATCATAAATATGTTCCATATAGTCATTTGCAGATCCATAAAGTAGTGAAAATAATTGAAATAAATTCTGTTGCTTTAAAATTCGGCAGGTAATTGCAAAAGATCATACTATATTAACAGGTGATTATTTAAATCAATGTAAACTCCAAAAAAATATTAAGCTGCGATCCAGATTCCTGCCACACACAAAAAATCTCTCCATCATTTAAGAGTGTTGATGGATAAAGGATTCTAATGCTTACTGGAAAATGTGCCTGCTCCAAATGGCACATTTTAACTTTGCTAGTTTCTTGTACCACTTTCAGTAACAGTGCATCTTATTGTATTTCACTCCCCAATTAAGGTATCCAACATAAATTCCTGCTTGAATCAGCGATCAGAATTTTGAAAGAAACTGCAGTATAACTTTAGAGTTCTGTTTTAACCACTCAAGCCACCATATCTTTGGTAGAAGAACCAATTTATCAATTCTAAGCAACGAAACTAGTTCTCATAGAAATTAAAAACCTTAGTCAATGCTATATATAATGCCCGCTGGGGTGTGCTCATTAACTCGCGTTAGTACTTTGCAGATGATCTGTAACCCTATGTTATGCAAAGTAGTTCAGGATGAGGTGAAGCTGAAGGAACTTTAAAAAAAAAAAAAAAAATTTGTTCTTGGGATGTGGCCGTTTCTGGCAAGGCCGGCATTTTTTTTTTTTTAAATCCAATTTCTTTCCAGATCAACTCTAACGCCAAAGATCACTGCGCAATGTGTTTGATCTTAGGCCAAAAGGCCGAGAGGCGAAGTTGCACCGTTCCTGGAAATATTGCAATACCAGGTCGGTGCATGGAGTGGACAGGGCATGCCCTTGATCCAGCTCCCTGTCCAAAAATCAATTCAATATCATGTCCCCATAGGGGATATTAAACTGATAAGAACAGATACTACACTTGATCTTAGCCAAAAGGCAAAGGCCGGCATTTATTGCCCATCCCTAATTGCCCTCGAGAAGGTAGTGGCGAGCCGCCTTCCTGAACCGCCACAGTGCATGTGGTGAAGGAACTTCCACAGTACAGTTAGAGTGGGAAGGTTCCAGGATTTTGATTAAGCGTTGATAAAGGAACAACAATGGGCTAGAATTTCCAAACAACCCGCCAGTGCCCGACTGCCACCCAAAAATACCGCTAAAATTCCCCAAATTAGCGCCGGTGAACAATTGCCCCCAAAAAGGAAAAAAATCCACCCAGCTAAAAAAGTGGGCCTTACACGCCGATTCTCGGGGGAAAAAATGGAATCTTGGGCCAATTGGGTGGTTCTTAAAAAAAAAAAGGGCTAGAATTAATAAATTTACTAAAACTTTACATCGAGGCTGTGGGTTGGGCCTAGGAGGAGAAAAACACAAAAAAATATTTTTCCAAAAAACATAAAATAAAAAAAATCAGAAAAACACTCAGGGCCCTTTTCACTTAAATCACTGCAAGAGAATTTAAAAATAATTAGTAAAAAAAAGTTATAGGTGCAGCGTCCCGAATCCGGAACACTCGGGACCAAGGCCGTTCCGGATTCTGCGTTTTTCCAGACTTTGGAACGTCTTTTCGACGTCACTTATCTGGAAACACCTGAGCCCAGGTACAGGTATTTCCGGATTTCAGAAAGTCAGAATGGAGGCGGGGGTGGGAGGGGGATGCTCGTCAAGGAGCTGTTCGGGTCGCCAGCCCCGTCAATGAGGTTGTCAGATGTGGCCCTGCCGCCAAGGAGTCGTTCAGGCGGGGCCCCGCCGAAGAGGAGCTGGTCGGGCGAGACCCCGCCGCAGAGATGGTGTTCAGGCGGGGCCCCGCTGAAGAGGAGCTGGTCGGGCGGGGCCCCGCCGCAGAGATGGTGTTCGGGCGAGGCCCCGCTGAAGAGGAGCTGGTCGGGCGAGGCCCCGCCGCAGAGATGGTGTTCGGGCGAGGCCCCGCTGAAGAGGAGCTGGTCGGGCGAGGCCCCACCGCAGAGATGGTGTTCGGGCGAGGCCCCGCTGAAGAGGAGCTGGTCGGGCGAGGCCCCACCGCAGAGATGGTGTTCGGGCGAGGCCCCGCTGAAGAGGAGCTGGTCGGGCGAGGCCCCGCCGCAGAGATGGTGTTCGGGCGAGGCCCCGCTGAAGAGGAGCTGGTCGGGCGAGGCCCCGCTGAAGAGGAACTGGTCGGGCGAGGCCCCGCCGCAGAGGAGCTGGTCGGGCGGCCCCGTCGCAGAGATGGTGTTCGGGCGGGCCAATGAGGAGGCTTCGAGGTAAGGGCAGCGACGGCAGCGAGGAGATGGGCGATAAGGCAAGGCCCAAGGTTGGGCGGCGGTGAGGCGAGGGACGGGGAGGTGAGACCCAAGGTCGTGTGGCAGCGGGACATCGAGGTCAGCAGGGTCGGTAGGTCCGGAACTCCAGATTTTGGACTCTGCACCTGTACTTACCTTTTCTTGCAGGGCTACTTACCTACTGTCCAGCTCCGCTGATTCTCGTGGGCGTTTTTTTCCTAACTTACCTACGGGTCACTGCTGAGCCAAAAATCGCGCCATGGTGATATATGGACAGTGCGCGCTGGTGGTCCGCTCCCCAGCGGTACTTTGAAACCGCTGGCGTAACTCAGCTGTGGAATTTTGCACCAACCCGGTCTCGCCCAAAACAGCCAATACCGCCGAGAAACCGGGCAGTGAAGCACTGGAAATTCTCGCCCTATATATTTCCAAGTCAGGATGGTGTGTGACTTGGGGGGGGGTGGGGGGGGGAACTTGAAGGTGATGGTGTTTCTACGCCCTTGTCCTTCTAGGTGGTAAAGCTGGTGGGTTTGGGAGGTGCTGTTGAAGCCTTGGCAAGATGATGCACACTGCAAGCACGGTTACAGATTGTGGAGGAATACAATTCTGTTGCTTCTGATGGCTCACAGTGCCTCATGGATGCTCAGCTTTGAGTTACTAGATCTATTCTGAATCTATCCCATTTAGCATGGTGGTTGAGCCACACAACGCGATGGAGGGTGTCCTCAGTGTGAAGACGGGACTTCATCTCCACAAAGACTGTGCGGTGGTCACGGGTATCAATATTGTCATAGACAGATGCATCTCCGACAGGTAGATTGGTGAGGACGAGGTTTTTCGTTCCTGTTGGTTCTTTGCACTGGCATTGCAAGTTCACCTCTTGAAAGTGATTTAGTGCTTCAAGCGTATCCTTTGATAGATATCAGCTCTTCGAATACATGGCCAAAATAATTATAGCTAGAATGATAATTTCAAAAGATTTGTTCAGACTTCGGTGGTTGTAAGTAGATCTTCCTCCTAGCATCTAGAAAGCAGTGGTCCTAAATGGAGTGCTGCTAGACAGAGTGCTAAATTAGAAATTTGGAGAGAGTGGGAATTCGGAGCAGAGGGTGAAGGAGCAGAGAGCCAGAGGAGCAGCCGGAGATAAAGGTAGGCCCGAGAGCTCGGAGGGAGTGAGTGTGTCAGGGAGCGAGGTAAGTGACGTTGGCACAAGGGAAGGAGCTGAAGAGAAAAAAGTCGAGTTTATTTCTGTTGTTAGTTAATAATCTATTAAGTAGAGGCATGGCAGGACACCTCAGTCCCATGGAATGCACATCTTGTGCCATGTGGGAACTCCAGACGCTTCCAGTGTCCTTGTCAACCACATGTGCAGGAAGTGTTGTCAACTGGAGGATCTCAAGCTCCAGGCTTTGGATAGCAGGTTTCAGGAGGTGGTCACCCGACAGCAGATGGGTGTGCAGACTGAGGGGAAATGGGTGACTGCCAGACAGACGAGGAGAACCAGGCAGGTAGTGCAGGAGTCCCGAGTGCATCTCGCTCTCCAACCAGTATACTGGTGAGGGCGATGATTCTTCTGGGGAGTAAGGCCAGAGCCAAGTCCATGGCACCAAGGGTGGCTCAGCTGCATGAGATAAGCGGGGGTAGAAAAGATCGTGAAAGCATCGATAGTTAGGAGAGCAGGCAGGCGTTTCTGTGGCCGCAGACATGATTACAGGATGGTATGTTGCCTCCCTGGTGCCAGGGTCAAGGATGTCACTGAGCGGCTGCATAACATTCTGAGGGGGGAGGGTGAACAACCAGAGGTTGTGGCCCATATCGGTACCAACAAAATAGGCAGAGAGGGTTGAGGTACTGCAGGCAGATTTTAGGGAGCTAGGAAAGAGATTAAAAAGCAAGACCTCAAAAGGTAGTAATCTCTGGATTGCTCCCATTGTTTTCCCCTTCTGGTAAGCCAGTAACTGTGGCTGCCTATAGCGCTGTATTCCTATTGGTACTGTGCTGGGGCAGAGAAACTGGAGGCTGCTGGGTGCTTTAGTGGCCTACATTATCTGATCTTTCTAAAGGGGTCGATATATTGTTAAACGTTGGATCTCAAGTAGAGCCATTGTTTTCAGAAGTGAGAGGAGAGAACAGGGTTCAACCTTCAACCATTTCAAACAATTTTCATCTCTACAGTCTTCAATCTGATGGAGCTCCACACAAACTCTTTTAGAAACATAGAAAATAGATGCAGGAGTAGGCCATTCGGCACTTCGAGCCTGCATCACCATTCAATATGATCATGGCTGATCATGCAACTTTAGTACCCCATTCCTGCTTTCTCTCCATACCCCTTGATCCCTTTAGCCACAAGGGCCACATCTAGCTCCCTTTTGAATATATCTAATGAACTGGCCTCAACAACTTTCTGTGGTAGAGAATTCCACAGTTCACAATTCTCTGAGTGAAGAAGTTTCTCCTCATCTCGGTCCTAAATGGCTTACCCCTTATCTTTAGACTGTGACTCCCTGGTTCTGGACTTCCCCAACATCGGGAACATTCTTCCTGCATCTAACCTGTCCAAATCCATCGGAATGTTATAAGTTTCTGTGAGATCCCCCCTCATTCTTCTAAATTCCAGTGAATATAAGCCTAGTCGATCCAGTCTTTCTTCATATGTTAGTCCTGCCATCCCAGGAATCACTCTTGTTGTGTATGGAGAAAGAGTCAGACTGAACACTGTGAGTCAAAGTAAAGTGTGACCGTAATCTTTTATTGCAGGTCTCCAGAGTGCATCTACAACCAGTGAAGCCTTCTTAAATACCTGTGCTCCCAAGGGATCATGGGATCCCTTGGGACCCCAGGGAATGAGCCCTCTGGTGGCTGTACAGGTTAAATACAAGTGCACATATATAACAACATTCTCCCCCAAAGTCAATACTGTAACTATTTACAATGTGAGTCGATATGGGGCTATTCTTGCCCTGGTTGATCGTCTTGGTGTGAAAGCTGGTGTTGTTGAATCATTTGTTGGGCCCTGCAGAGCTGCTGTGGATGATGGGTTCTGCTTCGTAGTCAACCGTGGTGTCCGTTGCCACTGGTATGTGTGTTGGGGGATCGAAAAAGGTCGGGTCCCAAGGTGGGTTGCCCAGGGTAGTCCGTGAATCTGAATTTGATTTGTCCAGGTGTTTCAGGTGAATGAGTGCATTTGAAAATTTGACCTGAAATACTCTGTTCCCCTCTTTGGCCACGACAGTGCCGGGAAGCCACTTGGGACCTTGTCCATAATTTAATACAAATATAGGATCATTGACTTCAATATCACGTGACACATTTGCGCTATCATGGAATGCACTTTGTTGAAGCCGCTTGCTCTCTACCTGTTCATATAGATCAGGGTGAACTAACGAGAGCCTTGTCTTAAGTGCTCTTCTCATGAGCAGTTCAGCAGGTGGGATCCCAGTGAGAGAGTGTGGCCTCGTGCGGTAGCTAAGCAGGACTCGGGATAAGCGAGTCTGCAGTGAGCCTTCAGTTACCCTCTTCAAGCCTTGCTTGATGGTTTGTACTGCTCTCTCTGCCTGACCATTGGACGTTTGTTTAAACGGGGCAGATGTGACATGTTTGATCCCGTTACGGGTCATGAGTTCTTTGAACTCAGCACTGGTAAAACATGGCCTGTTGTCGCTCACCAGGAGATCAGGTAAGCCGTGTGTGGCAAACATGGCCCGCAGGCTTTCAGTGGTGGCAGTGGACGCGCTAGCCGACATTATCTCACATTCAATCCACTTGGAGTACGCGTCTACAACCACAAGGAACATTTTACCCAAGAACGGGCCTGCATAGCCAACGTGTACCCTAGACCACGGTTTGGAGGGCCAAGACCATAAACCTAGCGGCGCCTCCCTGGGTACATTGCTTAACTGCGAGCATGTATTACATCTGTGAACGCAGGACTCTAAATCCGCATCGATAGCAGGCCACCACACGTGGGATCTGTCTATCGCTTTCATCATTACGATGCCTGGGTGTGTACAGTGGAGGTCATTGATGAAGGTGTCACTGCCCTTCTTGGGGACCACTACTCGATTGCCCCACAGAAGGCAGTCTGCCTGTATAGACATTTCAACTTTGCACCGCTGGAACGGCTTTATCTCTTCCTGCATTTCCACTGGGACACCGGACCAGCTCCCGTGAAGCACACAGTTTTTGACTAGAGATAATAAGGGGTCCTGGCTTGTCCAGGTTTTGATCTGCCGGGCAGTGACGGGTGATTGCTCACTCTCAAATGCTTCCATGGCTAGATCTGCGGGCTGCGCCATTTCCACCCGTGGTGGGCAATGGCAGCCTACTGAGAGCATCGGTGCAGTTTTCTGTGCCTGGCCTGTGGCAGATGGTGTAGTTGTATGCGGACGTGAGCGCCCATCTCTGGATGCGGGCCGATGCGTTGGTATTTATCCCTTTAATCTCGGAAAACAGGGATATAAGTGGCTTATGATCAATTTCCAATTCGAGTTCTAGCCCAAACAGGTATTGATGCATTTTCTTTATCCCATAGACACACACTAACGCTTCTTTTTCAATCATGCTGTAGGCTTTCTCGGCATTAGACAGACTCCTGGATGCATAAGCAACTGGTTGCAGTTTCCCAAAATCATTAGCTTGTTGCAATACACACCCGACGCCATATGACGACGCATCACATGCTAGTACCAAACGCTTACATGGATCATGCAACACATGCAATTTGTTTGAGCATAACAATTTTCTAGCTTTTACAAAGGCATTTTCTTGGCTTTTGACCCAAACCCATTCGCTCCCTTTTCATAGTAAGACATGTAGTGGTTCTAACAGTGTGCTGAGACCCGGTAAGAAGTTACCAAAGTAGTTCACGAGTCCCAGAAATGACCAAAGCTCCGTCACGTTCTGTGGCCTCGGTGCGTTCTCGATTGCCTCCGTCTTCGCGTTGGTGGGCCTGATGCCGTCCGCCGCAATTCTCCTTCCCAGGAACTCCACTTCAGGCGCCAGGAAAATGCACTTCGAGCATTTTAACCTGAGCCCCACGCGGTTGAATCAACTAAGAACCTCCTCCAGGTTCTGCAGGTGCTCGACTGTGTTCCGACCTGTGACCAAGATGTCGTCCTGGAAGACCACGGTGTGCGGGACCGACTTCAGTAAACTTTCCATGTTTCTCTGGAATATCGCCGCTGCTGATCGGATTCCAAACGGGCATCTGTTATAAACAAAAAGACCTTTGTGCATGTTGATGCAGGTGAGGGTCTTCGATAATTTCTCCAGTTCCTGCGTCATGTAGGCTGAAGTCAGATCCAGCTTCGTGAACATCATTTCTCCCACCAGCGTTGCAAAGAGATAGTCAGCTTTTGGTAGTGGGTATTGGTCCTGCAGGGAGAAACGATTGATAGTTACTTTGTAATCGCCACAGATTGACAGTGCCGTCTTCCTTGAGGACTGGTCCACTCGCTGAACTCGATCGGTGAAATGATGCCCTTTCGTTGCAGCCGGTCTAGCTCGATTTCTACCCTCTCATCACGTACGGTACTGCTCTCGCCTTGTGATGGATGGGTCGCGCCCCTGAAATCAGGTGGATCTGCACTTTTGCTCCTTGGAATTTCCCGATGCCTGGTTCCAACAGCGAAGGAAATTTTATTTAAGACCTGGGCACACGAAGTGTCGTCAGCGGGCGATAGCGCTTGGACATCGTCCCAGTTCCAGCGTATCTTTCCCAGCCAGCTCCTACCAAGCAGCGTGGGACCATTGCCCGGTACCATCCAGAGTGGCAGCTTGTGCACCGCTCCATCGTAGGAGACCTTTATGGTTGCACTACCGATTATAGGAATCAGTTCTTTAGTGTAAATTTTTAGTCTTGTGCAAACTGGAGTTAAGACTGGCCTTGAGGCCTTGTTGTACCACAACCTTTCGAAAGTCTTTTTGCCCATATGGACTGGCTCGCGCCCGTATCCAGCTCCATTGACACTGGGAGTCCATTTAGTTCAACATTCAGCATTATCAGGGGACAATTTATAGTGAATGTGTGCACCCCATGTACCTCTGCCTCCTCTATCTGAGGCTCTGGTTCGTAGTGATCCTCCGTGGATCTGTCCTCCTCTGCAACGTGGTGGTTTGCAGGTTTAACAGGCTTAGCAGCTCACCTGCACACTCATTGGAGGTGTCTCATTGTTCCACAGCCCTTGCAAATGTACTCTTTGAATCAGCATGAATGGAAACGATGATCACCCCCGCAGCGCCAACAAGGTGTTAATGGCCTTGCATTCATCACCCTTGATAGTGGGCTCAGAGACCATCTGCAGACGTGTAGCTGCAGGTATCTGTGACCTGCCCTGTACGTTACGAATCAAAAACATCACCACTTTGTTCACAGTACTTGGAGCAGCACTTGTGTACTGAGAGATTTGCTTAGTATTGTCACTGATGGTAATGAACGCCTGGGCTATCGCTATGGCCTTACTCAAGGTTGGGGTCTCTCTCTACAGTCAAAAGCTTGCGAAGTATGGTTTCGTGGCCAATGCCAAGTACGAAAAAGTCTCAACATGTGCTCCAAATTCACAATGTCCTGCAAGGCTTCTCAGCTCGGCGACATAACTCGCCACTTCCTGGCCTTCAGACCTTTTGTAGGTATAGAACCGGTACCTTGCCATCAGAACGCATTCCTTTGGCTTCAAATGCTCTCGGACCAGTTTGCACAAATCGTCAAATGATTTCTCTGTGGGTTTCGTTGGAGTGAGCAGATTCTTCATGAGGCCATACGTTGGTGCCCCACAGACAGTGAGGAGGATCGCTCTTCGTTTGGCACAGCTCTCTTCCCCATCTTGCTCGTTGGCCATGAAGTATTGGTCGAGTCGCTCCACAAAAGTTTCCCAATCAGCTCCCTCCGAAAATTTCTCCAGGATGCCCACTGTCCTCTGCATCTTTGAGTTCGCTAAGTGTATCTCGTCGCCAGTTGTTGTGTATGGTGAAAGAGTCAGACTGAACACTGAGCTCAAAGTAAAGTGTGACCGTAGTCTTTTATAGCAGGTCTCCAGAGTGCCTCTCCAACCTGTGATGCCTTCTTGAAGACCTGTGCTCCCAAGGGATTATGGGATCCCTTGGGGCTCTGGGGAATGAGCCCTCTGGTGGCTGTAGTGTAAATACAAGTTCACATATATAACAAGTCTGGTGAACCTTCGCTGCACTCCCTCAATAGCAAGAATGCCCTTCCTCAGATTAGGAGACCAAAACTGTACACAATATTTAAGGCGAGGCCTTACCAAGGCCCTGTACAACTGCAGTAAGACCTCCCTGCTCCTATACTCAAATCCTCTCGCTATGAAGGCCAACATGCCATTTGCCGCCTTCACCGCCTGCTGTACCTGCGTACCAACTTTCAATGATTGATGTACCATGACACCCAGGTCTCGTTGCACCTCCCCTTTTCTAATCTGTCACCATTCAGATAATATTCTGCCTTCCTGTTTTTGCCACCAAAGTGGATAACCTCACATTTATCTACATTATACTGCATCTGCCATGCATTTGCCCACTCACCTAACCTGTCCAAGTCACTCTGCAGCCTCTTAGCATCCTCCTCACAGCTCACATTGCCACCCAGCTTAGTGTCATCTGCAAACTTGGAGATATTATATTCAATTCCTTCGTCTAAATCATGTATATTGTAAATAGCATTAATTTTAAGTTTCACTACTGTATGAGGGCTGATCCAGGATAATTACTGACTGATCTCGATTGGTGTGATGATGGTAAAAATAATATCCCTTCACAATGCATTTCCCAGTACCTGTTCTGCTTAATACATTTAGTTAGTTAATTAATTTTAAATAGTGGAGGCGGCATCAGCAATATGTGGCTGATAGTTTTCATCTCATTCAGGTGATCTTAAGTTCGACTCAACTGTGGTGGATTTTTCTTTTAAGTGCTGTAATAAAAGCATATCTTTCAACTAAACAAAGAAAGCATGTATGGTTAAATCAATATGGTTTTCAAGCGCAACAATTAATTTCTGGATTAAAAGAGGCAGAGCGAATAAAACATTTCACAGTGCACTCTGTTTTATCAGGTATTGCTCCATTAAGTGCCATGTTGTTTTTCACATGCAAGATTATATATTAAAACTCTAAATAGTAACACTTTGCTGGGCCCTTTTCAGATATTCATTCAAGATCTCCACATGGCTTCATTCAGTAACAGATTCTTTGCTGACACTAATACAGCTGCATTTGCTGCATCTCTGTAAATTTATTCCCACTCCAACAGTCAATTACTTTCAAGTGACACTTTCTGACAAGTGCTTGTCGATATGTTGTTAGTTTCCAAATGACTGATGTGGTGTTAACATACAGCCTTGACCTCTCCCACCCTCACTATCTCTTTGTCACCACTCTAGTGTTATCCAGGTTATATCTGATTCATCTAGACTTATACAGGGCTATCGAGAAGCTTCTACTTAAACATAAACATTGTACACGTTTTATTAGAACTACTAAAATCTACTAATGTAAATCTGTACAACAGTGTCTGTTCACCTTCCTTTACCTTCAGCAGAAGATTCCTCAACCTCTCCACTTCTTTATCCAGATCCTGAATACATTTAACCAAGTCAACACAGACCATAGCAGATTTTTTGTCAGGATCCAAATCCAGTACTCTCTGAAAACAGGTAGACAAATGTTGATGTGAATTCAAGATATTAGTAAAAAGATAACCATTGGGAAAAAATCAAATCCTTATCTATTATTCTTCAGGTTAAATGCCAAACAGCCAACGTCAGTACAATGGAGCTTTCCTCAGAGAAATGTTTAAGATGAGCTATTTTGCAACAAAATCTCACTTTTTGTACTGATTTCTACAGATGAACTTGTTGCAAGTTGCCATCATTTTTATGTAATGATTGAGTTGCCAGACCAATAATAAGTTCATCGCTGTACATACTCAAGTTCTCAATCCAGACAGAGGGAAGCCTTACAGAAAGCACTTCCTCAGAATGAAGGAAAAGAACAATCTTAAGGTCAGTCACTGTGTTTTTACATTCCACCACATTGCTCAGTCATAACCTATCCTCTCTGTTGGAGGAAGCTGTGTGGCACTAAGGAACCTAAAAGTGGGCGATCAGGGAGAAAAAGAGAAAAATAGAGCGGCCAGTTAATAAAAGCACCAAGTATGGATGAAGTAAAACGCACAGACCAGCAAAGTTACTGGTATAAATCAGCACTGAATTGGTTGACGTCAGTGAGGCAAAGCGTGGGGAGGATGGGGAACAAAGAAAGAAAGTCAGCAGTACCCTTTGATGAAAGTTCTTGGGCAGGCGGTGAGCAAGGCTAAGATTGGTCTGCTGATGTTCATGGAACTATAAATCAGCAGCAGTCACTTACTATCTTCAGGAAAAGAATGGCAAGAGGATAAAATTGGATGAAAAAAATCCAAGTATTGTAGCAGAATATTTGCCTTTTCAGCATCAATTTAATGCCAGTGAACATAAAGTTCAAGATGTTTCCTATAAATTAAAACATTTAAGTATTTTAAGATTAGTCAAGGTATTTCAAAAGATGTGTCTAATTGAGGAAGTCAGGCAGTTCAATTTTGTGAATTGTTAAAATTAGATAAGCTTTGCAGGGCAACGGAGAAAGGAACATTTACTCTGAAACATACCAGTTCTGAGTTGGTTGCTAATTGGTTTGTCACATTCTGAACCGTTGCCATCAGGTGACTGCAGTGTTTCTTCAGTTTTATCAAAAATTCGGTAAGTTCTTCACTGTATGAAAAAAAAAATTATTACACAAATTACCTAAAACGTAAACCAACAAACAACAATCAAGCTCAGGCTGTATGAAAATCAGAATTTCAGCTATGAGAGTTTTAGCGATGAGAAAAGATGAGGATAGGCTGGAGTTGTTTTCTTTGGAACAGAAGAGGCTGAGAGGAGATTTAATTGACGTGTGTAAAATTATGAGGGACCCAGATACAGTGGATAAGAAGGACTTATTTCCCCTAGCAGAGAGGCCAATAACCAGAGGGCATAGATTTAAAGTAATTGGTAGAAGGATTAGAGGCAAGTTGGAGAGAATTATTTTCACCCAGAGGGCAGTGGGGATCTGGAACTCAGTGTCTGAAAGGGCGCTAAAGGCAGAAACCCTCATTACATTTAAAAAGTACATGGCTATGCACTTGATGTGACGTAACCTACCAGGCTATGGACCAAGAACTGGAAAGAGGGATTCGGTTGGAGAGCTCTTTTTCAACCGGCAGACACGATGGGCTGAATGGCCTTCTTCTGTACCGTAAACTTCTATGATTCTATAGTAAACTAATTGACTGCGACAAAGGTAATCTAACCCTTCTTGTCCTTCTGGACCTGTATGCAGCCTTTGACATTGTTGACCACAATATTCTGCTCCAACGCCTCTCAACCGTCATCCAGCTGGTTGGGACTGAACTCGCCTGGTTTAATTCCCATCTTTCCAGCTCTAACCATAGAATCACCTGCAATGGCTTTCTCTTCCCGATCCCGCAATGTCACCTCTAGTGTCTCCCAAGGATCTATCCTTGGCCCCCTTCTAATTCTTATTCTACATGTTGCCCTTCAGTGACATAATTTGGCAATACAACATGAGTTTTCACATATACGCTGGTGATACCCAGCTCTACCGCTCCTCCATCATCTTTCTACTATCAGACTGTTTGTCCAACATCCAACACTGGATAAGTAGAAATTTCCTCCAATTAAATATCAGGAAGACCGAAGCTATTGTCTTCAGTTCACGCCACAAATGCCACTCCCTTTCCACTGATTCGATCTCTCTCTTCGGCAACTATCTAAGGCTGACCAAGTCTGTTCTCAACCTTGGTGTCATTTGATCACGAATTGAGCTTCCTACCTCATATCCATTCCATCACTAAGACTGCCCATTTCCACTTTCGTAATATCGCTCATCTCCGCCCTTACCTCAACTTATCTGCTGTTGAAACCCTCATTCATGCCTTTATCACATCTAGTCTTGACTATTCCAATGCACTCCTGGCCGACCTCCCTAGTTCGACCCTCCATAAAATTGAGGTCATCCAAAACTCTGCCGCCCGGGTGCTAACTCGCACCAAGTTCCATTCACCCATCTTCCCTGTGCGTGCTAACCTACATTGGCTCCCAGTTAAGCAACGCCTGGATTTTAAAATTCTCATTCTTATTTTCAAATCTCTCTATGGCCTCACCCCTCTTCATTTCTGAACTCCTCCAACCCTCTGCGCTTCGCCTATTCTGGTCTTTTGAACATCCCCGTTTCAAATGCTCCACCACTGGCGGTCATGCCTTCAGCTGCCTAGGTCCTAAGCTCTGGAATTCGCTCCATAAATCTCTCCATTTCTCTTTCCTCCTTTAAGATACTCCTTAAAACCTACTTCTTTGACCAAGCTTTTGCTCATCTGCCCAAACATCTCGTGTGTTAATTTGTTTTGTGGTAACACTCTTGTGAAGCGCCTTAGGTCATTTTATTATGTTAAAGGCACTATATAAATATAAGTTGTTGTTGATTCTATGAAGTCTTAAAGTTCTCTGTTTATAACACAAATTGGGTGGGGTTGACATGTGACTGGGCAATGCAATTGAGGAGAGGTTTCTGGAGATGTCAGAATTGCGTTCGGGAGCTATGCACCTGCATTTAATTAAAGCTGCAATGTTGAGTCTTCACCTTTGGCAGTTCTCTCGATGTAAAATTTAATCTGCAATTATACTCTTTACCTTTTGTGAGTTATCACATTTCATAACACCTAATTCAAGAAAATCACTAAGTTCTATGTTGTTTTACAACAGAGCCTCCAGGATGCATTAATTATCTAGTTCAGATATAAATGATATTGGTATTGTGCAACACTAATTTCAAAAGAGCACTGATATAGAAAGGATAGAGGAGGAAAGGTGTAGCTTCACATGCATTATCTAGGTGCACCCAAAGTGCTATCCAGAATCATCTAAAAAGCTCTTTCTATTCTTAAGCCAGAATTTTAGATGTGTAATGCCACACTGATCTGCGCCAATTGCTCTCGCACATTACCTTTGCTTGCTGTAGGCCTGTTGGAGGTACATTCAGAAAACTAAGAAGGTATAAGAAAGCATAAAAATTTTACTTCTCATCGTCTCATCGCTATTTTAGAAAATAACCAGAGTATGGTGCGGACGCTGAACTGGTCCAATGCATGTGGGGACGTGCGCAGGTCGCGATCTAGTGACAGCAGTCAATCAGGTACAGTATAGTTTCTCATTCATAGAAATAGGAGTTCCATAAGTACGGAACTCCTATTGCTATGAATGAGAACCCTCCCTCACCCAAACACTTAAAAAAAATAAAAAATAGAAAATAAAGTACACAATTAACAGGCATTTAAATTAAAGTTGTTATTAAAAAAAAATAGTTTTCCGACTTAAAATTTTTAAAATTTTTTTATTAACACTTAAAATAAACTTACCGTAGCGGGGAGGGTTTTTAAACATAAAAAGTGCTTTTTAAACTATTTTTTATTTGGATGTGTATTTTTAACCACTTGCGCCTGTAAAAGTAGGCTATACGCCTGCTTTTTCAGACGCAGGATTTTAAAGGACATTTGCAGGGCAAGATATTCTTAAATATCGGAAATCTTACCTAGCTCCTGAGATGTGGCCATCTGTCAAGACCAAAAACTTGACAGATCAGAACCGTCGGTTTCCAGCGCAAGTGCATTGCCCGCTGGAAACCAGCTTTCCCGATACGTTCTCGGGTCCGTAGGAACTTCTTATGGACCCGGGACATCGGAATTTCAGAGCCATTATTGTTTAAGGTTCTGAGACATTGCTCTCAGCAAGAATGAGCAGCCGAACTGTATTTCTCACAGGTGTTGACAATGAATTCTCAGCCAATGAGACTGCTGCTTTGTTATGGATATTTTGGTGTGTAGTTTAATACTGAACGACATCAACTCCACTTTCATGCCTTATCCCCATACCCCTTGATTCCCTTAGTGCCCCAAAATTCTATTGATCTCAGTCTTGACTATACTCAGCAGCCACAGCTCTCTGGATAGAAAATTCCAAAGAGTCACAATCCTCTGAGTGAAGAAATGTCTCATCTCAGTCCTAAATGGCTGACCCCTTTGAAAATAATCGCATTGAAATCAATATTCATCAGATAGTCGCTTTCTTAACTCATTCTTTTCCAGGAACTCAAAGTTATTGAAGTTGTTACTGTTATATATGTAAACTTGTGTTTATTCTGTACAATCCCTTGGGAGCACATGTATTTAAGGAGGCCTCACAGGTTGGCGAGGCACTCGGGAGACCTGCAATAAAAGACTAAGGTCACACTTTACTTTGAGCTCAGTGTTCAGTCTGACTCTTTCTCCATACATAACAACTGGTGACGAGATACAGATAGCAAACCCAAAGATGCAGAGAACAGTGGGCATCCTGGAGAAATTCTCAGAGGGAGATGATTGGGAAACTTTTGTGGAGCGACTCAACCAATACTTCGTGGCCAACGAGCTAGATGGGGAAGAGAACACTGCCAAACGAAGGGCGATCCTCCTCACCATCTGTGGGGCACCAATCTGTGGCCTCATGAAGAATCTGCTCACTCCAGCGAAACCCACGGTGAAATCGTACAATGATTTGTGCACACTGGTCCGAGAGTATTTGAACCCGAAGGAAAGCATTCTGATGGCGAGGTACCGGTTCTACACCTACAAAAGATCTGAAGGCCAGGAAGTGGCGAGCTAAGTCACCGAGCTAAGACGCCTTGCAGGACATTGTGAATTTGAAGGACATTTGGAGCACATGCTCAGACTTTTTCGTACTTGGCATTGGCCACGAAATCATACTTCGCAAACCTTTGACTGTAGAGACCCCAACCTTGAGTAAGGCCATAGTGATAGCCCAGGCGTTCATTGCCACCAGTGACAATACTAAGCAAATCTCTCAGCACAGAAGTGCTGCTACAAGTACTGTGAACAAAGTGGCGATGTTTTTGAATCGCAACGTACAGGGCAGGTCACAGATACCTGCAACTACACGTCTGCAGATATCTCAGAGTCCACCATCAAGGGTGACGAATGCAAGGCCATTAACACCTTGTCGGCACTGCGGAGGTGAGCATCGTTTCCATTCATGCCATTTCAAAGGGTATGTTTGCAAGGGCTGTGGAACAATGGGACACCTCCAACATATGTGCAGGCGAGCTGCTAATCCTGTTAAACCTGCAAACCACCATGTTGCAGAGGAGGACAGATTTACGGAGGATCACGATGAACCAGAGCCTCAAACCGAGGAGGCAGAGGTACATGGGCTGCACACATTCACCACGAATTGACCGCCGATAATGCTGAATGTTGAACTAAATGGACTCCCGGTGTCAATGGAGCTGGACACAGGCGCGAGCCAGTCCATCGTGGGCAAAAAGACTTTCGAAAGGTTGTGGTGCAACAAGGCCTCAAGGTCAGTCTCGACTCCAATTCGTATGAAACTAAGAACTTGCACGAAAGAACTGATTCCCGTAATTGGCAGTGCTACCATAAAGGCCTCTTACGATGGAGCGGTGTACAAGCTACCACTCTGGGTGGTACTGGGCGATGGTCCCACACTGCTCGGCAGAAGCTGGCTGGGAAAGATACGCTGGAACTGGGATGACATCCGAACGCTATCGCCCTCTGACAGCACTTCGTGTGCCCAGGTCTTAAACAAGTTCCCTTCACTGTTCGAGCCAGGCATTGGGAAATTTCAAGGAGCAAAATTGAAGATTCACCTAATTCCAGGGGCGCGACCCATCCATCACAAGGCGAGAGCAGCACCATACATGATGAGAGAAAGGGTAGAGATTGAGCTAGACCAGCTGCAACGAGAGGGCATCATTTCACCGATCGAGTTCAACGAGTGGGCCAGCCCGATCATTCTTGTCCTCAAGGGAGACGGCACCGTCAGAATCTGTGGCGATTGCAAAGTAACTATCAATCGTTTCTCCCTGCAGGACCAATACCCACTACCAAAGGCCGACGACCTCTTTGCAACGCTGGCGGGAGGAAAGACGTTCACGAAGCTGGATCTGATTTCAGCCTACATGACGCAGAAACTGGAGGAATCATCGAAGGCCCTCATCTGCATCAACACACACAAAGGTCTTTTTGTTTATAACAGATGCCCGTTTGGAATCCAATCAGCGGCGACGATATTCCAGAGAAACATGGAAAGTTTACTGAAGTCGGTCCTGCACAGCGTGGTCTTCCAGGACGACATCTTGGTCACAGGTCGGAACACAGTCGAGCACTTGCAGAACCTGGAGGAGGTTCTTAGTCAACTCAACCGCGTGGGGCTCAGGTTAAAACGCTCGTTTTCCTGGCGCCTGAAGTGGAGTTCTTGGGAAGGAGGATTGCGGCGGATGGCATCAGGCCCACCAACGCAAAGACGGAGGCAATCGAGAACGCACCGAGACCACAGAACGTGATGGAGCTGCGGTCATTGCTGGGACTCGAACTACTTTGGTAACTTCTTACCGGGGTCTCAACACACTGTTAGAACCACTGCATGTCTTACTACGAAAAGGAGACGAATGGGTTTGGGGCAAAAGCCAAGAAAATGCCTTTGTAAAAGCGAGAACATTGTTATGCTCAAACAAATTGCTTGTGTTGTATGATCTATGTAAGCATTTGGTACTAGCATGTGATGCGTCGTCATATGGCGTCGGGTGTGTATTGCAACAAACTAATAATTTCGGGAAACTGCAACCGGTTGCTTATGCGTCCAGGAGTCTGTCTAAGGCTGTGAGCCTACAGCATGACTGAGAAAGAAGCGTCAGCGTGTGTCTATGGGGTAAAGAAAATGCATCAATACCTATTTGGGCTAAAGTTCGAATTGGAAACTGACCATAAGCCACTCATATCCCTGTTTTCCGAGAGTAAAGGAATAAATACCAACGCATCGGCCCGCATCCAGAGATGGGCGCTCACGTTGTCCGCATACAACTACGGCATCCGCCATAGGCCGGGCACAGAAAACTGCGCGATGCTCTCAGTAGACTGCCATTGCCCACATCGGGGGTGGAAATGGCGCAACCCACAGATTTAGCCATGGTTATGGAAGCATTTGAGTGGACAATCACCCATCATTGCCCAGCAGATCAAAACCTGGATGAACCAGGACCCCTTATTATCCCTAGTCAAAAGCTGTGTGCTTCATGGGAGCTGGTCCAGTGTCCCAGTGGAAATGCAGGAAGAGGTAAAGCCGTTCCAGCGGTGCAAAGCTTAAATATTTATACAGGCAGAGCTAAGTTTATGGTCTTGGCCCTCCAAACCGTGGTCTAGCGTACACGTCGACTATGCAGGCCCGTTTTTGGGTAAAATGTTCCTTGTGGTTGTAGATGCGTACTCCAAGTGGATTGAATGTGAGATAATGTCGGCTAGCACGTTCGCTGCCACTATTGAAAACCTGCGGGCCCTGGGCTTTGCCACTCACGGCTAACCGATGTCCTGGTGACCGACAACAGGCTATGTTTTACCAGTGCTGAGTTCAAAGAGTTCATGACCCCCAACGGGATCAAACATGTCATATCTGCCCCGTTTAAACCAGCATCCAACAGTCAGGCAGAAAGAGCAGTGCAAACCATCAAGCAAGGCTTGAAGAAGATAACTGAAGGCTCGCTGCAGACTCGCCTATCCTGAGTCCTGCTTAGCTATCGCACGAGACCCCACTCACTCACTGGGATCCCACCTGCTGAACTGCTCATGAAAAGAGCACTTAAGACAAGGCTCTCGTTAGTTCACCCTGATCTACATGAACAGGTAGAGAGCAGCGGCTTCAACAAAGTACATACCATGATAGCGCAAATGTGTCACGCGAGATTGAAATCAATGATCCTGTATTTGTATTGAATTATGGACAAGGTCCCAAGTGGCTTCCTGGCACTGTCGTAGCCAAAGAGGGGAGCAGGATGTTTTGAGTCAAACTGTCAAATGGACTCATTCACCGGAAACACTTGGTCCAAATCAAACTCAGATTCACAGACTATCCTGAGCAACGCACGTTGGACCCTACCTTTTTTGATCCCCCAACATACACACCAGTGGCAACCGGCACCACAGTGGACCACGAAGCAGAACCCATCATCCACAGCAGCCCTGCAGGTCCCAACACACCAGGCAGCCCAGCAAGGCCAGCTGCACAGCAGTCCAGCGAGGGCCCAACAAATGATTTAACAATACCAACTTTCATACCGAGACGATCAACCAGGGCAAGAAGGGCCCCAGATCGACTCACATTGTAAATAGTTACACTATTGACTTTGTGGGGGGGGGGGGGGGGGGTGTTATATATGTAAACTTGTATTTACTCTGTACAGCCACCAGAGGACTCATCCCCTGGAGTCCCAAGGGGTCCCATAATCCCTTGGGAGCACAGGTATTTAAGGAGGCCTCACAGGTTGGAGGGGCACTCTGGAGACCTGCAATAAAAGACGAAGGTCACACTTTACTTTAAGCTCACAGTGTTCAGTCTAACTCTTTCTCCATACCTGACAGTTACCACTCCCAGTCTCTCCTTCCTCCTATAATTTATTCCCTTCTGAAACCCAAGCTTGTCATCACCCAATCATGCTTTCTTGATTAATTTGATCTCGTCTCCTCTTTTAAATCTTGGTTAGGGAACTCTATATCATGTGCTTTGACCCATTGCTTAAATTTCTCAATTATGATAAAGGGGTAAAAACAAGTACATGAAGAATAAATTGTGGAGAAAGACTGATCTTTGGTTCTGCAATGGAAATTGCAGATAGTTCACTTAAATAGAACAAAATTCAGTTTACAATGAAACACTTCAATGTATCACATAACTAAACAGAACATTATTTTTGAGACATACATACTGATGGTGGAAAATTAGACACTAATCCTTCACTAAACTTTAAGGAGCAGTGAAATATATTGCATATATAAATGGAACTCATTTCTAAATACAAACCACTTAATCTGTCTGCACTAAGTCAATTTGTGAATTCTGTATTTTAAAATCATTTATTCTAGTTCAGGTACAGGAAACAATCTTGGGATTGCAGTCTTGACGACACATGCAGTCGGTTTCGCATCAGATTCTTGACCTGAAACTGACTGCATACTCCATCAAAAGGTTGTGATCCGGAGACTGATTGTTTACCGTAACTTGAACTACCCACTTTTTCATCACATTGTCAGTTTTGTAATGCCCAATCAGCCACCTAAGATAGGGAAACTCCTGATTTAGCAACATTTTGGCCAGGGTGGAAAGTCAATCAACATTTCATTTTTTTCAGCGCAACACTTCTTTCTTTAAGTCATCAGATAGTGCTCACAAATGGCGAAGGGCAGAGTTGCTCTGGGTTCTCAATCTCAAACACTGTTCTATTGAGAGTGCTGTTTCAAAATACAGACATGCCACTTTTTTTTTAAAAAGATATGGTTCCTGAAAAATGATCAGCTATTTTTGAAAGTTTGATCCTTTTCACTGATCCATCTGTCCGATACTGTTACATTGTTATAATTACATAGCAAGCTCTGATTGATAGTTGTAATAGTTAACAACATTTCTTATATTTTAAGCATTGCCACAACCATAATCTGCATAAAATTTAACAGGGATTGAAAGGATCAGCTGTAGAAGGTTAAATTAATTATGCTGTTTTCAAATAATTATGGAAAAGTCTTCAGTTGCATTTCACAAATGTACAGCTTTATTTTATTTTTATATCTCTGTCTAGAACATGCCTAAATCTCAACTAAGAATTCTTGAAAGCTGCACTGAAACCAAATACATATCAACATTACATTTTTAAAATTTTGGAAATGCATGAAAGTGTAAATATTTTGAAAGATAAACATTTTGAAAAGTATTTTGTGTTAAAATTCTGGTTTCACCCGCTTTTGTTAAAAAAAACAATTTTCACAGTGTGGTTTGGAAACTGCAACAGCAGTGAATACATGGCAGAACTTCAAGCAATGCAAAGAAAATGCAATTAGTCACTGACAAAGCAAATGAAATCCTTCTAATTCATCACTAGTCCAACAGTATATATTTTAACCAAATCATTAAACAACTTTCACAGTAAGGGCTTTGCAGCACTGGGCATAATGTCATTCAGATATTTAATATTTACTGTTTGGGGAACTGTTTTGTAGACTAATCATCCTAATGGTCCGAGGAAAAAGTGTTTGTGAAAGCAAACGGCATCCATCAATCCTAAATGGTTTAACTGCTATGAGCTTCAGTATTCTTTAGTCTAACCAAGATCACAGTGTTTGCCCATGGGATGAGCTGATGCTGATACTCATACTTGGGTGAAATACTACAGGTATAAACAACAAATCTACCATCTTATCGGCGACAAACCAATCTCCCATACGACCTAATTCAGATATGGAAATAGATAAACCCTGCATTTGAAGATGCTAGAGATAATTTTTAGGCAAACTTTAAGGTGTTATTAAACAGATGGTATCTTGTAGCTTCAATCAGTTAAATTACCTTGGTATAAAGGATA
Source organism: Pristiophorus japonicus (assembly GCF_044704955.1). Classification (NCBI taxonomy): domain Eukaryota; kingdom Metazoa; phylum Chordata; class Chondrichthyes; family Pristiophoridae; genus Pristiophorus; species Pristiophorus japonicus. Next base: position 39,446,641 of record NC_091991.1, on the reverse strand, counting down.
GGGTAGGGTTACAGGTGGAATATTATCAAGTCAGTTTATTTTAGCCTTCCTTTTAGTATACGGACATTTTCCTGTTAAACTCTAGATATGGACTAAGTTACAAAATTAACAGCAAGTCTAAACCAATCTGACTATAATTCACATCTTTGTAGACAGGTTATTCCAGTTTTAGTTTGGAGAAAATAATTTACACCCCTATATCTGAAAGCCATAAGCTCATACGCAGTGGTATAACTTCACTAATGGATTTTTAAATATATTTATTGCAAATGGGCTAAGAAGCAAAATTGTTAGAATTTGGGAGGCCTAATTTTTATCACCAGTATAGTTATATCCTGTTTGATAAATAACCCATTTTCTTTTAAAGTATCCTTTGCTTTCAAATTTGACTTTTGTTCAAATTCTTGTCAATGCATTCAGCATATAGGGCTCAATTTTGCCCAAAGCCGTTTTTCTGGCGTATTGCTAGAGTTCCGCCGGTTTTTCTAGGCCAGAAATACTCCAAAAATGTGTGTCAAGTTTCCCCGCTGTATTTTTCAAAATTGGCGCCGCGCAGCCTGTCCAGTCGCCTCGGAGGGTGGAGCCTGCAGAAAGACACCCTCCCTAAAAAGTTGTATTTTCATCTTTGCAGAGGAAAGCGGTACATAACAAAAGGGAAAGAACTCGAACAGGATGACGCCCAGCAAATCTGCACCCACTCATACCCTTGGAAGAGAGGGTCGCTGCTTTGATGGGTCCTGCCTGGAGAAAAGCAATCAGTACTGCACAAGCTGGGCCCACACTCGAGGGAGAGGGAAAGTTTTGCAAATTCCACAGTCTGCCTTTGCTAAATGTTAAGTACTGCGCGGGCTAGCCATGCTTCGGTTCATGGGGATGTCTCCGCCAGCTACGTTTCGGTTGATGCAATGTGCTATCATTCATCGTGGTCCTTCAAATCAGCCTGCGGCCTGCGCTGTGTGAGCCTACTCATGCCACCCACCCTGCCCCTCTTCTGTTGCTAACCATTTGTCTGTTCTGTTATATTTTGCAGAGCTTGAGGCTAACCCTGACGATGCAGAAGATTCAGACGAGGACGAGCCTGAAGAGGAGAACATCTTCCAATCCCACCTTCCAGACCAAGAGCATGGAGGTGAAGGGGAGCGGATGGATGAAGCTCCCACTGTTGTACTCACCTTTGAGGAGGTGCAGGTGCCGCCCATTGAGGTGCTATCCCCTTACCTGACTAGTGATTTGAATGTTGGTGGGACATTCCATGGTTTCCCACCGTCCGAGGCTGGGGATTTCAGTGGGGTGCAGCGAGGCACACCCAGGGCCCCACAGTCCGACGCTGCAGGTCCCAGTGGGGTGCAGCGAGGCACACCCAGGGCCCACCGTCCGAAGCTGCGGGTCCCAGTGGGATGCAGCAAGGCACACCCAGGGCCCCACCATCTGAGGCTGCGGGTTCCAGTTGGATGCAGCAAGGCTCACCCAGGGTGAGGAGGGGAAGGAGAGCTCGACCGCACTCTCCTGAGGTGCAGGATCTAACAGATGTGGTTCACATGATGTCAATGAGTGTGGAGAGCACTGACCTTACCCGATCACTTCTGGACACCATCAGTGTAGTGTGTGATGAGGTATCGGGACTGTCGGGAGAAGTAACAACACTCTCACGAGAAATGGGAACGATGTCCGGGACCATGAGTGAGGGAATATCTCAGTCAGTTGAAACCATGTCAGTGACCATAAGGGAGAGAATGTCACAGTTAGTTCAAACACTCTCAGTGAACATGAGAGGGGGAATGTTGCAGGTCGTTGAGATACTGTCAGGGTGCATTAGGGACGGCACGTTGGGAGTTAGCTGCTGCAATAAGGAAACACGCCTAGACCCCGCGCCCATTGACAGAATCAACTGCCACTCCCACTCCAATCCCCAGGCCAGCCTCTGAAGAGGCCCAATCCAGGCCTTCCACAGTACCGCCTGTCCCCGCTCTACCCCCCGCAAGTCAAGAAGTGCGCATTACCCGAGATGTTCGAAAGAATGAGCTTGGTACCCACCCCAGAAACGCTGTGCCACCGCCTGCGGGCAGAGGTGGTGGAGTCACCAAGAACAAGCGTGGCGGGCGGTCTTAGAATAAGGTGGAGGAGAGATGGGTGCAGCCTTTCTTTGCTGCTATTATTATTGTTGTTACTGTTGTAATATTCTTGTATCAAACTTTAAAGTTTTTTGTAAGTTATGTAAATTTACAAGTTTAAAAGTTATTAAGTGATCTTAAAATTTGTAAGTGATCTTAACTGAAAACTTTAAAGTTTGATACAAGAACATTTTTATTAAAATTAAGCACAAATGTTTGTTAAACTTATGAATAAAATATATTTTACATTATAACTGAATAATTTCCATTATTTGTTCCATTACTAACATAACTTTTGAAGTAAACAAGAATCATTTCCATCATTTGTTCCATTAACATAAGACAACATTACGGAACAGGTCATAAGAACATAAGAATTAGGAACAGGAGTCGGCCATCTAGCCCCTCGAGCCTGCTCCGCCATTCAACAAGATCATGGCTGATCTGGCCGTGGACTCAGCTCCACTTACCCGCCCGCTCCCCGTAACCCTGAATTACCTTATTGGTTAAAAATCTATCTATCTGTGACTTGAATACATTCAATGAGCTAGCCTCAACTGCTTCCTTGGGCAGAGAATTCCACAGATTCACAACCCCCTGGGAGAAGAAATTCCTTCTCAACTCAGTTTTAAATTGGCTCCCCCGTATTTTGAGGCTGTGCCCCCTAGTTCTAGTCTCCCCGACCAGTGGAAACAACCTCTCTGCCTCTATCTTGTCTATCCCTTTCATTATTTTAAATGTTTCTATAAGATCACCCCTCATCCTTCTGAACTCCAACGAGTAAAGACCCAGTCTACTCAATCTATCATCATAAGGTAACCCCCTCATCTCCGGAATCAGCCGAGTGAATCGTCTCTGTACCCACTCCAAAGCCAGTATATCCTTCCTCAAGTAAGGTGACCAAAACTGCACACAGTACTCCAGGTGCGGCCTTACCAATACCCTGTACAGTTACAGCAGGACCTCCTTGTTTTTGTACTCCATCCCTCTCGCAATGAAGGCCAACATTCCATTCGCCTTCCTGATTACCTGCTGCACCTGCAAACTAACTTTTTGGGATTCATGCACCAGGACCCCCAGGTCCCTCTGCACCTCAGCATGTTGCAATTTCTTCCCATTCAAATAATATTCCCTTTTACTGTTTTTTTTCCCCCAAGGTGGATGACCTCACACTTTCTGACATTGTATTCCATCTGCCAAACCTTAGCCCATTCGCTTAACCTATCCAAATCTCTTTGCAGCCTCTCTGTGTCCTCTACACAACCTGCTTTCCCACTAATCTTTGTGCCACCTGCAAATTTTGTTACACTACACTCTGTCCCCTCTTCCAGGTCATCTATGTATATTGTAAACAGTTGTGGTCCCAGCACCGATCCCTGTGGCACACCACTAACTACCGATTTCCACCCCGAAAAGGACCCATTTATCCCGACTCTCTGCTTTCTGTTCGCCAGCCAATTCTCGATCCATGCTAATACATTTCCTCTGACTCCACGTACCTCTATCTTCTGCAGTAACCTTTTGTGTGGCACCTTATTGAATGCCTTTTGGAAATCTAAATACACCATATCCATCGGTACACCTCTATCCACCATGCTCGTTATATCCTCAAAGAATTCCAGTAAATTAATTAAACATGATTTCCCCTTCATGAATCCAAGCTGCGTCTGCTTGATTGCACTATTCCTATCTCGATGTCCCGCTATTTCTTCCTTAATGATAGTTTCAAGCATTTTCCCCACTACAGATGTTAAACTAACCGGCCTATAGTTACCTGACTTTTGTCTGCCCCCTTTTTTTTTTTTTAAAACAGAGGCGTTACATTAGCTGCTTTCCAATCCGCTGGTACCTCCCCAGAGTCCAGATAATTTTGGTAGATTATAACGAATGCATCTGCTATAACTTCTGCCATCTCTTTTAATACCCTGGGATGCATTTCATCAGGACCAGGGGACTTGTCTACCTTGAGTCCCATTAGCCTGCCCAACACTACCCGCCTAGTGATAGTGATTGTCTCAAGGTCCTCCCTTCCACATTCCTGTGACCAGCAATTTTTGGCATGGTTTTTGTGTCTTCCACTGTGAAGACCGAAGCAAAATAATTGTTTAAGGTCTCAGCCATTTCCACATTTCCCATTATTAAATCCCCCTTCTCATCTTCTAAGGGACCAACATTTACTTTAGTCACTCTTTTCCGTTTTATATATCTGTAAAAGCTTTTACTATCTGTTTTTATGTTTTGCGCAAGTTTACCTTCGTAATCTATCTTTCCTTTCTTTATTGCTTCTTTAGTCATTCTTTGCTGTTGTTTAAAATTTTCCCAATCTTCTAGTTTCCCACTAACCTTGGCCACCTTATACGCATTGGTCTTTGATTTGATACTCTCCTTTATTTCCTTGGTTATCCACGGCTGGTTATCCCTTCTCTTACCATCCTTCTTTTTCACTGGAATATATTTTTGTTGCGCACTATGAAAGAGCTCCTTAAAAGTCCTCCGCTGTTCCTCAATTGTGCCACCGTTTAGTCTGTAAACATGGTCCATGTGGAATAATTGTCACTGAGCCTTCAGGCAGCAAAGCGTTCATGGATGAGCTGCAGGCGCAAGGCTCGAGCAATGGTTAAAGGGGCACGACAGCTTGTCCTCCTCCGCCGTCGTGCTCCGGGTTCAGGTAGTTGCATGGCTTTCTCGTTCTCGTTATCTGCATCTTCCTCATCATCAGCCACTCTCATCACAGGTGGGTCTTCTCCTACTAGCAGCTGCTGCCTCAGGATGGCTAAGTTATGCAGCATGCAGCACACAACAGTGAACTGACTGACAATTTCAGGGGAGTATAGCAAATAGCCTCCGGAATGGTCCAGGCATCGGAAACGCTGTTTCAAGATGCCAATGGTCCTCTCCATGATGCTGCGCATTGCAATGTGCGACATGTTGTATTCCCGGTCAGCTTCTGTCTGGGTTACGCGTATGGGTGTCATGAGCCAAGTGGCGAGGCTGTACCTTTTGTCCCCCAGTAGCCAGCTCTGCCCTTCTGACTGCTGCTGAAACATGGCAGATATAACACGTAGCATGAACGCATCATGGGTGCTGCCAGGCTATCTTGCATCGACTGACATATTGCGATGCATGTCGTCACACACTAGCTGTACATTAATGGAGAGGATGCCTTTTTTGTTCCTGTACATCTCGGAATCCTCTAAAGGTGCTCACAAGGCGATGTGGGTACCATCAATGCAGACCTGTACCTTTGGGAAGCCAGCAATCCTGGAGAAGCCCACAGCCCTTTCACGCATTGCCTAGGCGGTCACAGAGAACTTTACATAGTCATTTCTGCGGGCATATAGTGCAGCAGTCACCTGCCGAATGCAGACATGTGTTGTATGTTGAGAAATGGCACACACATCCCCAGTTATAGCTTGAAAGGATAGAATGTAAATGCAGCTGTAACCTTCACTTTAACTGACAGAACAATCCTCCTGATGCTTCTCGGTTGCAGGTCTGCTTTCACCAACTCACGGATCTCAGTTACAACTTCTTTGCGGAAATGCAGCCTTCTGACACAGTCTGCATCACTCAGGTGCAGGTACGAATGTCTGTCTCGATATACCCGAAGCGGGTAAGGCCACCTGCCCAGCACCCAACGGGCTCTGAGGTTCCTCATGCGATGACGTTGAATCAATTGTCTCCTCCGTAGCACCATGATGCAGAAGGCTCACACAAGGTATGGCATTGTCAGTATTGCCCCCATGATTAAATGTTACCTTTGCAAGAAGCTCAAAATGGCAGGGAGGCAGGACAGGTTCTTTGTGCCCTCTCCCCAAGATCTGTACGGACCACACCCAGGTCTGAGGAAGCACAGTGATCGGGAACCCCTCCCCATTGCAGTCTTGTGACTTCTTCCGATCGCGTTCAACAGCACCTCCGTTGAAAGGTAAAAGAAATGTAATCTTTATTATGCATATTTAAAGTGTTCTTATCGCCCGCCAAAACTTCGATAAAAAACAATGGTGTCTTTCCGCGCCGATTTTTCAATGTGCGCTGCTTTCTTTTAACTCACCAGAAGGTTTTTCGGGAGTGGCCAGATATGCCGACCTAGGAGAACATTTTTGGGGGCAAACTTTGAAAAATGATAACAACTGGCACAGACATGAGGTACCGCCCCTACCATGTCAAAAAAAACAAAGCTAAAAAAAAATCGTCACTAACTCAGTTACGCTGGCACAGATTCCTTGGGGAAACTTTAAGTTAAAAACTTACGGCAAAAAAACGGCGCAAATGACCGAGGAAAATTGAGCCCCGAGTATGGATGCATCTTCCAGGCTATGCTAAGTAAATGTGCCCACCTAGTGGTGGATATAGATTAGCACTGGTAACTTAAATGTTTAAATAAAGGAGACTACAAAAGTATGAGGGCAGGGTTGGCTAAGGTTGACTGGGAAAATAGATTAAAGTGTAGGACGGTTGATGTGCAGTGGCATACATTTAAGAAGATATTTCACAACTTTCGAAAAATATATTCCAGTGAGGAGGAAAGGGTGTAAAAGAAAAGATAGCCATCCGTGGCTAACTAAAGAAATAAAGGACGGTATCCAATTAAAAACAAAGGCATACAAAGTGGCCAAAACTAGCGGGAGGACAGAAGATTGGGAAGCTTTTAAAAGCCAGCAAAGAATGACGAAAAAAATGATTAAGAAAGGGAAGATAGACTATGAAAGTAAACTAGCACGAAATATAAAAACAGAGCCTACACCACCATTCAATGGGTTCATGGCTGAACATGCAACTTCAGTATCCCATTCCTGCTTTCTCGCCATACCCCTTGATCCCCCTAGTAGTAAGGACTACATCTAATTCCTTTTTGAGATAGCAAGAGTTTCTACAAGTATATAAAAAGGAAAAGAGTGGCTAAAGTAAATGTTGGTCCCTTAGAGGACAAGACCAGGGAATTAGTGATAGGGAACATGGAGATGGCAGAAACTCTGAACAAATATTTTGTTTCAGTCTTTACAGTAGAGGACACTAAAAATATCCCAACAGTGGATAGTCACGGGGCTATAGGGAGGTAGGAACTTAACACAATCACAATCACTAAGGAGGTGGTTCTCAGTAAGGTAACGGGACTAAAGGCAGATAAATCCCCTGGACCTGATGGCTTGCATCCTAGGGTCTTAAGAGATGTAGCGGCAGGGATAGTGGATGCATTGGTTGTAATTTACCAAAATTCTCCAGATTCTGGTGAGGTCCCAGCAGATTGGAAAACTGAAAATGTAACACCCCTATTTAAAAAGGAGGCAGACAAAAAGCAGAAAACTATAGACCAGTTAGCCTAAAATCTGTGGTTGGGAAAATGTTAGAGTCCATTATTAAAGCCATAGCAGGACATTTGGAAAAACATAATTCAGTCAGGCAGAGTCAGCATGGATTTATGAAGGGGAAGTCATGTTTGACAAACTTGCTGGAATTCTTTGAGGATGTAACGAACAGGGTGTATAAAGGGGAACCAGTGGATGTGGTGTATTTAGACTTCCAGAAGGCATTTGACAAGGTACCGCATAAAAGGTTACTGCACAAAATAAAAGTTCACGGGGTTGGGGTTATATATTAGCATGGATAGAGGATTGGCTAACTAACAGAAAACAGAGAGTCGGGATAAATGGTTCATTCTCGGGTTGACAATCAGTAACTAGTGGGGTGCCGCAGGGATCAGTGCTGGGACCCCAACTATTTACAATCTATATCAACGACTTGGAAGAAGGGACCGAGTGTAACGTAGCCAAGTTTTCTGACGATGCAAAGATGAGAGGTAAAGCAATGTGTAAGGAGGACACAAAAAACCTGCAAAAGGACATAGACAGGCTAAGTAAGTGGGCTAAAATTTGGCAGATGAAGTATAATGTTGGAAAGTGTGAGGTTATACACTTTAGCAGAACAAAAAAAATCAAAGAGCAAGTTATTATTTAAATGGAGAAAAATTGCTGCAGTACAGCAGGACCTGGGGGTCCTGGTGCATGAAACACAAAAGGTTAGTATGCAGGTACAGCAAGTGATCAGGAAGGCCAATGGAATCTTGGCCTTTGTTGCAAAGGGGATGGAGTATAAAAGCAGAGAAGTCTTGCTACAGTTATACAGGGTATTGGTGAGGCCACACCTGGAATACTGCATACAGTTTCGGTTTCTATATTTAAGAAAGGATATACTTGCTTTGGAGGCAGTTCAGAAAAGGTTCACTAGGTTGATTCCGGAGATGAGGGTGTTGATTATGAGAAAAGGTCGAGTAGGTTGGGCCTCTACTCATTATAATTCAGAAGAATGAGAGGTGATCTTATCGAAGCGTATAAGATTATGGGGGGCTTGACAAGGTGGATGCAGAGAAGATATTTCCACTGATGGGGAAGACTAGAACTCGGGGGCATAATCTTAGAATAAGGGGCCGCCCATTTAAAACTGAGATGAGGAGGAATTTCTTCTCTCAGAGGGTTGTAAATCTGTGGAATTTGCTGCCTTAGAGAGCTGTGGAAGCTGGGTCATTGAATAAATTTAAGACAGTTTCTTAACCGGGAATAAGGGGTTATGGGGAGGGGGCAGGGAAGTGGACCCGAGTCCATGATTGGATCAGCTATGATCATATTAAATGGTGGAGCAGGCTCGAGGGGCCGTATGGCCTACTCCTGCTCCTAATTCTTATGTTCTTAAAACTGCCAAACACCCTAGATTAAAGAATCTCAGATATTTTCACACAGAAGGCGGCCAGTTAGCACAGCGTATTTGTTCCTATCAGATTTCCCTGCTCTTTCCACATATCCTTTAATATTTTTCTTCAAGTGACCTCCACCTTCTTTCTTAAATAATCATGGTAAAACATTCCATACTCTAGTAATCATTTATGCACAAAAATTCTTTCTACTGCTAATCCTGACTTTGTACCGCTTGTTATCCAATCATTGGCTCTGTCTCACTTCGAAGCCAGAAGGCCATGTGCTCCAGTTGTACTCTTGGAGGAGAGGGGGGGACGAAGAGAGCGCGCGGTGGGGGGGGGGGAGGGTGAAGAGGAGAGGCGGAGAGGAGAGAAGAGAGCGCGCGGTGAGGGGGGAGCGAAGAGGAGAGGAGAGGAGAAAGAGAGAGAGAGAGAGAGAGAGAGAGAGGGGGGGTAGGGAGGGAGAAGAGAGAGAGAGAGAGAGAGAGAGAGAGAGAGAGAGAGAGCGCGCGAGGGGGTTGGGAGGGGAAGTGGGAGAGGGGAGAGAGGGAACTCAGGGAAGACGGATCACACTCTTCCAACCCCCTTTTCACCCACACCCGATTTCTCGGAAAGCTTGGTTTTACAAGGGACATCGTTGGAGTGGATGAAATCCAGAAGTCACAACACTGTCATTGTTCACTTTATACCCAATAAATCTTAACAATCCGCGACCCACACACAATACCCCATCTGTGGCGGGTGTGGGTGGTGGGGTAAGGTCATGCACTTGTGCTTGGGTAATGGACTTCAGTTGGTGGAGGCAGCACTTGCACTGGCTGAGAGAGAGATGCACTTACGCTGAGGTAATGGACTTCAGCTGGGGGAGGCAGCACATGTGCTGGGGTAAGGGACTTCAGCAGGAACATGGTTGGTTTTGGGGAGATCTATCCTCTGTGGCTTCTGAAGTAAAAATGGATCGAATTCGCAAAGTCAGTCAGAATTTGGGCTCGGCGCTTCCAGTTACACATTCCAGAGAAACCTCAGGGTGTAGCTTATCCTCCAAGGGGACCAATCAGCAATAGGTCATGTGATAATGAAGAGCCAGAGACAAGGTGGCCATTTTGGCAGTACAAATAAACGCATCCATAAATAATGACCTTGCCAGCGACGCCCACATCCCATGAACAAATACAGAAAGCTGCCCAGGCCCTAAACTCTGGAATACCCTCCCTAAACCTCTGCCTCTCTCTCCTCTTTTAAGATGCTCCTTAAAACCTAACTCTTTGACCAAGCTTTTGGTCATCTCTCCCAATGTTTCCATGACTTGGTATCAATTTCTGTCTGATTACACTCTTGAAGTGCCTTGGGACATTTTACCATGTTAAAGGTGCTATAAAAATGCAGTTGCTGCCATTGAAGATGGAATTATGACTCTTCTCATCACTGAGGAAGAGGCAATCGAGTATAAATAAAACAAAACCCAGAAGATTCTCTGGCGGGAGGTGGGGGAAGAGGGAGAGAGAGGGAGAAAAACAGCTTTTGAAGTTGATGATTGAGTATAATAACTGGTAACAATGAAACAAATAATTTCTACATATATAACAATGCTTTTGCTTGGAAAAAATTGAACACCCTGTTATATCTGGTGCTTATATGGATCTTCACAAATGGCATCTGAACAATCGTAACTTTAGTCAGTGAGGAGAAACATAAGGCCCAGCATTTTTCTACCTGCTAGGTGGGTCTAGCCGAGACCGCTTAACTCTCAAACTTACATTTATATAGTGTCGTTAACATAGAAAAATGCCCCAAAAGCTTCACAGAGGCGAAACAGGCAGAAAATAGTCCCTTCATCTGATCATTTATGAAAGAATTCCATGACTATCCCATGAGTGGGCACTTGTTTTTCCACAAAACAAATGCTACAAATCTGCTGGCTGGATATGAGAAGGGATGTTAATAGTGATGTAAAGTCTTGTCGTACATGTCAAGCTTCAAAACCATCACAGGAAGCTCCAAAAGGGTTATAAAGCCTACAGGGGCACATTGTTGGAGTCGTTCTTTCATATTTATTAACTTCTTCAAATGGAGATATTCCCCACTAGGTGCACAACAGCCAAAGTAGTTACCGAGATGAGCATTTTGGAAGATTATGACAAACACATCTGCAATTTCCTGTCTTCTAATACCCTGGGGTGAAAACCATTAGGTCCTGAAGATTTCTCTATCATAAGTTCCATTATTTTCTCTATTACTATTTTTTTTTTACTTATATTACATCCACCAAGTTTCTCCCCTTGATTTATTTTTATGTTCCCTTGTACCTCTGTCAAAACAGATACAAAATATTGTTTAACAAATCTGCCAGTTCCCTGTTGTCCATTATAGTCTTGCCTGTGTCTGTTTTTAATGGACCCTTTACCCAGATTTATAAAACCTTTTGCTCAGTATGTTTCAATATTAATGATTTGTTTAAAGTCAAGGCCGATCCTAGATTGATTACAGTAAAGTTATGATTGCTAAACTAATGACTATCCATAAGGGTCCATACAGAGCACTTGGAAAATGATTGGACACAAATTCTAAGCTTCTGAAGTTACTGTAAGGCATAGTGGCTGATGACCTTCATGTGTATGACATATTGAATATGGGAAAAATCTCAAGGAGGTACCAGAAAACCTCAAGGAGGTACCAGTGATTACTACCAATGGGTTACAGTTCTCATCCTCGTCAACATCATCAAAATCTCTGTCACCTTCTGGATGTGAAGAAGTGGAATGGGATGGTACAGTGTCTACAATGAGATCTGAGAGTTAGGGTCATCTAAGTTTCTTTTTGTTGGTTTCAAATCAGGAGGTTGATAAGGCCTTAAGGCTTGATTGGTATATTTTGTCCTCACATCCCTCTTTAGACTCTGGGAAGGTGGGGTTGGGGTCCCCCCAATCCCAGGGGAGGAAAATAGTAAGTTATCGAAGTCAAAACCCAGAAGGAGAGAGACACAAAAGGCGAAATGCTGTTCCAGTTGTTGACTTGTCACTGCAACTCATTATTAGATATATTCTGTTCCATATACATAACCTGTTTGGAGCTTCGTCTGGAAGAGTTTGAAGACCTGACTATCTGGTGCTAACGTGGGTCTACACAGTGGAAACTAGAGCATATTTCTTTTTCATTTCTTAAACCAGGCAGATAAAAACTTCATTCAGTATATTTTATAGTTTTAAATTTGTCTCTTCCAATAGTCTAGTACTGTGTGATGCAGTAATGTGCCATTAAGATCAGGAAAGTCCCAGAATGATTGCTGGCCTGTTCTATTAGCTGATCTAAGCTAGGGCAACAGAGGGGTCATTACAATTGGTCTTCGGGCTATGGAGGGGGGAAAGCCATGCAGTGTTCCTACTATTGATTACTATCCAATGCTCTGTTCGAAAAATGTGCATTTAGTGGAGATCTGGTGAAGATGATGTCCTTGTGATTAAATACAATACACAGGCTTGCACAAGAATAGCCATTTGATTGGGGTACCACAGAACTGCCAAACCCATGAAACTATACTCCAGAGTAACAGTGTGTAAGAGAGGAAGGGGAAGACAACTTTTGGAGGGCAAGGAAAAAAAATCAAGAGAAATGTGTTCTTGCTATTTACAATGTAATTTCCTGATGCTTCACAGCAGTACAGACACCAGAAAATAATCTACTTGTACTACAGCCTGGGATTATGAAAACTGAAAGAAATGCAACAGCAACTTTATACTTTTTGGATAAATACCCTTTTTTCAAAGTTTTATTCGTATCACAAATTATTAGAAATTATTGCTATGCAATTCTCTGCTCATTTTAATTGAAATGGAAATATATTAAAATGTAGTCCACTTCATATTGGCATTTCTTTCAATTTAGAATTAAAACGAAGCCAGGCAGCACATTTCAAATCACTTGACAGGAGATGAACATCTAAAATTATTCAATTTGCATAAATAAATGCAACACTTGTAGCAGATAATTCAGATTTACACATTCCCTTTATGAAATGATAAAAACATTAGTGGAACAGACTTTATTGATGTTGCAATCAGGTAGATTCCAATTCAGTCACTTAATTTAGTTGCAGCAAAATGTCTCAACTACTAAAAAGGCCAACTACAGTTACAATTCATGATTTTAGATCTTGCACTTGAAAGTATATACACAGTAGAAAATAAAAAAGCTGCAGTGAAGCTGTCCAATATTCCCCTGAAGTTGCAATTTAATTTATCCTATCATACTTTATTTGGTGCTATTATGCTACAGGTTTTTCTTCCATTCTTCAGAGAGTAACACGCTCCATAATGTATTTCCCCAAAATGGCTTTACTTTATATTTAATTGTCATATAGTTTTGGGAGTATACTGGGATCGAGTTTACTCCTATAGCGACAGACTTCATCTGGCCCAATTTTGGCCATGACTTGCATTAATTTGTTTGGAGTAAGTTGTTTTTTCTGGCGCAAGTTAAAAAATGCCATTTTCCCCCCAAAATTTGCTCCAGAGTAAATCAGTTAGGTACGTTTTTTTTTAGTTCAGTTTTTTTTTCCCCATAAGGGGTCGTTCCCAGACACTTACGCCAATTTTGGCCATTTATGCCACTTTGGCCAGTTAAAACTTACTCCAAATCCACTTAGGTCAGCGTATGTGGCCAGCTCTGAAAAACATTGCGTGCAGTTAAGAATTCGGCGCACCAAGAATTTAAAGCACCAAAACTTACAAAGCACTAAACAAAGCACAAAAATAAGCATTCAATAACAAATAAAAAATACAAGGAAGCTGAGAGGACCTGCACCAAGACTTACAAAGCACTAAACAAAGGCCAAAAAGTAATAAGCAATCAATCAATAACAAATAAAAAACAGAAGTCCTACCTTTATGCCAGAATCAAGTTTTTTTAAAGTCCCCCCCACCCATCAAAACACTTTCTCGCCCCCACCTCCCCTCCCCACTCCAATCAAAACTCTCCTCACTAAACAAAGCACAACCATTAATAAATAAAAAATAAAACTGAAGTCCTACCTCGGCCCGGGAAGTCAGCGGGCTGGCCGGCCGGTGCGGGAGGCCACTCGGCCTGGGATAGGGTGCGGTGAACATCGGGGCGTCCCTTCGGCCGGGGATAGGGGCTGCGAGCATCGGGTCCTGCTCACAGCCCGCAGGAAATGCTGGGAGGGCGAGGAGAATGCGCACAGACTTCATTGCGCATGCGCGCAGCTGTTGGTAGTGCTTTCTACGCCACGTTGGGACACCGGAGACTCGGCAGAGCAGGCAGGATGGGGCCACTTTTTCTCGCCGCCGTTTCCAGCGCGCAAAGTCGACGCATTTAAGGTAAGCGCACCGAAAAAAGGGGTTGGAGAAAATTGAGCCCCATATAACTAATAATTGATACATTACTTATAGGCCAAGGATACACTATCTGGATAAAATGAGTGACTAGTATTCTTGTTTCCATCCATCCAAAATTAAAAGACAAAAAGCAATACAAATGTATTAAAATAATCTTTATAGAAACATTTTCACTATTAGCCCCGTCCCCCTTTCTAAATGTAGAAATTATGATAAATTTGCAGATTACTTTGTTTTTCTAGTTTTGATGTTTTAATTTTCTTGTGATGGTTGGTGACACCAGGGGATTGGTTTGGATGAATTTCTGAGCTGACAATGTGAAGATTAATTAACATATATATTTGAAGTTACATGACTTTTAAACACCCCGTCAGAATACAACCCTCTCTCCTCCTCTTCCTTCTCCGCCCCCCCCACCCCTCACACACAAATGAACATTTCCATAATATTTTTTTTACCACTGAATGACTACTTTACATGTACCATGGAAAGACCCGTGATAGATGTAAAGCCAGATCTTACCAAAAAATGTATATAAACACATCCCAGAAACAGATTGCAAGGTCAGATTCCTGAAATGTGTGTGTGTCTAACAATTTTTCCCCATAAAACATCGACACTCAGTCCCATGCTTCAGCATGTTTGATATACTTAGCAACTCAAACACCAACTCCAGCTGGATTTGTTTGGACTGCTTTATTCTGACACCTAGTTTAACATTAAAAAGGTCAGAGTTTGCTCATATAGTCTGTATTCAAAATTCATATAAACTGTTTCCCCCCTCTTTTCAAATATTTACTTCATTTATCAAGGAATAGAATACGTTTTGTTAAAATCTTTTTTGTAACTTCAATGTGGAATGTAGGTGATAAATATTTGATAATTAAGAAATTTGAACATCAAGAAATAACTCCTTCAGGAAAACAAAAATATTGGATTTCAAGCACACTCTACAGGTAAAAATGGAACAAACCGAGTCTTGTGCCCACAATTTACATTGCAAATTATTATAAACATTATCTTAGCAAAAATGTTTTCATTCAAAACACTGATTTAAAAAGCATTTTGTCAAAGGTAGTTAAGACCCTCACATCGGATTAATTAAATCACAGCTTATTTTGGGAGACAGGGTAATAGTTGATCTCATTCCCTCTGTCATCCATAACCTAAATCCAAACTTTCTGACAATCTCAGGGACGTTCTGTGAACCTAGGCATATTTGCAGAGAGGCAGAGGGAATTAAGGGTTTCAACGCCTGTCTGCTTACTGCAAGGTCTTCCATGGCACATAATTAATTGCGATATTTGCTTGAAGAGCATCAATAATGTGAAATTTGTACAAACTACATCTACACATTGACAATAATCTGTTACTGATGAATGCCCCCTTAGCAGTTTCATGAATTCTTAGGACACAACGTGAATGGAGACAGAGGTTTTCATTGCAAAATAATTCTTATGGTGACAATAACAATCTTACATTTAAATGGATATGGATACTTTAGTCTTTAATATTTAGGAATACAAATTCCTTAAGTTAGATCAAATTCTTCACTTTAACTTTAAAATGATTAAGGGTCTTACCGGGAGAAACTTCCAAATGAGAATAGTTTTAGTTTTACTTCAAGTGCCTTTCAAGCAAATTCTCATTGCTGGATTATACTTTGCTTGTTCCCCACATTCTCCCTGCAAGTTGCTTCACTTTGTCCCAATAAGCAATTTTCCAAAATAGCCTTTGCCTTTTTGAACATATAGCAAGTCAGTGTACTGCTTTAATCCACTGCCAACAATTACAAATCTTCAAAATGTCTGTATTTTATAACCAGTGGGAGTCATTTTAAAATAATTTTGATCTGCAAGATCTATGGGCCCAAAATTCCACATTGCCTTTTTTTGGCGCTATTTCAGATTAATGGCCGTTTAAAAAAATCTGAAATAGCGGCAAACAAAAGATTTTGGCGCAGCGCAGAAAGACCTTTGGTTTTGAGGGTGGAGCTAATTGTTAGCGCTGAAAAAGTGAGGCCCCTTCTCTGCGCATGCCCAAGCATTTAGGTTTCCAGGGTAATGCAAGGTAAGCCTTTCGGCCAGGGTTAAGGGCAGGGCTGAGGAGGGCCATTTGGTCAGGGATAGGGGCTGCCGACAGGTTTCAACCCTCGGCCGGACACAGGAGCTTGTTGCTTGCTTTGAAAGAAGCCCGGGGGGTGGGGTGGGGGGAGAGGGAAGTGGAAGCCAAGCGCTGGCCGACACGATTGAACGCTCAACCGGACACAGGAGCTCGGCTTGGAAAGAAACGTGGGGGGAGGTGGAAGCCAAGTCAACAGTTCGGCGGTGGAACTTAACCACGTTTTGCAATTGCAGTTTTGAACTTCAATAAAGTTGGTCTTTTCCCTCTGCACAAGCATTTTTAAGCATTGTGCAATATAAGTTTTATTGCCTCGCTCCAAAAGCTATAACTCAGCTCCGTTTCCAAAGAGGGCGTTGGTAATGCCGATTTCAATTTGGTATGGTAAGGTTTTAAATGGTGTTCCATAATGCTGTCCTTAAAAAAAAAAAAAAAAATCCTAATGGGCAAAACTAGCAAAAATGGCGTTATAGGTGGGTTTGACCCCGAGTGACGTCAGAAAAACAGTATTTTTTTTAAAAATGGCCATTATCTGTTAAGAATGGTGTTAAACCTTTTGCGAAATTTGCAAAATTAAGTTAGCTCCAAAAAACACTTAGCTCAAAAAAAATGGAGCTAAATGGTGGCGAATTTTGGACCCAAAATACTTTGGCCAGAAAGCCTTTGCAATTGCTATTTAGGGGAGAAAAGAAATTTGGTGCCCATTTTGTTTTTAAGCTTCAAAGTGATTTTACAGCTCAAGAGAAATCACATTGCTATTAGCTATACTCAGTCAAAAGGGAAATATTATTGCTCCTTTCTTCAAAAGATCAAGCATTAGAGAAAATACTGTGGGTGGGAGTTCAGTATATAGAGGATAGCTTCATCTGGGGAGGAGGTAATTATCATTTAATACCCTCCACAGAATTGTGTTCTACTCGAGTAGTACACAATAGGGAGGGCAAAACTGGTAGAGCAACTTAAATGTAAGTAGCGCCTTTCATATCTCAGGACATCCCAAAGCATTTCATATATGGGGCACATATCTCTCAGCTTCCTGGTAAAAAGGATATAGAAATATCCGCTTTATCAGCCAGGTGTAACCAATAATGCTAACTAAAGGTGGCTGGGCTACTCCATATAACTTTACTGTTATTCCCCTGAATTTAAAAATGAACTTACACTTATATAGCACCACTTCCTTGGGATGTCTCAAAAGTGCTTTGCAACCAATGAATTACTTTTGAAGTGCACTAGTGTTATGTAGCAAACCGTAGCAATCAATTGCCCCACAAACAGTAAAAGTTGACCTTTTATTTTGGTGATACTGGTTGAGGGAGAAATGTTCATCAGTTCACTGGGAAAAACCTTTTTCCAATAGTGTGCCATGGATTTTAAGTCTGAATATGCAGATAGTTCAATGTTTTAGCTAAAAGACAGTATCTCCCAACAGTGCAGCACTCGCTCACTATTACATCGAGTTACCTTAAAGCAAGTGATATAGAGATAGATGTTAAATTAATGAAAAATGACAGAACTGCTGCAAAATATAAAGGAATTTGAGTACTCACTATGGTGCTTTTTTAACAGCCACTGTGCTATTAGAAAAATACCTGCTTCAGCTGCTTAAAGTAGTTATTCACTTCACTTTATTTTCTATTACCTGCAATCAAAGGTATCCAGTGTAGGTAACTGGGCAACTTGTAACTCTTCTGGCTGCATTTCACCAACTGCTTCCATAATTTTCCATTGATCTTTAGGATCAGTAATTCCAATCTGTGTAAAAATTAAAGTGTCTATAATTTATGCTCAGACCATGATGAGTTTAGAAAATAGCTATTCATGTTTTCATAGTTCTCTACAAATTTACCTTTAACCACTGGTGTATTTTTACATTTCATTAGAATCCCTCAGGGCAATAGAGAATGCTTCGTTTGTGTGCAAACCCATTTACATGCACATAATTTTGTAATTATCTTTATTCAGAATAATATCCTTAGGCATATTTTGTTCATTTGCACATAATTCATAAATTCTCAATGGTGATAGGGCAGGAATGGCAGCTCAACATTCCTGGTTACAGGATTTTCAGATGAGATAGAGAAGGGTTTAAAAAAGGAGAGGGATGCAGTATTGGTTAAACAATTAAAGCTGTGAGGAGGGATGGTATGTTAGAAGGGTCATCAAATGAGGCTATATGGGTTGAACTAAAGAACAAAAAAGGGGCAATCACACTGCTGGGAGTGTACTATAGACCCCCAAACAGTCCAAGGGAGATGGAAGAGCAAATGTGTAGGCAAATTACTGACAAGTGCATAAACAATAGGGCAATAATAGTGGAGGATTTCAATTACCCCGATATTAACTGGGATACTATCAGTGTAAAAAATATAGAGGGCACAGAATTCCTAAATTGCATTCTGAAGAACTTGTTTAGCCCAAGCCCAACAATGGGGGGGGAGGCGGGGGCAGGGCAGTTCTGGATTTAGTTTTAGGGAATGTAGCTGAGCAGGTGAAAGGAACATCAGTGGGAGAGCATTTTTGCGATAGTGATCATAATTCAGTTAGTTTTAGCATAATTTTGGATAAAAAGATAAAACAGGAGCAAAAGTTCTAAATTGGGGGAAGGCTAATTTTACTAGGTTGAGAAGTGATTTAGCAAAAGTGGACCGGAAACAGCTACTTGAAGGTAAATCAGTGTCAGGGCAGTGGGAGGTATTCAAGAGGGAGATACATGGATTCAGGGTAAACATGTTACCACAAAGAAAAAGGGTAGAACTGACAAATTTAGAGCCCCCTAGATGACAAGGTGCATACAGGGTAAGATAAGACAAAAAAAGAGAAGCTTACATCAGATATCGAGAGCTCAATACTGCAGAAAGCCTGGAAAAGTCTAGAAAGTGTAGGGGTGACATTAAGAAGGAAATTAGGAAACAAAGAGAGGGCATGAAAAAATATTGGCAAGTAGAATTAAAGAAAACCCAAAGATGTTTTATAATTACATAAAGAGCAAGAGGATAACTAAGGAAAGAGTAGGGCCTATTTGGTTTCCGTATTTAAGGAAGGATATACTTGCATTGGAGACTGTTCAGAGAAGGTTCACTAGAAACATAGAAAATAGGTGCAGGAGTAGGCCATTCAGCCCTTCAAGCCTGCACCACCATTCAATAAGATCATGGCTGATCATTCACCTCAGTATCCCTTTCCTGCTTTCTCTCCATACCCCTTGATCCCTTCAGCTGTAAGGGCCATATCTAACTCCCTCTTGAATATATCCAATGAACTGGCATCAACAACTCTCTGCGGTAGGGAATTCCACAGGTTAACAACTCTGAGTGAAGAAGTTTCTCCTCATCTCAGTCCTAAATGGCTTACCCCTTATCCTTAGACTATGTCCCCTGGTTCTGGATTTCAACATTGGGAACATTCTTCCTGCATCTAACCTGTCCAGTCCCGAAAGAATTTTATATGTTTCTATGAGATCCCCTCTCATCCTTCTAAACTCCAGTGAATACAGCCCCAGTCAATCCAGTCTCTCCTCATATGTCAATCCTGCCTAGGTTGATTCCGGAGGGGGTTGACTTACGAAAATAGGTTAAGTAGGGTGGGCCTATACTCATTGGAGTTCAGAAGAATGAGAGGTGATCTTATCGAGACATGTAAGATAATGAGGGGGCTCAACAAGGTGGATGCAGAGAGGATATTTCCACATAAGGAAAACTAAAACTAAGGCACAGAGTCTCAGAATAAGGGGTCGCCCATTTAAAACTAAGGAGGAATTTCTTCTCTGAGGGTTGTAAATCTGTGGAATTCTCTGCCCCAGAGAGCTGTGGCACTTGGGTCATTGAATATATTTAAGGCGAAGATAGACAGATTTTTGAGCGATAAGGGAATAAAGGGTTATGGGGAGTGGGCAGGGAAGTGGAGCTAGTCCATGATCAGATCAGCCATGATCTTATTAAATGGTGGAGCAGGCTCGAGGGACCAAATGGTCTACTCTGGCTCCTATTTCTTACGTTCTTATATAAAATGATGATGTGTGTGTGGAGCTAGAGGATGTGGGTCAGGTACTTAATGAATACTTTGCAGCTGTCTTCACAAAAGAGGGGGATGATGCCGATGTTGAAGTTAAGGAGGGAAAGAGTGAAATATTGGATGGAATAAACATAGTAAGAGAGGAAGTATTAAGGGATTTGGTATCTTTGAAATTAGATTAAGCACCAGGGCCAGATAAAATAGATCCTAGGCTATTAAAAGAAGGGAGGAAATTGCGGAGGCTCTGACCATCATTTTCCAATCCTCCCTGACAACAGGAGTAGTGCCAGAGGATTGGAGGCCTGCTAACATTGTACCATTATTTAAAAAGGGAGGAAGAGATAAACCGAGTAATTACAGGCCAGTTAGTTCAACCTCGGTGGTGGGAAAATTATTGGAATCAACTCTTGAGGGACAGTATAAACCTTCATTTAGAAAGACACAGATTAATCAAGGACAGTTAGCATGGATTTGTTAAGGAATGGTTGTGTCTCACTAACTTGATTAAATTTTTTGAGGAGGTAACAAGAAGGGTCGATGACGGCAGTGTTTTTGATGTAGTCTACATGGATTTTAGCAAGGCTTTTTGACAAGGTGCCACATGGCAGGCTGATCAATAAAGTAAAAGCCCATGGGATCCAAGGGAGAGTGGCAAATTGGATCCAAAATTTTCTCAGTGGCAGGAAGCAAAGGGTAATGGTTGACGGGTGTTTTTGCGACGAGAAGGCTGTTTCCAGTGGGGTTTCACAGGGGTCAGTACTCGGTCCCTTGCTTTTTGTAGTATATATTAATGATTTAGACTTAAATGTAGAGGGCAAGACAAACAAATCTGCAGATGATACAAAAATTGGCCGTGTGGTTGACAGTGAGGAGGAAAGCTTTAAACTGCAGGAAGATATCGATTAACTGGTCAGTTGGGCAGAAATGTGGAAAATGGAATTCAATCTGGAAAAGTGTGAGGTAATGCATTTGGGGAGGGGCAACAAGGTAAGGGAATACACAATAAATGGAAGGATATTGAGAGGTGTGGAGGAACAGAGGGACCTTTCAGTATGTCCACAGATCCTTATGAGGGGCATAAATAGAGTGGATAGGAAGGACCTGTTTCCCTTAGAGAGGGGTCAATAACCAGGGGGCATAGATTTAAAGTAGTTGGTAGAAGGATTAGAGGGGAGATGAGGAAAAAATGTTTCACCCAGAGGGTGGTGGGGATCTGGAACTCACTGCCTGAAAGGGTGGTAAAGGCAGAAACCCTCATCACATTTAAAAACTACTTGGATGTGCACTTAAAGAGCTGTAACCTACAGGATTATGGACCTAGTGCTGGAAGGTGGGATTAGGCTGGGTAGCGACACGATTAGCCGAATAGCCTCCTTCTGTGTCATAATTTTCTATGATTCTATGAAACAAACAAACTTAGAGCTCCCACTTAAAACTTAAATTGTTGGGAATCTTGATTCTCACTCAGAGTTTCTCCCACAGCGCCTGCACTGAGGGACTGATTCATCCTTGCTGATTTCAATCCCCATCTCAGCTCTGCTTTCCCTCTCTCCTCTGAAATCACTGTCCTCCTGTCCTCTTTAAACCTCTCCCTTCATATAGACTCTCCTACCCACATTCAAGGCTGCCCCTTGCTAGACCTCCACTAGCTCGAAGAAGAATGACATCAAGTGCATGGGAACACCACCCCCTCTAAGTGCCTCACTAAATTGCACACCAGCCTGACTTGGACATATATTGTCATTTCTTCGTCGTCACTGGGTCAAAATCCTGGAACTCCCTACTTAGCAGCACTGTGGGAGTACGTTCACCATGCAGACTGCAGCGGTTCAAAAAGGTGTTTCACCACCGCCTTCTCAAGGGCAACTAGGGATTGGCAATGAATGCTGGTTTTACCAACGACATCCACATCCTGTGAATGAATTTAAAAAATGAAAATAAGATCGACAAGGCCGTTGCTGACCACTTCCTTATATCCCTCACCAACCATATTCCCCTACTCCCCTCCAACTAAGCTCCTTGTGTGTGCTGGAAAAAAATGATCCCTGTTCACTTGCAAATGCACTTTCAAACGTCCAACTGTTAAACTTTTGCCCATCCATTGGCAACAATACTTCTGCATTCACTGATTTGCTCAACCACTCCTGCACCACCACTTTTGATGCTCTTGTCCAAAGCAAAAATTTGACTGCATTTCTTCCCAGTTGCTGCCCCGGTATGGCCCCCATCTTCACTCCTTCAAGTCCAAGGGGTGCAGCCTTCAGCACATCTGGTGCACAATTTGCTTAGCCATCAATCACCAGTTGTGGCTAGACCATATCACATTCACTTAGGCCTTACTCTCCTCCACAAAACCACCCACTCTTCCAGGAGAGCAAAGATAACCCTCAGCTTCTTTTGTCCATTACCAACCATCTCCTTCAACCCTCTCCCAACCCAGCTAGTACAAGGAGCTCATGGCTTGTCACCTCGATTACATAGAAACATAGAAAATAGGTGCAGGAGTAGGCCATTCGGCCCTTCGAGCCTGCACCACCATTCAATATGATCATGGCTGATCATGCAACTTCAGTACCCCACTCCTGCCTTCTCTCCATACCCCCTGATCCCTTTAGCCGCAAGGGCCACATCTAATTCCCTTTTGAATATATCCAACGAACTGGACTCAACAACTTTTTGTGGCAGAGAATTCCATAGGTTCACAATTCTGAGTGAAAAAGTTTCTCCTCATCTCGGTCCTATATGGCTTACCCCTTATCCTTAGACTGTGACCCCTGGTTCTGGACTTCCCCAACATCGGGAACATTCTTCCTGCATCTAACCTGTCCAATCCTGTCAGAATTTTATATGCTTCTCCGAGATCCCCTCTCATTCTTCTAAATTCCAGTGAATATAAGGCCTAGTTGATCCAGTCTTTCTTCATATATCAGTCCTGCCATCCCAGGAATCAGTCTGGTGAACTTTCGCTGCACTCCCTCAATAGCAAGAATGTCCTTCTTCAGATTAGGGTACCAAAACTGTACACAATATTCCAGGTGAGGCCTCACCAAGGTCCTGTACAACTGCAGCAAGACCTGCTTGAGATCGAGATCATCTGAGCATCTGCTTCCCTCCCTTCCTTGTCCTCCAAGCTAAATCTATTCCAGGCTCCTCTGGCCCAAGCTCTGAACCCATGGCTCTTTATAGCTTCTCACCCATCTTCACCTCCCCCACCCCCCACCACACAAGCTCAATTTGCTAGAACCCCATTCTCACTAAACTGCTGACCACCAAACTTCCCTGCCTGGTCCCCATGGTAGCTTACTTTGTAAATGTCTCCCTCTCCTTGGGTGTTGGCCCCTTCCTTTCAAAACAATGGTAATAGTAAAAAGCAGGGGACTACTTTGCTTTCCTGGATGCTCCTGGAGTATTGGGCAGTCGAGCCAGATTTGATGATGGATGGCTAAACCAGATGTAAGCTAGTTATGCTCTTAGAAAGCAATCTGCCAGAATAGAATATGTAGATAAGTGTTGTGTAATAGAATAGTATAGCACAGGAGGCCATTCGGCCCATCAAGTCTGCACAGGCTCTTACAAAGAGCAGTCCAGTTAGTCCCGCTCCCCTGATCTTTCCCAGTATCCCTGCAATTTTTTCTTCAAGTATTTATCCAATCCGCTATTGAAGGCTACTATTGAATCTATACCCACCACCCTATCAGGCAGTGCATTCCAAATCCTAACCACTTGTTGCATAAAAAAGTTTCCCCTCTTTTTGCCAATCACCTTAAATCTGTACCCTCTGGTTATCGACTCTTCAGCCATTGGAAACAGTTTTCTCTTTATTTACTCTATCTAAACTCATGATTTTAAACACCTTTATCAAATCTCCTCTTAACCTTCCCTGCTCCAAGGGGAAGAACCCCAGCTCCTCTAGTCTATCCACGTAACTACAATCCCTCATCCCTGGAACCATTCTAATAAATCTTTTCTGTACCCTCCTCAAAGCTTTCATGTCATTTCTAAAGTATGGTGCCCAGAAGGAGACACAATACTCCAGCTGGGGCCGAACTAGTGTTTTATATAGGTTGAGCATAACGTCCTTGCTTTTGTTCTCTATACCTCTATTTATAAAGCCCAGGATTCAATAAATGCAACTAGTTCTTGTCGTAAAGATATGGGGATGTAGAGATATCCTATTACCACCTTTGGGAAGGGCAGGGGTAAATATGCAGAAATTTGCTGCTAAGAGTAAATAGGTCAGATACAGTCCATAATAGATCTTTGGAAGGTGCGAGTTCAGTCGAACACATGGTTTGTTACGATCAATATTTCCTGAATCCTTATTGGTAAGATTGCCGAAATGATTCAAATGCAGTTGAAATGTGACAAGTAACACTCAAACACTGAATTAAACTTACTAAGTCCAAGTGTGCTGAAAGCTTTGTTTTTCCACCGACTTTTAGAATATACACTGAAGTGTGAGTAATTTTGTCCATTAGAGTGTTGAACGAACATTATTTGTGGTATTAGAAACAGCATCAAGGTATCTTGTGAACTTAATGAGTCAATTCTGTGTCAAATCATAAACTGTAAAGTCTTGACTAGTTTATGGGCTGTTAGGCACAATCAGACAGCTTAAGTGACTTCAGTACAGTGCAAGCCAGTGTTTTCAGATTCAAGTATAGAAGTATGTACAGTTTCCAGCAAAATTTTTGGTGAACAGAGTGTATGATGACAGGAAATTACTTGTGTTTATTTAAAATCTAATATGGCATTTAAATTTATTGAGTGACAAGTTAACGTTTACAGATGAACAGGCAGACATCATCAAAACATAAAATCCCCCCCCTTCCCATCCCCAAAATCAATTGCAGTGAGCATTTAGCATACATTCTACCCGCAAGTTAAACTTGACAAGCTAAGAGGTTCAACTCCTAAAAAAAAAAATCACAAAACATATTTTCAGCTGGTAAACACAACTTTTTGGGATATCTGACTATGCTGTCAAGGGGAACATAAGAATTAGGAACAGGAGTAGGCCATCTAGCCCCTCGAGCCTGCTCCGCGCGTGTGTGTGTGTGTGTGTGTGTGTGTGTGTGTGTGTGTGTGGGGGGGGGGGGGGGAGGGGGGGGGGGGGAGGGGGAGGTGGACCTCATTGTAATGTGTTAAAGATTCTACTACTGAGCTAAACATTGTTCTCTCGGCATTCAATTCTCAGGATGATTTCCAGAGATTTTTTTTTAAAAAGGGGAACTAAAACAAAACCATATAGGGCAGCAGCAAGTCACACATATCTTTAAATCTTTAAATTAACTTCTTCCAGCATCTTTACAGTTTAAATAAAAATCAAAGTTTCCAAATGTCATGAAGGAAATTGAGCCTATATTCATCCAGAAGAGATAACATTAAGATATGTACTGTGGATAACTGAAAACTAAGTCTACTGTACTGAAGCCTCCAGTTAAATGGTTCAGGTGTGGACGTAACACCTTGGAGCTTAAAATACAAATTGGAAAAGCTAGAAGGTCGCCTATGGAGTAAAGTTCTATGGTGTTACTCTACACCTTATCTTACTTAAGAAGTCATTCTTCATGTGTGAGCCTTTGTAGTTACCAACTTGGGGTCATCACAGCCAAGCCCAAAGCATCTTCATCCAATGTGCCCAGTGATCACTGGGTGGCCTTCAGGAATGTCATTTCTAGCTGTTTCCTCTCCCTAACCCAGAGCTGCTGAGGACAACTGTAGTGCCCCTAAAGAAATGGAATAACTTGGAACAGACTGAGGGTCAAACTTGGGATCCTCTTGGTCTGTATGACTTGGTATTAGCTTTTCAATATATGTAGTTACTCTACCACCTGACAAATTCTATAGAGATGGAAGCAAATCCAATCAATACTGCTAAACAACTTTTAAAATAGGGAGCAGTCACAGGTATAGATGGCTTTGTTTAAAATTTTCATATATGTGTTCTTAGACTTAAAAACTAACATGAATGATACTGTTTAGAACAGAGATATAAACAACATCCATTAATTGTGTGCGCAACAGGTGGCCATGTGGTAGTTCTGCACCAGGCTATAAGCTTTGCCTCAGGCAAGGCCAACAAGGGAAGCCAAGCAGAAGTCAGAGATCTAAACACAATGAGGTCAAGTATTTTAAATGTGGTGAGTCAGGCCACAAGATGAACCACTACTCATCTCTTAGAAATCCTGCAACACGAGTTGAAAGGCTATGTGAGCTTGTAAGTATGAGACGGCCAGTTATGCGGTGACCACTGATATGTTGGCACCTTACTTTCACCTGACCATGGTGAGTCGGACACAAGTAAGGGAGCTGCGAGATATTGGCTGCTTTTTCACAACAGTACATGATAGCTTGGTGAAAGGCCATCACATTAGGGACTGTGAATGACCATTGAAGGTCCCATGGCCTGAGTTTGGCTAGAATTTTTAAATTACACAGAGATCACAGAAGTGCAAGTTTAATCATCCATACTGTTTGATGTATTAATAAGGAATGATAGGGATACAGAAGGGGTTATAGGCAAGGAGATCAGGGTGATGCTGTGCAGCACCAGCCTTAATGGCTCAGCACAGGCAGCTGCAGAAGTTGCTGACCAAGTTGTACGAGTTCTATGGCTCCCCACACCTGAAGAAATTCAATGGGGTAAGGCAATTTCAGGCAGAGAGTTTGCTGGGTTAGTTCTGAGCACAGTGGAGGTGGTTAGACCAACAGTAAGTGGCGTGCTGCATAATTCTAGGGGTTTCACAGTCCAGGGAAGCCTAGATAGTAAATATTGCAGCTGGCTAAGTACCCCTGCGGGCTCATGGAATGGCAGACAGGAAGCTCATCCCTCACCTCGCAGAATGAATTTAAAAGAGCACCATATCCTGAAAGGGTGCTCAGTCACACAGGGAACAGTGGCTGTTCGGGAAGCAGGCCTGTACCACACCTCAATCAGGATGAATCATAGAATGATACAGCACAGAAGGAGGCCACTCAGTCCATCGTGCCTACGCCGGCTGTATGGTGGAGCTATCCAATTAATCCTCGGCGCCTGCTCTTTCCCCATAGTCCTGTCATTTTTCCATTTCAGTATTTATGCAATTCTCTTTTGAATATTACTTCTGAATCAGCTTCCACCACCCATTCAGGCAGTGCGTTCCAGATCACAACAACCTGCTATGTAAAAAGCAAAATGTTTCATGTCGCCTCTGGTTCTTTGGCCAATCATCTTAAATTAGTGTCCTCTGGTTACTGATTGCTGTGCCACTGGAAACAGTTTCTCCTTATTAACTATCAAAACTATTCATGATTTTTGAACACCTCTATCAAATCTCCTCCTAATCTTCTCTGCTCTAGGAGAACAACCCCAGCTTCTCCAGTCTCCACATTACTGAAGTCCCTTAGCCCTGGTACCATTCTAGTAAGCCTCTTCTGCAGCCTCTCTAGCGCCTTGACATCCTTCCTGAAGCATGGTGCCCAGAATTGAAAGCAATACTCTAGCTAAGGCCAAATCACTGTTTTATAATGGTTTAGCATAAGTTCCTTGCTTTTGTACTCTATTCCTCATTGTTTACTACATTTACAAGTTTCGTGTCATCTGCAGAGTTTGAAATTATCCCTTGTATACCCAAGTCCAGGTCATTAATATATACCAAAAAAAGCAGTAATACTGAGCTGTGGGGAACACCACTACATAAGCTCACTCCTGCCTAAACAACTGTTCAACACTACTCTTGATTTCAGTCCCTAATTCAATGTAATTTTGCTAACAAGTCTATTACATGGTACTTTTTCAAACGCCTTTTGAAAGGTCATACACGCATCAACCACCTCACTGCCCACAGCAATCCTCTCGGTTACTTCATCAATGAACTCAATCAAGTTAGTCAAACACAATTTGCCTTTAACAAATCCGTACTGACTTTCATTTATTAGACCTTACTTTACCAAATGCCAATTAATTTTGTCCCGGATTGCTATCTCTAAACATTTCCCCACCACCGACATTCGGCTGACTGGCCTGTAGTTGCTGGGTTTATCGCGCTCCCCTTTTTTTAAAGCATTTGCAATCCTCCAGTCCTCTGGCAGCACCCCCATATTCAAGGAGGATTGGAAGATTGTGGCCACAGCCTCTGCAATTTCCACCCTTACTTCCCTCAGTAACCTAGGACACATCCTAGCCGGACCAGGCGACTTTTCTACTTTGAGGACTGTCAATCTTTTATTCATCCTCTATCTATTTTTAGCCTATCTAATACTGCTACTACCTTCTCCTTTATTGCTACCTCCTCTTCGTTAGTGAAGACAAATGCAAAGTACTCATTTAGTACCTCAGTCATGCCCTCTGCCTCCCCAAGAATATCTCCTTTTGGTCCCTAATCGGGTTCCTTTGACTACCCTTTTATTGTTGTTTATATAAAAGACTTTTGGGTTCCCTTTTATGTTAGCTGCTAATCTATTCTCATACTCTCTCTTTGCCCCTCTCATTCCTTTTGTAGATCTTCTCTGTACTTTTTATATTTCGTTTTGGTTTTCACTGTATTATGAACCCTACAATTATCTTAAGCCTTCTTTTTCGGTCACATATTAACCTCTATATCTTTAGTCATTCAGGGAGCTCTAGTGTTGGATGCCCTTCTTTTCCCCCTTGTGGGAATGTGTCTACTCTGTACCCGAACCATCTGCTCTTTGAAGGCCTCCCATTGTTCAATTACTGTTTTGCCCACCAGGTTTTGATTCCAAGTCATCTGGGACAGATCCCTTTTCAACTCACTGAAGTTAGCCCTCCTCCAGTTAAGTATTCTTCCGCTTGATTGTACCTTGTCCTTTTCCATAACTATTCTAAACCTGTTGATATTATGATCACTATTCCCCAAATGTTCGCTCACTGAAATATGCTTCACTTCCCCCACTTCATTCTCCAGAATTAGATCCAGCACTGTCTCCTTCCTCGTTGGGCTGGAAACACACTGATCAAGAAAGTTCTCTTGCACACATTTCAGGAATCCCTCGTCCTCCTTGCCCTTTACACTGTTACTATGGAATAGCCTTGTGCATCTTACCTGTTCAATAGGGAGACATGGGAGACCACATGGTATACTGTCCAAATTGGGGACAGGATAAGTTATTCACTCTATCCTTGGTTCAGTCTTCAGCCCGATTTCCTTTCGACGTTTAATGCCGTCCAGGCCATTTCACTGATCTGTGATGACACTCACCAAGCCTACTACTTTTCACTCGCCCTTGATGATCCCCTCACTTTTGTCTACCCTACTAAGATCCTGTACCTTCCTCTCTAAAGCTATAATCAATGTTCCCTCTAATCTGTGTGACCACATGGTCCCTTTGGCAGTCCCGCGCAGCCTGGGTTTGTTTGTTTTTTTACGGTGAAGTTTGCGCATGCACAAAATTGTGAATGGGTCGGGCAGCCCCTTTAAGGGGCCACGTCTCCCCCCCCCCCCCCCAAAAATAGGAGGAACATCGGCTGTTGCCTGTTCCCTTAAGCTTTTTGATTAACACTTCACCCAACTATTATACGTGGCTTTCTTGCAATCCCGCAGCAAAAAAAAAACCAGCATTGCGATCATCTTGATTATACTGATCACAGCTGCTCCTCTTTATGACATTAACATCCTAATAGGATGGTATTACAAATGAATTAAGTGATTCAAAGTCTAAACAATGAAAAGCTGCATAATTGCACTTCCTCCAGTTAAGACAAATTGATCTCAATTTGTGTGGTCCTTGAATAGTGCACTCCTGGTGGAAGACCGTTGCAAACACAATACAAGGCCCCGCGAATCAGACCAGGAACCAGAATGGCTTAATAGTGCCTGAATGTCTTAATCTCCTGCTCTGGTGGGTACCATAGATGTGCCCATAGTAGCATGGACACCAATCATTCAAATGTTAATGAGGGAAATTGTCCACTTATCCCAGAGGGTATAGTGGGGTCATTATGTTCAAACTGGAAAATATTAAAATACTTTATTAGAAAGATTATTTAAAAGAGCACAAAACTCTTAATTGAAGAAATTATACTTTATGTCAACAGCAAAATAATTATAACTGCAATGAAGATAAGGAGAAATCAACATTTTCTTTATTTCTGTATTGTGAAGACATATGACTATTGTAACTTAACTAAAAACCGCAAAATAACTGTTGTAAGCAAACCTTTTCAAGATCTTCTTTCCCCATTGTAAGAAGTCCTCTGAAAGATACATCATTCTCCTTTAGAAAGTGATAATAGAAGACATTTTAAAAAGTCAGTATATTTTATACGGAGGATCTCTTTTACTAGCGTGGAGTTAACCTCCAGTGGTGAGACATTAACATACAAATTTATTATAGAATAATAATTCAGCGGCTTGTAGAAATATTCATTGCTAATCTATCCATAATTAATTAAACCTAAATTCTATCTTTAAAGATATCCTAACGAACTATATAGACCTATATAGATTAGACACTTCTGTATGATTAAAGAATCGATTGCAATCCTTTTGCATTAGTCTCAAATAGAGTTCTATTGCGTAATTGGTAAAAGACCTCGAGCTTTGAAAAGATAGCCCTCATAACAAAACTTTTTTGTCCCACGTTTTAAAAATGAGGCTTGCCTGTACTCGAGAGTATATAAATGGTTTGACACTCATCTAAAATCTTCAAAAAAGGTAAAATCAAAAAGCAAGGCAGCAATACAAAACATGTTAATAGATAACTCTATGGATATACAGACTACCAATCAATGCTGAAAGAAATAATATCTTCAGTTATCAAGAAAAAGAACACACCTCAAATAACTCCTGAAGGTGTTCGAGTTCAAGCCCATGTAGAAACAGTTCTATGTCACCAAAAGTTGAAATCGAACTGTGAAAATGATAAAATCTTTTAATATACATCAGGAAAAACATGATGGTTAAAACATTAAAAAAACGGTTACAAAAAAAATCATTCCTATCAATTACATTTCTGAATTCCTTTTTCAAAGTAATGACATGGAGTCCTATGCATGTCAAAAATTAAATGACAATTACATTTTTATTATATTTGATTATGAACAAACATTGGGCGTCTATCAGGATTATTGGGATTAATTAAATTTTAAAGCTCAAAAACACACTGTTTTAACTGTTTGAACATCTTGCTGTTACACGTGTGACAATACGTGTCTTTACTGTTCATTTCTGGTGACCTTGCTCTAATAATATTGAACGCTTTTCATGGACAGAAACAGGAGAAAATTAATAAGTACATAATGTACAAAATAACAATGGGAAAATTTACATATGTACTTCAGTTCTTTGTACAAGTCTAAAACTCAGCAAACTAACTTAAAATCAGTGAGAAAATGAGCTTTCATGTAACTAATTCTTCATCATTCATTATTCCATGGAGATTAAAGTGAATTAAGAGATTATGGGCTAGAAATTCGGCAGGTTTGCGCCTGCTTTTCGACATGGCGAAGTGGAAAAGGTACTTTTTTGGTGCTAAACATGGCGCACAATATTTAATGCTTCGGTGGAAAATTCGGCAGTGGTTTTGCGCCGGCAATAAAAATGATCACATGCCCGTTTTTTAAACCGTTTTTATGATGTCAATCAGTGTGCAATGCTCCGCTATCAGCGCGGGTGGAAAATTCCCGATATCGCCAGTTTTACTGCCCGCCCAAAAAAATCAAGTCTTATCAGGTGGGACCCACGGCACACCCGCCGCCATCATGAAAAACAGAGCAGAAGTTAAGTGCATAAAAGGATTTGGAGGGAAGGCTGCATTTTAATGGTTTTTGTGAGTTTATAGTTTGTTTTTAAGGCTATTTATGGACATTTAAAAGAATGGGGGCTATAATATCTCTGCCATTATTGCTGGCTGCTCATTCTATGCAGCATCGAGCTGGAATAAGGCATATTCAAGAGCATTTTGAGCGTAATCAAAGAGCTCGCAGATGTATAGGGAGGTCTTATTCCTCAGGAATTTACAGGCGACGGCACTCATACCTTCAGCTGTCTGAAGCACAGTGCGTTCAAAGGCTGTGCTTCCGAAAAGAGGTGGTCACAGAGATATGCCAACTGATAAAAGCAGACCTACAGCCTACCAGCGGGATCAGGGCTGCACTGCCGGTCGAGGTGAAGGTGACTGTGGCACTTGCCTTCAATGCCTCCGGCTCCTTTCAGACATTAGCAGGGGAGATATGCTCCATCGCTCAGTTCGCTACACATAGCTCCCAATGACCAAGGAGGCACAGAATGAGAGGGCTATAGGTTTTCATGAATTGCTGGCTTCCCCAAGGTTCAGACTGCCATTGACTGTACGCACATCGCACTGCGAGCACCTTTAGAGGATCACCGAAACCAAAAGGGATTCCACTCCCGGAATGTAGAGATTGTCTGCGACCATACTCAGCGCACCATGCAGTAAATCCCCAGTTTCCAGGGAACATCCATGATGCTTTCATTTTGCATGAGAACAGTATCTCATACTGTTTGAGCATCAGCCACAAGGCCATAGCTGGATGCTGGAGAACAAAGGTTACGGCCTCGCCACCTGGCTCATGACCCCCCCCTCCGGAACCCTCAGACACAAGCCAAGCATCACCTTAATGACAGCCACATGCAACATCGTCGAAAAGACAATTGGAGTGCTCAAGCAGCGCTTCCGATGCCTGGACCACTCTGGAGGCAGCCTGCAATACTCCCCTCAGCAGGTCTCTGAGTTCATTGTGGTGTGCTGCATGCTACACAATTTAGCCATCATGAGGGGGACAGGATTTCCCACTGGGGACTGCAGGACTCAGGAGAGAGGGAAGGAGGAAGACGACGACAACGAGGACGAGGAGCCTGGCGATGAACCCATGCCACCACCACCCCTCCCCACGACCACAGGGAGCTTTTGCCACTGCAAAAGCCTTACGTCAGCAGCTCATAATTCAACGCTTTGCTTCACCGTTGCCTGCCCACACTATCCCACCATGTTGACTATTCCCCCTCTTATTCTGCAAATGAGACACTGCACAAGAATGGTTATGGTGAACAAAATAATTTATGAAACATTTGTAAATTTATGAAACTTTGTCAACTTTGATTTTGAAACTTAAATACATTTTTAACGAACACAATTTGTAAAACTTTAAAAACTTTTATAAAATAACCAAATCAGCAAAACAAAACAAGAACAACCCCTGCACTGAACGTCTTTTAACTGTGGCCACCTTCGCGCCACCTCCCCCCCCCCCACCCCTCGTCCTAATCCCCCCCACCCTTGCTTCTTGTCCCTACTCGCGTTGGGACCAAGACGGTGTGCAACAAGGCACGCAGAGCACTGCTATTGTTGGGGAAGAGACAATGGAGAAGCCTTTGGACCCCCTGGAGAAGCTTGGGCTATGGGAAGGCCCGGTTTCTGAGTGGCAAGGCTCTTGCTCAGCCTCACCACTCACAGATGCTGTCGGTCTGGGTGGTATGACATTAGGGACTGCAGTGCCAAAAGTCGAGACCATCAATTGCCGCTGGGCATTGACAGCCTCAGTGTTCTCCTGCGTCGCAGCTACAATCTGCAACATGCTCTCCCTCATGTCCGCAGATAGTGCCGCAATGTTGCCAGAAATGCTACCCAGGACCTCGAGGAGCTGTCGGCTGAGCTCGATGCTCTCCCGTGACAGTCCCACCATATCCAGGTGTGGGTCTGCCTGTCTTTCAGCAGACCGGCTTTGCCGACTCAACCTCCAAAGAGACGGCATATTGGGTTCAACGCTGAGGGTGCGTTGCTGCACACGGCTTGGACCCAGTGCCTTGGATGGGACAAAGCCTGTGAATGTGGCTTCCTCCGAAGAACTTGTGGCTGCAGCTAAAAAAAGGTGGCGACTGTATTGGCCCTTCCACCACTCCCCCCTCCCGCAACAGCTTCATCATCTTGTTCCTCCAGTGTAGGGTCCTCAGTGTGGCCCTCATCTTCCTCCTTAACCCACACATGATGGGCTGAGGTGGAGGCTTCCATAAGAGGACGAGACCAGCCACGCGCTCCTCCAGGTCAGTCAATGGCATGGTTTGGGGCGGACCGCCGCCTGTGCGCCGCTGCTCGCGGTAGTTGTGGGACAACTTTTCCTGCAAAAATGACAATAGGAATGGTTACCAGAGTGCCCTTCTGCTCGTGGCGCACACAGATAGCCATCAAAGCACTTATACCATACTGTGTGCATTTAATACAGTTGTTTGTTTAATGGCCCTGATAGTTGCACGTGGTTCATGAGGAAGACATCGACATGCAGTTGTCAAAAAGCAGTCATAGTTATGTGTAACGATCATTCATGGCAAATAAGGTCCACTAAGCCTATCTATAACAACATGTGTCAGATTTACAATTTAAGTAATCAAGGAGTGCATCAATAAAAATATTACTTACTCTCACGGCCCTGCAATGGTCATTCCACCTTTTCCTGCATTGCTTGAGGTCCCTTCGAATGTCATCAACTGAGGAAACTTCCTCAGCAACACAGGCCCAAAATTGCCTCATGACAGCTGGGGGGGTTTACTTCGACTCCTCCTATTAAACTCTCCCCATCTACATTCAAATGCTGTGATTAGGCCTCGTTTGCATCGGAACTGAATTTCTTGGCTCTCTGCCTGCTATATTCACCCTGCATGTTGTCTGGTCTGTCAAAATGGCAGATTGACACCTGGGTATAATGCGCATACACAGGTGCACCCGGACAGCTGACCAGAATCGCAGGGGGAAAAAAATTGGCCGGGGGGGGGGGGCGGCGGAGAAGGAATTTGCGCATGCGCAGAAGGTCCATTTTTTCCCCCAGATCGGTGAAAATTCGGCTCCGACGCACAAATGCAGTTGTACAAAGCCGGATTTACCGCTACTGCCGGTCACCATTTGGCGAATTTTGCGGTGTCCAAGGATAGCGGAATTACGGTGCTTAAAAAAAACTGCCGTGATTATCGCCAAAACAACAGCAATAACGCTATTTTCTGAATTTCTAGACCAAGTTCTCTCCATATACAGAAGTCATCATTTCGTAGTATTTCTGTGCAATTTCTTGTAGCTATGTTTTAAACTGACCAATATTTAGTCAGATACAATTGTTAAAATGGTTAAACCAAGTATGATCGGAAAATGCACAATTTGATAAATCCTTATGAAGTAATATAAATAAAACAATACTTCCAAAAATGTTACAAGATTCTGAACATTGCTTATTACCTTACTCTGTTATTCTTTCCTGTGTTAGAATGATTTATAAGGTATTTGAAAATCACCTCCTCTTTAGCTATGTTCTGGTGTTTTCCCAATAAAGGTGAATTTGAAGTCACTGAGAGTAACAATGCTAACTGGAGGGTGAAAAAATAAAAGGTGCCTTTGTTTAATTATAGTGAATCAGACAGTGATCTTTGTTACACGTTGTTTGCCATTAGTGGTCCGCATCTGCAATTCCACACAACCAATTTTAAATCTGAAGTGCCTTATTCAAATTTGTAATACATATTTTTGGAGGGTAAAAATAAAGCCTAGTTAGCCCCACCCCCATTCAGCCCCGCCCCCCCCTCCCCGTTTACTAGTTTACAGATTACACACCTTCTATTAAGCATAGACAATTACAAAATAAATTGAAATATATTGCAAAGGTAAATTAAGTGCTTTAGTTATGGTTTCTCTAACCAAAGCATAATCCTATCCCATTCACTTATTGACTTATGCAGCTACAATAGGTAACCTCCTTCCAGAGGTCAATCATTGGTGCAGAGCACAAAGGGTTAGGCATCATTGGCTCAAGTTGGGCAGCCAGTCCTCTGGTGGTCAGCTCTTTTTTATACTGGGGGAATGGATTTGATTCGATTCTGATATTTGGCAGCACAAAGTGACTTTCAGATGTTTAAGGATTGAGTATTGTCCTTCTAGAAAATTCCTTATTCTTCAATTGGTTCTTATAATAGTGTGAAATACTATATAGAGAGCTAAATGATAACCTAATTTCTTCCAAGAAATAAATAGTGAAAAACTAAAAATCCAGCCCCTTTTTGCCTGCGCACATTTTTGGTGTTTACCTGTGAATGATTATTTTTCTCAGCAATATCAACTGCCATCTCTCCAGATTTGGTCTTCAGTATTTTATCAGCTCCTAACTCAATTAACTTCAGCACCGTACTTTTGTGACCGTGACTTGATGCCCATATCAGTGCCTAAGTGTTGTAGAGAAGAAAAATCTATTTAGAGGGTTCATAAAATTTGCAAATCATTATAAGTCATTACACTCCAGAAGTAGCTGTAAAGCGCTTTGAGACGTCCGGTGGTCATGAAAGGTACTATATAAATGCAAGTCTTTCTTCTATAATCTTTTGACAAAATCACTGCAGATCATCATCATCATCATCATCATAGACAGTCCCTCGCAATCGAAAGGACTGGCTTCCACTCCTGATGTGAGTTCTTTGGAGGCTGAACAGTCCAATACGAGAGCCACAGACTCTGTCACAGGTGGGACAGACAGTCATTGAGGGGAGGGGTGGGTGGGACTGGTTTGCCGCACGCTCCTTCCGCTGCCTGCGCTTGACCTCTGCACGCTCTCGGCGTTGAGACTCGAAGTGCTCAATGCCCTCCCGGATGCACTTTCTCCACTTAGGGCAGTCTTTGGCCAGGGACTCCCAGATGTCAATGGTGATGTCACACTATCAGGGAGGCTTTAAGGGTGTCCTTGAAACGTTTCCGCTGCCCACCTTTGACTCGTTTGCGTGAAGGAACTCCGCATAGAGCACTAGCTTAGGGAGTCTAGTGTCTGGCATGCGAACTATATGGCCTGCCCAGTGAAGCTGATTGAGTGCGGTCAGTGCTTCAATGCTGGGGAGGTTAGCCTGGACGAGGACACTGATGTTGGTGTGCTTGTCCTCCCAGGGGATTTGCAGGATCTTGCGGAGACATTGTTGGTGATATATCTCCAATGACTTGGTGTCTTCTGTACATCGTCCATCCCTCTGAGCCATACAGAAGGGCGGGTATTACTACAGCCCTGTAGATCATGAGCTTGGTGGTAGATTTGAGGGCCTGGTCTTTGAACACTCTTTTCTTCAGGCAGCCGAAGGCTGCACTGGCACTCTGGAGACGGTGTTGAATCTCCGCATCAATGTCTGCCTTTGTTGACAAGAGGCTCCCAAATGGTCCACGTTGTCGAGGGCTGCGCTATGGATCTTGATGACTGGGGGGCAGTGCTGTGCGGCGAAGACAGGGTGGTGGAGGACCTTTGTCTTACAGATGTTTAGCGTAAGGCCCATGCTTTCATATGCCTCGGTAAATACATTGACTATATCCTGGAGATATCACACCTATAACATACTTTCACAAATTAACTAAAAATTTCTAATAAGGAATCAGTTAGAACTCAATAAACTATGAGCCAAACTTTTATGACTCCCTCTGTAAAATCAATCCGCAGAATACAATGTTTCCCTGTCCAAATCCTCTTGTCTCTAAGCAAAATGCATTTACTATGTGGAAAATTGAAAAATTATATATATATAGTTGAGCTATTTTCAAGCAGGAGGTATTTTTCAAATTTTAATGCAAACAATGAAACTTGACCAAAGTTGCATACTGTGTAGCCTTTTTCATCCTGGATATTGATTTCTGCTCCATGAGCCACCAGCAGCGCAATACTCTGAGTATGTCCTCCTCTAGCTGCGTACATCAGCGGGGTCATCTGATTACTAAAAGAACAAAACAGTTAAATCTGTAATCAAAACACTAATTTGAAAAATAAAATCACCATAGATGCATTTCATAAAAACGTGTGTGAATTATATAAAACTCTTAATGAATCATTGCTAATCATTCATTAAGAATGATTCAGCCAAAGTATTTCCTGGAGAATTTGTACAGTGCATGACAAAAGTTTTACTTAGAGTGGCAAAACAGCAGCAGTGCAGTTAAATACTTGCTTTAAACACGTAAGAGTTGAAGCTCCAGTGAAAACTGGCACACTTGCAGAACAAAGGCATCAAGTGAACAATAGTGTTTGTGTGTGTGAGAAGAGATGATCACCCACCAACGTGGAAGTTGGGCCCAGGTTACTGATAGAGGGTAAGCTCTGCAAATTGCACAATCTGGGTTGGCATCGTGGTCTTTGAAAAGAGCCTGTGCTGTGTGATCCGCGGACTCGTGTCACCCTGCCCCTGCTGCTAACCAAACATCTGCTCGGTTATGTTTTGCAGATGTTGCGCATCAGGAAGAGACTGAAGCTGAAGCAGAAATAGAAGCAGAGCATGATCAGGAAGCTGTCAGTCCAGATATTCTTCATCAAGATCATGATGAGGATGAGCTGGAGAATGAAGGGCAACAGGAAGACCCCAATACTGAGATGGTTACATTGGAATTGGAGCCAGTGAACCCCCTGAGGACGGCAAGATGTTTGCTGAGCGATACAACCAACGTGACATTTCATGGGGTACAGTCTGAGGCTGCAGGTCCCAGTGGGCTGCAGCAAGCCATACCTGGGAGACAGCGGAGGAGGATGGGAAGGAGAGCTCAACCTGGAATGCAAATGCAGGGGACATAGGACAGCTCATAGGAATTAGTGGGGAGAGCATTGAGCTAACGAGATCGCTCCTGGACTCCAGTGGTGGGGTGAGGGCATAATTAGCGGGACTGTCAGTAGAAGTAGCAACACTTTCTGGAGGAATGGGAGCACTGTTGGGACAGATGAGGGAGGGGATGTCGGAACAGATGAGGGAGGGAATGGCAGAGATAGCTGCTGCAATAAGTGTGCATTTATTGCCCAACAGCAATTGCCAGCATCAACTGCTGACACTCACTTTCCAATCCCCAGACCAACCTCAGGTAGTGCGCCGCGCGTTGATCCAAAGGCTGAGGAAGAATCCGAAGAGGAACCCGAGCCTTCCACAATGCTGTCTGCTAGGTCTGTCCCTCTCCAAACCCACCAACAAATGTGCCTTCGCACAGAAAGCAGAAAAAAACATTGGGGTCGGGGTGAGGAAGCAGAAGTCTGCAACATGATGGCCATTGTGCAGCATGCAGCACAGCAGTGAACTGACAGACGTGGTGAGCGGCATATTGCAGGTAGCCTCCAGAGTGGTCCAGACATCGGAAACGCTGCTTCAGTATGCCAATTATCCGCTCTATGATGCTCCGTGTCGTTATGTGCGACATGTTGTACCGACGCTCTGGCTCAGTGCAGGGATTGCGTGGGGGGGGGGGGGGGGGGCATAAGCCAGGTGGCGAGCCGGTACCATTTGTCCCTGAGCAACCAGCTGTGCCCTTCTGGCAGCTCCTGAAACATGGTAGATATAACGCTCTCAAGTAGGATGAAAGCATCATGGATGCTGCCTGGATATTTGACATCCACTGTCATGATGTGATGCATATCGTCACAGATGAGCTGGACATTTAGGGAGTGGAACCCTTTCATATTGCGATAAACCTCTGAGTCGCCCAGAGGTGCTCTGAAGGTGATATGGAGAAAGCCAGCAATTCTGGAGAATCCCACAGCCCTGTCGCGCATTGCCTGCGTGGTCATAGGGAAATTGATGAACTGGTCCCTTTTGGCATACAGTACAGCAGTCACCTGTCGAATGCAGCAATGTATGGCATGCTGTGAAATGAATCATATGTCCCCAGTTGCTGCTTGAAATGAGCTAGAAGCATAGAAGGCAAGTGCTGCAGTGACCTTCACTTCCACAGGTAGGTCAGTCCTCCTGCCACTTCTTGGCCATATGTCTGCGATGACCTCGTTTTTAAATCGCAGCCTGCGAATACAGTCTGCCTCACTCAGGTCCCTGTAGATTCGATCAGGGTATGCCTCCTCCCCATCAATTCCCGAGCGATCTGGTTTCTGCGATGTTGGCGTCGTATTATCCATCGCATCTGCATGGCACGCATGCAAATGAACCTTATGACATGAGGCATAGTCAGAGTTGTACCCATAATTATTGTTAATTTTGTTATTCTTGTTATTGAGAGACAGTACTTATTGAAGCGCACACATCTTTGCTGAGTGACGCCCCGGTCTGCGCATGCGCAACACTAGGCTCTGCCTCAATGGAGACGCAACGCACAGTGATTTATAGCACTTTACTTGTAGGTTTTGCCGAAATGCAGATATTTGCTGTTGTGGAGTGCCGGTCGGCAGAATCGCTCCCTCAGCCGGACAGAAACACAGGAGATCGGTGCTCAGCTTGGAAAGAAGCCCTGGGGGGGGGGGGGGGATGGGATCCAAGCGCCGAGCTCCTGTGCTTGTGTCCGGCCGAGGGAGTGATCCTGCCGCCGGCCGGCCGGCAGTCCGCCAACTCATACCTAGGGCCTTGTGAACAGAGATTCTGTGATGGAGTGGAGTCACAATTTGCCTTTTCACATAACATGGAAAAAATTACATTTCTAACATTGTGGGAAAAATTAATTTTCTAATATTCTGTGGGAAAAATGATCTTTCAGAGTTATTTTCCGAGTTCCCTCTGCAAAAATCATCATAAATTTGTGTTTTAAATTTTCTCCTTCCCTCGCTCCAAAAAAATCAGAAATATACTCATCGCTGATTTCCTTAAATTAAGGTCGGGTTTTTCTGATCGGTACTTAAGGGCGCTCTGCGCTGTCCTGAAAAAAATTGGTGTTGGTGAAAATCGGTTAAATGGCTAAAAAAGGGCCAAAAACAACGCGGAATTCAGTCTTCACCCAGACCTGCGCCAAAAAATCTGCCGTAGAAAAATTCCAGTGCTGGAATTCGTCGCCGGCGTACAAACTGAGGAAAGTTGCAAATTCACGATTTCTTAAAGAAAATCAGTGGATGGCAAAAAAACAGCACCCAATGGTGACAAAAATTGAGCCTATATGGTCTCCTGATGGTGAATAACCAATAATATGGCACTGTACAGTCGATTAATACAAGATACAACAGGTAAAGAAAACTATGACCCAAATGAATAGGAAATCCATCAAATTTATATTTGCATTCCAACAAAAATTATTGCTTCATTGGTTCCCAGTCTTGGAGCATTATGCTAATCTTAATGTTTCCTTTAATGGGCTCAAGTTTCGGACTGTGTTGATCCTATTTTTTTGGAGCAACGAGATTAGAATCGAGCATCTTAGAAATTGCAATTCTCAGCATTTAGTTTGCTCCAGTTCTAGTGATTTAGAATAGTTTCATTTTAGAACAGATTTTTCTTTTCAAAACGGGACGTGTCCAGCCACTTGTTTTGCAAGTTTAGGCAGTGAAAACTTACTCCAAACTAACTTAGAATGGAGTAAGTGTAGATTTTTGTTCGCTCAGAAAAACCTTGCCTACAATTATAAATCAGGAATAGGGAACGAGAGATGGGAGGGGGAGGGAAGTTTACAAACATTAAACACTTCAGTTTTACAAATAAAGAGCCATCATCAATAATAAATGATAAATAAATCAACCAACAAATCAATCAAAAAAATAATTAAAAAAAAATGAAAAAATCAATCGATAAATAAAAAATTACGTTTCTACTCACCTACTGCAGCACCGGGAGCCCTCCAACTGTATGCTGGGACGGGGCCCCCCCAGAGTGCGTCTCTCTGTGTTTCTGACAGCGAGGGGAGGGAGGGAGGGGGGGGGGCGTGGAAGAGGGAGGGGGGGGGCGTGGAAGAGGGAGGGGGGGGCGTGGAAGAGGGAGGGGGGGGCGTGGAAGAGGGAGGGGGGAGCGTGGAAGAGGGAGGGGGGAGCGTGGAAGAGGGAGGGGGGAGCGTGGAAGAGGGAGGGGGGAGCGTGGAAGAGGGAGGGGGGAGCGTGGAAGAGGGAGGGGGGAGCGTGGAAGAGGGAGGGGGGAGCGTGGAAGAGGGAGGGGGGAGCGTGGAAGAGGGAGGGGGGAGCGTGGAAGAGGGAGGGGGGAGCGTGGAAGAGGGAGGGGGGAGCGTGGAAGAGGGAGGGGGGAGCGTGGAAGAGGGAGGGGGGAGCGTGGAAGAGGGAGGGGGAGCGGGGCCGAACGGGGAGGGGGGGGGGGCCATGCCGAACGGGGCGGGAAGCCGAACGGGAGAGAGGGATGGGGGTGGGGGGGGGGGGGGGAAGAGCTGAATGGGAGGAAGGGAGGGAAGAGAGGGAGGATGAATGGGAGGAAGGGAGGGAAGAGAGGGAGGATGAATGGGAGGAAGGGAGGGAAGAGAGGGAGGATGAATGGGAGGGGGGGGGGGGAAGGATGAACGGGGGGGGGGGGGGTGATGAACGGGGTGGGGGGGGGGAATGAACGGGGAGGGGGGGGGAATGAACGGGGAGGGGGGGGAATGAACGGGGAGGGGGGGGAATGAACGGGAGGGGGGGGGAATGAACGGGAGGGGGGGGGCATGAACGGGAGGGGGGGGCATGAACGGGAGGGGGGGGGCATGAACGGGAGGGGGGGGGCATGAACGGGAGGGGGGGGCATGAACGGGAGGGGGGGGCATGAACGGGAGGGGGGGGGCATGAACGGGAGGGGGGGGGCATGAACGGGAGGGGGGGGGCATGAACGGGAGGGGGGGGGCATGAACGGGAGGGGGGGGCATGAACGGGAGGGGGGGGGCATGAACGGGAGGGGGGGGCATGAACGGGAGGGGGGGGGCATGAACGGGAGGGGGGGGCATGAACGGGAGGGGGGGGGCATGAACGGGAGGGGGGGGGGCATGAACGGGAGGGGGGGGGGGCATG
Source organism: Pristiophorus japonicus (assembly GCF_044704955.1). Classification (NCBI taxonomy): domain Eukaryota; kingdom Metazoa; phylum Chordata; class Chondrichthyes; family Pristiophoridae; genus Pristiophorus; species Pristiophorus japonicus. The sequence goes on along the minus strand of NC_091991.1, from coordinate 39,403,720 downwards.
AACGGGAGGGGGGGGGGGCATGAACGGGAGGGGGGGGGGGCATGAACGGGAGGGGGGGGGCATGAACGGGAGGGGGGGGGCATGAACGGGAGGGGGGGGGCATGAACGGGAGGGGGGGGGCATGAACGGGAGGGGGGGGGCATGAACGGGAGGGGGGGGGCATGAACGGGAGGGGGGGGGCATGAACGGGAGGGGGGGGGCATGAACGGGAGGGGGGGGCATGAACGGGGAGGGGGGGGGGCATGAACGGGAGGGGGGGGCATGAACGGGAGGGGGGGGCATGAACGGGAGGGGGGGGCATGAACGGGAGGGGGGGCATGAACGGGAGGGGGGGGCATGAACGGGAGGGGGGGGCATGAACGGGAGGGGGGCATGAACGGGAGGGGGGGGGCATGAACGGGAGGGGGGGCATGAACGGGAGGGGGGGGGCATGAACGGGAGGGGGGGGGCATGAACGGGAGGGGGGGGGCATGAACGGAGGGGGGGGCATGAACGGGAGGGGGGGCATGAACGGGAGGGGGGGGGCATGAACGGAGGGGGGGGGCATGAACGGGAGGGGGGGGGCATGAACGGGAGGGGGGGGGCATGAACGGGAGGGGGGGGCATGAACGGGAGGGGGGGGGCATGAACGGGAGGGGGGGGGCATGAACGGGAGGGGGGGGGCATGAACGGGAGGGGGGGGGCATGAACGGGAGGGGGGGGGCATGAACGGGAGGGGGGGGGCATGAACGGGAGGGGGGGGGCATGAACGGGAGGGGGGGGCATGAACGGGAGGGGGGGGGGCATGAACGGGAGGGGGGGGGCATGAACGGGAGGGGGGGGGCATGAACGGGAGGGGGGGGCATGAACGGGAGGGGGGGGGCATGAACGGGAGGGGGGGGGCATGAACGGGAGGGGGGGGGCATGAACGGGAGGGGGGGGGCATGAACGGGAGGGGGGGGGCATGAACGGGAGGGGGGGGGCATGAACAGGGAGGGGGGGGCATGAACGGGAGGGGGGGGGCATGAACGGGAGGGGGGGGGCATGAACGGGAGGGGGGGGGGCATGAACGGGAGGGGGGGGCATGAACGGGAGGGGGGGGGCATGAACGGGAGGGGGGGGCATGAACGGGAGGGGGGGGGCATGAACGGGAGGGGGGGGGGCATGAACGGGGAGGGGGGGGGCATGAAACGGGAGGGGGGGGCATGAACGGGAGGGGGGGGCATGAACGGGAGGGGGGGGGCATGAACGGGAGGGGGGGGGCATGAACGGGAGGGGGGGGCATGAACGGGAGGGGGGGGGCATGAACGGAGGGGGGGGGCATGAACGGGAGGGGGGGGGGCATGAACGGGAGGGGGGGGGCATGAACGGGGAGGGGGGGGGGCATGAACGGGAGGGGGGGGGCATGAACGGGAGGGGGGGGGCATGAACGGGAGGGGGGGGCATGAACGGGGAGGGGGGGGCATGAACGGGAGGGGGGGGGGAATGAACGGGAGGGGGGGGGGGAATGAACGGGAGGGGGGGGGAATGAACGGGAGGGGGGGGGAATGAACGGGAGGGGGGGGGAATGAACGGGAGGGGGGGGGAATGAACGGGAGGGGGGGGGAATGAACGGGAGGGGGGGGGGAGGAATGAACGGGAGGGGGGGGGAGGAATGAACGGGGAGGGGGGGGGGAGGAATGAACGGGAGAGGGGGGGGAGGAATGAACGGGAGGGGGGGGGGAGGAATGAACGGGAGGGGGGGGGGAGGAATGAACGGGAGGGGGGGGGGAGGAATGAACGGGAGGGGGGGGGGAGGAATGAACGGGAGGGGGGGGGGGAGGAATGAACGGGAGGGGGGGGGAGGAATGAACGGGAGGGGGGGGGGGGGGGGGGGGGGAGGAATGAACGGGAGGGGGGGGGGGGGGGAGGAATGAACGGGAGGGGGGGGGGGGAGGAATGAACGGGAGGGGGGGGGGGAGAATGAACGGGAGGGGGGGGGGGGGGAGAATGAACAGGGGGGGGGGGGGGGGGGGAGAGAATGAACGGGAGGGGGGGGGGAGAATGAACGGGGGGGGGGGGGATGAACGGGAGGGGGGGGAATGAACGGGAGGGGGGGGAATGAACGGGAGGGGGGGGAATGAACGGGAGGGGGGGGAAATGAACGGGAGGGGGGGGAAATGAACGGGAGGGGGGGGAAATGAACGGGAGGGGGGGGGAAATGAACGGGAGGGGGGGGGAAATGAACGGGAGGGGGGGGGGAATGAACGGGAGGGGGGGGGAATGAACGGGAGGGGGGGGGAATGAACGGGAGGGGGGGGGGAATGAACGGGAGGGGGGGGGGGAATGAACGGGAGGGGGGGGGAATGAACGGGAGGGGGGGGGGGAATGAACGGGAGGGGGGGGGGGGAATGAACGGGAGGGGGGGGGAATGAACGGGAGGGGGGGGGAATGAACGGGAGGGGGGGGGAATGAACGGGAGGGGGGGGGAATGAACGGGAGGGGGGGGGAATGAACGGGAGGGGGGGGGGAATGAACGGGAGGGGGGGGAATGAACGGGAGGGGGGGGGAATGAACGGGAGGGGGGGGGAATGAACGGGAGGGGGGGGGAATGAACGGGAGGGGGGGGGAATGAACGGGAGGGGGGGGGAATGAACGGGAGGGGGGGGGAATGAACGGGAGGGGGGGGGAAATGAACGGGAGGGGGGGGGAAATGAACGGGAGGGGGGGGGAAATGAACGGGAGGGGGGGGAAATGAACGGGAGGGGGGGGGAAATGAACGGGAGGGGGGGGGAAATGAACGGGAGGGGGGGGGGAAATGAAATGAACGGGAGGGGGGGGAAAATGAAATGAACGGGAGGGGGGGGGAAATGAACGGGAGGGGGGGGGAAATGAACGGGAGGGGGGGGAAATGAACGGGAGGGGGGGGGAAATGAACGGGAGGGGGGGGGAAATGAACGGGAGGGGGGGGGAGAATGAACGGGAGGGGGGGGAGAATGAACGGGAGGGGGGGGAGAATGAACGGGAGGGGGGGGAGAATGAACGGGAGGGGGGGGAGAATGAACGGGAGGGGGGGGGGGGAGAATGAACGGGAGGGGGGGGTGAATGAACGGGAGGGGGGGGGGAATGAACGGGAGGGGGGGGGGGAATGAACGGGAGGGGGGGGAAATGAACGGGGGGGGGGGGGAAATGAACGGGAGGGGGGGGGGAAATGAACGGGAGGGGGGGGGGAGAATGAACGGGAGGGGGGGGGGGTGAATGAACGGGAGGGGGGGGGGGTGAATGAACGGGAGGGGGGGGGTGAATGAACGGGAGGGGGGGGGTGAATGAACGGGAGGGGGGGGGTGAATGAACGGGAGGGGGGGGGGGGGAATGAACGGGAGGGAGCTTAATGGGAGGGAGGATGAACTGGGGGGGAGGGAGGATGAACTGGGGGGGGGGGGTGGGGGGTGGGGGCCGGGGGGAGCTGAACGGGGAAGTGAGTGTAGTGGGGGGGAGAAGAGAGCTGAACGGGGAGGGGCGGGTGAACTGGAGGAGGGAGGTGGAAAAGAGTTGCATGGGGAGTGGGGGGGGAAGAGTTGAACGGGGAGGGGCGGGGGGATGAAATGGAGGAGGGAGGGCGGGAGCTTAACAGGAGGGAGGGAGAGAGGGGGGAGCTGAACGGGCGAGAGGGTGGAGCTGAATAAAAGGGAAGCCGACTCCCGATTTTCAATGCTCGGTGAGCCCATTTGGCCAGGGCTAAAAATGGCGTTATTTGGGCCCCTACCACGCAGCCTGCACAGATTCGGGCTTCGAAGAGCTACTGCACATGCGCGCACACTCTAGCGCGCATGTGCAGAGGTCCGCCACTGTTTTCAGCGCCGGGACCTGGCTCCGCCCCTGACCCTTTGTGCTGCGCCATGCCGAGGCTAAAAACGTCCTGAGGTGCTCGCAGAATCACAAGATAAGTTTTCGGCACCCTTTTTATTTCAGAAATTTGCCGCACCTCATGGAGGAGCGCTGTTTTTACAGAGGGCGGAAACTTGGGCCCAATGAAACTAAATGTATTTACTCATGCTGGTCAATTTGCTCTCAAAGATTTAGAAAAGAAAATATTAATTCTGTAACTTAATTTTTGGATAGGTAGCACCCTCTTGTGAACAAAATTATGGTTACAGTTACACACAATGGCCCCAAGTTTCCACACGCGTCGAAAAAGGCGCACCTCAGAGCTGGGCGCCTGTTTTTCGCGCCGAAAAAAAAAGTGCGGTATTCTCGAGCTCCTTGGAGCTCGATGTCTGCTTGGCGCGGCGCACAGGGGGTGGAGCCTACCACTCGCGGCGATTTTGTAAGTAGGAGGGGGCGGGTACAATTGAAATGAGGCTTCTGGGTGCCGGCAACCCGGCGTGTGCGCGTTGGAGCGCTCGCGCACGCGTAGTCTGAAATAAACATTGGCACGCGGCCATTTTTAAAAGTGCTGCAGAAAGTGAAGATTTGTTTCTTGGACCCCTGCAAAGGCTTGTATTTTAATTTTTTTGATATTTCTGTGTGTGAGGGAGTGCTTTTAGCAGCACTGCTGAATAAATCACCTGCTGAAATCAGTGAGTTCAGCTTTTCACTGCTAAACTTGCAGAACCGGTGCCTGCAAATTAAGGACTGTGTGTTTGGAGAAATAAAAGTGCCAATTCAACTTTGCAATGGATCAACGTCCACCAAGAACAAAGAATTTCTTGCATGAGGAAGCAAACCATTGCATAATATGTGGTGCACCCATTCTGCAAATTTAAGTATAAAGATGTCGATGTGGCTGCCTCTCCCTGTCCAAATGGCCTCAGTCAGTCCCCCTCACAGCTCGAAGGCTGCTGCTGTTCTTTCTTCGGCTCCCGACCAGCCACTGACGCCACTGCAATCCCATGGCCGAATGGCCTCACGTCCGCTCCTGATTCTTCGGCTGCCTTCGAGCCACTGACGCCGCCCCATAAGCGTGGCCGAACGGCCTAAAGAATTTTAAATCTGCAGCTGCGTGTGTCCTGTGTTCATTCTTCGGCTCCCGGCCAGCCACTGACGCCGCTGCAATCCCATGGCCGAATGGCCTCAAGTCCGTCCGGGTGCTGCATCTTCGCGGGGAATGAAGGCCTGCCTCAAGCACCACAGCTCAGCTCGAAGGCTGCTTGCTGCCTGCCGCTGCCGTCGAGACACTGACGCCACACCGCTGCCTGAAAGGCCTGCCTGAAGCACTTTCACACAGGTAGGAACATGGTTTATTTAATCTTTTCTTTGCTTATAAATTTTTATTCAGGTTGGAATTATTTGTATAATATTTGTACAAGTATAACTAAGGATTGATTGTAGAATTTAATGACTTCCCTTCCCTTCCCCACCCACCCCTCCCCACCTCGTTCCCTACGCCTAATTTGTAACCTGCGCCTGATTTTTTTAAAGTGTAGACAAGGTTTTTTCAAGCGTACAAAAATCTTCACTTACTCCATTCTAAGTTAGTTTGGAGTACGTTTTCACTGTGGAAACTTTCAAATCAGGCGTCAGTGGCCGGACACGCCCCCTTTTGAAAAAAAAATTCTGTTCCAAAGTGAAACTGTTCTACCTGACTAGAACTGCAGAAAACTAAATGTGGAGAATTCCGATTTCTAAGATACTCCGTTCTGCACCAGTTGCTCCTAAAATTCAGGAGCAAATCATGTGGAAACTTGGGGCCATTAGAACTAAAATGAATCCAGAGACTGTTCTGTAACCAATAGAGTGAACTTGTGTTCAAGGTAAAATTGTTGGAGGCTCAGCTAGTTAAAGCAGTGAGTACCTGAGTCAGACAAATTAGGAAGCGCCAGGTCTGAACCCTGTTTTGATGTAGAAGGGATGGTGAAGGAGGCTATAATTGGCTTCAGCACTCAGTTAGGAAGTCCACATGTATAAACATTGAGTGAGGCAACCCATGAACATAAGAATTGCACCCCAGGAAGGAGAGAAAAAGTGTGGACAGAAAAGAAAAGAAAAATAATCAGAAAAGGCTTTATGTTGATGTGTTTTTGTCTTAAATAAACTGCATCGATAGCTGCACATAACCAGATTTTGGATCCAAACAGTATTGCTAGCTCTTGGTGACCTTTGATTCAGTAAATGAGGTAATTAATGAAGGATAGCTGGAGCATTATAACTCAAGGACTTGTAACCATTATCCTGATACCAATGGCAAATCATTTCCACTTAATACTGTAAACCATAATCATGGAGCTATTCCTTAAAACTAATGAGGAAAGAAGAAAGCTAAGTACATGGGCCAAGCTGACCCCATCAACAACTATGCTATCAAATGGACTCTCACAGGATTCAGTCCAACTTAATGCAGAGCACAACGTAACCAATGGTCTTGGACTGTTCCTCAGAGTGACTAGCACTGTTCAGTATTCCCTCCAACTTGGAGCCAGAAACGCATATCTTTGATGAACTGGAACCTGAGGTTTATTGCGATGAACAATGAAAGGAGGCAACATGAATTTAGAGCATTGCTGTCTGGCTAAAAAATAAGCATTGCTAGCTGGATCTGCTGGTGTATTTTGCCTCAGGATGAGCAATCCTAGATGTTAATATGCATCACAACCACTCTTTGTGGATGTTGAGCATAAAGAAGGAACCATAAGTGATGCAGGTTTTTAAGCCATCTGCTAGCATCAACCAAAAGGGTGAAGGATTAGACAACCACAGCAGCACCCCAAACTGTGCATGGCTGAAAACTTTGACACAAAATGCATTCTGAAACTGAAAACCAAAATTAGATACGTTAAGAGAGATCAGAATTGTGTCTAAGCTTACACAAATCTGTTCAAAAAAACAAATCATTACCATACCAATACAATAGCAAATGAGTCAACACAAAAAGGCCATTAAAATGTTGATAAAGAACTGTTCTTGATGTGCTAAATTTGAAGAGTGCGGCTGATGAGATTAAAAAACGGAAAGCGCAAATTTAAAAACAAATTCAAGGATATTTAATCCGCCATCATTGAAGATATCCAGTTAATAAAAAGCAGTCAGTTAATTTGGCACTTTGAGGGGATCTGATTTTCAACAGTTTATTTTAACCTCGTGTAATTCATTTGTATAGTATAGTTTATAAATGTGCATACAATTTTGGTACACTAACTTGAAAATGAGTAATACATTGGAAAGTCATCAGGCCAGCTACAAGGATGATTCTGAAATATTAGTTGCTCTTTTCCTTTTATATAGCTTCTAACATTTGCTTGCCCATCAAAGCATTTGTCTAGAAATTATATTCCTTTGGCCCAAGGAAACAGCTAGCATCCCTGTTATATTCAGTGTAACATAGCATGCAACAGTTCCTTTCTGCACAATCAAGATTGTGTTTAATGACCTTATATCAGGTACCACTCCTCCTATTCTTCATTAACAGCTACTCTGCAGTCAACTTATCTTGAGGCAACACCGAAGATTTTGTATAAGTGAAAAAGGGTACACAAATAGTTCACAAAAGCAGTGATCAGGAGATAAACTACAATGGCAATAGTATTGCCAGATTTGATTTTGTATGTGCACACACAGCACTGGTTCAAAGGCACCTAATTACCACAAACAAATCAAATTCGGGTGGCAAAAACATTTAATTGCAAGGCAAGTTGGGTGAAAGAGGTTAATCGTGGTCCAAAACTGGTTAGACTTAAAATGTTCAGATTATGGAGGTCCATAAAGTACTATAATGTATTAAATATTTCTACCACCAGAGGTCCTCCCCTGAGCTCTGTAAATTAAAGAAATTCAAAATATAAATGGGCAAGTTTTGTTTTTGTAGTACATTTAAAACAAATTTGAAAGCTAATTAGTATCACTTCAGAAGTCATCATCTCCTACAACTCTCCTCTTAGAGAGCTAAAACAATTTTGCAAAAAGAGGGATATGTCGATAACGAACAGTACAGGAGTACAATAATAAGGCTGGTTTCAGAAAGAAAGGGTAAGGAATATAGAAACACGTATGCAAAATTAGCAAACTTCAAAATTAGAGAATGAAGGAATTTTAGCTCTCATAGAATATCAGTCAGCACTGCAGACTCAATCCATTGACTCATTTAAAAAGGACTGGATAAGTATCTGTTTAAGAGCAGGGTTGAAGGTTGCAAAATCAAGTACAAACACAGTCAAATATGCTGGAACATAATAATTCTGGATGGGTCATTTGTATAAAGCAACTGATCAGAGCTCTGGACTGCAACATACTATAGGGGTAATTTAATTACTTTATGGCCCTGACACAGAGCCTAATGGTTCATAACAGTTTCTTCCAGTGCCATGGCCTCAACCCTGCTTCCTGGCAACAACTGAATATGTAGAACTTTTATAACATCACTACCTAACTCATTGATTTCAAGCAAATATTTTAATAGCTGCTGCATGCTATGGGTTATTCCCTGCCCTGCTCTTTCCCTCTAGCAAGAAATATTTCCCTGCATTTGCATTTCACCATTGATCAGAAAGACAGTGAATTCCAACAGTGAAATGATATTGGCTCAAATGATAAGGGTATTGAAACAGTTTGGATGGAGATAAGGAACAATAAGAGGAAAAAGTCACTGGTGGGCACAGTCTATAGGTCCTCTAAGAGCAGCAACTCTGTTGGTTGGAGCATAAACCAGGAAATAGTGGGGGCTTGTAAAAAGGGAACAGTAATAATCATGGGTGATTTTAATCTCCATATTGATTGGACAAATCAACTTGGTCAGGGTAGCCTTGAGGAGGAGTTCATAGAGTGCATAAGGGACGGGTTCCTTGAGCAGTATGTAATGGAACCAACCAGGGGGCAGGCTATCTTAGATCTGGTCCTGTGTAATGAGACAGGATTAATAAACAATCTCCTAGTAAAGGATCCCCTTGGAATGAGTGATATAGCATGATTGAATTTCAAATTCAGATGGAGGGTGAGAAAGTTGGATCTAACCAGCGTACCAAGTTTAAATAAAGGAGACTATGAAGCTATGAGGGCAGTTAGGTAAAATGGACTGGGAAAATAGATTAAAATGTAGGACAGCTGATGAACAGTGGTGCACATTTAATGAGATATTTCACAACTCTCAAGAAAAATATATTCCAGTGAGGAGGAAAAGGTGTAAGAGAAAAGACAGCCACCTGTGACTAACTAAAGAACGGTATCCAATTAAAAACAAGGGCATACAAAGTGGCCAAAACTAGTGGGAGGACAGAAAACTGGGAAGCTTTTAAAAGCCAGCAAAGACAAAAAAATGAATAAGAAAGAGAAGATGGACTATAGACTATGAAAGTAAACTAGCGCAAAATATATGAACAGATAGCATGAGTTTCTATAGGTATATAAAAAGGAAAAGGGTGGCTAAAATAAATGTTGGTCCATTAGAGGATGAGACCAGGGAATTAGTGATGGGGAACATGGAGATGGCAGAAATATTTTATATCAGTCTTTACAATAGAGGACACTAACAATATTCCGACAGTGGATAGTCTAGGGGCTATGGGGGACACACGGACATACACACAATCACAGTCACTAAGGAGGTGGTACTCAGTAATATAATGGGACTAAAGGCAGCTAAATCCCCTGGACCTGATGGCTTGCATCCTAGGGTCTTAAGAGAAGTAGTGGCAGGGATTGTGGATGCATTAGTGTAATTTACCAAAATTCCTTGGATTCTGGGGAGGTCGCAGCAGATTGGAAAACTGCAAATGTAACGCCCCTACTTAAAAAAGGAGGCAGACAAAAAGCAGAAAACTATAGACCAGTTAGCAAAACATCTGTGGTTGGGAAAATGTTGGAGTCCATTATTAAAGCAGTAGCAGGACATTTGGAAAAGCAAAATTCGGTCAGGCAGAGTCAGCATAAATTTATGATTGGGAAGTCATCTTTGACAAATTTGCTGGAGTTCTTTGAGGATGTAACAAACATGGTGGATAAAGGGGAACCAGTGGATGTGGTGTATTTGGACTTCCAGAATGCATTTGATAAGGTGCCACATAAAAGGTTACTGCACAAGATAAAAGTTCATGGGGTTGGGGGTAATATATTAGCATGGATAGAGGATTGGCTAACTAACAGAGAGTCGGGATAAATGGTTCATTCTCTGGTTGGAAACCAGTAACTAGTGGGGTGCCGCAGGGATCAGTGCTGGGACCCCAACTATCTACAATCTATATTAACGACTTGGAAGAAGGGACTGAGTGTAACATAGCTAAGTTTGCTGACGATACAAAGATGAGAGGAAAAGCAATGTGCGAGGAGGACACAAAAAAAATCTGCAAAAGGACATAGACAGGCTAAGTGAGTGGGCAAAAATTTAGCAGATGGAGTATAATGTTGGAAAGTGTGAGGTCATGCACTTTGCCAGAAAAAAATCAAAGAGCAAGTTATTATTTAAATGGAGAAAGATTGCAAAGTGCTGCAGTACAGTGGGACCTGGGGGTACTTGAGCAAGAAATATAAAAGGATAGTATGCAGGTACAGCAGATGATCAAGAAGGTCAATGGTACCTTGGCCTTTATTGCAAAGGGGATGGATTACAAAAGCAGGGAAGTCTGGCTACAGCTATACAAGGTATTGGTGAGGCTACACCTGGAATACTGTGTTAAGTTTTGGTTTCCATATTTACGAAAGGATATACTTGGTTTGGAGGCAGTTCAGAGAAGGTTCACTAGGTTGATTCCGGGGATAAGGGGGTTGCCTTATGAAGAAAGGTCGAGTAGGTTGGGCCTTTACTCATTGGAATTCAGAAGAATGTGAGGTGATCTTATCGAAACGTATAAGATTATGAGGGGGCTTGACAAGGTGGATGCAGAGAGGATGTTTCTACTGATGGAGGAGACTAGAACTAGAGGGCATGATGTTAGAATAAGGGGCCGCCCCATTTGAAACAGAGATGGAGAAATTTCTTCTCTGAGGGTTGTAAATCTGTGGAATTCACTGCCTCAGAGAGCTGTGGAAGCTGGGACATGAAATAAATGTAAGTCAGAAAGAGACAGTTTCTTGAACGATAAGAGGATAACGGGTTATGGGGAGCGGGCGGGGAAGTGGAGCTGAGTCCATGATCAGATCAGCCATGATCTTATTGAATGGCGGAGCAGGCTCAAGGGGCCGTCTGGCCTACTCCTGTTCCTATTTCTTATGTTCTTATGTAACCCATGGACATCTGCATGCAGGCTCTGAATAGTGCTCCCTGGTCAACATCCCAGGAGGGGAAGGCTGAGAGAGTTTTCTTTCAGATACATAGCTAAGATGAGCTGACTGGTATTTGGACCTGCGTCTTGTAGCTAAAATTCAAGTTCGTTATCTACTGCAACTACCAGGCTACCACAACATGATATTATTTATTAAAAGTTTTTTAAGGATGTAGAATTAGAGAGAGCAAATGTGTAAAGCTTTATTGTGCAATTTTATTTTCCCTGTTTTCGTCATCTTAATTCGTTGCTCCAGCCGTCTAGAAATTTGCTTCAAGATCTCTGACAAAACCATTTTGGGTTTTGTTATCAGGAAAGGCTGTGAATCTTGTCAACAGGATTGAAAACAGCTCTTGGTCCCTTTCCACAAATACAGTATACAGTAAATGTTCATACCTGTTGGAAGTATTTGGTTTGGCATTTCTGGACAACAGCAACTCTACACAATTCAACACTTTTTCTTCTGACTCACTGCTAGCACAGGCAGCCATCAACACTGTATACTGATCTACAGATTTAAAAAAAACACAATGTGTTACTGCAAAAAGGGAAAATATATAGAGGAAGAACCAACATCTAAAATGTAAAAAGTGAAAGGAATGTTGCGAAACAATGGCCCTGAATCCGCGGCCCCTACGGGTGAGTATGAGGCGCGCACGTGCCCGTAGTGGCTGTGCAAGTTCCGGGTTTAGGTATGCGAAGCGCACGTGCCCAAACCCGGAACTTGCGATCTGTCAACTCGCACGCATCCGAAGGTAAAGGGCCTCCGCTGGCGGAGAGTTGCCCAACTTCTGCCCAGCGAATGCCCTTGAAATTCTCCGACTGATAAATTTATCAGCGTAAGAGTTTTAAAGGACAAAATATATATATTTTTTTTAAATCAATAATTTTAATATTGAAAATCCTATTAAATAATGTAAGTTTATTTTTAGACCCATTAAAATATGTAAATTTATTTAAAAAAAAATTATTTTGTTTTAATTAATTAAATTCCATTTTGATTAATTTTATATATGCGATGTTCTTTTTACATTTATTTTAAGTGCGCGTGTGTTGTTGGGGGAGCCCCATTCATACTTATGGTGAGTTCCATATATACATCACCATAAGTATGAATAGGGATCCCCCTACTTTGATTGGTTGAGCCGATCCACATCATCCCAGGCTCGCTTATGAAGCGCTTAATTCCCTGGGACTCTACGCTGCCTTTGCATAGTTGCCCAGGACCAGAGTCTCCGTACCTCCAGGGCCATCAGGTAAATTTGTAGAAATTTTTCAGGTCGGAGGCATCCGCCCGCGGACTGCAATTTCTGGGCCAATTTGATGCAAATGTGAAAATTATCTATGGTTGAGTGGCAGGAGACAGAGAGAAGGGATAATGAGTCAGTACTCAGATTGGCAATTTGTGACCAGTGGTGTCCCATCGGGATCTGTGTTGGGGCCTCAACTATTCACAATATTTATTAACTACTTAGATGATGGCATAGAAAGTCATGCATCTAAATTTGACGATGACACAACGATAGATGGCATTGTAAGCAGTGTAGATGAAAGCATAAAATTACAAAGGGATGTTGATAGATTAAGTGAATGGGCAAAACTGTGGCAAATGGTTTACAATGTAAGAAAATGTGAGGTCATCCACTTTGGACCTAAAAAGGATAGAACGGCGGGTGGGGGGGTGGGGGGCGGTCCGGGTATATAGATCATTAAAATATGAACAGGTATAGAAAATAATCAAAAAGAGTAATGGAATGCTGACCTTTATATGTAGAGGACTAGAATACAAGGGGGGTAGAAATTATTCTGCAGCTATACAAAGCCCTGGTTAGACCACATCTGGAGTACTGAGAGCAGTTCTGGGCACCACACCGTAGGAAAGGTCTCAGACCTGGAACATTAACTCGGTTTCCCTCACCACGGATGCTGCCTGGCCTGCTGAGTATTTCCAGCATTTTTTGTTTTTGTTTAAGAAGGTTATATTGGCCTTGGAATGAGTGCAGCGTAAGTTTACAAGAATTATACCCAGAATGGCCTACTCATGTCCTCATGTTCCTATGCAGTAGATAATTGAGATAGTTCCACCCATTGCTTGAACCAATGCAAATTAATGATTACAATTTTATTGCAGAAAATTCAATTTTATCAGTATGTATTTTGTACATCAGATTTTCAGCAGTAAAACATATATAATGCTGCATTTTATTGGTTAAGTGAGATTCTGATGTGTTGCAAAATTAAAATGTGTGATGAAATGAAATGATTTAAGGTACCAAACAAATTCAACATACATCATTTGGTTCGGTCACTATTTAAATTACTAACATATCATAATTGGCAAATTGATTGGTCAGATCAAAAAGCATATGGATAAAAAAACAGTGATACTATTTACTTCATAATTTATTAAAAAGTATTAAAACTGTAATAGATTTGCTGTTTAACAACAGAAAATATTGGTGGTTCAGCAAAATGTAACAAATAGAATGAACAAAGTTGTAAAATAGATTCAGTCATTTTATGTAGGAAATACTCCTTCAGTCTCACTGTGTAAAGCACCTAGCTTTCAGTTGTCTTTTATTATTTAAAATAAAATCAACGCTCGCAAATTTTGTCAGTATTCTCACAATAAGTGCATGAAATGGGCACCGTTATTTTATAAAGTAAAGTTGGAATTTTGAAGCATGCACAATAATTGTTTCCTTTTGAAGCCTCAAGCACCAATTACCCTCTTGAACATACTCAACCATCTGTTCACTACATGCAATGTTCATCAGTTCAGTAACTGCAAATTATATGAGTGAATGTCTTAGTTAGGTCCACTGGTGTTCACAGATGTGGTCAATTTAAAAAACAGGATTTACAGTGAAAACATATACAATGGATCAAAGCAGATCTGAGATTGTACGTTAACCTACGTCACAGCCATTCAGAAAATTAAATAGCAACAGAGTTTGCGAGGTTTGGTCTTGGGCCGTTTCCAATTTGACTTTGTTTAGTTCTACTTGCAGCAACCTTGTCCCACCTCTTCCAATGCTCATTATTGTCATGTTTCACATTTGACAAAAACCAAATCCCTGAAAAATATTCAGCTTTATGAGATCTTGCACTAATTTCAAATATATAACTAGATTTATAACAGAATTCTAGTTCAAAATTAAAAAGCTATTCTCAAAATAACTTCTTCTGGCCTTATACAAAATGTAAAAAATAAATCTACAGCAATGGAAAATGTTGTAAAATAGGTTGACGTACATACTAATAGAACACTGAATTACTGTATGATAAGGATACAGGCATAGAATTTCCCTTTCTCCTAATGAATTATAGGAACATAACAGAAGGAATAGTATCACAAGGCTACAAGTGGAGCTGATCTCTTTTCACAGCACCATTCCTTGTGCTCCACCACAATCCACTGGGAGATAGATAAGTTTATAGAAAGATTCAATTATACGTTAACGCGCCTTCCACCATAAATTAATTAGCTTAAATTTCACGAAACAAAATGTAAAATTGGGATATAAAAAAGTGTGTGACTAATTAGTGATCTTGCTTGTTCGAAGTGGAATGTGTTTCCAGCCGATAAAAGCTTATTTAACTGTCAGTGAAATTGAAGCCCATGATCTGAAACAGCTCTCAGACTGAAACGGTGCTGATGAGATTCTTCATGTACAGTATAATTATTTTGGTGACAGAGGACTGTGGTATTGCACTTCAAGATTTTAAATGTAATATTCCATGAGACTGAGTCATTTCCCTTATGATGCCAGAATGCATATCTTAGGTTACATACTCCAGGATTAATAATCGGCCTTTTTTAAAGAAACACTGTGCTCTTGAATTTACCTTGGATTTCCATCACATATTAATTTGAATGTGGAAATATCTGTATGGCTGCGATATAGGTGAATGTAAAATTTCAGAGTTACTTTCTTCTGTTTTCATTTATTTGCTTATTCTTTATTCCTTTTGCAAGGACCTTGAGGTGCTTTCTATGTGAAGGACACTATATAAATGCCAAGACGTGTTCAACTTTATTAAAAAAATGTAAGCAAAATAAAAACAGAAGAAAATAGCTGAAGGAGGGTGGGGAATTCAGAGGCCAGATTGGCCAGGAAGAAGCAGAGAGCTTAAGGCTGGAGGAGGTTGGTGAAATAGAGCTCTTTAAAATTATGAAAGGTTTTGATAGAGTAGACAGTGTCTACACTTGAGGGAAGAGCAGAACTAGAGGCCATTAATACAAGATAGTCACCAAGAAATCAAATAGGGAATTCAGAAGAAACTTTTTTACCCAGAGGGTGGTGAGAATGTGGAACTCACTACAACAGGGAGTAGGTGAGGTGAATAGTATAGATGCACTGAAGGGGAAGCTAGATAAGCATATGAGGGAGAAGGGAAAAGAGGATTATGCTGATACAGTTAGATAAGGAAGGATGGGAGAAGGTTCGAGTGGAGCATAAATGCCAGCATAGACTGGTTGGGCCGAATGGCCGTTTGAGCTGTATATTCTATGTAATTCCAGGTGAAATTGTGGAATGAGGCCATGGAAGGAATTGACAAAGATACTGATGTCGGAATTTTAGTTCAGCCCCAGATTGAACAAGTCACCCAATTTTCACATGGCTTGATCCAGCTGTGCAAATACTGTCTGTCTGTCTGACTGACAGACAATGTCAGATAGATAGTCGAACAGAACAAAGCTAGTATAATTGGTCAAGAGAAGTAGATATATGTGTTCTAAACATACATATGCAAGCTGGCCTCATGCCTGTGACTATGTCACCTATGAATAGCATGTAAATGAGGAAGAGGAGCAGGCATGGATGGAGAGGGAAGGTGGCAGCGTCGGCAGCTGCACAGATAGTCTCAAACTTAGAGATCAAGATTTGGTGCTGTAGGAATGTATTGCAGGGAGGGAAGGAAGTGGTTTGAAGAGGTGGTTCATCATGGAAAAAATGAGGCCTGGATAGTAATTAATGTGGTCAAGACAGGTCTGTAATGAATGACAGACAGTTGTGGGCCAGATGCACTCAAAATTATTGCTCTACAACTTAAAGGAGGCAAGATAATAACCATACTAATAATAGGAGAAGGTGAATGATTTTGTGGGTAGGTCAACAGCAGCAGAGGTATCATGGCAATGGAAGCCGAGAGGAGAGGAAGTTGGGAGTTTGATATTGAATTAGTGAGGGATCTCATCCGGTCCGGGTGACTTATCCACTTTAATTTCAAGTGCGTCCTCTTTATCTATTTTTACCTCATCCAGTAGCCCAGCAACCTCCTCGTTTACCATAGCTTTGGCAAGGTCCTCTTCCTTGGTAAACACCGATGCAAAGTACTCATTTAGTACCTTAGCCTTTCCTTCTACCTCCACCAATAGTTCTCCATTTTGGACCTTAATCAACCCTACCGCTCCTCTGACAATCTTTTTACTATACCTATAGAATACCTTTGGATTCCTTTTTATGTTCTATTCTCATACTGTCTCTTTGCCCCACATATTTCCTGTTTCACTTCTCTATACCTTTTATATTCAGCCTGATTCTCCCTTGTATTATCAAGCTGACATCTGTCATACTGTTTTTCTGTTTCATTCTACTCTTTAACTCCTTCGTCATTCAGGGTGCTCTGCCTTTGATTGCCCTCACTTTCCCCCTTGTAGGAATGTACTCAGACTGTACAGAAGCATCCTCTCTTTAAATGGGAAAATGCTGGAGTCCATTATTAAGGAAGTAGTAGCGGGACATTTGGAAACGCATGATTCAATCAATCAGCATGGTTTTATGAAAGGAAAATTATGTTTGACAAATTTGCTGTAGTTCTTTGAGGATGTAACAAGCAGGGTGGATAAGGAGGAACCAGTGGATGTGGTGTATTTGGATTTTCAGAAGGCATTCGATAAGGTGCCACATAAGAGGTTACTGCACAAGATAAAAGCTCACAGGGTTGGGGGTAATATATTGGCGTGGATAGATGATTGGTTAACCATCAGAAAACAGAGAGTCGGGATAAATGGGTCATTTTCCGGTTGGCAAACAGTGACTAGTGCTGCAGGGATCGGTGCTGGGTCCTCAACTATTTACAATATATATTAATGACTTGGATGAAGGGACCAAGTGTAAGGTAGTCAAGTTTGCTGATGATACAAAGATGGGTGGGAAAGCAAATTGTGAGGAGGACACAAAAAATTTGCAAAGGGATATAGACAGGCTATGTGAGTGGGCAAAATTTTGGCAGATGGAGCATAATGTGGGAAAAAGTGAGGTTATCAGTTTGGCAGAAATAATAGAAAAGCAAATTATAATTTAAATGGAGAAAAATTGCAAAGTGCTGCAGTATAGAGAGACCTGGGGGTCCTTGTGCATGAAACACAAAAAGTTAGTATGCAGGTACAGCAAGTGATCAGGAAGGCAAATGGAATGTTGGCCTTTATTGCAAGGGGGATAGAGTATAAAAGCAGAGAAGTCCTCATACAACTGTACAGGGTATTTGTGAGGCCACACCTGGAGTACTGCGTCCAGTTTTGGTCTCTGTATTTAAGGAAGGATATACTTGCATTGGAGGTTGTTCAGAGAAGGTTCACAAGGTTGATTCCGGAGATGAGGGGGTTGACTTAAGGGGATAAGTTGAGTAGATTGGGCCTATACACATTTGAGTCCAGAAGAATGAGAGGTGATCTATTGAAACATATAAGATAATGAGGGGGCTCGACAAGGTGGATGCAGAGAGGATATTTCCACTCATAGGGCAATCTAAAACTAGGGGACATAGTCTTAGAATAAGGGGCCTCTCATTTAAAACTGAGATGAGGAAAAATTTCTTCTCTCAGAGGGTTATAAATCTATGGAATTCTCGGCCCCAGCGAGCTGTGGAGGCTGGGTCATTGAATATATTTAAGGTGGAGAAAGACAAATTTTTGAGCGATAAGGGAGTAAAGGGTTATGCGAGCGGGCAGGAAAGTGGAGCTGAGTCCATTATCAGATCAGTCATGATATTGAATGGCGGAGCAGGCTTGAGGGGCCAAATGGCCTACGCCTGCTCCTATTTCTTATGTTCTTATGTTCTTACGTTCTTAAATGTTGCCACTGCTCCATTACATTTCTACCTGCCAGTCTTTGACTCCAATTTACCTGGGCCCGATCCCTCCTCAATTCTCTGAAATTGGCCCTCCTCCAGTTAAGTAATTTTATTCTAGATTGTTCCTTGTCCTTCTACATAACTCATCTAAACCTTATGATACTATGATCACTATCCCCGAGATACTCCCGACTGTGATATTCTCCACTTGACGCATTCATTCTCCAGGACTAGATCCAGCAATGCCTCTTTCCTAGTTGGGCAGGAAACACTGATCAAGAAAATTCTCCCGAACACATTTCAGAAATTCCTTCCCTTTTCCGGTCTTAATACAATCACTGCCTCATTCAATATTGGGGTAGTTAAAGTTCCCATTATCACTACTCTATAGTTCTTGCACCTCTCAGTAATTTCTTTGTAAATATGCTCCTCTATCCCCTTCCCAATATTTGGCGGCCCATAAAATACACTAAGTAGCGTATTAACTCCTTTATTGTTTAACTCCAACCAAATAGATTCTGTCTTTGATCCCTCAAAAGACATTCTCTCTTTCTAGCACTAATATTTTTCATAATCAGAACTGCTACCCCTCCTCCTTTTTTTCCTTCCCCATATTTCCTGAGTACCTTGTACCCAGGAATATTAAAGCATTCAATCTTCCCCTTTTTTGAGCCAGGTCTCAGTTATCACCTCTACATCATATTCCCAAGTGGCGATTTGCACCTGCAGTTCAGCAACCTTATTAACCACACTGTGCATTTACACACATGCACTCCAAGTCTAACTTCGACCTCTCTGTATTTTCTATGAACCCACCTACTTCAGTATTATTTCTAATTCTAAGTAATTCTTCCAGTACTCAGAGCAATGTGCTCTGACTCTCCCAGTCCTCTGCGACAACATACGGGTTGTAAATTTTAGGAATTTAGAAATCCCAACAGTAAACTGAGTTAATATGATTTGATCATTTCATTAATCGGTGTACTTCTGTTTCATTTGTGAATGTGTTCATTCGGTTGCCCCACACCTTTGAGTTCAATTGTCTTTAAGCATTCCTCCGATGATACTGTCAACAGTATTTACACAAAATTACTGCTTTTAAATTAATAAGTGACAGAAGAAAAGGATGTCAAAATTGTTCTCAATTCCTTTTAGCCGGTTGATATATTTTTTAAAGAAGCTCTGATAGTGGGAAACGTATACAAAGAATGGTCTATTAATATGCAAAAATAAACAAATACATGGATGAATTCCTTTGATTTTTCTTCTCGGATGCAGTTTGCTTGCTTGTTTAAATAGCGGTTACTAATACACTGAAATTATGCCTGTTCCTTCGCTTATAACGTCATTTCAAACCACACAAGAAGCAAATGAACCATGAAGACCATTGGAATGATACTCCTTAAATATGCTATCATCTGTGTTCACTTTTCCCCAGTTTGAAAATAATGATTGCAAAAACCTATTGTTTGGGAGTTAAATGTCACAGTTTTAAACAATTGATAGTTTAGATTTAATAACAATTGCATTTCCTTGAAATACAGAGGAACAATGTGGATAGCAAATTATCCTTTCAATTCTGAGACCTGAAGTAAAATCTAATCCAGGCTAACAGGATGAAAGCCTTAGCTTTTAGGGCTGTTCTGAACCAGTTTCTATTGGATATGGACCCATAGCACAAACTGGCACGAAACTGATGATCTTGCCCAGGGAAGCTACAAAAACCACAGCTGTGTGAAATGGAAAATGTTGCACTGGCACAGTAGTGGGAGGTGGGGTCTCTTCTAAGCAGGGGTCCAGATACACTCTTAGGCAGAGTATTAGGTGTTTTGGAAATGGATTGACATGCTGGGCAGTATGGCTGGCAGTTTAACACATTCTGGTCTAAGTATTTCAATTATAAATTGAGGCAATCTTCTTTAATCAAGGGCTCTTGCACGTTCTTCTGCCATATTAAATTCCAAATCTATTTTCATTAGAATGTTTGAAAGTCAAACTCACTTCATAGACAGTAAGTTCCTTTGACTCAATTAAAAACACTATCGTAGTTCCTAAGGATCCAGTAAAAGGATTGAGCTCTTCCATGGCAAGCAATTTCTGAAGAACATTCATTTTATATGCTACTCCATTCCACCATGTTTTTACCTCAAAAGCTTACTTGTTTTATCAACCCAATTGCTTGTCAATTTATTTGCAAGTCTTTCTTTCTTTCTTTACTTGGGATGATTCCCACTGCAGCAGAGGTGAGTGACTGTTTTGTTTAAATGCACTAACATTCTTCACTTCGTTGGAATTTAGAGATCCTGGTGAATGAAGTGTCAGTATTACTGCATTTGACCTCTCAAGATTTAAGATTTCCTCTGGATTCATAGGTGTCCCAGAATGCTATTGTAAGAAATGCCTCAGGTTTCTGTCTGACTACAACCCCACACAGCAGCAGGCAGTTTTGGTTCTAAAAGAGCCTTTCATTGTTACCTCTACTTTTACAATATCTAGTCAATGCTCCTGTTTGCAAGCTCCCTCTGCCTGTGGAGTTTCTTGTATATCTCTGCCTCTTCCCCAAGGTGCCTGAAGCTTTACAGAATGATTAAAGAATAGAATTAAGCAGTTTCTTTTCAGGCGTATTGAGTTATTTCATTCAATGGCCTGACACCTTTTAAGTAGTTAGGTTTTATTGCCCCACGGATTAACAGCTGTTTTTGTTTAAAGCAGAATCCTATAAAACAGCATGTTCCTTTCAGTCACCTTTTGTCATTTCCCCATTTACTCTTTCTATCTGACATCGTGATTGGATTAAATAAAAAATAATGTAACCAGCACATCCAAATATATAGTAGAAGTTAGCACTGGTAATGATTTGATTGCAAAATCTTTCCTCTTCAAGGCTTGTTTGAAGAAAACACTACTTCAGTGGTCCTATTATTCATGCACTCATCTTTTTGGTTGACAAACTCAATCATCATAACACAAGCACATTGCTCAAAAAAATCCAGCTTTTTAGAATTTGCCTCATCCCATTTCATACAGAACTAAGCACCAGCATTAGACAGCTTACCCCTCACCCTCAATGATAACACAAGTGATTTCCACCACTGAAAATCTAGTTCTATTTTCTGCAGCCGGACATATGCTGGTGCATATATTTAAATTGTATTTAATTAGTTTTTTTTCATTCTAGTCATATTAATTGACTGCGTACCTGTACAATCCACAGTTAATAAAAAATACCTTACCTTTTACAAAGCTTGCATTAGCACCTCTATTGAGAAGAAGATGGGTGATTTCAAAGTTAGCTATATTTGCAGCATACATCAATGGTGTCCAACCAAAACCAAAACGTGTTTCCACATCTACACCTGTAGTAAAAGATGCAGATTAGAGGAGCAGGTTTAAAAATGAATCTAAAGTTTATATTCAAAAAGGGCTACTAAAATTATTTTATCATGTATGCCCAATATTTATGACCCAAGAAACATTTATTCACGCTGGAAGAATTACATGTGTCCTAGATATTTTTACAAATCTGCAAACTAAGATCAATGAAAAACTGCAGCCTCATTCCCACTTTGCTCATAATGGCCATTAATCAATCATGCACTATTACATTCAATAGGATCGTCGCAATACCCACATATTTTAAAATAGTCATTGGTCTAGCCTCAGATGTGCTGAAATGAAATAGCGGTGAACTTCAACCTCTATTTAACTTGCAAAAGGGCACTTAGTTGCCTTGTAAAATATTTACTCAATTGGTAAACAAAAATACGCAATTAAGTTATTAGTAAGATAATGGCATCGCCACATCACTGATCCCATCTGCCACAGAAAATAATTAAAAATAAATAAAAACACTCAAGAATCTCACGTAGAAGCTGGAGCTCAAAGGATCCCCAAAAGCCAACACAGCAACATTCGAGCAGTTCCCAGAGCATTCCCCGATGAGACGACAAAGGGCTTTTTAAAGTAAGCCGTGCTACTTTCGTCAACGGGAAACAACTGATACTCAAAAAGTCCTGGTCAATCCCAGAATTAATTAAAAATAAACACATTTCATTTATTAGCTCCTTCCATGGAGAACTTCATCTTAACATCCTATTGAAACACGAAGGCAGATTATTATCTGAATGGTGGCAGATTAGGAAAAGGGGAGGTGCAACGAGACCTGGGTGTCATGGTTCATCAGTCATTGAAAGTTGGCATGCAGGTACAGCAGGCGGTGAAGGCGGCAAATGGCATGTTGGCCTTCATAGCTAGGGGATTTGAGAATAGGAGCAGGGAGGTCTTACTGCAGTTGTACAGGGCCTTGGTGAGGCCTCACCTGGAATAGTGTGTTCAGTTTTGGTCTCCTAATAGAAACATAGAAAATAGGTGCAGGAGTAGGCCATTCGGCCCTTCGAGCCTGCACCGCCATTCAATGAATTCATGGCTGAACATGCAACTTCAGTACCCCATTCCTGCTTTCTCGCCATACCCCTTGATCCCCCTAGTAGTAAGGACTACATCTAACTCCTTTTTGAATATATTTAGTGAATTGGCCTCAACAACTTTCTGTGGTAGAGAATTCCACAGGTTCACCACTCTCTGGGTGAAGAAGTTTCTCCTCATCTCGGTCCTAAATGGCTTACCCCTTATCCTTAGACTATGACCCCTGGAATCTGAGGAAGGACGTTCTTGCTATTTTGAGGGAGTGCAGCAAAGGTTCACCAGACTGATTCCAGGGATGGCTGGACTGACATATGAGGAGAGACTGGATAAACTGGGCCTTTATACACTGGAGTTTAGAAGGATGAGAGGGGATCTCTCAGAAACGTATAAGATTCTGACGGGAAGGGACAGGTTAGATGCGGGAAGAATGTTCCCGATGTTGGGGAGGTCCAGAACCAGGGGACACAGTCTTAGGATAAGGGGTAGGCCATTTAGGACAGATGCGAGGAGAAACTTCTTCACTCAGAGTTGTTAACCTGTGGAATTCCCTGCCGCAGAGAGTCGTTGATGCCAGTTCATTGGATATATTCAAGAGGGAGTTAGATGTGGCCCTTACGGCTAAAGGGATCAAGGGGTATGGAGAGAAAGCGGGAAAGGGGTACTGAGGTGAATGATCAGCCATGATCATATTGAATGGTTCGGCTGTGGTATATGCAAGCACTCAAATAATGACTTCACGAGGTAAGGGGATAGTACTTGGACTACAGAGACCGTAGTCCTTTATTGCAGCTCCTGGAGTGAGTACACCAAGAGGTGAGCTCCCTTTTATACTTGGTTACCTGCAGTATACAGGTGACCCTTAGGTCTCCAGCAGTAGCACCCTCTGGTGGTACAGGTATGGTGTATACAGAGTGAAGGTATATTCAGTGGTCTAGTGTTACAGTACATACATTAACATACATACATAACAACACTCCCCCCTAAGGGCTCAAGTTTCAGCCTGAGTTACTTCTATTTTTTTGGAGCAACTAGTTTAGAATGGAGCATCTTAGAAATTGCAATTCTCGGCATTTAGTTTGCTCCAGTTCTGGTCAGTTGAATAGTTTCATTTTAGAACAGATTTTTCTTTTCAAAAGGGGGCATGTCCAGCCACTTACTCCTGTTTTGCAAGTTTAGGCAGCGAAAACTTACACCAAACTAACTTAGAATGGAGTAAGTGTAGATTTTTGTACGCTCAGAAAAACCTTGCCGACACTTATAAATCAGGCGTAGGGAACGAAAGGGGGGGGGAGAAGGGAAGTTTACAAACATTAAACACGTCACTTTTACAAACAAAGAGCCATCATCAATAATAAATGATAAATAAATCAATCAAAAAAATTAATAAAATATTTTTTTAAAAATCAATAAAAAATTATTTCTACTCACCGACTGCAGCACCGGGAACCCTCCAACAGCATGCTGGGACGGGGCCCCTCAAAGTGTCTCTCTCTCTGTCAGTGTCTCTGACAGCGATGGGAGGCGGGGGGGAGGGAGGGCGAGCGAGAGAGAGCAGGGAGGGAGGGCGAGCGAGAGAGAGCAGGGAGGGAGGGCGAGCTAGAGAGAGCAGGGAGGGAGGGCGAGCGAGAGAGAGCAGGGAGGGAGGGCGAGCGAGAGAGAGCAGGGAGGGAGGGCGAGCGAGAGAGAGCAGGGAGGGAGGGCGAGCGAGAGAGAGCAGGGAGGGAGGGCGAGCGAGAGAGAGCAGGGAGGGAGGGCGAGCGAGAGAGAGCAGGGCGGGAGGGCGAGAGAGAGAGAGCAGGGCGGGAGGGCGAGAGAGAGAGAGCAGGGCGGGAGGGCGAGAGAGAGAGAGCAGGGCGGGAGGGCGAGCGAGAGAGAGCAGGGAGGGAGGGCGAGCGAGAGAGAGCAGGGAGGGAGGGCGAGCGAGAGAGAGCAGGGAGGGAGGGCGAGCGAGAGAGAGCAGGGAGGGAGGGCGAGCGAGAGAGAGCAGGGAGGGAGGGCGAGCGAGAGAGAGCAGGGAGGGAGGGCGAGCGAGAGAGAGCAGGGAGGGAGGGCGAGCGAGAGAGAGCAGGGAGGGAGGGCGAGCGAGAGAGAGCAGGGAGGGAGGGCGAGCGAGAGAGAGCAGGGAGGGAGGGCGAGCGAGAGAGAGCAGGGAGGGAGGGCGAGCGAGAGAGAGCAGGGAGGGAGGGCGAGCGAGAGAGAGCAGGGAGGGAGGGCGAGCGAGAGAGAGCAGGAGGGAGGGCGAGCGAGAGAGAGCAGGGAGGGAGGGCGAGCGAGAGAGAGCAGGGAGGGAGGGCGAGCGAGAGAGAGCAGGGAGGGAGGGCGAGCGAGAGAGAGCAGGGAGGGAGGGCGAGCGAGAGAGAGCAGGGAGGGAGGGCGAGCGAGAGAGAGCAGGGAGGGAGGGCGAGCGAGAGAGAGCAGGGCGGGAGGGCGAGCGAGAGAGAGCAGGGCGGGAGGGCGAGCGAGAGAGAGCAGGGCGGGAGGCGAGCGAGAGAGCAGGGCGGGAGAGCGAGCGAGAGAGCAGGGCGGGAGAGCGAGAGAGAGAGCAGGGCGGGAGAGCGAGAGAGAGAGCAGGCGGGAGAGCGAGAGAGAGAGCAGGGCGGGAGAGCGAGAGAG